>NC_136923.1:3462500-4062500 GCF_949752795.1 Hyperoodon ampullatus | reverse complement strand
CGTGTGGGGTGAAGCTTAGTCGGGGAGGGTCCCAAGGGAGGGCAGCTCTGCCCTCCCAACTCAACCCGGGAAGCAGCGTGCCTGCCTGTGTCACGTTCCTCTTCCCGCCACCTCAGAATGCAGCCTCTCACCTATCCAATCCCCGAGGGAGGGAGGGAGGAGGAATCTGATGGTCAGAGTGGTGACGGGAGTTGCCCACAAATAAATCATTAAGTGAGGATGAGAACATGGGCTTTGCACCCACCTAAATTCACCTCCAACAATGCACTCCCCGATCGTGGTTACTGGCTGCCACAGCTTCCTTAATTTTGTGGGGAAAATCTGCATCTCAGATGAAAAGGCCGAGACCGCGCTCAGGAATAAAGTAACAACCTCAGACAACCTAAGACGGTCGCTGCCACTCAGCCCCGCATCAGTCAGTCTCCTTGTTTTACAAATGCAGGAACTGGGGCCCTGCGAGGAAAGGCCTGGAAACAGAGGTCACTGAGGGGAGGGCCCATGTATCTCCCGGCACCTGGTTCCTAAACACAAGGAACATTTCTGCCATCTGTGCTCCCCACGGTCTGAGCTGAGAGCAGCAGAGCAGACGTCTTTCCTTGCAATTAGCTCCAAGCTCACGATAGGTTTCAAACACCAGCAGGGAAGCAGCTTTTGCTGCAGAGGACCTCCCTTTGGCCAGAGCCTCCTAGCGGAGCGTAACGGGTGCCTGGGCCCCAAGGCCACGTCCCCAGATGGCAGGTGCAGGAATCCTGCTGCGAAGGGGGACGTGCACATCACTGCCCTTGGGTCCTGGCGGCTACCAAGCTTCCTTGTTCCTGGGAGAGCCCAGGGCTCCCCTCTGCTGGGACCTCCCCTCTCCAGGCACAAGCCCCACCCTCCATGGGAAACACCACATTTCCAGGGTCTATGACGTCTCCATTCGACATTCCCCAAGGCCCCTCAACTTAATCAGTGACCCTGACTGTGCCCATGAACTCTGGAAGGGTTTGGGGAAAGGTCATGTACTCAGTGATGGAACCCTGAAATTCATTGGCGTGCCCGACTCGCACCCCTCTGCCAGCACTGCCATTCCTACTCCCTCCTCCTGACCAGCTCCTGCTCATGCTGCATGGGGAACCCTCCGGAGCAGCCTGGCCCCTCCCCAGCACAGCTGTCACTAGGCCTGTCAGAGGCCAGCACTAAGCAGATGTTGAGCAAACGATGCGTTAGCGGGTGAAACTGTCAAGCCCCAGGGAGGAACGGCTACTGCCCACGGCCGCGCGGAAGGACACTCACGAGACAGAGAAGCGGAGTGACCACGGCCCAGCTGTACTTCATCCAGGGCCCAGGCCGATAGCCGATCATGTCCTCAATACCGTCATAAAAGTTATCACTGCCTGCAAGAGACAGAGGCAGACAGATGTTGACCCGGTGTCCGATGCAGCATCCGCCCCGGGAACAGCACAGCAGGGGCTCAAGGGCCCTGGGGGTGGTGGCGGGGAGTGGGTGTCTCCAGGGCCTCATCCAGGTCCCTGCATCTCCACACCACATAGACCCAAGTGTTGGCAGACGTTTATCTGAAATGATCTAAAATTCACATGTCTCTGGGCACCCGGTATTTTTCTGGCAAGTTTACGCAGACCCCCAAATCCCCGTGTGGCCATTCCAAGGTCTCGAGGAAGTCAGAATGGACCATTCCTGGACCCTAGAGTGGTTCATCAAAGACAGACCCCTGCATGGCCAAATTCTGCATTTGTCAAAGCATCCACTCACACCTCGCACCTTCAGCATGGGGAGAATCTTCGGTGTGGCTACGGTCAGATTATTTGTGCTGGAAGGGGCGGCCTTGAGAGGAAAAGTCCGGGCAGGGAGCGCCTCTGTGTCTGACTCAAAATGAAATTCCCACTAGAATTCTGTTTCTGAAGCTTCTAGATAGAGAAGCCCAAAGGAGAGACTTGAGTAAGATATGCAAACATCTCTACTCACCATATATCCAGGCAATAGCAAAACATTCAAAGAATGCAACCCACAAAAGGCATACACCGCTAGCTGCATAGTAGTCAAAGAGCTGAAACACATACATGCCACCCTGTGAAGAAAAAACCAGAGAAGGTGGATTTGTTATTTGGCATCTCATTCCCTCAATATATAAAGAGATCTGGCCTGTCAATAAGAAATAGAAAACCCAAGGGAAAAAAAGTGCAGAGGGTGTAAGGACCAGACACATGTCTAAAAAGATGCTTAACTTCATGACAAATTTAATTAAAGAGACACACACACACACAGCAAAGAAAGCAAAACATGTCTTTCTTAGCAAAAAATGATGGGTTCTCTGAAGCCTGTTTCCCAAGGAGGGGCTTAACACTCACTGTGGCCAACACAGAAGACTTCAGTGAGACCCCATTGCTCAGTGTATAAGCCTGTGGTCTGCCTTTCAGGGGGTGTTTCTTACAGACACTTCGAGAAAAGCATTTATTTTTACTTCTGGTAAGGAAAATCGGTGATGGGAACCCCCAAATTTGGGGGCAAATGCAACCCTGTGCTGGAGAGTGTGGCGAGATGGGTGAGGGGCGCAGGAGGGACAAGCCCGGGCCCGGGCTTAGGCTCACGCACTCACATGCCTCCCCTGCAGGCCTGAGCAGGGCCACTGCACACGGTGGGGGGCGGGGTGGGGGGAACGGAGCTGTGGTTAAAACGGATTTCGGCTGAAGGACCCCTCCTCAGGCCTCTGGGGACGAGGAAGGACAGAGGGCAGAGGGTGGCCACTGTGCTACCAGGGTAACAGGGAAGTGGGGCAGGGAGCCTGGCTCAAGTGCTGGGTCCTGAGCTGCCTCCTGCTGCCCCTAGACGGGGCAGGACTCCTGAAGTAGGGTGGTCGGGAGCCCCGCGGGCCTGGACCTCTCACCCAGCTGCCTCCACAGGGGGGAGCGGGGAGGTGGCGTGGCCTTGAACTGACCTTTGAAACATATTTAGAGCAACAAGAGCCCTGCCAGGGGAGGCCCCTCATGCCAGGTGAGAGAGCCACCTACCTCCGTCACCATGGTCAGCCCCAGCAGGTAGCTGACACAACATATGGAGGCGATGAAGATTTCCCGGCGGAAACCCTTCCTTAGGAAGGATGGGTGAAGATCAACCAAGGATGTGATCTGTCCTTCCACTTCCACAAACTGGGGAGGAAAGGAGAGGGGTGAGTGGCAGAGGTCCAGCAGCCCCTCAGCTCAGAGACAAGGCCCTGGCGAGGTCGGCTGTGGGGCAGTGTCCACACCGTTGGGCTACGTGTGGAGAGTAGTCCTGCCCGCTGAGCCAGGCCTGGCGGGCCACGCGCCGCTGCCCACATACTCCACACCTCTGCGGCCCTGAGCACTTCTCTGAGGCCCGTGCTGACCCTCCACTGGGCACACTTGCTGGCACGCGTGCGTCGACACAGCAACCTCCCACTTTGGTCTGGGTCATCTTTGAAGCCAAGGGCGGTGCCCCATCATTTCTGGGCCTTGAGCACCCGGCCGGGCCTGGCACAAAGGGCCGCACGGCAGCACGTGACCAATGGGTGGTAACCCAGGCAAATCTGGGCCTTAGCTCCCCATCCAATTCACATGGTGGTTTTTAACCCTGTGGGGATCATGGGCCCATGGGGGGATTTTGCGCACGTGCGTGCCGCCCAAAGGCCCATGTGTGTGAGCCAAATGCTGCCCGTGACCCCAGGAACCCTCCCCTGGGCTCCCAAAGGTAAAATAGCTGATCGAAAAGGCCAGTCCATGGGTAACTTTCTAGGGTGACCCTCAATCTTTCTAAATCTTCTCATCTTTGCACCTAATGATTTATCCCGGAGGTCATCCCACATCAGTCCATGCAGCTGCCTCGGTTTTTAAATGGTGGCATAAAACTCCATCCTGTGGACGCTTATCATCATGGATCTAACCAGTGCCCTGTAGACAGTGTCCAGCCTCCGCGGCTGCTGACCTGGGCAGGACTCTTCCCCCAAGTCTGTCTTTAGGCATGTGTGCACAAGTATCCGTGAAGTCTAGAAGTACACTTCAGAGTTAAAGGCCATGCCGATGCACTTATAATTGGGGTGGCTATAGCCAAACTGCTCTGCCAACCAACACACCCTCTGAGGCCATCTGATTCCTTTAAACGTTAAAAAGCTAAAACCTCGACCTGTCTGCTCTTTCATTTGGGAGAGGATTTTGGGAAGGAGGTTTCCCCAGCCTTCCTACAAGACATGGCCAACCGCTAACTCCTTTGGGAAGCATCACGGGAGGATCGAGGAACATACACAAGGAGCAAGTCCCTTTCATGTGCCCAAAGGGGCTGGAAATTCAGGGAAAAGATGATCAAGAGGCTCTTGAAAGGGGTCCAAAGAGAACAGGGGGCTGACGATTTGACTTCTGATTGATGTGTCAGCCAAAGGGGTTCTGAGCCTAAATTGCCACTGGATTATAGCAGACCCGCAGCTCAAACATTAAGCTTGAAAAGCAGTTAAAAACAAAGGTTCTGGGACTCCCTTCGTGGTGCAGTGGTTAAGAATACGCCTGCCAATGCAGGGGACACGGGTTCGATCCCTGGGCCGGGAAGATCCCACATGCCGCGGAGCAATGAAGCCTGTGCACCACAACTACTGAGCCTGTGCTCTAGAGCCCACGAGCCACAACTACTGAGACTGCGTGCCACAACTACTGAAGCCCTTGCGCCTAGAGCCCGTGCTCCGCAACAAGAGAAGCCACCGCAATGAGAAGCCCGCGCACCACAACGAAGAGGAGCCCCTACTCGCCGCAACTAGAGAAAGCCCGCGTGCAGCAACAGAGACCCAACGCAGCCAAAGATAAAAAATAAACTTGTTTCCAAGTTCACTGCACCTCTGGGGGACACCAACCCCAGCCCTCACCCCTCCACCAGCCTCTCGAGACCTCCCTCACTTAATAGTGGTGTGACCCTGACTTCTCTGAGCCTCAGCTTCCTTCTCTGTAGAATGGGAGCATCTTGCATACTCAACAGGGGTGATGAGAAAGATGGGAAATCATTAGAGTAGACTGGCAATGGGGTGATTCCTGCTAACGCACGTCAGGGGCTGAATGGGTGAGCTCCTGGGGGAGAGGGAATCCAGCTCTCTTCTCCTTGCGCGGTTTGTTCACAGACTGTGTCCCCCTTGGGCGGGCCAGCTAGCGACAGGCATCTGCCTCCATATGGGTGACGGGCCTACTCCCTCTCCCTGGGAAACACACAGCGGTACGATGGCCCCTCAGCCAAACACAGTGCTCCCCCCAAATGCTAGGAACCCTCCCTCCTCTAATGAGCGAGGCTCACGCGCCCCCTGCCTGAGACTGGCTGTGGATCCCTGCATGTCCAAAGAATGGAGTTCTTTGGGGGGAACTCAAAGGAAAGGCCAACTAGCAGGGACAAACGGGCAGGTCTGGGGACAGGCAGCCATGACTCCAGTCCTTAACCCACTGGGTGCAGCCTCAGCCCAGGTCCAGTTCTCTCTGAGCCTCAGTTTTCTCGGCTCTGGGGAACAGTTGTACCCAGGCATCGGGACACTGCGTGGATTAAGGAGCTGATGCATAAAAGCTAGGTTATGGGGGAGGGTTCGTGTTTAGTGGGAACAGAGTTTCAGTTTGGGAACATGAGAAATTTCTGGAGATGGTGGTGATGGCTGCACGACAACGTGAGCATACTTAACGCTCTGAGCTGGGCACTTAAAAATGGTTACAATGGGGCTTCCCTGGTGGCCCAGTGGTTGACAGTCCGCCTGCCGATGCAGGGGACGTGGGTTCGTGCCCCGGTCTGGGAAGATCCCACATGCCGCGGAGCGGCTGGGCCCGTGAGCCATGACCGCTGAGCCTGCGCGTCCAGAGCCTGTGCTCCGCAACGGGAGAGGCCACAGCAGTGAGAGGCCCGCGTACCGAAAAAAAAAAAAGGATACGATGGTTGATTTTGTGTTATTTGTATTTTGCCACACACGACACGTGAAGCCTGGTCCGAGTGGACAGCTCGCAGGGCAGGGCTCCTATCACTGCTGGTGCTGTACGAGGTGGCTGGCATCTGCAAAACCTTCCCCCACGTCCCTGACTTCACAGAACACGTAGATGCAGGGGAGGGACGCCAGGGTTCGAATCCCACCGTGCCCTTTCCTGGCACATCAGTTAGGCAGGTCATTCAGTGCCATGAGTTCCTTGCTCTGAAGCAGGAGAGCCCCGGCTCCCCGCGAGGCTGGCTTTGAGAGCTCTGAGATCCCCTAAGCAAACAGCCGCAGTGGGCCTGGCTCAGAGGTGCACACCCTCAGCCAGGGGGAATCTAATGAATAACCACCTCCGCCCGTTCACGAAGCAGTTCCGCATCCCAAGACGCCAATTTTGGGCCCATGCAGATGTCATGCTTTGTCATTTATTAACCTCTTTCTGTTTTTGTCTTTGGCTTTCACTGAGAGCTCTGGAAGAAGTTATAAAAGCCATTTGCTTGGGGCCTCTGAAGGCCAAACTCATTAACTAGGAATGATGCATGGAGTCCTCTTGCTGTTTACACAGCTCAAGCCCATCAACAACCGCACAAGTATTTTGTTTACAGTCTCCCAAATGTTTTCCTTCCGTCTTCTCTGATAATCCTGGTCCTCTTTCTGCCAAATCCTCCACTCTGCTCTTGACCTTGCTAGTTGACCACCTCCTCTCTGCTGCCTGACCTTCTAAGACTTTCCTCCTGCCCGGTTCTGAGTCCCCGGGGACCATCCGGGCACAGGATTTGAGGCTGCTGCCCAGGGGGCAGTGGCAAAGCTCTCTCCTGAACAGGAGCAGGACCCCACCTCTCACAGGGTGAGACCAGACCTCTGTGAGGCAGCCGGAGCCCAGCCTGCAGACAAGGCTGCCTTTCAGTGCCTGGCCTCAGATGAAGGCCCGTATGGCCATGCGCACAGGGCCAGCCCACCCTGCACACCTTACCTGTCCACCCCTGGAGCCACACCTGTGCTCTCAAGAAGGCCTCAGAGAAAACACACCTATCTCCAGGGAAAGTGTCCCAGGGGCTCACTCTACGGTCCTCCAAGCACCACTGACCACTCCCTACCAGGCACTGTGCCTGGCATTTCCCACAAGGCAATGTAGGTATAATCATACCCATTTGCCAGATGAGGAAACTGAGGCTGAGTGGGGGAGGAAACGTGTTCCATGACACAGAGCAGCATGGGAGCTGGGAACAGTGTTACTCCAAAGCCAGATGTAGCCCCAGCTGGCTCTCACTGACATCCCCAGGGGGTCGGGGGGAGGCCTGAGTCCTGGAGGGATGGGACGCGGGGGTTAAGAAGCGCAGGAAATAACCATGGTGTACATGGAGTCCTGCCTGTTGCGGGGAGGGGGCAGAAAGCCGGGAAGGCTGGAGGGCAGGATGGGTGTTGGCAAGGCTCCGGAGGATCAGTTTCCCCGTGGGGGCCAAGCTCGTGGACCCATGTGCCCCAGGAAGCAGAGAACACAGCCGCAGTTCCAGCTTCTGTGGCCACACTTAGGTCTGCCAGTGACGGCCTGGCCAGTGACCACCTCATGCCCTAGAGAGAGGTGTTGGCCCCTTGCCCGAACGGCCTGTGTGCCATGTCCCTCCTTGGCCTGCCTGGGTGCCCCATGCTCCACGGCACACGCCACTGCTTTTCGGGCTTGCCCTGCTAGTCGTACCCATGGCTCCCTGTGGACCACACCCTGTGGCTGTCCATTTCCCCTTGCTGAGGTCAAAGACTCGAGCTTTGGGGCAGACAACATCCTGCTGCTGCCCTGGGGCTGTTTCCAATCCTGGGGTCCCCGAGGAACCCTCGCTGGCCAAAGCTGCTGCAGGTCTGCAGAGGGGTGTGAAGGGGTGTGAGCAGCTCACTCACAGCACAAAGAGGGAGGCTCTTCCAGAACCAGGTTTGGGGGGGTGGAGGGGGGCGGAGGCGGTCCCACCCAGGGGCCATCCCCTCGCTCTGTACATACCTGGCTATCCAGTCCAAGCAAGAGAAGCATAATAAAAAAAAGGATGGACCAAAACGTGGGCAGCGGCATCATCGTCACAGCTTTCGGGTAGGCAATGAAGGCCAGGCCAGGACCTAACGGAAGAGAAGATGGGGAGGGGCAGAGGGGAGACATCAGCGCCCGAGCCGCCCCGAGCCCCGGAGCCACACAAGACACTCGGGTCTGAGGCGGGTCTCCCAAGCCCCAGATGCAGGGTCCCGCCTGGGGGAAGAGGCCAGGCCTGTCTCACTGTGGGGTGGGACGCGCCGGGGCTCAGGCGGGGCCCCGTTTTAGCATCTGTCTCCTATGCAGCAGCACAGGTGGCCTCCTCACACGCCAGGTTCCGAGCGGACACCGGTTATGGGGTAGGAAATAGGACCAAGCCTGGGACTCAGTCTGCCGGCTTGGGAAAGGAGGACCTCCCCCCAAACCAGAGAACCACACCAACGTTTGCTGGAAGGAAGCAAAAACAGGGAGCGTCCTGACTACCAGAGTTATCTGACTACTAACGCCCTGTTTGCAAAGAAAAGCTTTCTACTGAAACACTAAATGAGTGGCCAGAAAAAAGAACACACAACCACGCCCCGCGGGGCCAATGTCTCTTGGGGGTGCATCTGTGCACCCACTGGAGCACCGTCACAGTCAAGGCCCAAAGCCGGAGGGAGGCGAGTGCGGGGTAAGACCCCAGGCGGAGAGCCCCCCAGGCTGCAGTCCAGTCCTCGGCCCACCACCTCCGCATCACGTCACCGTACGCCCTCTCGGGGCCTCAGGCGCCCCGCAGAAGTGAGGGGCAGGTTCCCGTACGTGAACCCCAACGAGGTTTCTCCTGCTCAGATTCTTGGGTGCTGGTGCCATTTCCCTGGTAAAGGGCTCTGGTCTCTAGGGAGGGCCGTGACTATTTGCAGGCAGGAGCCCCACCAGCTCTGGGGGTGCCTCCAACTGGAAACGTCCCCTCTCGCCTCCAGTCGGCCTGAGAGAAGACGCCGGGGGAAAGACGGAGCTGTAACCGAGACCTGGGGTCCACCAGACGGTCGGGAGCCGCCAAAGAAAGGAGACAGGGAGGGCCTGGGCTGAAAAAAAATAGAGCAAAATCCACAACTCAAAAACAATTAAAAAAAGACAAGAAATGTGAAACAAGAAGGGCTGGAGGGCAGGATATTTGAAACAGGTATCAGGAACCAAATGAATGGTCTGAGAATGAAAAAAAAAAAAGACTTTGAAATAAATTGGAGCCAGAAACCACATCGCACGGCATTGACCACACACGTGGTGGTGAGGGCGAGACCCTGTACAGCCAGAGTCCCCCGACATGAGGCAAGCCCAACGGTGACTGTGACCATGTCCTCGAAGGCAATGGTGGAAAAACCCCGGAAGAAGTGGAAGGGTGCTCGTCCCAACCCCAAAGCCCCAGCTGGAGTAGGACCCGCATCTCCACCTGGCTGGGGCCCCCTGGGCCCCCCAGGTCAGCTCTGGCCTGACTGTAGGCGGCACCGGAAGGAATCAATCCAGCCGCTGTGAGACAGATGTAAAATGGGGCCCTCGTCCCGCCCCTCCCCCGCCCGCCCGCCCGCTGGGCCCTGAAGCTTCTCAACGGCTGTTTCTGTATTTCAGTTTTGCCTTTTTCAAGCCAGCCTCCGGGGGAGGGTCTGAGCATCCTTCTCTGAAAGCACGGGAACTAGAGAGAGAAGTCGGGGAGACACGGCAGCCGCTGGAGCCCCCGGGGCAGCAGAGATGCCCCGCTCTACGCTTCATTTGCAATTTGCACTCCGTTCGGCTAAATAATTATCTCGTTCCAATACATTTCGCTCAATATGGTGCTTGTTAAAAGCTTATTAGCGAAATAATCACTCTTGATGTGTCGGCTGTTCAGACATCACCGTGGGGAATAAATGACAAGGTCTTTGAGGTGGACGGGAATAAGAAACAACTTATCTTGACGATGAAGACATATATAAAAGTATCTAGCTGTCCACAGAGAAAGATCTATTTCATATATTGACAGATCTATTGAAAGATCTATTTCACATATTTCATAATCTCCCACTGCCAAATTCCCTCCATGCTCCTGGCGATTCCCCATCAATCAGAATTGGTTTGCAAGCCCTCAACCGGAAAAAAAGCCATTTGCAAAGGAGATGTCAACTGTCTCCCCTTCGTCACTCTGCCAAACTCCCACACGCGTGTGGCTATTTCACTTCTGGAACTACTTTGTGTCCTCAGTCTCTGGCCTGCCTCTGGGGGCTCTCAGGGAAGGAAAACTATGTCTGAAGGTCCGATCTGGGAGCGGGGAGAGTGGAGACAGCTGTGGGGCTGAGGCGCGGGCTTGTCAGGCCTGTCCTGCAGCACTGGGCGTGGGAGGAGTGGGCAGGGCAGTGAGCATCTTCACCAAGTAAGCGGGGAAGCGGGGCCTGGGGCTCTGAGAGGCCAGAGGAAGCCAGCGGTCGCATGTGTGCACGGTGGGAGGGGGAGGCTGCAGGGGGATATCCTTGTGTCAGAGGGGCCTGTCCAGGAGATCCCAGCTCTGACCCTGACCAGCCCAAGCAAGGCCCTAGGTCTCAAGCCGTTGGCCTCGTCTGCGGTGGTGACATCTGAATGCATGATGCTGGGGCACCCAACCCCCCAACACTAGGGTCCCTGGCTGGGGAACCAGGACACCAGCCCTTGTTTCCAACAAGGGCAAAGGCAGCGCCATACGGGGACTCCAGCTGTGCCTGACCCTGGTCTGTGATCCCTGGAATTAGGACCTCACGCTCTCCTCTGGGCCTGGGAGGGGCCTCAGCCCAGGGCCCTCACCTGCTTCCAAGTGGCCCCTGAGAGGTCGTGGGAAGTCAGGCAGTCAGGCTGTGAAACAGCAACAACTACCCTCCAAGTGACCTGGGCAGGATGGGAGGAGGGCACAGAGGCCGGAAAGGCGGATCTTGGGGACCCTGGGAATAAGGTTCTCACTCCCACATCGAAGCCCCCGCAGCCGCAGAGCTGGGGTCCAGGACTGGGAGCACCCACGGGCACGTCTTAGAACTGGGACACCTGTGCTTCTGAGTTCTAGGATTCTAGCAGCTGAAGCCCTCACAATTCTCGGGTTCCAGAACCATCTCGCTGGAACCCCAGGATCCCAGCCTAAGACCCCAGGCTGTGCAGACTCTGATTCTAAGACTCTCTCTCCACTGGCAGGTGTCTTGCAGGAAGTGCCCCACCAATGGGGCCCACACCCCACGGGGGTGATGGTGTCCCCAACAACCTTCCCCCAAACTGGACCTGTCACCGTCCCAGAGGGTGGCCTGCCACACCCCCTGTCCCTCCCCCACCCGGGCCTACGGTGGTGCCTGACACAGGGCAGAGACTCAGCAAATCAAGAAACAGCGGTGGAATGAATGAATGGGTTCGCTTAGAGGGGGCGTGCTGGGAGCAAAGTGCAAAATACAGAAACCAAAGCTGAGAAGGTGGTGATGGAATGCCGATTGGTGGCTGCCTTGGGCCTGAGTTAGGAAGTGGTTTCTGTTGCTGAAACCAGGAGTTTGCTGGGGAAGGACAGGGAGGGGGAAAGACCACATGAGAATAGCTGAATATTCCCCAACTTAACCAACCCCCACGTTTCTGCCGCCCCTTGGGCAAAATTGCAATTGGAAGTGTTTAAAATTTAGCTTTTATACTCTTTGATACTTGGGGGACGTCTTGGTGGGGGGGGTCCATTTCAGAAACCAGGCTCATCCCCCCCACAAAGCCCCCTGGGGGGTCTGGCTTCATGCCTGCAGTACTCGGCTTACACACTAGGTGGCAGTGCCCACCACCACTGCCACCGATACCACCATACCTGACTCAGCCACATCAGCAATGTCCACCCCTTGCTCTTGTGCCATGAAGCCCAGGATGGAAAAAATTGCGAAGCCAGACACAAAACTGGTACCACTGTTCAGGCATCCCAGCAGCATACAGTCCCTATGTTACACATATGTCAGGGAGCAAGTTAATTCACAACACAAGGAAGCCACGCTCCCTACTTCTTCTCTTTTTTCTTTAAACATCATCATCATTTCTAAGGCCCACCAGGCCCGCTGGTGCGACACTTGCCTGTACGAGTTGTACTTGTACTTGTTGTAGCTCCCCAGCGAGGTCATGGCCCCCAGGCAGATGGCGTAGGAGAAGAATATTTGGGTCCCAGCATCGATCCATACCTGGGAAGGGTGCAGGGGGAGGGTGGCAAGGAGAGAGAAAAGGAGATTTTAGAGCCGGCTGCCTGGAGGAGATGGCGCGGGTCCCTGGCCACCGGGCCCCGAGGGCAGAACCCTGAAGTATGCAGGTTCTCGATGCAATTGGAGTGTTTGCGCTGGAATCCAAGCTGCAAGGAATCCCAGAAGTCTAAGAAGCCCCCAGTCACTCATCATCAGGGTTAAGAGGCTGGCTTTTGAAGCAGAGGGACCTGGATTCCAACTGTGGAATTATGTAAATATGACTCCTGGAGCCTCAGTTTTCACATCTGTAAAATGGGCTCCACTGCCCTGCCCCACAGCACTATTTTGCAGGTTCAAAGAGTTAAGATCTAGCCCAGTGCCAGACACACGGTAAGCCTGTAAGTCAAGGCTGCTACCATTATTGCACTTGTTATTGTCTGGGGACCCCCGAGTTGGAAGGGGGAGGAATTCCTGAATGGATTATGCAGGCAAAGCTGTTCTCCAGAACCTTCATCAAGTGGCTCCTGACGGCCAGGAGAGCTGCCTCCCCAGCTGTCCTCTGATGATGGCCAAGCCCTTCCCACCTACCTCCTGCCCAGGGCAAGGGGACAGTGGGGAAGAGACCCGAAGCAGCACAGGCCCTTGGAGGCAACCTAAAGGCTGAGGACCCTGGGGACAGAAGGTCCCCAGATCCCCAGATGGGCCAATAAACTCTTCAACTGCCTGCGGTCATGCAGCTGAGTGCCTGGAGGTGGACGTTTAGTATCTACCCCCCCCACCGACCTTCTAAGTAGTCACCAACTCTGAATTCCATCCTCAGACAAGGAAGTCCAACTCTCCCACCCCCACGATGCAGCCCTCAAGGCCGCTGTGGCAGAGGAGGAGAACAGCTCATAGCGACTTCTCTCCCTTACCTGGCGCGATACCTAAAGAAGCTTTATAATTGGCCGGCCTCCAGAGTCCTCGATGTGAAAAGATACACGCAGCCGGAATGGCCCACGAGCACCGTGAACAACCCGCCACAGCCCAGTGGAAAAGTACCAGGGCTGACGGCCCGGCTAGATCTGTGTGCCCAGAACCACGGACACTGCTTCAGCTTCCTTTCCCCACACCAGCCCTGGGTAGGAGGGGGGCCAGGCTGCCCTACAGTACCTGTGGGTCCTCCAGGCGGCTGATGTCGGGGTACAGATAGAACTTGATGCCTGCGCCTGCACCGGGCAGCGTCAGTCCCCGGACCAGCAGCACCAGGAGCATAGCAAACGGGAAAGTGGCGGTGAAGTAGACGACCTGCAAGGGACGAGAGCGATTTAGGGGGCCTGCTGCTGCTAAATTGGAGCATCCTCTCCGAGGCAGGCATTCTGGAGCTGAGCTTGATATTTCCCTTGCTGGGTGACTTTGGGCATGCTGCTTACCTTCTCTGGGCCTCAGGTGCCTCACCTGTAACCTGGGTATAATACAAGTACCTACCTCATAGATGTACTGAGATTCAATGAAAAAATCTATAAATATATACTAGGCCCGGGAAATACAGTGAACCAATCCCTGCCCTCATGGAACTGACATTCTAGCAGGTGAAGAAGGAAAATGCACAACATGACAGTAAAGTATTAAGTGTGTATGCCCAGTGGTTGGCCCACAGGACGTAGCACAGATCAGCTAACATGACAACCATTAGTATGACTCATGGCTCAGAACCAGGTAAGTGTAGGTTCAAACCCCCTCTCTGTCCCCTCACATGCTGTGTGAACTTGGGCATGATGCTTAACCTCTCTGGGCCTGTGGCCTCACGTGTAAAATGGAGATAAGAGAATAGAAGGCCCTCATTAAGGGATTAGGCAAGGATTCAATGGAATGATGCTCATGATGTGGTCAAAACAGTGCGTGGCACTTAAGTGGCCACTTAGGTGCTTCAGCAAGAAATGGGGCCTGTCGTTGGCCATGTGATTGTGCAGGAAGCAACGGGAACTTCTGGAGAGGGGAAACGAGGATGGGGAAGGCCTCCACTTCCTTGGAGGTGCAGGAGGCCACAGCCTTCCCTGGGTCACACAGCACGTCCCAGGCAGGCCTAGGTCAATCAAGGTGGGGACCAGAGATGACCCGGGCCAGGCCTTTCCATCTCCAAGGGCCCTGCCCTACTTTCTCTACTCCTCCTATCCCGAAAGCACCAGCCTTCATACCTCCTGTAGCCTCAGTTCGTGGATGGATTTTCCCAACTTTTTCTTCAACACAAGAAGTTCCCGGGCAGGGTTTACGCCTGAGAGGAGCTCAAAGATGCCTGGCTGAATGGACAGTGAAATCCTGATATTTCAGCAGGGCACCAGCTGAGCCAGGCCTCCCCAGCACCAGCCCACTTCATGCTCACCACACCCCCAAATCGGTACGTTGGCTAACCTGCCGCTGGAGAAGGAACTGAGGCTGGGCAGGGCTCCCAGACTTCTCCAAGCCACCACCGTGCTCAAGGCCTACACCCAGCGGGCAGAGGGTCAGCCCCGAGCCAAGGCATGAGGCATCTTACTGCACGGTGCAGGACATGCAAAAGTCCGTGGTGACCAGTGGAAATGCTAAGACTAGCTCACAGAGCCCCTGACCCCTTCTGAGGGCCTTGGGGCCAGGGGCCCAGGGAGGGACCACTGCATGGCCAATGCACCCATTTTACAGGTGAGGAAACTGAGAACAGGATGAAAGGCTCGTGGCGTTGGGGGAGGGGGCAGTGCCAGAACACTGCCAGGCACTTCTGGGACTCAGGCAGGTAACAGACACCGATGGGGGGGTGGTGGTGATAGAGCCCTGAACCTCGCCCAGCTGCCATAACGGAGCCCAGTTCTCAGACAGCCGCCATCCCTCTGAGTAGAAACAACTAGCAGGGGGCTTTGGAAAAAGGCAAGAAGGAAGCTTTCAGGGACTGTCGGGCTCAGCTGCCTTCAGTCAATACCACCAGCCAGCATTTATTGAGCGCTTACTGTGTGCCTAGTGGTAATCCAAGTGCAGTGACTTCTACACTCACCTGGTCCTGCCCTAACCCCATCTTGAAAGCGAGGAAACTGAGGCCCAGAGAGTCTGTCCCTTGCCCACAGGTCACACAGCATTTAAGCAGCAGAGCGGGGGTGGCCTAGAACCTCCTCCAGTGACAACAGCACGGCAGTAAAAGGCCCTTCAACGTCTGGCAGTTCATTCAATCCTCCCAAAGGCCAGAGGGAAGCTGGACTCCCCAAGGGCTCTAGGGCTCAGGTCAGAATTCAGGCTCAGTGACAAGCTTGCTGTGAGACCTTGGGCAAGTTACTGCCCCTCTCTGGGCTCCACTTTCCCACCTGCCAAGTGGGGGGGCTCAAACCAGCTGGGCTCTAAGGTTTCCTCCAGCTCTGCCAGCGGGAGGGGTGGAGTGGCCGACAGGGTCAGCTGGGGTTGCACAGACTGGGGTCCGTATGCACCTCTGCAACCTCCCAGCGGGCAGCTTCCCCACTCACCCTAGCAGCGGGTCCTCCTGAGGATCCCAGGCGAAAAAGGCCACCCTCCTTCCGCCTCTGCCACACCCTCCCTGGACGCCCCTCTCCCCCGGGCCTCAGTTTCCCCAGCCACCTTACTGTCTTCTCCCGAGGCAGAGAGCCCTCCATTTCCCAGGGACCAGAAGGCAGACGCGGAGGGTGGAGGCAGGTCAGGAAGCCACGGAAGGGGTGAGAGAAGAAAGAAGACCAGCCCGCAGGCCGTTCCTCCCTTCCTGCCTACAGGCCCGCCTGGCCCCTAGCTCAGGGCCCGGAGAACAATGGCTGCTGACAGCGGCTGGGTGGAGGGTGGAGGGTGGAGGGCGGAGGGTGGAGGGCGGAGGGCAGCTGCTTCAAAGCCTGAGGGCCCCCTGGGCTGGGCGGGCGTGGGGGCTGTGGCCAGAGGGCTTTGTGTCACGGACACAGGACACCTCCCGGGTGGGGGTGGCTTCCCGTGTTTCCACGTATTTAATTCGTTTCACAAGCACTTATATAGCGCTTGCTGTGTGCCGGGCGCTATGCCAGAGCTTTATGCGTGTTAACTCACAACTGGAAGAAGCAGAACTATTATCACCTGCATTTTCTAGATGAGGACAGGGAGGCCCAGTGAGGTCATGTCAGCTGCCCGGGGGCCCAGGGCCAGTAGGTGGCAGAGGTGGGATGTGGTCCAGGCCAGCTGGCGTGCGTGCGTGTGTGTGTGTGTGTGTGTGTGTGTGCGCTATCTTCCCCAAACCCAGAACAGGACAGCCCACCTGGTCATGCCACCCAGCCGCCTCTTTGGAAAGACACCCTTATTTTGCAGAATTTGTCGCTGAGGACAAGCCCCTGAGAGCCATTCTCTCAACTTCTCTGTGACTCTCCGGGGATGCCCGTGGGAGACTCTGGTGCCAGCCGCCACCAATGGGCCTCTGGCGGGGTCCCAGCAGGCCTTGCCATGGGATGTGGTATTTTTCCACTCTTACTGGCAAACCTCCGTGGCTCCTCTAAGTCCTCGACCCAAAAGCCCTGTGGCCCAACTGCCCTGGAAACTTACAAGAACAACGCTACCTCATTCCTTAGGGACGGTAGGGAGAGGGTGGCTAGCCAGGCAGCGGGGAGATGGGCTTGTTTCCTGCTGTCCTGAGCTTCCTCTGAGGAGAACGCCTGGGCAGCGTGGGTCACTCATCCCAGAGACCTGGGGCCGAGGGTCTGGGACCAGCGCCTGGGCAGGTCCTGAGGGTCCTCATAGCACTCCTGTTGGGGGATGGGTACCGCTACTCATTTCACACAAGGGGAAACCGAGACTCAGAGGGGGGAAAAGGACTGGCACCCAGTCATGTTGGCTATAGGGGCAGAGCTGAAATCCCAAACCAGGTCTGGCTCTGCCGGCTGCCCCTGCCTGTTTCTAAGCACTGGACAGAGAGCTGCCTTGGAGGCTGGTGATGAAGGGCCAGCGCCTGTGCTCGTGTCTGGGACCAAACTGCCATGTGGGTCCACAGAGCTGCACTTCCTGTGTGAGGATCTGGGTCTCTGTGTCACCTCCCTGGACTTTACGTGCTGGGACTCGCGTCGGACACGACCGTCAGCCCAGCACAGGGCTGAGGGCGGAGAGCAGGTGACGGGCACTGAGGCTAGGAGCTGGGCTGCCCGAGTTCAAATCCCACCTCGGCCACGACAACATGTGTGGCCTTGGGCAAGTTCATTAACCTCTCCGCACCTCTGTTTCCGCATCTGTAAAATGGTAGTAAGAGCCACACATACCTCAGGCATCAGGAGATTAAATGAACTAATAATTAATAATCAGCACTGAGAACAGTGCCCGGCACACACGTGCCACAGAGCATCTGCCGCCATTATCTCAATTTCTTGAATGAATGAAGTGGCAGCAAATTCGGGGCCAAGTGTCAGATCCTCAGAAGGCTGAATATTACAAAAAAGGGAACTGAGACCCAGAGAGGCAAAGTGATTGAACTCAGGTCCTGAGCCTCCCAGGACCCGGCGCTCCTCCTTCCACCCCCTGCCGCACCAGGGTCAGCCACTGGAGCGAGGCCACGGCCAGGAATGAGGCCGTCCTGCTGCCCGTGGGCCCAGCCCCCATGGCGGCTGCGAGCCTGGTCTGTGGCCAGGGCTGGAAGTCCCGGCTGGCGGTGGGCGGGTAGGCAGGCGGAGGGGCTTGAGGAAGTCCACTGAGCCTCACTGTGTTTGTCTTGGCTTCTCCCGGCTGGCCCAGGCCCTGCTATTGTTCTGGGTACCACACCCGCCCCTGGGGGCCTGGAGCCTCGTCTCTGGGGGTGGGCAGGGGGACCTCTAGCAAGTCACGTCCTTCAGCCCGCCCCCGCCCCCGATGCAGCCCCATACCCTCTCCTTTTCGTGTTGACTCTACTCTCCGGCCCCAGCAAGTGTCTCAAGCGCTGCTCACTGTTCCTAGGGGACATCAGCTCCTCCATCAGACTGGGGGCTCCCCGAGGGTCTGGTCATTCACACCTCCGGGCCTCTGTACGGCCCACCCTCACTTCTTTCAGATCCTTGCCTCGAAGTGCCCTTCTCGGAGAGCCTTGCCTGGCCAACCCCCCTTGAAACTGCACCCGACACTCCTGTTTTCCTCCATAGCTCTTGTGGCCAACTGACTCCTGTATGGTTTACACCTTCCCCTTGTTGCAACCAACAAGTCTGTCAGTTCCTGGACAGTAGGGATTTCTGTCTGTTCTGTGCACCCCGGGCCCCATGCCCACGGCAGCGCCCGGCAGATGGCAGAGGCTCAAAGCACGCGTGTGTAAGTGTGTCTGCAGCACTGCTTGGGACCAGGGTCCACAGAGCTTCCTGATGGGCTTGCCTCCACGTGGGGAGCAGGGACAGGGAAGCAGGGACTGTCGCTTACTGCACAGTCTGTGCCGAGCACTGTGCCGGGTGCTGACACAGCTTGCTTTAACCCTCACCCATCTCTGGATGAGGAAACTGAAGCTCAGAGGGAGGGGCGACCTTGGACAAGTCATTAACGAATCCCAGCCCAGTTCCCTCACTGTTTAAAGAGAGGTGGTAATGAAACAGCTCGCACACAAGACGGTGGAGGACATGCGACAAGACAGGACGCGCGTCCCAAGGAGCGGCGGGAATACGCCACGTCCCCTCTTCCTGCCTGTCGGGGTGGGTGATGTCAGCGGCGGGCGTGCCCGTGCAGATTTCTGAAGCCTGGCCCGCTTCCTTTCCAGATTGGGTTTTAGGGTTGCAGGTGGCTCTACTCCGAGAAACAGGCGGAGGGCGTGGGCGCGCAGGCCTCCGTGCGCATTCTGCCTCCACCACCGGACACCCACCTCCTGCCCGGCGTGTCCCTGAGTACTGTTGGGGTCTCTTCAGATCCATGACTTTGCCTAAGGGCCTCTCTGTCTGGGGTGAATGTGTACAGCAAGGCCCCTTCTCCAAATGACTTCACCCAATGCCCATCGATGTCCCTCAAATGCCACCTTAACTTACTCTTTTGACCTTTGAGGGCTTTTTGATCTTAAAGAGATTTTCCCCCTATCGAGATGCAAACGACAGGGGTCGGGGCATGATAGACAGGGGCACATAGGGCAGATCAGCCAACACCTTCGCTGTGGCTTAGTCAGTGCGCTGGGTTCACACCTGTGATCCCAACAGAACCCTCTCCACAGATTTCTGTCATCAGAAAAACTATGATATCATATCAGCCAGTGTCTTGGTTATCAGGTAATTGCTGTGCTCTGCTAACAGGTAACATTTTTGTTACAGGCTAACATTTTCATATTGACAATATACCAGCTACACCTAAAACCTGAATTATAAGGTAACATTTTAATTATCAGCTACCACCTTTGCTAATAGCTAACATCTTGATCATCATGTAATATATTAAACAGCAGCAGATACTTTAGTTACAACTAACACTTTGGTTATGAGCGAACGACTTAATCATCAGTGAAAGCTTTCCTTAATAACTAACATCTTAGCTACCAGCTGAAATGCAAATCGTCAGATAATTCAGTTAATCTGATTTAGCAGCAAAAATCCCAGTTGGTGCTTCTCAGACCTCAGTGTGCATTTGGATTATCTGGGGAAAGTGTTCAAATGCAGCTTCTGATTCTGTTGGTCTGGGGTCAGCCCACAGGTCTGCATTTCTAACCAGCCCCCAGGGGATGTTGAGGCTACAAGGGTGCATGTGGCCGGAGAGCAGCTGGTAATTAACAATGCAATTACCAGCTAACTTATCAGTGGCATCTCCAAGGTTTGTTATCTGCTAACATTCACACTGCTGCCCACTCCCTGATGGGGAGCCAGTGGTGTGTGGGAGCTTGTGCAGGCTCAGGAGAGCTGAATTTCAGGAATTTTTTGAGCTGGCCGTTGAACCATCAATAACTTGTAATTGGACCTGGTGGGAATATTTACATCATGAGGTGGGCAAATGCCACAAACCAGGGCTCTGTATTTGCTGGGAGGACTGGTTGATCAGGACCAGTTTCGAGCAGGAAGACCTGGGGGCGCGGGAGACGGTCTCTGCGGAGGGCCAGTCTCCATGAGGCAGGGGAGGGACAGGAGCCCAACTCACTTTGCCGGTGGACTTGACGCCCTTCCAGATGCAGAAGAAACAGACCAGCCAGACGAGGAGAAGGCAGAGAGCAAGGTCCCACTTCAGAGCGCCCAGTTCGTCAATTCCAGAAGACAAGCTCAGCACATTACGCCTTCAAGCAAACAGAGACACAAGTCAGACGGGGCCTGAGAGAGCTGATGCCTGGATTCCATCAGGCTGGGGCTCAAATCCTGGCTCCAAGCTGTGGAATCCCGTTGACCTTGGGAAATAGTTAACACCTGTGTCACAGTCGTGGGGGAGGCCAACAAGGGTATAGCTTCGGACTCCTGAGTCAGGCGAACCTGGGTTCTACCCAGCCAGGCCTCGGGCAAGTTAAGTTAAACCCCTAAGCCTCAGTTTCCTCATCTGTGAATTGAGTGCTGATTCCTGTGTGATTGATTCTCGACAGACCCTTCCTCAGTGCCCACTGTGGGCCAAACACTGGGTTCCAACTGGGCTCCACCGCGCAACCACTGACTTGGGGCTAGCTACCCAACTGCCCAACCTCAGTCTCCTCATCTCTAAAATGGGAACAACTACCCTCCCCCAACATTCTCTGTCCCTCTTTTATTGTACTCGCCCCCGTTTCTTACCTGGATCTCTCTCTAAAAGGTAAGCCTCAAGGGGGCAGGGTGTTTGTTCTATCTGTGGCTGTAGGACACTCACACACCTTTTTACACGGTTAGGAGAAAGCCCACTCGAAGTATTAGCTACTGGCCTGGGATGCAGCCAGCAGTCGGTAAACCTCAGCGGTTGTTACTATCGTGGCGCAGAGACCCCAGAGCAGCTCCGGACACCTAAGCAGCGCCGTTTCCTCCCCTGCTCCCTGCCAGGGTTGTGAAGGGCTCAGGAGGAGGTGAGTGGACGGTTTGCAGGATAATCAGCACAGGGCAGCCACCAACCCCGACTAGCATCACATGGCAAAGCCTGGCTCTTTGGAGTCCAAGAAATTTGCTGACCGAGGCAGACGCACGCAACACCTACTCAGACACACCCCCGAGGGGCAGGAGCCTTCTGAAGCTGGGTTGGGATGACGCAGGACGCTGCAGCCGAGAGACCACGAGACCTAATGCCCAGAAAGTGTCCCCATGGTCCCAGAGCTCCGACTGCTGTGGCAGTGACCAAGGGCAGCCACGCCGAGCACAGGGACATCGGTCCACAGGGGTCACTGCCACCGAAGTCACAGGAGTCACAGGAGATGGGGGCTCGTGCTCCCCGGGGAGAAGCTGGGTTCCCTCTAATGAGTCAGCTCCCCGTTCGAGGGCCACAGTCTCAGGCAGGAGAGGCAGGAGGGGTGTGCGACCTTGCCCTCAGTTTCCTCTTTTGTAAAACACGAACACTAGCTCCTGCCCCCAGACCATCCCCAGCTCTCAGTTAGTCTGTGGGATGATCCCCACGGTCAGGGCTCGGAAGGCCCACTGGCCCAGGACACTTTCTCATTGCTTTTTCCTTTTCTCCCAAAGAAGCTTCAGCACGAGGACCTTGAATAAATCCAAGATTCCCGCCTCAACTGGCATTCAAGTGAGGCCTTTCTTCTGGTCACACCGACATTAAGGGGCTCCATCAACGAGCTTTTCTAATTTATATCATCTGGTCCAAGGACTAGAAGTCACTTGCCCCATTTTACAGATGGGGAAAACTGAGGTTTGGAGAACCAATCATCCACGGAAAACACAGCCACCAGGTGGCAGAACTGCCACCCTACACCCGGGCTGTCTTGATCCCCAACGCCAGTGTTCTCTGGACTCCACTACCTTGCCCCTCTGCTTAATAGAGAAAACAGAGCCTAAACTTTGAAAAGAATCTCTCCGGGCCTTGCTTCAACAGGGGTCACTGGAGCCTCAGGGCAGGGGGTATCCTCACAAGGCAGGCTGTGGGCCAACCATGTCCCGGCTGGGGCCCTGCCAAGCACGTGGGTTTGGTGGCTACGGCAGCTTTAGAACAAAAAGCCCTTCCCTGTGCAGCCTCCAGAGCTCGGCGCCTTCAATGAAAGCCCAGGGCCTGCTGGGCAGCAGCCAAGGCCTCCTTGTGAATGGGCTGCGTCGGGTAGGCACCTCTCCACCGCCAGGCACACCATCCCCGTGCTTCCAGGGAGGCCTCCCATGATGCTCCGGACGACCAGCATCCTTCTGTCTCCCAGGCCGTCCTCTTACACTGGACGTCACCCTCAGGTGAGCGTCTGTCTTGCCTACCAGACTCTAGACACACCACGGCGGGCACACAGCAGGCGCTCAGCCAATGCCGAGGGGGTGCCCAGTCACAAGGCGGCCTTTCCTTTTCTCCTTTAGGGCAAGTTGGCCAAGAGCTTGAAACCCCAGAGCCCCAATTCTGACCACACCCAGCCCGCGCTCAGGTCACTGGTGCCCTTCTGCGTTCTCCCACCACCGTGCTGGGCAAATCTGTGGTGCCCACTATGGACGGGAGGCTGCCACATGGCCTTGCTCTGGGCAGCTGACCAGCTACGGAGGCCACAAGAGGAAAACTGAGTCATGCACTTGCTTCTCCACTGCTGGTGGCAGTCCCCTTTGCGGTGGCCTCCTGCGGCAGCTTAAGGCACGTTTTCTGTGACCCAGCAGTTCTATCCTAAGACTCTCCTACAGTTACATCTGCAGGTGTGGCCAATGACAGGGTCCACCCCCAGCTATTCATCTCCACTCTGTCGGAGAGAGCAAATGATTGGAAACCATCCAGATGGCCATGGGTCGGGGCCCAGCAGGCACGGAGCAGGCTCCTGGCGGAATGCTGCGCAGCCCTTAAGACCTCGGAACTCTCCCTGTGTGCTGATAAGGGGCGACGTCCCAGGGGCGAGATAAGTGAACAGAGAACAGTGCTGAGGCTGCCTCACTGTGCGGAAGGCGGGCACACGCGCTCAGATTCGCAGACTCTGGCAGGACATACAAGACAATGGTGCAGTCGCTGCCCCGGGGGATGCAGGGGCGGGGGGTGGCGCGGGGACTCATTTGGCAGTGAATATGTTTTTTAAACTATTTGAATATTTTCAACGTGCTCATATCACCTTTATAAAAATTACTTTAAATTCTTAAAAATGCTTGCATGGGGCTATGCAGACATTCTAGGAATGGAGTGAACTTGTCTCATCAAACAGCAGTTGTCATAACAGAGCCTGATGTAGGCTCGGGGCCAAAGTAACCGACATCCTTTCCAAAGTCATCTCAGGGATGGCCGAGGAGGCTGGAGACCGTGTGAGTCCATCTGAACCCCTTCTTGAAGGGACCCAGTTTGAAGGACCCTTCCCTGTCGGGCCCGCACAGTCTCAGCCACAAGGCACAGACCAGGGTCTGTTGACCCTTCTCCCTCTGGTGCATGGGAGCGCTCTGTACACTGTAGAGTACTGTGCCCCAGAGGGACTGGGTGCAGTGGCCCTCACCAATGCCTCCTAACCTCGCCTGGAGGCTGCACAAGTTACCCCAAATCTGGCCACATCGCCCCAACATTGCCACCACCCCTGTCCAGGCCCCATTGCTCCCCAGGGCTGTTTCAGCAGCCTCCTCACTGGTCTTCCTGCCCCCACTCTCACCCCCAGTCTGTTCTTATCAAGACAGAATCTGGCAATACCCAAGTCAGGTGATAGGCCACTTCTGCTCCACAACCCCCATGGCTCCCACCTACCTGCCCCATATCCTTTTCGCCTCCCTGAATAAGGTGACCAAACACTCTGTCATTCAGACCCAGACATCTTAAAGAGCCAGGGTGGTGCCTATTAATAAGAGGCTGGGACCACAGGCATAAACGGCACCTGTCCAGGACAAGCTCCGTGTGTAGCGGTCCCATTCCAAACCTCATACTCGTGGCCACTTCCCCTCCTCCTTTAGCCACACTGGCTCCTGGAATGTTTCCTGAACAGGTCCAGCACGCTCCTGCCTCAGGACCTTTGAACTGGCTGTTCCCTTGGCCACTCATTACATGACATGCCACCCCACCACCTTCAGGTCTCTGTTCAAATGCCACTTCACCAGGGCAGCCTTTCCTGGCCACCCAATGTAAAAAGCATCCCTGGTCACTCTCCTTCCCCTGCCCTGGCTTTATTTTACATCACTTATCATCGGTTGTATATTACAATTTTACTTGTATCATCTGTTTAATGTCTGTCTGTCCTACTAGAATGTCATCTCCATGGAGGCAGGACCTGTGTCTGTCTTGACCACTGCTGGATTCAGAACAGTGCCTGGCACATAGTGAATGCTTAATAGACATTAGTTGAGTAAATTAATTATACCCATTTGGTTGATGGGGAAACTGAGGCTCAGAGAGGTTCAGGAATTCATCTGAAATTACCCAGATTAAAAAAAAATCAACCCTAGGCCTGGTTCCTTTTTCTGATCCCACCCTGGGGAGCAGCCGCCCATGCACTGGGTACCATGCTACCCTTCGAGAGGGGCCCCAGCATCCCAGGCTTCCCTGCCTCTCTCATACAGAGAGGAGGAGACCTAGAGGTGAGTTGCATTCTTGTCCAAGAATAGTAATGATTCATTCCAGGGTGGGATCCAAAAAAGAATCGCCTGGACGTCTGTTTTGAGTCGGCCGCCCCGCTGCCGTCCAGCCGGCACTCAGAGATGTAAATACGTCCTCCGAGTGGGCCAAATCGTTTCCTTTTGACTGCCGGCCAGCCATTTATTGGCGATGGCTCTTCCCTGGAGACTGGCGGAGGCAACAATTATAAAAGAGCCCATCCGCCCCAAGCATGGGGCCGCACAGGGCTCTCTCCGCCGTCTCTCCCTTCCGATAGCTGCAGGGGAAGATTGGCTGAGCAGGGCTTGTTTGCAAATATGACTCATTTCTTTGATTCTAATAAAGTCTAATGATATGTGCTGAGCTCCCAGGGGGCTCTGGAGGAACCGGGGAGGAAGGCATGGCTCCAGGATGATGGAGGGCATTTAGCCAGATCTGGCCCCACCCGTCTTCCAGGGCTGGGGGCGAAGCAGGACCCTCAGGACTGAGGTGACCTCAGAGCAGGGGGGAGCAGGATGAGGCTGACTGCGGGCACAAGCTCTGCTTCCCCATCACAGAGTGATTCAGAGTTAAATTATAAAGCCAGCGTGAAATGACTGTCTCAGGGGCCCAGGCGGCTTTCAAGGGAAAGGGGCATCTCACCAGCTTCCACTGAGGATGGTGCTTTAGCGCTGCAGACGGGGTAGGCGCGGGGATCCAGGCCAAGAGAAGACCCCATGCGTAACCTGACAGTGGGGTCACACACACACGGCACAATGTTACCTGTGACCGTGGACTTGCCCTGGACTTACGGCTGGTGGGGACGTAGACCCTGGAGGTGGCGTCCAGTACTGGAGATCAGGGCTGAGCTCTCTGCTATGTCTAGCTGCCTATGCAACCTTGGGTAAGTCACTTAACCATTCTGGTCCTCAGCGTTCCACCTAATAAGTCACACCCAGAGGCTCCATCCTCAGCATATTGCTTGTTCTAGCTCTTTAACACTCAGCCAGGCTGTGAGGTGTTAGGACCACGCTACCTCTGAGCTCTGGAGAGGTGGTGACTGCACTGAGGCCATGCAGCTGGGACCCCGGACCAGAGTCACTGTCCCTGCTCTAGGAGACAGGAGCATGGCCCGTGGCTCTCTGGTAGCTCCTCTTGTGAAACCAGAGCGGGCAGAGGGGCTGGCAGGGATGATCAACCAGGTCCTTTCCTGTCCAGAGCCAGGAGGGAGCCTTAGCTCCGTGGTGTCTTGTTATCTGGAACCCCAGGTGGCTCCCGAGCACTGTCAGGCCTCTTTTGCCGAAAGAAGGGCCAGCTCAGGGACCCACGTGTCTGGTGCAGATGAGAGAGGTGAAGGAAGCGATGGCCGGGGCTGGGCTTTGGCTCGAGGGGCCCGGAGACCAGCCTTGAGAGGATGCTTACTGCTCAGCAGCCCAGTGGGTACCAGCCAGCGACACCTCAGTCACTTCTCAGCAATTCTCTCTCAGTGGAAATCCCAGAGTTAGTCACTGCCGGGCTGGTGGCTATTTTCAGGGGAAATCACATAAGCTAAGTGTCACCTTAAAGGGAACCCACATACTGATGGCTGAGTCCTCTGAGGCCCTGTATACAGTAGGCGCTTAGTATATGTCCCAGCCTCTCTCTCACCAGTGCGTTCCTTGAGTAAGTCTAGAAAACACAAATTCAATCACATGACTTCCCTTCCCTTCTCCTTAGCTTCCGTGGCTCCCCCTCTTAGAGAACAAAGCCCAAATTTATCTGCCTAACATCCAAGGCCTCCATCCTTCTCCCTGGCCCCATGTGTCCTATCCTCCGGCCAAACCAATGACTCATTGCTACTCATATGCTTTACGAACGCTGAGCCTCAGCATGGCTGTTCCTTCTGTCCAGGATGTCTTTCCCTCTCTCTTTTCCAGCCTAACGAACTCCTACTCATCCCCCAAAGCCCAGCTCACATGGACCCTCCATTTGCAGATGGGGAAATGAGGCCAGAGGGGTAGTGACTTGTTGCTCCAAGCTACACAGCCAGGTGGATGCAAACATGGAATGAATAAGAATCAGCACTCAGTGAGCACTTACTCAGTGTTGAAACACTCTCACTTAATCCTCCCTGGCTGGGCAAGATTATGATCATGGAAAAAGCCATGAGAGGGTTCTAAGCTGAGAAATGACATGTTTGGATTCACAGCTGACTGCAGAGATGCAAAGGTAGGGTGGAGAGAGCAATAAGAGGCCATGCTGGGTCCGGGAGAGGGATGAGGGGGTCCTGTGGGGGAAGGGCGGCAGTGCAAGTGGGGAGGGTGGCCAGGCTCTGGATGTACTTTAAACGGAGAGCCAAGAGGACCGGCGAATTGGATGTGGGGTTTGAGGCAGAAAGGAGTTCGGGATGATTCTTAGATATGTTCCCTACTTAAAGGGCCTCTGCAAAAATGGGACAAAATGACAGGGGCAAGTCCCTGGGCCGATGCTCACGGGAGTCAGTTATTCCACACGAGTTCTCTTTCCTTCCCCCTCTTTCATGCCCAAGAGAAGGGAAGGCCCTTGAAGGCAGGTGGCCTCAGCCTCTCCGCTCTCACAGGTGGCAGGCAGGTCCTCTCCTCTCCTCTGTGGACCCCAGTCCTCCCTAGGGTTCTAAAAAGAGGGAAGGTTATGCGTGAATGTTCAGGTGGGCTCACAGAGCCCTGCCGGGGCCCAGGGGAGGGTGTGAAGGCTAGAGCGGGAGGGGAGCCCAGGCGGGTGGCCGACATTCTCTGGACTGAGCAAGTCTATGTGGACCATGCAAGGATTGGGAAGGTGCCTGCAGGACCAGGATGTTTCCAAAGATAAATCCTGTTAATGTCTTCTGGCTCAGGAAAGGGAGCTCGGGCACTCAGAATGGGGGTTCTGGAAGGCAGGAGGCCTAGAACCCCCCAGGAGGGCCCAGGCTGGGGGACAGGCAGGAGAGGAGGCACGGGTAAGGACCTCACGGCTCACGCGAGCTCCTTCCCAAGAGCCCGCGGGCCTGAGATAGAGGGCACAGCCCCTTTGTAATAGTGGGACCATACGGGCACCTGAGAATGGGCCATTCTTAGTCCCTCTGAAGTTGAGTTTCAAATGTCCCCAGGGGGCAGTTTTATCCACAATGAGGACACTAAATTAACAGTAATGGCCCACATTTATCAAGCAGGCTCTCAGGGCTGGCCATACACGACCTTGTTCCATTAGGGCGGCCCTACAACCCTAGGAGGGCAGGGTTATGATCTCCCCAAGCATAGCTGAGGACCCTGAGGCCCAGAGAGGAAAAGGCACCTGCCTGAGTTAGAAGTGGCACAGCAAGGGTTTCAACCCAGGTAGCCAAACCATGCCTGAGGCAACGAGGCCCCGGTGGGCACCTGAGTAGCTGGGTGAGTGCCAGGGCCCTAGGTGGTCAGGCTGTGCCAGGCACGGCAGAGAACGGACGGGGCTGTGGTCTCGGGCCCCATTCAAGTGAGAAGAATGAAGTGCCTGCATTTCTTTGTCTATAAACTCAGCTGTCCAGAGGGTGGGGAGCAAGGGTAGGGGGTGAATGTGTCTGTAATGGTTTTTGTCTGCAAGTGGGAAATATGTCCATGGAAAAGAGCCCCAGTTCCAGGAGCCCGGGTATTTGTGAGCACATACTGAAGGCCCGCGTGTCAGGAGACGGACGTGGACCACCTGGGTAGGCCGACTGACCCTTTCTGGCCTAAGATTCCCCAGGCCTGGTCCTAACGCTTGGCTGGGACCAGCCAGCAATTAACTCCCTCTTCTGTGGGTATGCTCCTGGGCCAGGTTCTAAGAGGTGGAGAGACACCTTGAAGCAGCAAATCCACACACAAAAGAGAGGGAGTCTCATCTTCTGATCATGAGGGGCCACCCCCTTCCTTAACACCGTCCCCTGCCCCTGGCTCTCAACCCCATGCAAGGCCTCATCTGTTATTTCCAGGATCGAAGTGACTACTGAGCACTCAATTTAATAGCTCATGGAGAGCAGGAAAAGCAATGCACTAATACATTTTTGATTCGTCTCCAAGCACTGTGTTAGAAGGACTTCCCGATATGTCAGCTAAGAGCTACCCAGACTTCAGGCCTCCATGTTCTGCCTTTCTGATGTTTGGTCTATGTGTATACTTCTGCAGTTATTGACTATATCGTGGAAAACTGCAAAAATGCCCATAATTCTCCATTCCTCTCATAAAGAGACAGAGCCTACTTCCCCAGCTCTTGAGTCTGAGTTAGTCTTGTGGTTGTTTCTGGCCAAGAGGACATTAACAAAAATGGTGCAAACAGAGGCTTGAAAAGCGCTCCTGCACTGGGGCTTCCCCATCTGTTGTTTTTGGAATGCTGAGCCACCTAGGAACAAGCCCAAGCTAGCCTGCAGGGTAATGAGACCATAGGGACCAGTTCTCTGTGGCACCCCAGCCAATAGCCAGCCAACTTCCAGAAGAGCTACCCTGATGCCCTAAAGCTGACCTACTAGTGAGGGAGCCCAGCAAAGACCAGAACCACTGCCCAGCCAAGCTCAGCCCAAACTGCCAAACAGCAGAACCATGAGCCAAATAAAATAAATGGCTGTTTGAATTTGGGGATGGGTGTTACCCGGCAAATGCTAACTGATACATATTTTTCACTCTAGCTACTCACCTCTTGACTTGAGTAACTACTTCAGCTTCATATATGCATTTTTCTCTGTGCAATAACAGGTTTGATGTGCTAACTATATCTTTTCTAAAATACATTAAGAAAACTATATCATTTTCAGACAATATAAGAACATATACCTGCCTTTGGGAAACAATCCTCACAGAGATCCCATGGGTGTAGGAACGATTCATTCCCCTCATTTGACAGTTAAAGAAACTGAGGCTCAGAAAGGGGCAGTGACTTGCTGGAGGTCAAACAGCCAGTAAAATGGCAGAACTGAGGTTCGATTCCAGGCCTGTCTGAGACCAAAGGCATGGATTTATCTCCAGATCTGTACCCCTCCTTCCACCCACCCCACCCCAAGAGAGTGGCTCCCATATCCCTGGGGAGAAGACGAGGGAGTGGGCTGTCCACTGCCTCCTCCCCTGCCCCCTCCGTCCTCCGCGAGGCCAGTCTTACTCCCAGAACTCGGTGACGGGGGAGGTGAAGTTGGTGGTGCTGAGGGAGATCCACAGGCTCTTGTTCCTGCGCAAGGTGTCTTCCAAGCACTGGGGTGTGTTCCAGCTGTGGTTGCAGTTTGCCCAGGGGAGCTCCGACTGGAAGGACTGGAACAGGTAGTATGTGGCCCAGGCCAGGATGATGATGTAGTATATATTCAGGAGGGACACAATCACAATGGAGGCATAGCCGATGCCTGCAAGTGTGGGTAAGCGAGACAAGCATCAGAGGGAGGCCAGACCCACCACAGCCACACCCTCAACCAGAAAACCCCCGAATCTGCAGGCCTGGGGCCAGAAGGGGTCCTTCAACAGTGACCAGCAAATATCTGTAGGATGAATGGATGACTGGATGGATGGATAGGTGAAAGAATGGGTGCTTAGATAAATCAGATTGTTGGATGAATCGAAGGATGTATGAAAGAGGGATAGATTGATGGATGGATGGATGGATGGACTGATAGATGATTAGATGGACTCATAGATGAATGGATGGATGTTGGAATGATGGATATTCACTTTGTTGGATGGATGTATGGATGGTGGTTGAAGGGAAGTTTAGGTAGATGAACGGACGGATGAACGAGTGGATGGGTAGATGGAGGATGGTTGGATGGATAGATGGATTGCCTAACTATTGACTAGTTTAATGAAAGAAAGGTTTAACGGATAGATGGATGGGCAGATTTACATGGATGACTGAGTGAAGAGACTCACACATTCTCCCACCCCTGCCAATTATAATCATGACAGTATTACCTTATGAGGGCATACTAGGAACTAGGCACAGGACTAAATGTTATAATAATAATAAAGCTACCACTGGTTTGGGGCTTACTATGTGTACAAAGCACTTTTACATGGCTATGTCGTTTTGTCTTCATAGCAATCCTTGAAGTAAGCATATTATTTCCATGTTACAGATGTGGAACTTTCCCAAAGACACAAGAATTAGCAAAACGAGGAGTTGGGACTTGAAGCCAGACAGAACGGTTCCTGAAAGGCTTCTCTTCTACACTCTACTGCTTAGAAGCTACTGGCTCCCTTATCCTTTAACAACCCAGAGAGGCAGGAACAGCTATGTGGAATGAGCAGCAGCATCACGTGTACAATGTGCTGGCTGTGACCTGCGTCAGGCACGGTGCCAAGCGGCCTGCGTGAGGCTCCATTGTACCTGGCAAACAGTAGGTGCTCAATAAAAATTTGCTGAACCGATGAACACCAGGCCCCAGGTGACTTTTGTCCCACACTCACCAGCAAACAAGGGGCAGATCTTTTCCCAGCAGGTGATGCCCCCTTCAGAGGTGTACTGGCCTATGATTACCTCCAGGAAAAACACAGGCAGGCCGCCCCCAAACAGGAAAATGAAATATGGTATGAGAAATGCACCTGCAGAGAGAGAAGAACGGGGTGAGGCTCAGGCGGCGGCTGTCACGGGGCCGAGGCTGTAGGTCTCCTTCCCAAGCCCTCCCGGCCAGTGGAATCAGAGGGCATGGGTGAGGGACATGAGGGTAAAGGCCAAACTCCTGGACCTGGCTGAAACTTCTCCAGGCCCTGCCCACCTGTCCAGCCGGCATCACCCTTCCTGGGTGCCCTCTTGCCTTCTGCAAATCTACCAGGTGCTTGAAGTCCCTGAGCCTTTGTTTAAGCTGCGTGCCTGCCCACCTGCCTGCCTTCCCCATGTCCGTCCACCCGAAGAAGGAATGCTCAGCCCTTAACATCCGTCTCAAACGGGCCTCCTCGTTGAAGCCTTCAGCTAGCCTTCCCTGGCCCGCCCAGGGCAGGAAGCTGAGAAGAACTAGTTAGGAAGGGTGATGGGAAGCGAGAGGTGGGCCTCTCCAGCCGGGGGTGGGAGCCAGGGGACGAGGGAGGGGCAAATAATCGGGCAAGGGTTCCTACCTGCTGTCCACTAACGGCTTCAGCGGGTCCATAAACCCTTTGAAACTGTGGGCAACTTGGGCCTATGTGTATGTACTTTGTTCTGGGGAGCGTGTAGGGTACTCATCAGAGTCCCAGAGGCACCTGAGACCTACAAAACGTTAAGAAACCAGGCTCAAAGGCAGAATCTCCCGAAAGGTGGTTCTCCTGACGGGAGCAGCACGCGCATGCCCGGCTCTGCCGGTGCGCCAGCCCTCGGTCATGGGGTGCCACGAGGAGCTGGGAGTGAGTTCTTACTACCAGTTCTTACTGCATCAGCAAGAAAGTCTCCATCATGTCTGACCAACTTGAACTTCTCCAACAGAAGAGGATTCAAGCTCAGAGCCTTCAACAGGTAAAAAAACAAAACCCAAAAAACTCAGACCAACCAACTAACCAGCAGACCAAACAGAGAATGTACACACTTAAAAAACACCTTCACCTAAGTGAAGGGGTCTAAAGGGACAAACTTCCGGTGGTAAGATAAATTGGTCCTGGGCGTGTCATGTACAGCATCGTGACTCCAGTAACAACGTACTGGCCTGTGCATTTGAAAGTTGCTAAGGGACTTCCCTGGCGGTCCAGTGGTTGAGACTCCGTACTCCCAAAGCAGGGGGCACGGGTTTGATCCCTGGTGAGGGAACTAAGATCCCACATGCCACACGGCGCGGCAAGAAAAAAACAAAACAAAAAATGGAAGCTGCTAAGAGAACAAAATCTTAACAGTTCTCATCACAAGAAAAAAAAAATCTGTAACTATGTGAGGTGATGGATGTTAACTAGACTTACTGCGGTGATCATTTCTCAATATAGACATAAATCATATTGTATCCTTAACTTAAAACAGGTTTTATGTCAATTCTATCTCAATAAAACTGGAAAAAAGTAAAAATTAAAAATTTTAAAAATCTTCACTGTATTTTTTTTTTCCTGGATACCACCTTTCCATTATGGCAAATGATACTGGCTTTTTACATTTAAGGTGGGAAACCAAGCTTGCTTTTGAACTACATTTGGTTTAAGTTACAAAAGCAAAGGTTAAAAAAGTTATAAAGTAAGGAAGACTGGGGAGGTGCACAGCTGTGAGGGAATTTACAAAGGGGGCGTGTGAATATCTGAGGCTTGGGAGACTCCGGCCTGGCCTCATGGCACTCTTCAGAGATGGTAAACTGGAGGATCAGAGAGGGTGAGGGATCTCCTCAAGGTAACACAGTAAGACCCTGACAGAACACCACCTGATTCCTAGTCATGCTCATCTCCTGCTTCTGAGGAGTGGGCTGGGGGCTAAGCAGGCTGACCCGGGGGAGGTGAAGGTGGGAGCCTGGAAAGCCAGGCATGGGGAGGCCACCCACGCTCTGGCCTGACCCTTCTCCTCCAATGCCACTCTCTGCCCAGTCCAGGCTCACCTCCACCATTTTTGTAGCAGAGGTACGGGAACCGCCAGACGTTGCCCAAGCCGACGAAGCCACCAGCCACGGAGAGCACAAAGTCAATCTTGCTGGCCCACTTCTCCCTCTGCGGGGGCTTCCCCTCAGCCTCATCCTCAGGCCGTGTGCCTGGGCTCTTCCCTGGGGATGGCTTCAGGATATCCTTGTGGAAGTCTTTGAGACACTGCAGCTTCTCCTTGGTGGCCATGTCCTTCTCGCTTTCTGTGGGGGACAGAACAGAGCACAACGTGCGTCAGTAAGGGACACCCTGGGTGTCTTAACACAACCCGGCTGGCCGGCTCTGGCCTGCTGCCGCCTCGTCTGTCCACTCCTCTGACCTCCTAGGTGATCGGGGGACCTAGTGATCCAGGGACTGACAGGTGCCATTCCCAACGGAAGCAGCGGGGCCCACGCCCGGCATCCCCGAATGTCACACCGCACCCTCCACCTGCAGGGAGATAAGCATGAAGACACCCAGCCCTGGCAGCATCTCTGCAGAATACAGCACCCTCCAGGCAGGTCTAGGGCAGCTTCCGAATAACAGCCTGCCTGCATTTTCTAGAAATGATCTCCAAATTTCAGATTTGCACAGAGAGCGATGCCTCCCATTTCACTCACACCTCAGCACAGGGCCTGGCCCACAGGAGGTGCTCGTTCCTCACTGTTTAAAGAATGGATAAACACAAACAAGTGAGGAATGGGGTTTCAGGCTGGAATGGAGACGATATTTGAAAACAGGGTTTCCATCACATACAGAAAATGGATGCTTATAAAATATATTTGCAACTTATTAACCAGTCACATCTCTGCGGCATAAGAAATAAGGGATTTGCACTGGTCAGGATTATGGAAGAATGCCGGTTAATCCCCACGTGTCCAGCCCTCTCTCTCCATGCTCTGGCCTGCTCTGACCCCTGTATCATCCAGGGCCCTGGCCCTCTGACTACCCTGTGGGTTTCGTAAGGGAAGGCCCCAGGGGATATCAAATCTCTAAGCCCCCAGGAGCCGTTCACAGTCACCCTCAGCCCACCCCTGCTGGGACCCCATTTTAGAGGAAGTCGGCCAGCGGCCAGCGCAGCGCCCCTGCTCTCTGTACTTCCTCAGGTCCCCGAGTCCTCGCTGTCCCTGGCAGCTCGACCTTGAGGGCAAGAGCACCCCAAGTCCCAGCCCAGGGGGAGAGGGTGCCTTCTACCGCCACGTGGCAGAGGACCGTGAAGACAGATGAGCCTTAGTTTCCCCACCTGCAGAATGAAAAGGATGACGGCAGAGGTGACCGACTCACAGCCAAGCAGCTCTAAACACAACCTGCTTGTTTCCGTGATCCAACTCGGTGGCCAACACTGAAATATCAGATTCCAGAGAAAAGTCGAGATTTCTAGGTTTCCTTACAAAATCGGCAGGTGGGCCACGTTGCGTTCACGATCCCTACAGTGACCACCAGCTGGACCAGAGGCGGCCATCACCCCGGCTCACTGGACCTGTCCAGGGGCGTCTGAGCCCGCCTGTCACAGTGGCACTAGCTGAAAATGCCTTCCTTGCTTCCTTGTTAATGGTCTCCTCCACAGCTAGAACAGAGGCTCCGTGGCACCGGGACCTGCCTTGTCCACTGCTGGGTGCCCCGAGCTGGCGCACAGTAGGTCGTCAGGCAAGGACTGCTGGGTAGATGGTTCCCAGAGTGTGTCTGCAAGCAGCTGGGGCCAAGTACCAACCCCAGCTCTGCCGCTTCCCAACCCCATGACACTGGCAGGTCCTCGGCATGTGGCCCAGAGGCATCGGGGCAGGGCAAGGCGAGGGCTGCCGAGGGGACGCGCTGGCCTGGCCCCAGCAGTGGGCCCTCCAGGGCCGTGCTCTGAGGAGAAGAGGCACGCAGCACAACAGAACCCCCGTTCCCCCACGCCTCTTTCCTCTCCTGGCTGGGGGTGGGGGACCCCGATTGTTTCGCTATCTGGTGGTGAGCAGACCAAGAAAAGGCTTCCTGGAGTCGCCGGGCGGCTCACTGGGCCTTCCTCTGTCTCCCGGCGACGGCATCCGCAGGCCTTTCTTTGCCCGCTCCCTCGGGGCGACGCGGGGTTCTGCCGAGCGCACGGCTGCTGTAAAAATAGCCCGGGCGGCCAGCATTGTTCCAGCGCTGATCCGTGCAGCCCCCGATGGTTATCTGAGCAGCCCATTGTGGGCTGGCTGGATGGGAGCATAATTGGAGGATGTGGGACTCCACTCCCTCCTAGTGGGGATGTTTTCCAGGGAATGACCCCTGAGCCTCCTCCAAGAAGGGCCGGTGCCGCCCTTTCGGGCCCTCCTTGGATCTCAGGGCCGGAAGGCACTTCACCAGGTCAGCCAGACGGAGGGGGGAGGTGGCCGGCTTCTGCTCACATAGGCTGGGGGCACTGGCGAAAGCTACCCTGAGTCCTGGCTCTGCCCTCTGGGCCCCAGGCCCACTTGCCACTCTGGCCCTCAGAGAACCCTCTCGAAACATGAGGCAGGGAGCAGCAACAAGCTCCCTGAGACCCTTGGCTCCAGGCTCTGGTTCCATATAAGATGAGACCTCTAGCCCCCTTTTCCGCACTCAGGACCTCATCTTCCCGACACCTGTACCTGAACCAGGATCGGGGGTGAGGCCTGTCATGTCCTGGTGTTGTAGTGGTCTCCTCACTCCTCATTGCCAAGGTGTACCTGCAAGATGTGTTCCTGCATCACTGACACCTGTCCCGCCTGTGGCTGCTGCCATCACAGGCTCACCTGGCCATTGAGAACACATAGCCCAGGGATGTCCATGGCCTCGCTCAAGACTCACGCCTGGATGTGGTCTGACCCAGGTGCAGACACCCCAACTCCCTCTCAGAGGGGCTCCTTCCAAGCTCCTGTGGGGTGTCCGAGGAAGCCCCGGCAGCATGATCCGCGGATTCTGCCTCCTGTACATTCCTGGCATCCACCCACTTCTCCATCACCATGGCAACTACGTGGCTCCAGGCTCGACAGCCCTCCATGGGCATCCCCTGCAGCCTCCTCCTGGGTCTCCCTGCTGCTACTCTGCCCACCCCACCCCTACAATCTGTTCTCAAAAGAGCAGCTGAAGGCAACTTACGAAGCAGACTCAGATCATAATGCCCTCCCGCCGCAACCCTCCGTCCCTCCCGGAAGAAAAGACACACCCCTCACCACAGCTACTGGGTCTCAGCACAGGCCCCTTTTCCTTGGGACACTGGTCCCACATAAGCGCTTTAGTTCAGCCCACCCCTCAGGCTTGGGCTTCCTGCATGGCCGCTCCAGGCCCTCTGGTGGCAGCCTGGCCCCTGCAGGAATCAAAGGGTGAGCCCCGGCCTAGAAGCTGAGAGTCGCTTCCTGGCTGAGTGACCTCAGGCGAGTTATTCCACCCTCTGGCCCTCAGTGTTCTCCTGTGTAAAGGGGGATAACTGTGGCCACCTCATAGGGATGTTATGAGGATTGAACGAGGGGGTGCCCATGGCAAGTGCTCCTGAACTAGTATCTGCCAGTACTGCTCTGCTGTTATTGCTCTAATTATTATGGGGTCCACGCTGACCATGAGGTACGGAAGGCCTTAGTCCTACTCAGGGTGAGATCAGCAAGACCCAGGGAGGTCAAGTGACACTCCTGAGGTCACGAAGCTGGGAGTGACAGCGACCACGATGTTCTGGAGCCCCCAGCTCCGCCTCACTGTCCCTTGGCCAGTCCAGCCCGTCCAACTCTGCAGGCCCCCAAGAGACTCACTAACTCTCTCTCGCCCGTCACACACCAACATCACGCCCCCGGTGCAGCCAGCACTTGGGAACGAGCCCCCTCCGAGGCATCCCAGACGCCCGCTGCCTTGCAGGCCGCCGCTGAGCGCTGTTTTCCTTGGCGCCAGGCCCAGGGCTATTTTCTAGCGACCGTGATACATTATCCCCCATTTTAAGAGCTTCCTATTTGCTTATTACAGCTACAAGTGATTAGAATCGGCTCCAATACAGAGGTTCCACGACGAGGGCTCCCTTCTTGCCCAGCTGAAACTCCTACTCTGCTCCTGGGGTGGAGGTCACAGCCAGGGCCTGCTTCCGGTGCCTGAAGACCAACGTGCAGATCACCTGGTTGGCTTGTGACGCGTACTCAGACACAGTCAACCTAGGGCCAGAGATGCCGTGGGTTGACAAGATGTTCCTCTGCTTCCTCCCAATGTAAAACTACCAAATTTTTGAGTACTTTAATTCTGTGCTGAGCTGCCTATACACAGTTTTCTAGGCATTCTTCAGACACCCTCAATACTGCAGAAGGCATTTTTAGGACCATTTTACGGATGGGGGGAGTTGAGGCTCAAGCAGGGAAGAGAGTGGCCTGGCTGAGGATACACAGGTGGGAAGGAGACTGGAGGCAGAATTCCCAGCTGGTCTGCCCAACGCTGAAAGCACTGGAGCGAAGGTTAGAGAGCAGCCTCTGCAGGGTTGGCAGATGGGGACACTGAGTTCAGAGGGAAAGGACCGCAGAGGTACAGAGCCAGCAGGTGCCCACGCACCAGCCATCTGGGTCTTGAAATTGAGATGCTACTGAGGCTCCTCCCCAACACCTGCCACCTCAGCCCAAGGCTTTGGGGGAACCAAGCCCAGAAGCTGGGGGGCTCTCTGCCTTGCCCTCCCCTGCAGAACTTGAACTTTCTCAAGTAAACAGTTTCCCGTGTGGCTCTCTCCTGTCGAGAACAATGACTCAAGTCCCCTGTTGTCACTCAGGAGTCCCTACAAGGTTTTTAAATAAGAGGGCAGGTACTTCTTCTGTTTCCTTTTTGGAATACTTTCCCCACCCCAAAAGGGCGTAGCCCACAGCTGGGCTATAGGATCAATCTCTGGGCCTGACATCTGGGGTTTGGCAAGCGACTCCCAGAATCCCCGAACTGGGGCAGGAGGACAGCTGGACGACAGATCCATTCATTTCACAGGTAGGGAGCCTGCAGCCTGCACGGCCCGCAGCCCACTGGGCCTGCTATGGAAACAAGCAAGTGGCTGGACCCCCTGTCTGCCCTTTCCAGAGCAGGGTCCCTCCTCCTCTCTCCTTTCCTTGTCCCCCGTCTCCACTCCAGACCCAGTGTTCTGGGCTCACAGAGGCCACAACTAAGCTGAGTTACCTGGTCCAAGTGACAACCCTCTCTGTGCCTCAGTTTCCTCACTGGTTAAAAAAGTGGGGGTAAAAATAAAACTCGCCTTACAGGGATCAAATAGGATGATGCCTGTAAAATACTGAGCACAGTGCCTGGTACATACAAGTGATTAATAAATATTAGCTATTATTGAAGAAAACATCTGATCACACTGGGATTTTACTACATATGTGGCAGGCATCATATCCTGAGCGTTTAAAAAAAAGAAAAAGAAAGCAAGCTGCATTTATTGGGTACTGGCTGCAACGCACACTTATTTAGCACTGTGCTAAGCACTTTGCAAGCATTTTCTGAATTAACCCTGTCCATGGGTGGCCATTACCATCTGCCTTTCGCTGACAAGGCACAGAGTGGTGAAGTTACTTGCCCAGGGTCACATAGCAAGCAAAAGGCCGCTGAAGCTTCGAATGGCTCCCAGGTCTATTTTGGCCTCTCAATTCCATGTTCTCAACCACTCGGCTGTTTTGGATCACTTGCTCTAGATATGTCACAAAGTGAAATCAGGTCTGGCGCCTTTATGCCAGCTTCAAGCTACTGGGCTATGCTGACAAATTAGGGAAGTAGGTGAAGGCAAACAGGGAAGTGAGGGGCCACATGACAGAGACATACAGGGCAGGGCCTGGGGACCCGTGCAGCAGTCAGTGCCCAGGGCCACAGGGGTGGGCTGAGCAGGCCGATGGAATGCTCACTGGGGCAGGATGGACGGAGCCATGGACCTGAGGCTTCCTCTAGCAAACAGGAAGAGTTTCTCCCAAACTTCTCTGATAGCCCTGGAGGGGCTCCTTCGAGCACTGTCCCCACAGACTGCAGGTGAGGGACAGGCTCAGTAAGGAGGAGGGCCCGGATCAATTAATAATGTGCACCCCAGGCACGCTGCTTACATACAATCCTGGCCCTAGAGAGTATTTAACAGTTAAGCACCAAAGGAAAAGAAAAACGTGTGTTAAGAGCACGATTTCACTACCTAGGGTAGCTGATTTTGAAAAGAAAGCAGGAATTAATTTTTTTTTTTTTTTTTCTTTTGCGGTACACGGGCCTCTCACTGTTGTGGCCTCTCCCGCTGCGGAGCACAGGCTCCGGACGCGCAGGCCCAGCGGCCACGGCCCACGGGCCCAGCCGCCCCGCAGCACGCGGGATCCCCCCAGACCGGGGCACGAACCCGTGCCCCCCGCATCAGCAGGCGGACTCCCAACCACTGCGCCACCAGGGAAGCCCCCAGGAATTAATTTTTAAAAAGTGTTTTTATTCTTTTTCATGAAAACGTACAACTTTAAAAGATTTGATCATTTGATTGAATCATTTGATCATCTGATTGACCTTCAATCAGAAGGTCTGTATCCTTCTCTCTTGGTTATCTATTCCTAACTCAGGCTAACTCAAGCATGACAAGCTCAAAGGCCTCCAGGGACCTGGCAGGCAAAGAATGGAGGCCAGTGGGGAAGGGCCTGCAGAATATGCCACGGGCAGCTCTCCTCAGCTCCAGCTACTGTGGTCGCCTTTGGGATCGAGGCCACCGAGGCCAGATCCTCCAATTTCTGGAGAGGTGTTGAAATCTGAGACGTATGTGCACATACAACTTCCAATTTCTACAACATCGTGTGGGCCAAATACCCAGTTTGTCCTCTTTGGTCAGACCATTGTCTCAGGTCACCCAAGGCAGTCGCAGCAAAGGGCAGTGCAGGCTCGGCTGGAGATGCTGACCAGCCCAGCCTCCAAGGTCCGATGGCTCGCCCCAGTGAGGTCATCCAGGAAGCCCGGCATTGTTTTGCCAGGAACAAAGTCGAAACAATGAGCGACAATTCTGTGGTCCTAGTGAAAGTGAGTTCTGTTTGGGGAATTGTTTTCAGCACGGCAGCTCTGGGGACAGGGTTTGTTATCTCCTGGGCTCAGCGTCCGTGGGCAAGGCCCTCCCCTGCCCCCACGAAGGCTCATGTCTACCCCCATTCTGCTAAGAACACCCTGCCTGGCTCAGGCTCCGCCTTCAACCTACAGGAGCGTTGACTTCGCCCCAAGCCTCACGGAGCCTTCCTTTTCACAGATGAGGAAGCTGAGGCTCAAAGAAGGGGAGGGTCTGGCCCAGGTCACACAGCCACCAGGCGAGGCCAAGATTTGCACCTAGATCCCGACTCCACGTAGCTGGTGACACCCCAGGGTAAGGTGGCCTCTGTACAGGGACCTAACAGAGCAGGTCATACTTCTTGATCTATGGTTCGCAGAGGAAAAAGTGGGTGAAGGTGGGCAGGTTTTCCAAAGAACTGGCCTCTAGGACAATGCCGGGGCGGGGAGCAGGATGTGGGCCCAGTGTACAGCCTTCTCCTCTCCCCGGCACCAAACCTGCAGGCGGGCGGGAGGAGGAAGGCGCGAGCAGGCTGCTCTGTGGCCAGGTGGCCCGGGGATGGGCGGGCAGCAGGTGCAGGAAGGCAGGCGCTGCCCTCGGGGGGAAAGCACGCTGGGCACACAACACGCCCAAAACAGAGGTGCCCCAGGCACTGGCCCAGTAGGCCACCGAGTCAGGGGACAGAGCAGTAGGTGAAGAGTCAGAAAACTGGGTCTGGTTCCAGGTCCAGTTCTGCAGGCCAAGCACTTCCCCTGTGCCTCTTGGATATTTGGGGATAAGACGGAGAGAGGGCAGCTCCGGCAAGCAGTGAGTACCAAATAAATATTTACTGAGAGCATCCTCTACTGGGGGCCAGGCGCTGCTGTAGGGACTGGGGACTCGGAGGTGAGCCCTGGAGCTGACATTCCAGAAGGGAGGACAGACACTAAATACATACATGAATAAATATTTACTGAGAGCATCCTCTACTGGGGGCCAGGCGCTGCTGTAGGGACTGGGGACTCGGAGGTGAGCCCTGGGGCTGACATTCCAGAAGGGAGGACAGACACTAAATACATACATGAGTAAATATTTACGACTGGGACCGGTGAGCAGAAGACAACCAAGCAACATGAGGGCACAGGGAGTCAGAGGACCCTCTGAGGAGGTGACGTTTCCTAGTGGCAGACGCTCACTAAAGACTGGTTCTGGCAGGAGCTGTGCTAAAGCCCTTGCAGGTACCAATTCATCTACTCCTCTCACTAGCCTGGATGAAGGAATGAGGCCCAGAGAGGTGAAGTCGCTTGCCCAAAGTGACACAGCAATGGGCTTCAGGGTCTGTGCTTTCAACCACCTTGAAGCTGGGATCTGCATAGCAAACATCTGGGGGAACGGTGTTCTCAGAGCAGGGACAGCGTGTGTGAAGAAGCCACACTGGGCACGGCAAAGGAACAGAGGGACAGGGCATGGGGGACAGGGCACGGGGCAACGCGGAGAGGACGCCAGGCCTGGAGGCCAGGTCAGAACCTGGATTTATCTAGCGGGTGGTGAGGGACCCTGGAGAGCTTTGCGCTGTCCAAGGAGTGCTCAACTCAGGCTGTCCCTGACCACCTGGCTCCCGTCCACCCTGAACGGATTCGAGGGCCCATGTTGGGCTTTCCTCTATAAGCTGTTGCCAGTAGGGACTTTCTAGTGGGGCCTGCAGAGCCCAAGTCCTGAACCCCGACACCTCAGAGCCGCTGGCCTCCTCATTGTGAGCCGAGCACCCATGGGACAGGCTGAAGTGACCGCCATCTTTTGCAAAGAGGGACCAGCCAAGGATGGGCGGCCAGAACTGCTGTCCCTTGGCCAAGGACCATAACATGGGTGACCGAGAGAAGAAAATGTCCTTGTGAGTCTAGACCCCTGGCCCCTCCGTGGATAAAACCCATGGGTTTTGGAAAGAACAGGGTCAGTCTTTGATGCTATACGATCTGGGACACGTCACTTCCCTCGGACTGGTTCCAGGAAAAGCCCCACCTGCCCTACCTGGACCGAGCACCTGCCCTACCTGGACCGAGCACCTACCGCCTTCCTGCCCTCAGGGTGCTAATATCCGGGGGTGGGGGGCTCATCTTGTCACAGTATCACAAAAATGGTTCTCAGTTCAGGAGGAGGACAGGAGTCACGTGTCTGGATGGAGCGAGGCTTCAAGGAGCAGGTCCCGTGACACCCCCTGGGCTGGGCCCGCGGCCAGGCTGGACCTGGTCCCTGGGGTAAGGTGGATGTCCAGGAACAGTCAGGCTGCATGAATCCGTTTGAGGGGGCTTGGACCCCAAATGCCACTGACATTGCCAGCACGCGCTGTAACCACCAGTCAGGTGAAAGAGAGGAAGCAGGGAGCCGGGAGGGCGCCGTGGCTGCGGGGGACTCAGGGGGCCTGTTTTCACGCACAGGGCAGTGAGTCAGCAGGCAACGGCCTCCTGCCACTGACTCACCAGCCGCAAGCCTGTCACTCTTCTCCCCGCCTGCTTCCCCACCGCCCCAGCCCCAGCCGGGCTCTGCCGGAAGTGTGGGTAGAGTAGGTCAACCAGGATCCTGAGGCAGGCTCTGCAGAACCCAGGATTATTTCTGGAGGCCACAAAAAAAAGAGACATGAGAAAAAAGGCAGGCTCGGTTTCTGTTTCCTCAAACTTCCCCTTTCAAGCTGTAAGAACCCTAACGCTCCTCACTCCTCTCTAGCTGGCTGTAAAAAGCAAACGGAGGGCAGGCCCCTCCCTCCCTCTACAGAAACTGGAGAGAGCCAGGCCCTGGGGGCAAGGCCAGCTAAGGGCACGCGTGGCCCAGTGCTCGCTCAGAGCCGGCCATCCCCCACTCTGTCACCAGGACTCTGCTGGAAGTTACAGCTCCAGGGAAACCAGCCAGAGCAGCCTTTGCAGTAGGGCTTTGAGCAAGTCATTGCTCTCAGCCTTGGTGGCACTTTCCGTAAGATGGGCATCACATCCTGTCTACATTGTGACAACTCGTAGCTCATTAGTGTTTGTAAACAAGCTCCCCGTTCTCACTGTTCCTCTTTTAATCATGTTTCTTCTCAAATAGGAAGGACTTTCTTTTTCCTGCCCAGCTCCACGCTTACCTCTCCCTCACTTAGAAATTTAGCTCAAGGAGAGTTTGGTGCCTGTGGAGTGAAACAGCCTGGGATTCAGCAAGGAAGAGGGGGCGATCCACTGGCACGGGCTGCCGCTGAGCCCACCGCAGAACAAAGGGGCTTGTTGCCTGGGCTTTTACTCCATTTGTCTGGAAGTCAAGTTTCAAGCATCCTCCACCATCCAGAGCCCACCCAAGATGCCCAGGGGCCTCTGAACCCACACAGCCCATGCTTTCCCATGCCTCCCTCCATACCTCGGCTCCTGCTGTTTCCTTAGCCCAGCACGCTGCTCCCCGAGTAACTCACAGGCAATCCCCCAGGATGGTGGCCCCGAGGACCCCCCAGTGCCTTCCCTGGGCTCCGCAGGCCACACCACCTCCACCTCTGCCCCATACTCCCCGGGCCTGCTTCCCGACACCCAGTACAAGGCCTGGCACTATGAGTATTTGTCAGAGGGAACACTTAGGGCTCAGGACTCTGGGGACACTCAGTGCAGGAGCAAGTCTCTTCCACTTCGCAGCTGTGAGGCCCCTCGATGAGGGTGATGGAGCAAAGAGCTGTAGATGTAACTCTGTTACATGTATCCCTGGCATCTGAGCACAGTTGCCCCCAAAGGGTCAAAACTCCACAAAGCTTTGCCTTTTATTGAGAGATGAGCCCCAAATCTTTAGGAAATCAATTTTCATTAATTGTATTCCCCGGGCATCTTCCAAAAATGAGTTTGAAGTGAATTCTCTCTGGTTCCCTAAAGGTTTGTCCAGTGCTGGAGATCCCAGTGGATCCTGCACAAAAGTTGAAGGCTCCAGCTGGGCCCTTAGAGGTCTTGGCATGTGTGAACGCAAGCCCACCTTCTAGATGGAAAAACCGAGGCCCTGGACCCACGGCGGATCAACAAAGAGGATCAGCCTCTTTCACAGACAGACCATCAGAGCTGGAGGGGAAACTGAGGCTGGAAGGAGCTGATGGAGGGCAGGGATGCTCCCGACACCCCCAACCCAGTGGAGCACAGTGGGTGCCAGAGGCAGAAAGTAAAGGTCTTATTCCAAACCTGAGTGAACCGGATTCATATCTAACTCCGTCAGGTTGGTGAATGTTGGTGCAGCAGCAGCGGCGACTTCCAGGGCTACAAGATGGTGCCTAACGGCAGCTACTGCTTGGCTAGAAGAAAAACTCAGCATTAAAATCCACCCCAGGGGTGCGGGGCGGGCTCCAGGGATGGCTGACATTCCTCAACTGTGGTCTTCCTACACGTGCAGACCACCTCCCAGGCAGCCCCACACAGCCTCCATGACCCCTAACCTTTCACTGCGATCCACTTATGCCTCCATGGTGCCTGCCAAGAGCACGGTGTGGGGGACTTGACACAGCCTGCCACTCAAACAGCGCCGCAAGACGAGGCCGACCCAGCCCCTGGAAACTCCCCAGAGGGGCGTCCTGAACTCTGCTCCCACCAGCTTAGCCAAGCTTGTTTCTGGCAGACCCCACTGCCCGCCATGTCGCCCTTAGCTCAAGAACTATCAGTGGAACTATCCCAGCTGCTTGGAGACTAATCATCTCAATTTCCCCACCTGGAAACCAAGGCTCGTTCTACATGTCTGGCCCTGTCCGCAGTCCCTGCCGCCTTATTTCTCCTCTTGTCCTGCATGAATCCTGAGGCCTCCTCGTTCTCCCCAGCATTATCCCCTTCCGCCCTGTGCTTTGCTTGTGGGCTCCCTTATATTTAGGTGGATCCCACCCACCTTGAAGACCTGGCCCAAGTGTCGCCTCCTCCAGGAAGCCCTTCATGCCCACCCCACTCTTTCCCTCACCTCCTCTGGCCAGTGCCACACCCCCACCCCCATCTCCCAGGTGCTGGGCTCTTGTTCAGAACTGTGCAACTTTGGACAAAGTTCAAAGTTCTTTTTGGGAAACCTCAGTTTCTTCTCCTGTAAAATGGGCCTCCTGATCTATAAAGCCATTCCTGGCTGAAGTCTCTGGGCTCTCGGGCAGAGCTAGTAGATGCCCAAGACCCTCACACGGGCCTCAACCCCAGCATCACCTGGGGCTCTGGCTGAACATGCCGACGCCTCCCCCCAACACCCACCTCTCCTGACTGAATCTTCAAAGCTGTTAAACGAGCCCCCGGGCGAATCTCAGCATCAGGTGAAGCCAGGGACAGTGGTGCCAATGGACTGGAGACTCTTGGTAAAATGCAAAAGAAAACCAACCAATGAAAAGGACTCTTGTTGGTGATGACAATGCACCTGAGCACGTGAGTGTGTGTGTGTGTGTGTGAGCGCACGTGCGTGGCCTCCTCCGCCAGATTGTGAGTAGCTGGAGGCTGGGCCGGCTGGGTTTCACCTCTGCCAGCCCTGCTGAGCCCAGGGCCATCCCAGCCTTGATCTTCCCTGTTGCCGCTGCTCTTTGCAGCACCCCGGGGCATGGGCACTTTTGCCCCGTTCTATAGATAAGGAAACTGAGGCTCTGAGAGGAGACAGGACCTGGCCCAAGGTTACCCAGAGAGTGAGTGACAGAGCCAGGACTGAGCCCAGGACAAGGCCAGTGCTCCTTTATATCCGCTTACTAAGTGAAAAGGGGGCTGCGAACTGAAGGTGAGGGCTGGCAGGTGCATTACCTGGGGCCTCTGGGGCAGGGAGCTGAGTGGGTATATGTGATCCTGGAGGGACAAGCATCAGAGAGAGCCCCCTACCCTGGGAGTGGGACACACAAAGGAAGCCAGGACCTGGTTTTGAAGCCTGGTAAAGGGCAGAGTCCAGCTGAGCAGACCTCAGGCAGCTTCTCCAAGGACAGGGACGAGGTGCACGGCGCACCGCTTGGGACTCGGGGACCCCGTGGTTGTCACCCTGGCAGTCACTTTTTTCTAAGGTGGAGGCAGCAGGTGGGGCCTTCCCTAAAGAAACCCCTGTCCTTTAAATGCCAGCCGCCCAAGCACAAGGCCCTGGTGGGGTCAGCTCTGCCAGTGACAGCTGCTTGACCAAGAGAGGGTCTCTCCTTTCTGGGCTATGGCTTAGACCCTCGGACCAGGAGACCCCAAGCCTGGAGGTGCAGTGCCCTGTCCCTCCCCACACACGTGTACACACAGCCCTCTCTCCCTCAGCGAAGGCAGTCTCCCCAGCAGGAGAAAATGTACATCATCAGTAAACCCTGTGTGCCTCAGTTTCCTCAAATGTAGAATGGGGACAGTAATAGTGAATGGGGACCTGCCTCTTAGGGCTGCTGAGATTAAATAAGCGAGTATGTACAGACCACTGAGAACAGCACCTGGACAGCGTGTGTGCTATCAGCGTCAGGATGGTGAACAAACTCACGCATGTTCTGCCTGAGGCCAGCGGCAGACTGGACTCACAGCCAAGGCCCTGCTGGGCATCTCCTGTGTGCCAGGCCTACTGGGAACCTGACAGATACCCCACAGAGCCAGGACCAGGGTCAACCAGCTATGAGACTCGGAGCGTCACCCTAACACCCCTGCCCCCTCTTATTCCAACTTCCCGTCCGCTTCCACAGTGGGTGGGACTGGTGGACCCTGGGGTCCCCTGGGTTGGTACTCCCTGGGGATCTGAGCTTGGCTATGGAAACCTTCCTCACCTCCCTGGCCTAGTCCTGGGGTGGGACTGGAGAGCACTTCAGGCAGCTCCCCATACAAGGTGCTGGTACCCTTCGGGCCCCTGGGTGGTGGCACCTGCCAAGCAGGGGAGGTGGAAGTTACAGGGGCTGGACCTGAACTTGAGAGCAGACAAAGGCTTTGCTGCTGGGAAATGGGGCTACAGAGTGGCCGTGACAACCCATGGCGTGAACTACAGACCAGCTAATCGAAGAGTGGCCAAGCAGCCTCCCTCCATCCCCCTGGTCACAGCCAGAGGTCCTGGGCAGCAGTCAAGAAAACCTTTATGAGGGGAAGGTGGTCTCGCTGGTGTCCCCCAGGATGGCTGAAGCTGCAGAAATCAGATTCTGTGACCCCTTAACTCCTGGCAGCCTCGAAAGCCCAAGGATCCTAGCTGGAGGTCCCTGGGTATGTGAGACCCCTCTCCTGGCCATCACTGAGTGACAGATCAACCCAGGAGCCCAATACCCAGAGTTTACAGATAAGGAAACTGAGGCCTGAAAGGGAAGGGGGCTTGCCAGGAGGCTCAGGGTGACCCTGCTTCCTGAGCTGTAAGTTGCGGCCAAGAGCAGCCTCGACCTCTCAGGGTGGAAGGGCTCCCGCGTGAGCTGATGCAGGCGCGCCGCTCCGCATGGGGCGGGCACACAGACAGGTGCTATCACCACGTCCTGCGTGAGGACGAGCGTCTGTTCACACTGAGGCTGGTCTTGGGGAAGGGCCGAGCAGCAGGAAGGCGAGTCACAGCGAGGGCTGGGGTGGTTCTCAGAGCTTGTACTCCGAGCTGCCCAACACCAGGCGGGGCCAACAGGGATGAAACCTCTTCCGGCCCATGGTGCAGTAAGAGGCTAAGCCTGGAGGCTGCAAGGGCTCTTTCTTAGATACATGTGCCCCCACCTTCTGAAACTGCAGCCTTCCTATTTGGAGGGGAGGTTAAAATTGTCTTTCTTTCACAGCATCGGAGTGAGACCAGATGGTCACTTTTATAGAACTGCTGTGAAGGGGTAAAATGATAGGTGTACGGCCCGAGGGTGGGCCACTCTGCTCCTCAACCCCAATTTGATTTTTGAACATGTACTAGTTCATGAAATTCAGCACCATCATCTGGCCTAATGTGCCCATTTTACAGGTGGGGAAACTGAGGCCCAGGTGCACGAGCTTCAGTCTCCAAGGTTTCAGCTCTGAGCTCTCCACAGCCAGTGCCCCTTCCCGCCAGCTCCTGCTGTTTGGATGCCTTGGACCAGATCGACTCCTTACTTATTTGAGGACCCTTTCCCAGGCTCAGGAAATCCAGAGCCCCAAGTTCCATGGAGGCCCCTGACCCCAAGGGAATGCCGTTGTCTCTTCACCCGGCGACCTACTTGCAGTCAGCTCAGGGGCTGAGAGGTTCCATCAAGCAAGGATTTGGGCTGAGGAGGTGGGTAAACAGAGGGTCCCACTGGTGGTCCGGGGTGGGTGACCTGGTAGAGCAGTTCCAGCCAGGGGAGCCATGGCCTGCTCCGAGCTGGATGCCTCTGAGGAAGACCTTCCTCCCACCAGGCCCCCAGCGGGACCATTGGGTCAGAACTTGTAAGTGCTGAAGGGCTCCCACATTTGTCTCCTGCTCCCCCTCTGGGGCAGTCTCCCTGAACACCATCTCCTAGGCAACTGCAGCTGTTGGAGACCTCACAAGCTTGAATCATAGAAGACAGCCCAGGGTGGTTCTCTAAGGGGACAGGGGCTCTGTGAGCAAACAGAGACACGGGTGGACAAGCAAATGTGACTTACCCCAGGCACTGGGAAATGGGATGCCATCGGAGGCCAGAGAGAGTACAGAAGATGCCCAGCACCTCGGCTCTGGGTCTCAGAATATTTGCTCATGAGGTCACAATGCCCCTTCCAACACAGCCCAGGTGCCCAGAGACTTCGTTCTCCAGAAAAATGCCACCAATTAGGAACATCCCTTAGCAGAACTAAAGCCAGAGAGAGGGTTCCTTGATCACAGAGCTTACCGTCACGACACACCATTGCCTGCAAGACCCTAGGCTGTCACAGCTTGGTGCATTTTTACAGGCCATTCCAGGCCCTGGAATGCACATCTCCACTCTTCTCCATCCTCAAATGCCACCTCCTCCAGGAAGACTTCCCTGACCATCCCCTCCCTGCCCATCTCCCAGAGGAACGAGGTGCTCATTCCTCAGCTGTAATCCTCGTGTCTTCTTCCTCCCTTGGTCTGGGGGCTCTAGTGCAGGGGTCCCGGCTTCCTCCCAGGCGGCAGCGAATGAGGAGCCTGGTCTACCACTGTCATAACAACCCTTTGTTCTAATTCCAGCTGTTCTTACATCCTGGAAACAATAATAATTGCGGCTGACATTATGTACCTGGCACTGTGTTGGCCACTTGATATGATTTTAGTTAATAGTAACTTTTTAAAAACATGCTAGGGCTTCCCTGGTGGCCCAGTGGTTGAGAGTCCGCCTGCCGATGCAGGGGACACGGGTTTGTGCCCCGGTCTGGGAGGATCCCACATGCCGCGGAGCGGCTGGGCCCGTGAGCCATGGCTGCTGGGCCTGCGCGTCCGGAGCCTGTGCTCTGCAAGGGTAGAGGCCACAACAGTGAGAGGCCCGCATACCACACACACACAAAAAAGCTAAATATTTTTATTTCCTTAAATCACTTTTCACTGATTATGGCTGCTCACTTTTTTCCTATAACCAGTCCAAAGGTAATGAGATTTTACAGCATTTTCAGAGAGTCTGATAGGAGAAAAAGCACACTTGGAATACCTTAAATGTATGGAAAAATCGTCCAGCTGCACAGTCAGTTCCAGAGAGGAATACCAGATCCCTGGGCTGAGCGTCCAAGTGTGCCTGGGGCACCACCTGGCACCTGGGTTCCCTATTTTACCCAGTCCTTACCAACCACCCTATGAGATGACGGATCTTACCCATCTGTGGCTCAGAGAGATCAATCGACTTAACCAGGGTTGCACAGCCAGGAAGAGGCAAGACTCGAGGGTCCTGGGTCCTCGACCACAGGGCTCTGGGGCATCTCCTGGCCATGGCCTTGGATACCAGGAAGTCTCCCTCTTCACCTGACACAGGAGGAAACTGAGGCCAGCAGGAGGTAGGGGTGTCATTTGGCAAATTCACCAGCTAGGATTAGAATCTCCTGAGTGGGCCCACATCACACATATCTTCATGGACTAGGACCCAGCGGCCTCAACCACAGAACAGCAGCAACCAAAAGAATCCACCTCACTGAGGCTGTGTGCTCTACAGGACCTTCCCATTTAATTACGTACACCTGCTGGGATGGCTAAATACTGGCCCCTTAGGCCAGCAAGAGCTTTTAACCCTTTAAATTTAGCCTGCCCAGAGCTAATGTCCAGGGATGCGGCTAATCTCAGAGAACGGATGAAAGGAAGGGAGGGGTGTGGGGTCTGCTAGCCTGCACCGCTTTTGGAAATGGTGTACCCGCCTGTCTGCACCCTCTCAGCCCCAGAAGCATCCCCCCGCCCCTACCTCCTCTGACCTTTCTCACCCTGACCCCCCTCAAAGTGTCCCATCCACTGCAGCCTGGGACTTCATCAGCTTATTCAACCTGTGCAGAGCCTGGGCCATCTGAAAAAGTCTCCTTTTACTCCTTGGGGGCAAGGATACCTGAGATCTAGGCCACAACTATAAATAGTCGAGAAATCCGTTGTCCTTTTTAACTGACTCATCTATTTATTTGGTCAGTCAGTTACGGCTGACCCCCAGATGGCCGAGTTGTACAAAATTCCCTCCCCCGCATAACGTCAGTGGAGAGCAAAGACCTTCCTGGCCTCTCCAGCTTTGTTCTCTGAATTCCCCAAGAGTGAGCCTCCCGCCCCCAACCCCGCCAGTGAGACTCTGTTCCCCAAATACCCTTTGCCTGGTTCCGCTTTCGCCTGTTCTGCGTCACCATCAGAGATTTTAGTTGGAACCTAACTCTGCCACTTGTCGGCGGCAAATAGTAACCTCAGGCATGTCTCTTCCCCTCGGGGCCTCAGTTGCACCATCTGTAAAATGGGCCACCTCACATTACACAAGGGAAGGTACAAGGAAGTGCCTCAATACAAGCCTGGCTTTGCTCTCAGGAGAAACAGTTTGCCCCTGAACCAGAGAGATCAGCCACCTTGCATTTCATGCAGTTAAATCAACAAACACGGACTCCACCCGTTGTTAGCATCATCCAGCTAAGTGCTGGGAGAGGCAGAAGCAAACACCCAGGGCTGATCTGTCAAGCAGGGAAAATACCAAATAAACAGTTTCTCCATCCAGCGTTCTGTGTCAAACCAGCAGCCAAGTCTGCTGGCACCGCCATCCCCTCCCAAGGCACTTCGTGTGCTCCCCAAACCACGTGAATCAGCAAAACTGGGTTAGACATCTCATTAGAGTGGGTTTCCTCTTGGGACCTCTGGCCGAGCCTGTGATTCTCCTACAAGCGGGTCTGGGTGGTGAGGGCTGGGCTTGTTTGTTTTTCTTCCTGAGCAGAAGCCAGTTGTCAAAACAACTAAACAGTTACTACCTTTAAGGGACACCTGGAAGCATTAAATAAGGACTCTGATTCCAGGCTGGTTCCCCAAAGTGAATCAAGACCAAGCACTCAGCAGGGCACTTGGGGTCACCAGGCTACACCAACACCCATCCGGCTCCTCCTCCCGCCCCAGAACACAGCCCCCCAGCCACCCAGGCTCCTTCAGCCCCGGGGTCCTCGCTCCACGCTTTCACGCTCTGCCAGCCCTTCCACGGGCTGCTTCCTCACCAGTAATGCCCTTCCCCTTTTGTGCCCAGCTGGCATGCTTTGCCATTCAAGGCCTCTGGGAAAGTTCTTTGACCTTTGGGTGCCCAAGCATCTTCAAGAGACCCCGCCAATGGACGCCCAATTTGCAGCATCCCGATTTGCTGGCCAGGCAGTTCCCAGGCTGGGCAGAGAGAGGCTCATCTCTGGGTCCCCAGGGCCCAGCAGGGGCCTGAGCCACGGGACAAGTCCATAACTCCCTGATGACTGAATGAGCAGACTTTCAATTCTCGGTTTTCAGATGCTTACAGGTTTTCCCCAAACTTCCCCTGACATCAAATGTTCTTGCCTGGGCCTTTCCCCCACTCAGCAGAGCTGGAAAGGGTTTGAAAACATGCGAATTTCTCAATGGACTGGAAAGGCCCAAGGGAAGGCAAAGGTCTGCCCCTCATGACCTTAAGTTGGGGGCTGTTGTATCTACGCAAGGTGATGGACGTTAACAGAACGTATTGTGGTCATTGTTTTCACAATATATGCAAATCAAGCCATCATGCTGTACCTCTGAAATTCATACAGTGATGTATGTCGTTTATTCTCAATAAAACTGGAAAAAAAAAATCACCAAAATTTAACGTAATTTACACGTTCACACAGTCTCACCTACTAGACTGTAAAATTCTAAAAAATTGACACTATCTTGCTTATATTTGTATCACCAGCACCTGTCATAATGTTTATGAATATGAAATAAAATTAATTTAATAAAGTTAGGGGGGACCCTTCTCCCCAGAAGCACTTCAGGCCAGGTGCCCAAGCCGTGGCGCTCTCAGGACTGGCCACATGGGGATCAGCTAGCCCAGAGGTCCGAGGTGTCGGGAATCACTGCCCAGAAGCAGCCACCCGGCACCTTCCAAGCTTTTCTAGTTTTGTCTCTTTTAGGGCGAGAGACTTCACTCAACGTCTGGTCTGTTTAGTGTGACTAACCCTTCCCTGAAAGCACTTTATTACAGCTATTATTCATAAGCCACATTAATAAGAAATCAGCTCATCAACTTTTCAGTACACCAAGCTGCTTTCTCCTACGTGTGCCAGTTCACCCGCTGGGCATCTTGATCTCTGTCCCCATTTAACAGATGGGGCAACTGAGGCCCAGGCAGAGGATGGGACTCACGTGAGGTCACACAGTCAGGAAGCAGCAGAGGAGAGGTGCCCAACGTCAAGGTGCTGTGTGACCTTGGGCAGGTCGCTGCACCTCTCAGGCGCACCTGCATTTTATCTGGCAACCTCATCTGGAGGGTCTTGATGTGTTATCACCCCGCCATCCCATATCAAGCAAAAATATGAGACCCAGAAAATAAGAGGAATCAAATACTCTGGGTGCCTAGTCCGAAAACCTCCACCTAAATATGAATTAAGGAACTTGGGACTTGAGGGTCACCCTCTCCCATAGTCATGTTCCTTTCTTTCTTCCCACCCAGAAGAAGCCTCTTGCCTGGTGGCTGCACAGAACTTTCACAGTCCTCTCAGCTCCTCCTTTTTTCCAAAGCAGGTGCCTGCTACCAAGGGGGTCGTGTACCACCTACATGCCACCTTATCCTATCCCGCAACCCCAACAGACATTGCTAATCGATCACGGCATACTTCCCACCAATCATCAGGACTCAGCCTTAGATTCCTTATCAGAACCCCGTCCCTCTGGACCTCAGGAACTTAACAGACAAGAGAATGCGCTCACATGAGGGAGATGGTCAGGGGCAGGCAGGATGCCCAGAAAAGACTAGGGGGGCAGCAAGACAAGCAGAATCTCACGGCACTGGACCCCAAAAACAGAAAGAAGAGCCACGTCCCCCTCACTGTGGCACGAGGGAGGGAGGGAGGGAGGTGTGGGCCCTCGTGGACCCACAGAGCAGGAGCTCCGGGAGGAGGAGAGGAGTGAGGAGGGGGACTCGGGGGTGAGGAGGGTGGGAGTGAGGGGCAGGAGGGCAGGCCAATCCCAAACTCCCTCTGGGGGAGGAGCAATGAGGGGATGCCAGGTGTCCCCGTGTAAGGCCCCAGGGAGGGTGTGCCAGCAGCGACCAGGCTGCGGTGGGGGCGGCCCCTTTCCTAAGCCTGCAGACCCCGGGGGGGGGGGCACGTGCACTTTTGCCCCTTTTACAGAGAACACCCAGCTCAGGCAGGGAGACCCCTTACACTAGGGCACCTGACTCTGAAATGGCAGAGCTGACATTCGTAGCCAAAGCTCGGCACTGCCACGCCAGCAGCCACCCCAGGGAGAGGATTCCAGACCCTTGTTTTACACGTGAGGAAACCCTAAGGCCCAGAGAAGGGAAGTGACTCGTCCAAGGCCCCCCAGCAAATGGGTAAATAAAGGAGGTGCTAGAGGGAACTGCCCCAGGGAGCCAGGCCCTCCGAGGCCAGAGGCCAAATGCAGCCCCAGGGGTTGGGAGGTGCCTGCTTTGCTTTAGGAGCCCAGGTTTCTGGACTTGCTGTCTGGTGGCTGAGCACAGGCTAACAGTTAGCAGTATCCTTCAGAAACCTCTCAGGTTTCACCACTGTGGGAAGCTCTGGTTTTTGAAAACCCGGGGTCGGGGCGGGGGGTGGTGGAAACTGTGATATTGTGATTTATGATAAAAAAGATAAAGTTGGTCTTCATCCGCGTTTCCAGCACAGACTTCCTAAAACCCTTGGAATTTCCTAAGTGGTGAGAGGGATCAAGGTGTCTTTTGTTATGTTAATGAGGCGACTTAGGAGGGAGCTAAGGAAGGGGACTGGTTGCCAGGAGAACCCACCAGTGATTAGAGGGCTGGAACTTTCAGTCCCACTACCCCCCAGCCCTGCGGAGGGGACAGGGGCTGGAGGTTGAATGGATCACGCCTAGGTAATGAAGCCTCCGTAAAATCCCAAAAGGACAGGGTTTGGGGAGGTTCCAGTTGGTGAACACGTGGAGATTCAGGGACAGGGGCGCCTGCAGAGGGCATGAAAGCTCCTCGCTTTCCCCACACCTCGCCCTGTGTGTCTCTGCCATCTGGTCCCTGAGTTATATCGTTCTGTCATAAACTGGTGATCTAGTAAGTAAAATGTTTCTCTGAGTTCTGTGAGCTGCTCTAGCAAATTAATCCAACCCGAGGAGGGGGTCGTGGGACCCTCCGATTCATAGCCATTCGGGCTGAAGTCGGGGGTGGGGGCAGTCTTGTGGGACTGAGCCCTTCACCTGGGGAACCTGAGGCTACCTCCACACCAACAGCGTCAGTATTGACTTAAGTCGTAGGACGCCCAGCTGGTGCTGGAGAATTGCTTGGTGGTGTGGGGAGAGAACCACACACATTAAAATAATAATCTCTCTCCTCGAAGAAATCCCTGTGTGACCCCCGTTGGGGTCAGAGCCAAGACAGGAAGATACGCCCAAGGAATCTTCTCTCCACCTGAGGCCCAAGCTTTCCCACCACAGGTTAGGCCAGAAGAGGAGGCTCCTGCTTGACCTGGTGGTCCAGAGGACCCGTCTCCCAGCACCTTTGACTTCAAGACTAGAAGCCAAAGATGTGGCTCACCCCAGGTCCCCTCCTGAAACACGGCTGACCTCAAGCTGGCCACTGCCTTCCTGAGCCTCACACCTCTCATCTGTTACGTGGCGACAGTAATAACTACGCTATACGATAATGCAAGTATGAAAGATGGGAGACCTTTTTGAGAATTGCAAAGAGCTGCGCACGCTATTATCGTCCATATGTTCAGCCTACCCTGATAGAGGTACCAAAAGTATTAACAGTAATAGTAGCAATAGGAAGACCAATTACAGTGACAACTACCACTTTCAGTAATTGCTATGGGCTAGTCACTGTACTGAGAAGGTTCATAGTTTTTCTTCCCTGATCCTCACCACAACCACAGAAGGGAGATTCTACATCATGTCTATTTTGACAGAAGACCCCGGGGCCCAGAGAGGTTAAGTGACATGCCCTGGGTCACACAGCAAGGTAGAGGCCAAAAGACAGTTACACCCAGACTCATGGTGAGATTAGGTCTTAAACACACCTCTCCTCTCTCTAAAGGGTGTATTTATCAGCCTCGGAGGAGGCCTAGGATTCATAGCCTTTTATATTTCCTGAGTTTTTATGTTCTTCCCCAAAACGGAAGGCTGGCAGACTGAGAGCAGCTCCTCTGGGATGGATTGTTTTAAATCTTCTGCCCCCTAAGACCCTGAAAGCACATTCACCAGGAACGTGCCACCTCTCTCTCTCAAGGACTGAGGGCTGTCACTGATGACATTAGGGCAATTTCTGGAGGGTCAATAATTTGGCAACAAGTGCCAGCACCTTAAAAATGCACACTCCCTTCATGCTAGCGATTCCAGTTTCCTGACCAGACCAATGTGTAATTTACTGCACACGGTTTTGCAAGATGAAAAAGTTCTGGAGATTGACTGCACAACAATGTGAATACACTTAACACGACTAAACTGTAGACTTAAAAATGGTTAGGACGGCAAATTTTATGTTATGTGTATTTTACCATAATTAAAAATAGACCAAAAAAATGTTCACAGCAGAGTGGTTTTCAAGAAAGAGAAACTACACACAGCCAATCTCTCCTCACTAGGGGATTACTTAAATAAATGATGGTTTACCCAAACAAATCAAAACAAACTAGAACGGGGGGTCAGCAAACTGTGGCCCCTGGGCTAGGTTCAGCACTGTTTTTGTAAATAAAGTTTTATTGGCCCATAGCTCCATCCATCATTTGCCTATTGCCTTGGACTGGGTTCTAGCTGCAACAGCAGAGGTGAGAGCCCATGGCCCACAAGCCCAAAATACACACTATCCAACCCTTTAAGAAGTTTGCCAAACCTGGACTCGGAAGACCCAAGACCCCAAAACGCTATCAGAAATAGGTTGGAGGGTGTGCTGGGAGAAACTGGCTCCTAAAGAGCCATGTTACGAGTTCAATTTGGAAAGGAAAATTTTAAATAAGGTATATTATCCACACGTGTATAAATGTACCATTAGGTGCTTATCTCTGGATGGTAGGAATAGAGATGAATTTTATTTTCTTGTTTTGACTTTTCTGTGCTCTCCAAATTTTCTGTATGTAAAACATATTACTTCTCAACACTAGAAAAAATCATTAAGTGACTGGATGGCGTTGTTAACTAATGCTATGGTGACACTCATACCACAATAGCAATGGAGCAACTCAACACACTGTACACCTTAAATTTACATCAACGTTGTATGCCAACCCTATCTCAATATTTGAAAAATTGTATGACTTTTATAATCAGGGTAAACAAACAATAAATACCATTTTCTCACTGTCTTGGCCCTTCTAGGCAGCGAGTGCTTTGGTGGATGGTCAGAGGTCGTACTGACACACCCCCTCCCTTGCCAGAGTTTACAAGCTGGGGAGGGAGGGCAGTGAGGTCGGGGGAGGCACAGGTGGAGAAGGTCCTGCTGGAATTCTCACGACAAGCCCAGAGAGGTTCCCCCTCCCTAAAATTCCTGGGCACCCAAGAGGGTGGATCTGATTTTCAGGTTGGGGGGAGTCGCCCAGGGGATCCCACGTGGGAGATGAGATAAGAAATGCTACTGGGGGGACTTCCCTGGTGGCACAGTGGTTAAGAATGCGCCTGCCAGTGCAGGGGATACGGGTTCGATCCCTGGTCCGGGAAGATCCCACATGCCGCGGAGCGACTAAGCCTGTGCGCCACAACTACTGAGCCCGTATGCCACAACTACTGAGCCCGCAAGCCACAACTACTGAGCCCGTGAGCCACAACTACTGAAGCCTGTGCGCCTAGAGCCCGTGCTCTGCAGCAAGAGAAGCCACCGCAATGAGAAGCCCACACACTGCAACAAAGAGTAGCCCCCGCTCACCACAATTAGAAAAAGCTCGCGCGCAGCAACGAAGACCCAATGCAGCCAAAAATAAATAAATAAATTTATAAAAAATAAATAAATAAAAGAAATGCTAGTGGGTGCGGGGCACTGACTTTGTTAGGCCCCTTGCGCTCTTCTAAACCCCACTGTGATGACTGATCGTTACCCCTGATCCCATACTCACTTTCAGCTCCTCCCGGGGCTGTTATTGTTCCATTTCACAGGTGGGGAAGAGGAGGCTCCGAGAGGCTCTGACTGCCCTCTCAAGGTCGTACAGCTGGCCAGGGATGGAGTCGGGATTTGAACCTGGGCTGTCTGACTCTCCAGCTCCAAGGACTTTCTACTACCCGGGTTGCCCCCAGCTCAGGAATACTATTTTTGGCTGGTTCATTAATACCCCAGGCTCTGCTGAACACCCAACGGACATGCACACATCTGTCATCTCTTTGACCCTGCGGAGGCTCCTGAGTGATCACCATCCCCTTTCGCAGCTGGGAACTGAAGGCCGCACACCCAGCAGGGCTCAGACTTCAGAGACGACAACTGTTCTCTAAAGACACCTCCCTCCAAATCCCACTGCCTGCCATGTCAGGCGGCAGTGAGCACTTTTGGCAAGACTAAACCAAAAGGGCTGCTTGGAGGAGGTGTCAGGCCTCTCAGCCTCAGCGGCCTCTCTTGTAAAATGGGCTCCCACCAAGTATGACGGATCAGCAAGCCTCAGGGAGAGGAACCGTGGCCGGCCTCTGTTTATTGCCTCTAAAGGCCAAGCCCCTTGCACAAGATTCTCTTTATCTGGAAGCAGAACTCACATTCCAGCTTCACAGCGGCAGGCACCTGGCTTCCTGGCCGCCCTGGGCTACTCATTAACCAGTGAGAGGCCTCAGAAAGGGGCTGGACCAGAGTCTGCTCCAGCCTGGGGGAGGGGGAGGGGAGGGCCATGCTGCATGGTGTGGGCACCAGGGTCAGATCAACCAGGTTCAAATCCTGTGTGACCTGGGGGTGAGGGGGCAGGCAGTTCACCACCTCTGAGCCTCAGTGTCCCCATCTGTACAATGGGGACCACCACTGTACAGTGCTCACCTGACAGGGCTACTGTGAGGACTGCAGGCGACTAAGGTGCCAGCACTGCCCGAGACAGAGCAAGCGCTCAATAAATGGTGGAACCACAGCGCCCATCACAGGACAGGTGCAGGATAAAATCTGCTGCTATCATTAAACCCTCGGCAGCATCGTGAACGCTGTTAAAGAGTTCCGTAAATGTTCGTGATTATTCCTCTTGCTATTTATGACAGTGGTGACTCTGGAGGCTGATCCGGAGCGGGGCATCTCCTGACCACCAGGGATATGCCAGCCTGATTCTCCGCATCTGATGTCACAGCATGAAGAACAGGTCTTGGGTGGTGCCAGAGGCCAGTGGCTGCCGGTGACAGAGACCCAGGGCTGGGAGCTTGATGACTGGGGTGGAATCGGGTCCACCACCGGCAGCAAGAGGCCAAGGGTCTTCAGGCTTTTCTCCCAGTCCTGGCTTCCTAGGGGACCCCAATCAACCAAACCTGGCCCCGGACCTGTGGGAGCTTGATCCCGAGAAGTTTCTGCCCAGGAAGCAAGGTTTTTCAAATTCCAGAGCAGGGTGTACTAGTGGGTCGTGCAATCAACTTAGGAGGTCAGGGCTATCGTTTTTATAACAGAGAACAGAACAGAACAGAGCCCTGCAGACGGTGAGGCTACGAGTTTTATTTTGCGAAACTTTCGTTTCAGTTTCACGTGTGTGTTAAGTACACGCGGCATCCTGCTGTAAAGTATACTTCTTACTGAATGTCACGAGTCAAAGACTTCTTTGAAAGCCCCTAGAGTGAGGATGTTTAAATCAAGGTGTAGAAGGCAGCTGCAGAAGTGACTGCGTCAGGTTCCTGCCCCATTAAACCCCTTTTAAAAACGCTACTGTGATCCTGAACTGGGGTGGAGGCGCGGGAGGTTCTATAAATACTAGACAATCAGCAAAACGTCATGAAGTTCTTAGGTTAGATAACAGAATTGTGTCAATGTTAAATGTTCCAGGGCTGATCTTTGTGTACTTATATAAGAGAATGAATGGCCTCGCTCTTACAAAATGCATGCTGAAGGATTAGAGGTAAAGGGGCATCATGCCTGAAACTCCCCAGTGATTCAGGATATCAATGTGACTGTTTTTATAGCATATATTAAAGCGAGGAAGCAAAGGAGGCAAATGTTAACAATGGGAAAATCTAAGTGAAGGACTTAGAGGAGTTCATTGTAACATTTGTGCAACTTTCTTGAAGGTATTCAATTTTTAAAAAATAAAACCTTCAATAAAGAGATAATTGGGACAGCAGCCCGATTCCTAGAGCATCCTGTCTGCTGGGAGCCAAGCAGCTCACCCTTTCACAGGCTTCTGACCCCGAACCTGAGAATCAACTCCACGAAGGCCCCCTCACCGCCTGGTGCAGAGCCAGGCTGGGGTCCAGGCCAGGACTCCGAAATCAGTGCTCAGCCCATTTGCAGGGCTACCTCCCTGCCACCGATGCGCACAGGTGGCCAAGCCGGGCCGTGGACCCGCCACCCAGAGGTGACCTGTGGACAAGGTCCTGGGGCCTCGGGGGTTCTGTCTCTTCCTCTGAGATCCTGAGCGCCCACCTGGGGTCATTGCCACCCGTGGCGAGACACCGAGACCATGGGGAGGTCAAATGCCACTTACGTCTTGGAGGCTCCTCACAAAGCGCTGTCGCTCTGGACCTATTGCAAGGAAAGAAGGCAGAGAAGGAAAGAAGAGATCTGGTCAGGGTGTGATGTACTCAGGACCCAGACTCTATTCCGTGTGACCACCCAGCACACACAACTGGGAGGGGCCCCGTCCACACCCAGTGGGGCCGGGGCGGGGGAAACCCAGGCGTCTGGGTGCTCCTGCACACACTCGCACATGCATGCACACACACACACACCACGTGTTCACACACAGGCGCAGGCTCACACACCCCTCGCCCGGGTGCAGCATCCCTGAAATTGTCAGTGGCAAGAACCAGAGCTGGGAGGGGTGGCTGGCTGAGAACAGGTAAGCAGCTCCCCAGCCCTAACCCAAAAGTCTGCACTCCCCCAAGCCCCCCACGAGCTCAGCCACTTGCCCAGGTCTGTGAGTGACCGTCCCCTGTGAGCACAGGGATGCGCCGAAGCCAGATGGAGAACCCGATACTCATCACCTGGTTAGAGGCTGAGCATCACCGTGCCAAGGAACTCTGTTGAACTGTGCTGAGTCAAGTAGTCCCCAAGTGTGACTGACCCCTGAAGCTTTTTTCTTTTCTTTTTTTTTTTAAATAGACCACCTCTGTTCTTTTGGACTCGGTTGGGAAACAATGCAAGTGGGGGCAGATCACCTCTGCCTCATTCCACCTGCAGAGCTGTTCTGGAAGGCTCTCCTGGTTTCCTGGAATAAAAAATGCAGAAAACCAGGAAATGCTTCCTTATAGGAAGATCTTACACTTCAATGAACAGTTAAACAGATTAGCAGGGAAGGGGGTTGTGGTGGAAGAGCAGAGAGGCCTCCAGGGCTGCTCACTTCTTTCCTCTTTGTACCTGCAGCCCTGCCCTTGGAGCCTCTTCCCCAGACTCAGAACTGGGTTCCAGCAGTCTACAGAGCCCCCTGTCCCCCAGATTAGACAACCTCATTGCCGTGTTTGGGCTTCCACGTTCACCAGGCTCAAATGGGCACCCACTGTGTCTGAGGCACTGCGTGTAGGAATGCTGAGTCAATTATTTATTGAGCATCTACTATATGCGAGGCACTGGAACCCGGCAGTGAACAAGACAGCTGAGGCTGCCACTCTCCTGGAGCCTGGAATCACATAGGAGGGGCTGACATGGATGCCATCGAGGCTTCATTCTCTGCGTGGACGCACGGCTCTGTGAAGTCTGGGTGGATTAGCAATGTCTGCAGCAGGTGTGGGTGGTGGAAGTGGCAATGTTTTTCTGGTTATCCAGGACCATACCAAGGGAAGAGGGACAAAGGGGAAATGAAGGTAGCATGTTCAATGCACAATTACAGGCACAATGTTAAAGGAACCAGAGGAATGAGGGTATAATTTTATCTGAGGTGAGACATTAGCAGTTGCATGAGTCCAACTCAGAGGAGAATAGAAATGGCACCAAGTCCCTGTATCTCTAGCTACTGTGCTGGCACCTGGACCCTTTTTTCTGGGGACAGCCTGCATCTATTCCCCCTGGAGACCCCCACATGCCACTCTCAGCCCATGGGGTTCTGGGTGGGGCTGAGCCCACCTCCTATTTCCAGGGTTGGGTGTATGAGCCAGGCTGAGCCAATCTGAGGGCTGTCATGAGTGGCTCCAGGACAGGCACATGACCAAGACTGGACACTGAGAGTGACAACAGGGACTTGTGCTGAAAATATTGGGAAAAAAGAAAGTTTTTTCTAGGCTGGGATGGCTTTGCTGGGGGTGCAGGTGGGCAACGCCCTGTGCAGCTGGGGGCACCCCAAGGAGAATGGGGCCAACAGAGGAGGGACATGGAGCCAGAAAGGGAGAGGAAGAAACTGAGCCCCAGTGACATCTCTCAGCATCTGGATCCAGCCATACCTGAAGTACGACTCTGGGTTTTTCTGTTAAGTGAGTCAGTAAATGTTTGAACTGATTATTGTCACTTGCAACCCTAAGAACCCAGACCCAAATCTGCCTTGAATTTGCGGTATAAGTTTATGCATGTCTCTTTATCTCTCTGACACTCAGGCCATCAGAAAAGGGAGGCACAGATGAAATGACATCTGTGGTCCTCCTGCAGCCCTGGCACTCTAGCCAATTACAAAGGTTAGGATTGACTTTCCCCTACCCCTGGGCATTTGGCTGGAGATGGAGAAATCAGCCCTTCTCAAAGTTAAGCCTGGAGGGTTTGTTAAAATACAGAGGACTGGGTACTACCCCAGGGTCTGAGTCAGCAGGGGTGGGGTAGGGACCGAGATGCTGCATTCTAACAAACTCCCAGTGATGCTGAGACTGCTTGTCCAGTGACCACATTTTGAGGATCCAGACTCTAAATCTATTCTATTCTTCCCAGTTGCTTGGGGCAGGTGTCTAGTGTAAAAATGAAGGCCCAGCCAGGCAGACCACAGCCCCTCAGTCCCCACAGCAGACCGCCAATTAAGGGAAAGTGCCCATGTGATTGCAAGGATGAGCCAGCCTTTAAACAACTAAAGCACCAGGTCCCAGCTTCCGCCTGTCCCATTGCTGACCCTTCCAGCCAGCCCTGCATCCTGGGAGTTATCTAAATAATGGGGAGCCAGTGTGACTTGGTGCCTCTGGGCTCCAGGCAGGCCCCACACCAGTCGTACAGGAGCTGTGAGCATCCCCCAGCTGCTCCCCCAACCAGGCCGTATGCCAGCACCAAATCCCGCAGCAGGCCTGGTCCTGACACACTGCCTTGGGCCACCCTGCTGTCAGCGCGGCCTGGCTGGCCCCTGGCTCTCCTTGATTTACAACCGACTTGGCTGCCTTGAAAAGCCTCCTGTGGCTTTTGGACCACGGACACCATTCAGCAGAAAAGGGCTTCCCCACCAGCAGCCTTTCCAAGGTGGCACTGGCCCAGAGAGCTTGGCCTGGCTCAGCCGCCTCCCAGCTGTGTGACCTCAGGCAAGTTACCTGCTCTCTCTGGGGCCTCAGCTTTTCACATGCAAAATGGGAATGATGGTACCTTTTGTGATGGTTAGGAAGATGATGCTTATAAGGCACAGGGCCTGGCTTACAAAGTGTGGCAAAAGCTATGATGAACCTCCTTTACTCAAAGTGTGCCCTACCCGCACAGACCAGCAACATGGCAGCACCTGAGAGCTGGTTAGAAATGCAGAATCTCAGCCCCACCTTAGCCCTCCTGCCAGGCAAGGGGCATATTAACAAGATCGCGAGTGAGGCCTACATCTTCCAAGTCTGAGGAGTGCTGGTGTACGTTATAATTACTACTGTCGCTCTTGCAACATCCCAGGGCAGACCCAAGATGCACCCACAGCCCCTAGGCCCGGGGGAATGGCAGGCAGGGGTCAAAGGTAATGAAATGTTGAGAGAGGGAAGAAAACTTCTCCAGCTTCCCCAGCCTCCCAACTAACGACAAGCCCCCGGATGGCTCAGGAGAGCGGAGGGGACACAGGGCTTAGCGAGTAGGTGCGGACCATCGGGCTTATTAACTCACGGCTCAGCCAAGGCAACAAAATACGGCGAAAAAATTACAGATCTCAGATGTGCGGGTTTTGGCAGAGACCCGGCTGCCTGGTCTGCTCTCCAGAAGGCTGAACACTTTATATTCAAGGAGGCAAATCACCCTCTCTGCCTGCAGCACCACCCGGAACTCCCAGCAGAGGTTGGCAGAGGGGGCTGCCCTGGGAGGTGCGTGCTGCAGCCAGGCCACCCCCCCAGCCGCCCACAGAGCAGTGCGCAGGTAGGGGTGGCTGGATTTCTCCTGCTCCAGCCCTGAAATGCCCCTTGAAAGCACTACGGGTCCCCTGAAAGGGGTAGGAATCCCTCTTCCCTACGCTGCACCATCAGTCCTGCTGAAGGAACACAGCAGGAAGGCTCCCACCTGCCCAGGATCCACCGGCAGCATGTCCCTGCCTCTAGGCAGCCGGGTCCCAACCGACGGAGGGCCGTTCAGAGAAACCAAATGGCCAGAGGCAGATGCAGAAAAAAAAAAAAAAAAAAAAAAAAACCCACATTGAAAAAATACTGGCTCGATTTTATAAAACTCTGAGTGGACAACACAAACCATACAGGAGGCCTGGAGCTGCCTGTGGGGGACGATTTTGCAGCGACTAGTACTGTTTTCTCAGGCCTGGGATGCAATCCTTTGCAAACAGCCCACACCTTGCATTGGTGAGAAGTGGAAGCAGAAACAGATTCTGCTCAGTCCCGGCGACAGAGGCTGGCAGGTTGGGTCTTTTTTTTTTTTTTTTAAAGGTCTATTCTGATCTATACTCTTCTACCAATGATGGAATAAAAACCCACTTTCTGGGACTTCCCTGGTGGCGCAGTGGTTAAGACTCCACGCTCCCAATGCAGGGGACACGGGTTCCATCCCTGGTCCGGGAACTAGATCCCACGTGCATGCCACAACTAAGAGCTCACCTGTTGCAGCTAAGGAGCCCACGTGCCACAACTAAGGAGCCTGCCTGCCGCAACTCAGACCCAGCACAACCAAGTAAATAAATAAATAAATATTTTTAAAAGAAACCCCACTTTCTTCTCCAAGGAAGTGTTTTCCACTAAAATCCTGTTGCTACAGCTCTGCCCAGAGCATCTCTGAACTCCAGTCCCCAAATCGGGTGCCCCCTTTCAGAGCGAGGGCTAAAACATCCTGAAAACCAATGGGACTACAATCAAATCCCACAGGACAATCACCCATGTAGTGACATGTGCTCCCCAACAGAGAGAAACAAGGGTCTTTCCCCCCTTCACTCAGCAGGTATTTCCCTCAAACATGAAGCTTCCTTACAGGTTAGGACAGAGCAGGGAAAGGACTTGCCTAGGTCACACAGCAAGTCAGTGGCCAAGGGCATCCAAACCCTGGTGTCACAGTGCTCCTGTAACAATTCACTTAACTCTTGTGGTCAGCTCCGTGAGGGCATGAGTTGGTCCATCCTGTTCACAGCCACATCCCCAGGGCCTACGACAGGGTCTAGAACACACATTTGTTGGAAGGATGGATAGTGATGGGTGGATATAATTTCCAAGCTTGGACCCACTCAGATATTCAAATCATAGGCTCTCATTTCAGGACAGAGGGAATCAGACGGCCTCTATTTCTGTGCTGGGCACCTACTGTGCACCAGGCCCCGTGCTGGCTGGCTGCTGAGGCATCTGTCACTCCCCTGATGTGCCTCTGGTCAGGTGGCTGGAAAAAAGGTAAGACCACACAGGTCTGGGTTCCAGCCAGAGAAAAGGTCCACAGGGCTCAGAGCAGGGCGAGGTTAAGTCCACTTTGACTCAGAGGATCTTTGCTGGGTGCTTACGATGTGTCACGTACCATTAAGGGGTTCCAGGAAGCCTTCCTGAAGCAGGTGGCCTCAAGCTGGCCCTCGAAGAGTGGGAATTAGGAGGGAAGGGAGGAAGAGCCTTTCAGGCTGAGGTCTGGGCAGGGCTGAGAGCCTGAGGCTCGGACTAAGAGCAGAAACCAGCCAGATCACAGGGAACAGAGAGAAGTGGTGGCAGATGACAATAAACATTGGCCAGGAGCCAGATCATGAAGGGCGCTGAATGCCAGTCTAAGGAGTTTGGACTTGATTTCACAAAGCACTAGGAAGCCACAGAAGGCTTGGGAGCAGGAGAGTGACATGCTGAGAGCCGGCCCCCGATGCTATAGAGCCCAGGAGGCATGGAGGCTGGTGAGGAGGTTGTTGTCTTGAGCTGTGGTGGCATCCACCCAGAGAGGAGACACCAGGTGCCATCTGGTGATAGAATGAATGTTCTTAAAACCATGGCCTGAGTCCACCGTCAGGACTGAGCAGCCCTCTGTCTCCAGGTGCCAAACGGCCATGGGGCAAAAGGGCAGAGCCTTCAGGACCGCCCCCTTCTGAAGCCCCTCCCCCAGGAAGCATGACTCTGCTGAAACCCAAGGCCAACCACACCCCTCCACCACCACCAGGTGACGGCAACCTGGCTGGCAACCTGGCTGCGTTAAGAACTTTCTGCAGGAAAGCGGATGGTAGAATTCCTTCATCGTGTGCAAAGGAGAGCGGTGGGAAGGAAAAAACTCTCAGAATGTCCACCCTAGGGACCCCACAGAGATGTGGTCCCAGCCTCCGCTCAGTGGAGGAGGGCGGGGGCAAAGCTGAGGGCCGGTGTCTGTCCAGTGAGGACCCGAGGTGAGCGGAACCAGAAGGCAGCTGCCCCGCCCTCCAGGAGGGACACTCGCCAGCCCTCTCACAACTGCCTCCATTCCGTCCCACACAGTGGCCAGAGTTGCCCACCAGAGCCAGGCTCCCCGCTCCTCCCTGAGCAGGCAGTCCCGCTGCCCAGGAGGCCCTGTTCCAGATGCTGAAGGCGTCTCCTGCACAGCCAAGCCCAAGGAATCGTTCGGATCTGTATGGCTTGGCCCTTCCATCCCCCTTCCCACTGCTGTGACACAATCAGGACCGGAGAGCTGAGACAGAAGTAAAAACACTGTCCGTAACTTCATCAGCACTGAACGGCAGGTGGGCCGGGGCGGGGAGGGGGAGAACCTTAAGTCTGTGAATAATGGCCCTCTTGTTGATCTAGGCCTCATTCAGACCTCAGTCTCCTCATCCATTAAGTGGGTGGGCAGGGGGGCTTAACTCCATGACCCCAAAGTCCCCACACTCCCAGCCAGTGGACCGCGCACCCTCCCTGACACCTTCCCTGGGTTCCCTGCCCTTGGCATAATCCGCTGGGATTGTTCATTAACCTCTTCCTGATACAGATCTTCTCCCCTCTTGTGAGACTGTGAGCTACTTGAGCCCAGGGGCTGTTCTGTTTATCCCTCCCTCTGGTTTTGGCCCTATGCCAGACACCTTGTAGGTGCTCAGTGAAAACCATGTGCAGTGGAACGAGGATGGGCAGTGGTTCCGGTTCTCCCTCCCAGGTCCCAGCTGTGTGAGGGGCGGTAAGTCACTTTTCTGAGACTGGATGAACTCTTCCAGAAGATGGAGGTAAGAACCCCCAAGTCAGGCACAGGGCTTAAATGCAGGAAGGGAGATAGGACCTAGTGGTGCTGAAAAAGTATTGGTTCCTTCCCATCTCAGAATACTGAGCTGCCTTGGGCTGCTTCTCTGCCCACCTTCAGAGTAAGTTCAAAGCCATTGGGTGGAAGCGTTTCATTCACTAAGGTGGCAGTACTCGGGGTGATTAAGACAAGCCAGACTCAGTCAGTGATTCCCACATGCAGACAAGCTGTTCAGAATGGCCTGGAGATCTGTATGTTCTGACAAGTGACCGTTCCACAATGGTCTGTTGTTTGAATAGTGTTGTGGCAGAACCAAGAACAGTATGATGTCATTTTCGTTAACAACAAAACAGAACTACAGCTAGCTTGCTCAACAGATGATCCCAAATAACCCTGGGTCAAAGAGGAAATCAAAACTGAAATGAAAACTGATCTAAAAAGAATAAAAAGGAATATAAGTCCATCTAGATATCTGAGGGGTACAGTCAAAGCTGTATGCAGAGGAATGTGTATAATCTTAAAGGCTTTTATTGTTATTATAGGAAGATAGAGATGATGGACAGACGACTGAAGACTAGATTGCACTTTTTAAAAAAATGATCTTTAAGAATCACCTTTTGTTTGTACAGTGCTGTATTGCTTGAGATCTATTGTTTTCGTAATTAAAAGAGACTCTTTTGGCAGTTTCTCATAAAGTTAACAAATATCTACCCTACGCCCCAGCAGTTCCACTCCTAGAGAAATGAAAATATACGCCCACAAAGAGACTTGTACACGAAGGCTCATAGAAGCTTCATTCATAATCACCCCAAACTGGAAACAAGCCAAATGTCCATGCACAGGAGAGTGGATAAACACAGTGTGAGGCATCCATATGATGGTTTACTCCTCAGCAATAAAAGAACTGAACTATTGATATACTCAACAGCATGAATGTATATTAAAATCATCAAGCAGAAAGAAGCCAGACACAAAAGAGTATATACCATACAAATCCATCCAGTTCTAGGCTTGGCAAAACTAATGGTGATAGAAATCAGAAACTGGTTGCCTCTGGGAGCGGAAGGGCACAAGTCAACTTTCCAGGGGAGCTGGAAATTTTCTATATCTTGATCTGGATGGTGGTTACACGGGTGTATCAAGACTCAACAAACTGTAACAGAATCTTTGCATTTCACTGAATGCAAATTATATCTCAATTTTCATATTCATATTCCTAACAGTCACAGTTGAAAACTTTTAAACATACAGATTCCTAGGCTCCACCCCCTGGGGATTCAGATTCCATATGTCCAGGCCTGGGAACCTGAATTTGTACAAAGTCACTCAGGTAATTCTGATGCCTGACTAGAGTTAAGGCGACCTGCCCCTCCCCCCACACCCCCTCCCCCTTTGATTGTTTTGGGTGATTTGTTGTTTCTATGTTGGTTTTTAGAAACAGAAGAGCAATTTCCATTCTCTCTGCCTTCTCCCCACCACCCCTAATCCCTGCCCCTCAGCTTAGGTTTCCAAAAGGAAACTCTGAGCAGGTGAGGCGGGCAGGGAAACCCCAAAAGAAGCCTTGTCCACGACAGACGTAATTCACCCAAGGCGCCAGGGCTGTGTGCTCCGGGGAGGTCAGAGGCACAGTTAATGGCCTGTGTACTTGTTAGACAGCATGTCCAGGCCTTCACCCCATGTTTACAAAAAGAGCTCAGGGCAAGATTCGCTGGCATGGAAAATGCTTTGTGCCCTGACTAGCAGTGGCCCGGCCACCTTCAGTCCTGGACCTCAGCCTAATTCCTCACTCACCATGAGGGTCTCCCGGGTTTAACTGGCTTCGACACTGCTGTCCCCAAACCCAGCCTGATGCTATTTCTATCTCTGCTGCCTTCAGAATAAAGCCTAACCCCATTTACCCAGCGCTCAAGGCCCGCCACACCTGGCTCTTATTCCTCTCTCCCGCTGGGTCCCTGTGAGGCTTGTTCTACAAACACGCTTGGCTATTTCATGCCCTGTCCCTTTACACCTATTATGCCCCCTTCCCGGAATGCCAGCCCACCCTGTTCCTCTGCCCACAGAAGCTGCCAGCTCCAGCATCACCTCCTCTAAGAAGCTGAAATGCCTCCTGCCTGCGACCCTACCATCTAGGCACGCTCAGCACGGGCACCCACGCACAGCACGGTCACAGCGGCTGCCGCGCTGCCCATCTCCCTCTGGGCTATGAGATCCTCGAAAGCCAATATTCTACCCCAAATCCAGTGCCTGGCCAGAACTGACAGCAGCAAAGAAACAAGGCGTGTTATAAAAGAGCTCCCATTCACACTTGAAGGCCACCCTGGGCATTTCCACACCCAGGGCTCCTCCCCAGAACCCGTAAATTCAAGCAAACACTTTCGCCAAGATAAGTCAGCCAACATGGAGATTGGAGACGGGGATTGCAACATGGGATTGCATTCTTCGGAGATGCAGCCCTGAAGAATCCGACCCTCACTTATGACCTTCGCCAGAAGTTGGGGGGCGGGGGTCAGCCCACACCTGGCGGGTGGCCCTGGGGTTCCAAGGCCAGCCCGAATTCCCACCCAGACCCCTTCCAGCTGTGACCAGGCTGCATCCCAGGTGTTCCTTGTCATTTATTTTTCACCTCTTTCCTATACACAGGAATGTGTTGAATGACTCACAAGTGTCTTATCATTTCGGGACCTTTGGAAAGACTTCCAGATAAAGTCTCACAGGCTCCCAAATCCTTTGACAAGCCGATAGGCTGATAGGTGATAGAAAACACCATCCCCAGAGCCCACACTGCCTCGTGGGGGGCTGACACTTGAGTAGGAAGGGTGGCAGGGCTCCCTGAGAGGCACAGAGAAGGGAGAATGTGTAACCAGGGCTGGAATCCAGGTGCCAGTGGGGCCCACGCCCTCACCCTCCAACCCTGAAGACCCAGAGCCTTTGTCCCTTGTTCTCCCAAGGTTCTGGTCCAATTTCAACTCCCCAGGACATCAGTGATTAAAGCCCCACAGAGCCCAAACTCGCGGCTGGCCCAGGGAAGGCCTCTGAAGCCCAATCCTGCTGCTGTCCAATCAAGGCAAAGTCCTCTGGGCGGCTCTCAGTTTGCCCATCTGTAAAAGGGGCACTACCCGCTCGCTAGGGCCTCCCAACTCCACAAAGCAGATGGGACCGGATCTCCGCAGGATGAGATGGGAGGGAAAGGGCAGGAGAGGTGACTGTGGCTGCGCCACAGGTCGGTACAAGGACATCCCCGAAGCACAACAGCTTGAGAGCGAGCCTTGGCCCTTGCCACATACCAGTGACCGAGGACCTCGTGACACCCTCTAATCGGCAGCTCCGAAGCCGAGCCCGGCTTTACAGCTTACCACAGGCTTATTCTGCCTCATCTCCCTCAATCCCCTCAAGGACGCAGTGAGGCCGGCTTTGGCGTCCTTGCTGCCCAGACAGCGATGCTGAGGTTCAAAGCAGCTGAGAGAATCACCCAAGGTCGCCTGCTGACTAAGACAGAGGCACAGTACTTGGACTCAGCTCCCTGGGGAAGAGCTCCTGCCTTTCATTCTCAGCTTACCCCATAACCACTTTACTCCACCCATTTTACAGATGAGGAAACAGAGGACAAAAAAAGTTTGCCCAAGGTCAACAGGGGGCTGAGCCAGGCCCAAGACCTCTAGCCAGTCCCCCACTCCTACGCTATGGTGGGTTCTCAGCCACTGCCCTCGGGCCCCCTCCAAACGCCCCCAAAACCATCCTGATGAAATTCCTCCCCCCACTCCGCCCCCACACCACACCTCCCTTGTGCCCACCCCACACTCCCCGGATGACTCCCTGGTCGAGAGGGAGGCAGGCGGTTGCTAAGCGCTCACCCGCTCTTTCTCATAAAAATAAACTCCTTCTGGCTGGGAGACTCTGGATGAGATCCCCTCCTTTCCAGCCAAGAAAAAATTAAAAAGAAATTTTAAAAAGATCTCCCCCATGACACTTATTTGAACATCAGCGGTGCCAAAGCATGGGCCAATTCACCCAAGTCCAACTGGAGCCACGTGCCTCTTAACCTCAGCCCCAAGACCCTCTGTTCAAGTGTCCGGGCGGTTACTGAGCTGATTTATTTCTCCAGGCAGGAAATGGGGGTCCAGGCTGCCTCCCAAGCTTTTGGGGCTGGTCTTGGGGGAGCCCAGGATCTGGCAGAGGCTGGGCAGTGACCAAAACAGCCAGGCCGGTGGCCCTGCCCAGCACACACCTCCCTCTGAGTGCCAGAGAGGGTAGCCGAGAGGTCCCCCTCCGGTCCAGGACGAAACCTCAGCGGTTGGAGGATGAAATCCCTGAGATCCTCTCTCTGGCTTTCCTAGTGGGAGGGGGACCAGAACCTCCAGCTCAAAAGAGGAACCCCCAGAAGGAAGGGAAAGGTCTAGAGATGGATGTGTCCTGCTCTCCCTGCCCGCTGTCCACTTGGCTCCTAGCTGTCCCTCGGGGCCTGGATCCTGCCACTGAAGGCTGCTGGACGTTGGCACTGCCACCTGCACGCTGCACACAGGCAGCAACCTTGGAGCCATGCCGCCCTATCACCTCTACCCACTCAGCGCCTGCTCTGGAGAACCATCTCTGGCTGTGTGGCCCTCTAGGCACCGGGGACACTCCCTCGGGTACAGTCGAAGGCACATGAGTGTCCGAAACCAGGGACCCAGAGACAGAGCCACACTCTGGGACACACACGTGCGCAGCCAGGCACTCGGAGATACAGTCACACACACACAGGTTTACACAGACACACTCCAGGACACACAAGAGCAAACATCTGAAGACACAGCCACACAGGTATCACACACTAGAACACACACATGCACAGCCCAGGTCACAGAACAGCAGGCACACATTGGGACACACAAGTGCATGCTGCTGGGAACATGGAGAAACAGCCACCCTCAGAAACACACAGACACACACGGAGATACATGTAGACCCCCAGTGAGATCGAGACACCAAAAGAGACACACACAAACACACACACCTAGCTCCTGCACGAGAAGCCCGAGCCCCTTCGCCCGGGAAACAATAACAGCCCCGCAGCGGGACTGAGAGGGCGACCCTCCGTCCCCCACTGGGTGGTGAAAGGGGCGCCGGAACGGGGTCCCTGGGCGGGGAGGAGGTCGTGGCTAGCTGGGGCGCGGGGATGGGGAGGGGGCTCCGCGCGCCCGGCTCCCTCTCCCTCGGTACCTGGGGCGGCCGCGGCGCTGCACTCGGCTGCAATCGGTTCCGCTCACCGAGGGCTGCCAGCCGGCTCGATCTCTGGCCCGCGGGGTCCGCGCTCGGCGCTCCCTCTAGTCTGGGCTCGGCCTCAGAGCTCGCGGTCCTCGGGACTCGGCGCCAGCCAGCGAGCGGTGCTGCAGCCAGGACCCGAAGCTCGGCGCTGGCGGCGGCGCGGAGGAAGCGGTAATTTATAAGCGGCTTCTTCCTGACCTCGCGTGTCTGTTGTCTGAGCAGGCAGCTCTCAGCATCACCCATCCTGCTGGGTGGAAAAATACCAGCTTGGCCGGGGCGGGGGCGGGGCCGAGGCGGGGCCGGGGCGCCAGCCCCGCCCCACACACGGACACACACATACACACACACACGCACGCACGCACACACACCGCACACGCACGCGCGCTCGGGCTCGGACACAAAGAGCCCGAGCTCGCCGAGCGCGCGTGCACACACCCTCCTACGGCGGGCGAGCACTCGGTCCCCTGCCTCCCCCTTAGCGCGTTCTTTCCGAGGAAACCCTTTACTCCAAACCCTGGAGACAAGGAGTGAGTGCAGCGCGTCCTCAGCCCCCTCCTGTCTTCCGATTAGGAACGAGAGAGCCCACGACGCCTACTCGCTCCCTCCCAACACGAGCCACCAAGCTCACCACTTGTCACCCACCTGGCTATGGGGTGGGGCCAGGGCTCCTTGAGTGGTGAGGTCTGAAGCACTCCACTGCGTCTTCCTGGGCGGCATCCAGGTTCTCTGAGCCTCTGTATGCACCCCCCAACCCCCACCCCCACCCACCCACCCCACCCCCGCCACCAAAACCAGGCACAGCCACTCCACCCTCCCGCCTCCCCCAGGCCGGAGGGTGACCTGAGAAAGTGATGTGAAACCACCCCAGCTTCTTGGCTTTGCCCTGGCTGGCTGACCTTGGGGGACTACTCAGGCTCTCTTCCTTACCTCAGTTTCCTCATCTGTAAAATGGAAATATGTATAATGGAATTTATCTTCTCTGGCTTCTATGAAGACACAAGGTTAACAGTGCAAAGAGCTCAGAAGAGCTCCCGGCACAGAAGTGCCAAGTGAGTGTCTGTTTTTAAATGAAAATGGGGAATGTGGGACTTCCCTGGTGGCACAGTGGTTAAGAATCCGCCTGCCAATGCAGGGGACACGGGTTCGAGCCCTGGTCCGGGAAGATCCCACATACTACCGTGCAACTGAGCCCGTGTGTCACAACTACTGAGCCTATGCTCTGGAGCCCGCGAGCCACAGTTACCGAGCCCAAGTGCCACAACTACTGAAGCCCGAGCGCCTAGAGCCGGAGCTCCGCAACAAGAGAAGCCACCACAGTGAGAAGCCCGTGCACCGCAATGAAGTGTAGCCCCCGCTTGTCGCAACTAGAGAAAGCCCGCGTGCAGCAAGGAAGACCCAACGCAGCCAAAAATAAATAAATAAAACAATTTTTAAATGGGGAATGTGCCATTATTCTTGTCCTTATTTGCATGAGCAAGTCCTCAGAGACCACGTTCCACATCCACGCCCTGGCCAGGCCTGAGGGAAGTGCTGTGTGACTTCCACCATGCCCTTCCCCTCTCTGAGCCCAGTGCTGGTCTCTCACTTTCTCTCGCTCTGTCTCTGCACCTGGGAGGCTGTGTGCAGAGAACCTTTTAGATTGAGGTTGAAAGAAGAAATACCAAACAGGCCCCATAGAGATCCATCCCCGTTGCCAGACCTGGTCCCGCCTGTATCCACCTCCTGAAAGTGCTGTGTAACACCCTCTTTGGAGCGGCCCCAGAAGGCACCCAGGGATGCGAGGAGCAGGATTTCGGGAGTGACCCTTCATCTCTCCCTGGTTTCCTCACTGAGGCTCCTGCTCTCTGGCTCCATCTTGACTTTCTAGAGGCTGCCCCCATGGCAGCTCCAGCCAAGCCAGACACTGGCACATACCCTCCTGCACCTTTCTCCAGAGCCTTCCCTGCCCTTCTCTGCTGGCCCAGGTGCCCCTTCCTCCAGGTAGCACCGACAGACCAGCAGTGCCTCTAGCACCCCAGCCACCCCGGGTGGCATCTACTCTGGGCACCTCAGCTCTCTCCTTTGAGTTCAGAGTACCTGCCCCCCCTTTTATAGGTGAGGAAACCAAAGCTGGAGATCGAGCAACTGAGTCCCCACACCTGTCCCCTTCTCCTGATGTGCGTGAGGCTCCCCCGTGAGCTGAAGGAGCAGACGGCAAGCAAAAACTCCCCAGACCCCCTGTGTGTCACTGCACACAGCGCAAAGTGGCACGTCACAGTGCAGGGAAGTGACCCTGGCGTTGAGGTTTGAACCACGAGGAGGCTGTGACTAAGCCAGAGGGTTGAGGGGAAGGGAGAGGGAGCGTGTTCCAGGCAGAGGAATCTGCTGTGCGTAGGCCTGCTGGCAGGAGTGGGAGGCCCTAAGCAAAGGTAACGTGGGCCTGAGGGCCGCAGGGAGTGAGCAAGGGCAGTGGAGGCCACTGGACCTGTGATGGGGAGCGACATGTCCACGGCTGCCATTTGGAAAGGCCTGTTGGATCGGCTAACCTCCAGGTGGGGTGGTGCAGTGCAGACGCTATCGGTGCAGGACCACGGACGAGGCCCTTTCAACCACCTGCCTTCTTCCTCTAGACCATCAACTCCACGAGGGACAGGACCTTGTCCTTGTGCCTCCATCGAGACCTGGGCCGGGCACACAGCAGGTACTCAACAAATGTTCGTTGCATTTATTTCATTTATTATTTATTTATTTATTTATTTATTTATTCCGGTACGCGGGCCTCTCACTGTTGTGGCCTCTCCCGTTGCGGAGCACAGGCTCCGGACGCGCAGGCTCAGCGGCCATGGCTCACGGGCCCAGCCGCTCCGCGGCATGTGGGATCTTCCCGGACCGGGGCACGAACCCACGTCCCCTGCATCGGCAGGCGGACTCTCAACCACTGCGCCACCAGGGAAGCCCCGTTGCATTTATTTTAACGAACACTCGTATGGCACTTAGCTACATGCCGGGCGCTGTACAATGCATTTAAATATCTTAACCTGCCGAATCCTTGCAACCACCCTGTGAGGTTGGTACTATTAATCTCCCCCATTTTACAGAAAGGAAAACTGAGCCACAGAGAAATTAAGTAACTTGCCCAAGGTCACTCAGCAGGCCATCTAGTTCCAGAGGCCACACTCTTAACTGAAGGGATTCTGGGGCCTTTAGTGGTTGCCAGACCGCAACCCAACCCCAGAGGGCAGGAGAGGGAGAGGGAGAGGGAGAGGAGGAGGAGGAAAGGCACCAGGAAATGCTCCAACCTCCACCCCAAGGCGAAGCAGCAAGAGGCAGAGAAGGGCCGGGTGAGGTGGGGAGAGCCAGCATGGAGTCCAGAGACCCCCAGGTTCCAACCCCCTTCTGCTGGCACTTGGGCTTGCATGCCCGCTCTCTGGGCCTCAGTTTCCTCATCCATATTAGGAGATCATAGTTCGGCCTCATTGAGCCATTGTGACAAGAGGTCTCAAACTTGCCGGGGCTGGTGCTTCTGCACTGAATCCGGCTCCCCGATGTACTTCTTTGGCCTCCACTGTGCTTTAAAATATTTTGAGTTAATTGCCGTGAATGAAAGTTTGGAAGGGTTGACATTTTACAAACTTGAATGTCTGCTTTCTCTGGAAAAGGCGGCAAGATGGAGCCACCTCAGAGCACTTACCTACTGTCACTTGGAGCTGAGAGGCATCAACCACCCCCTCACATGGGGATGCGGCTCCCCAGAGGCCAGTCCCCACCCGGCCAGTTCCCTGCGAAGGGCTGAGTGTGAGACCTGGGTGTCCTTTGTGCACGGCCCTGTCCCCCTGCCAGGGTGGGGTGTCTGAAGCTCCAGGACAAGGCTGTGAGCACCAAGGAAGTGAACATGTTGGCAGGAGGAGGGACCTTCAAGGAAACCCAGGCAGAGGTTTCCTTCAGAAGCCACATCCTGGCCTGAAATTCCGTGGGGACTAACTCCTCCCATTCCAAGAACAGAAATCAATTGCGGAGAAAGCTCACGGAAGGCCCTGGACTCAAAGGCAGTGAATGAAATTTTGAAAAGGCTGCTCGATGATGCTTTTCTCAGCAGCTGGCAATAATAACATAAAATCGATCCAGGGCTTTGAACAAAACCCTTCGTCCCTTGCCAGGGAATAGTCCGTCTCATCCATCTATCAGGCGACCAACAAGAGTTGCTGAAATACTGCTAGGGTCCAGCCATGCTGGGCCATCTGGCCAGTGCAGGGAGGCCCTGGCACCAGCCCTGCCGAGGGTCGTCTGGCCGGCCTCCATGCCTCTCAGAACCTCATTCCCTGAAGAGGGAAGGGATGGTGATGGAGTGGCCGAGTGGTCCCCATCCTGGTCACTTTCTCCTGGGCACGGCCGTGTCCACATCTCTGGATGTGGATGGACAGATGGTGGCACCATAGAGGCCTTATCGGCACATCTAGCCTCAGGAATCTGCTTCCCGCCCACCCACCCTCCTCCTATCTGCTGCCAAATCCCAGCTTCATCTCTCAGGGGCTGTGTGACCCAGAGGGAATTGTGTAACCTCTCTGTGCCTCAGTTTCCCCATTTGTAAAACCAGACTGGTCAGAACCCCTATGCCATGTTGCTGTGGGGAGTAAGTGGAGGTTCACACAGAGCACTGCACACAGTCTAGCCTTTGGTTAACCAGGCGCTTGCCCACCCTCCCGCCTGCGTGTCTTGGGCTTTTCTACCTCCCGGCCTTCACCCACGCCTTTCCCTGCCCCATGCTGTTCCTTCCCCCAAAGCACTTTGCCCATTGCCCTCCAGCAGCCTGGATCTCAGCCCGACTGGGAGCACCCAGTAGGCAGGGGTCCCTGGTAGTGCCCAGCACAAGGCCGGAGCACAGAGGATCCCAGGAAGCCCTTGCCTGGATGTGGTCTGTGGGTGGCAGGCCTCCAGGATGCCCTTCCCTCTCTCCCTTGGTGGGAACAGCAAATCTGCCCCAGGGAAGGGGACAGTGCAGGAGACAGACCTGTGGGGAGGGAACACGTGCGCCTGTGTATTCACTCACCACGTAGCTCAGCTGTCCAGGTCCTCAGCTCCCCAGGCCAGGCCACCCTCATCTCCCTCTGGTGACTGCAGGCCTCCTCCCTGTGTCCCCTCCCACCCGGCCCATCTCCACTCGGCAGCTGCAGGGATCCAGGACTCTCCTCCATGGCTGGTGAGGCAGGAATGGCACAGAGACTGCAGAAAACAGTTCAGCAATTTCTCATAATGTTAAAAATCCACCTAAACGATCTGCCAGCAATTCTATGCCTCGGCATTGACCGAAGAGAAATGAAAACAGACGCCCACGCAGGACTGTACAAGCATGTGAATGGCAGCATTATTCTTAAGAGCCAAAAGACGGAACATCCAGAGGAGGACTATGCAAAATAGACAGACAGATGGAGGGCTTCTGAGATGCCCCAAACCAGGGCCCATCGCCGAAACACCAGGCACCACAGACCACCGTTTAAATGGCCATTTATATGGACTCTAAATCAGGAGTGCGAATCTATGGTCTTGGAAATAGGAGCAGTGGTTGCCCCTGGGGTGGCGGAGGGGCTGGCTGGAAGGACCACCTTCTGGGTTGGAATGGTGCCATCTCCTGATCTAGTGAAGCCCCCTCAGGTGTGTACATCTGCAAACACCCATACACGTTAGATCTGAACGTATCACTCAATGCGATGAATACCTCAGTAAAAATCAAACGGAAGAGCCCCAGAGCCCCTGAGTTCTTCCTGCTTTGAAGCAGCCCACGCACTGCCCGCTGGCCCCATGCCCACACTCCTCACAGCCTCTGAGACCCGCCCCCCGGCTCTGTCACTCACCTCTTCCTCCCCTCCAGCCACACACACAGCCCTTCAGGCTTCCCTCAAACCCCAGACTCCACTCAGGGTCTTTGCCGGCTGCTCCCCCTCCCGGAATACTTTCCCCCCAGCCCTTCCCGGGCTGGCTCCTTCCCATCATTTAGGCCAATGTCTCCTCCCTGGTTATATTTTCACCCTGACTCAGAGAACCATGTCAATGTACCTTGATCGCTTTTATGTCCACCTGTCCATAACTGCTTCCACATCTGGGCTGCCTGCTTCTCACGGCAGGGCTGAGTTACCTGGTTCCCAGGGTCTAGAGCAGTGCCTGGCCCTTGGTAGGTGCCCCCAGACCTCTGCTGAACGAATGAATGGGACCGTAGCCGCCTACAGATGCCTCGCCACCCCTGTGCTGGGTACCCCCTCCTACACACTCAGGTCCACAAACTGTAAAACTAACCGTTTGTGTAGCTGGGGTTAAAGCCCCTCCCTCACCCATCTTCAAGACTGTGCATTCAACCCCACATGGAAGCCCCTCCCCGGAGAGAGCTGGATCCAAGCACCGAGGGGTCTTTAACGGCTCTGTAGCCCTGAGGGCCTCTGCTTCTCAGTGCCTTGGTCTCCCCATCTGTGGCCTGAATGGCTAGCCAAGGTGACCTAGGTCAGACCCTCAACTGCGAAGTGCATACAGTCTCCTGGGCACGGGTTCACAGGCAGATTCGATGGCACCGTCCGGCATGGGGCCTGACGTTCTGAATTTCTGATGTGCTCAGATGCCCCTGCTCCCCAGACCACGCTTTGAGTCATAAGAGTACAGAGGGGAGGCTCTCAAAGTGTGGCCCCCAGACCAGCAGCAGTGCCTGGGAACCTGTGAGGAACGCCCAGTCCCAGGCCCCGCCCGGCCCTCCCGAATCTGGAATTCTGGGTCAGGGCCAGCAATCGCGTCTCCCCAGCCCTCTGACGGGCACTGCCGAGAGCAGCATTGGTTCTCAACCTCGGTGCACATCCCCATCCCCATCACCCGGGAAGCTTAAAAAATCTTTCTATCTGGGTCCCACCCTCCCTCCAAAATCCTAATTTAATAGGAAATGAGGCTTTTTTTTTTTTTTTTTTTTAAATGACGTTCTCCAGGCAATCTGAATGTCTCGTCCGAGTGGAGGATCCTTGACCCAGAGGGTGCTGGGTTTCTGGGAGCATCACCGTCTCCCAGACATACCCAGGCAGGCCTAATTCCTCTGCATTCCTGCCTAGGCCTCTCGCTGGCTGCCTTCTTATATTTGGTTATTTTTCCCTCCCTCCCCAAACACAACAATTCAAAATATTCCCAGCTCCCAGACAATAAACAAAGCTGAGGAGGCAAGCTCCCTGACTGTTTTGTTCCCACTTATGGCCTGATCCAAGACTGGCCTGATTGGGCCCTCAGGACTGGTCATCTGAGCCAGACAGGGTGGGCCCCTGGCATGCCAGCCGCTCCAGCTCCACTCCTGGAATCCCTCTAGGTGACCCCAGGCGCCCTCCGTGGCCACTTCTCTGGGGAAATGGAGGCTCAGAAAGGACAAGTGATTTGTCCCAGGACACACAGCAGTGCCGAGAAGGCCCCTCTTCTCTGTGATTTCTGGCTGTAGGGCAGATGTGTGGGATCTAGGGGTCAGAGAGACGTGTGTTCGGTTCTAGGCTCTGCCCCTTACCAGCTGTGACCTTAGGCAAGGGACCAGTCCCTAACTGAACCTCAGTTTGTCCATCTGTAAAATGAGGATGGCACTAGAGCCCCTTCCAGGGGCTCTGTGAAGGTCAGGGCTTGTACAAGGTGAGTCCTTAAAGTGATTCCATCATTCTGATTATTTTTGCCAAGTTGACAAAGCCAGCTGGCATGAGCACGTGAGAAGACCATGTGGAGGACGGTGGGAAAGGGGCATATAGGAGGTTATCTGTCAGGTCTCAGATGCCTGGCCTGGGGTAAGAGGCTCGTTTTAGAGGATGGGAAGGGAAGAGACAGGTCTAGGTCTAGATTACCAAGGGGGATCCTAGTCAGGCCCTGGGGTAGGAGAGAAGCCAATGCCCTTCCTGTGCAAGTGGGGAAACCGAGGCAGTGAGGGAGGAGGTGGCTGCCACCGGGGCCCTGAACCTGGTCTCCAGGGGTGTTATCATCGCTTGTGCTTAGACGCTATTTGCTGTTTTTAAGCCTGGTCTTCTCCACTTGTGTATAGAAAGCCTTGGGCCCAGCACATTCCTTTATTTGACAAATGCATTGTCCTCTATGGGTCGGGAGTTGAGAAAACAGAGATGACACCAGGCCATTCCTCACGCTGGTGGGGTGGCCCCCAGGCTTCAAAGAGACCCACATGTAACTGTTTTGATATTGACAACTTACACATCAATCTACTGCGCTCTTAACTAGAAGCTATCCCGCTCTCTCACCTTGGCAGGTGTATTTTCATGGTGAGCCAGGGGCCAGGTTTGAATGAAAATGTCTCAGTCTCCTTGGAGTTCTGTACCTCAAGCGGGGGCAAGGGAGACCCCGTCCTCCGCCTGTGGCCATGGCTGGTGGGCCCCTCACCCCTCTCCTGCCACCCCGGGCTCCGCCTTCACCCTTGAGCAGCTTTGCACACTCCCCTATATGGACAACCCAGCCTCCCTTTCCAGCTCAGCCACACCCGCACTCCCTCGCGGAGCCCCGCTCATCCACCCTTGAGCCTGGTGCACACCGTGGACCTCTCCACCCTCAGGTGGATGGATGGGGGAGGGGCTGCCAGTGGAGCACTCAGGGCTGGGGTACTGTAGCATGCCGGCTCTGTATGTACACCTCCCTTTGACCCTGCAGAACCCTCATTCTGGGGGAAGGTGTGCAGCAGGGGAGGGTCCCAGAGAGGTCCTCTGAGGTGTGTGCCCCTCTGTCTGGGGCAGTAACAGTATGGCCTGCACACAGTTGATGGGAAGATGAAATGGGTTAATGCAGGAACAGGACTCGGCTCATAAAGAGGCACAGTTAGCATTATGGCTGGTGATGTTGAAAACTCCCATGGCAGTTGAGGTTTGGCAGAGAAACCAGGAGCTTGCATCCTGGAAGGTGGAGAAAATCAGTGTTTATTGAGCTTCTGCCATGTGCCAGGCGCTGAGTCAAACGCTCATAGACATGACCTCAGAGGAAGAGACCCATTTCACAGATGAGGAAACTGAGGCTCAGAGATGATGAGCCACTCACCCAAGGCCACACAGGGAGCTGTGATTTGAACTCAAGTGTATCAGATTCTACTTTCTAAGCCTTGCTCCTTCACAGTCTCCTAAATGTCTCAAGTGTCTGAGTCATTTACATTTCAGGAACTGAGGTTTTTTTCAATCATTGCATGTCTAAACTTACCTAAGGGCAGGCAATGGAAGCTAAGAGATGAAGAGAGAGAAGCAGAGGGAGAGGGAAGAGGGTGGCCACCTGGTCAGACGAGGGGGAAGGAGATGCCTGGTTTGGGGATGGGCCCCATGACCTCCATTATTTAGCACGTGACTATATGTAACAGGACAAGGACGGCTGCCTGCATCGACGCTGATTTTCGATACAGACAGTCTAATGAAGCAAGAAGTAAAAAAATCTTGTGATCATCACTTGAATTATAACCCTCGGTGTGAGCCAAGTTTTGCTCAGGTCCAACTGCCTTGAAGCATAGTAATAATTCTGCATGGCCTTCACTTGGCTACAACTGCTATGGGATTAGGACACACAGGCTGAGTCTGTTTGCTTGGCCTTCAGAGCTTATTGCCCCTACTCTGTGTCCCTGTGCTTGGTCCATGGCCACCCGAGCATGACCCGGGGCTGCTGGATGGGACCAAGAAGTCTCTCACATGTAATTTCCTGGAAAGCACATAGGAGTTCGGTTCAAATCCAACCTTGGCCACCAACACTGTGTGACCTTGGACAAATCACTGAAGCTTTCTGGGCCTCAATTTCCTCAAACATAAGAGGAGGATGGGCTTGGTGGGGGATGGCCACCCTGAAATCCTAATCATTGGACACATCTCAGGATGAGACATTTTCGGGTAATAAGGGAGTTTTCTCTCTTCAATTCTCATTTTCTCCCTCTGATACATGGAGAGGTCTCTGCTGGGGGCTTGTGTGTCTTCAATGACCTCTGTCAACTGTTCATCTTCTTTTCCAACAAAGACATCCCCAGATCAGAGCCGTCAGGCAACTTCCTCCAGCTAGATTAGCCAGTTTTCATTGTCTTTACTTTTAAGGCACCTACTGTTTATGGAAAGGATCGTGGGCTTCCATTTCTAGCAGCGATGGGAGATTTACTTTTTAGCAAAATGTGTGCTCTTTAGCAAAATGTGTTGTTTAAAAATGAGTCTGTTTGAAGGAAAAACATTAAATGAGTAATGATTTAGGAGGTATATTAGTTTCCTAAGGTTGCCGTAACAAAGTACCACAAACTGGATGGCTTAAAAACCACTAAAATGTTTTCTTTCACATTTCTGGAGGCCAGAAGTCTGAGATCAAGGTGTCAGCAGGGCTGTGCTCCCTCTGAGGCTCTGGGCAGAAGCCTTCCTTGCCACTTCCTAGCTTCTGGCTGTTCCCATCAATCTTTGCTGTTTCTTGGTTTGCTGCTGTATTGCTCCCACCTCTGCTTCAGGGGTCACCTGGCCTTCTTTCCATGTGTCTCTGAGTTCGCATGGCCACCTTCCCCTGCAGCCAAATATCCCTCTTCTTCTTTCTATTTTTTTTTAATGTATTTATTTATTTATTTAGCCTGCACCGGGTCTTAGTTGCAGCATGCAGGATTCTTAGTTGTGGCATGCGGGACCTTTAGTTGCAGCATGCATGTGAGACCTACTTCCTTGACCAGGTATGGAACCGGGCCCCCTGCATTGGGAGTGTGGAGTCTTACCCACTGGACCGAAGTCCCCAAATTTCCCTCTTCTTATAAGGACCCTGGTCACATTGGATAAAGGCCACCCTAATGTCCTCATCTTAAACTTGATGACATCTGCACAGACTCTACTTCTGAATAAGGTACTGAGGGTTAGGATTTCAACATATCTCTTTTGGGGGACACAGTTCAACCCATAAGTGAGTTGTAGCAAAAGAAAAACTTGTACAGGGAGACCTACTCGACAAAGATTTGGGGAACTCTGCCCAGGACAAAGGAGCACAGGAAAGGGAGCCAGGGGGCCAGGGTCCTGCCCCAGCCCTGCCCTCGTGACTGGGGGCACCTTGGGCAATCCCATCATACCTCTCTGAGCCTTGGTTCCCTGGGGTTTTCAAACTGGGTTCCTCAGAGTCCCAAGGGGACCTGGGGAGGGTTGGTGGCGAAGGTCAAAGGGGGCAGGACCCCAGATCGCCTACATCACCATCATTTTCCTCCAACCATTACAGGGACAGTGGCAAAATATTTTGTTTGACAAAAAGCCACCAAAATAACTTAAAAACACTTAAAACCCATTGGGTTATCGGATTGTGGGACGCCTCCCAGCCCAACACATGCGGATTTGATTTGATTTGGTTTTTTTATACATTTATTTATTTACTTATTTTTGGCTACGTTGGGTCTTCGTTGCTGCGCGCGGGCTTTCTCTAGTTGCGGCGAGCGGGGGCTACTCTTTGTTGCGGTGCGTGGGCTTCTCATTGTGGTGGCTTCTCTTGTTGCGGGCTCTAGGCACGTGGGCTTCAGTAGTTGTGGCACGTGGGCTCAGTAGTTGCGGCTCGCGGGCTCTAGGGCGCAGGCTCAGTAGTTGTGGCACACGGGCTTAGTTGCTCCGCGGCATGTGGGATCTTCCCGGACCAGGGCTCGAACCCCTGTTCCCTGCGTTGGCAGGCGGATTCTTAACCACTGTGCCACCAGGGAAGTCCCCATATGCTGATTTTAATTTATTCCCCTCCCCTGGCCTTGCTGCTCCCTTTTCTCTGGGAAGAAAGAGCCTCTTTGCACAGATTTCGCCCTCAGGAAGGTCCCGGTCTCAAATCTCCCCCATGAACCCCACCAAAAGAAGAACCCAAAGAGGCAGCTCACCCTTGCTCCAGCCCACCCGGGACCTTTCCGTTCCCTTAACTTGCTGTTGAGTGCCTTCCTGCCTTGAGGAGTTGGTGCCCACTGTCCCCTCTGCTGGGAACCTTCTTCCTCCCCTTTCTTACCCACTCAGTTTGCTCAACCTTGGTCCTGCCCTCGGAGAAGTATTCCCTGACCCTCCTAAACCAGCGAAGCCCCTTCCCTGTTTTATAATCTCTAGAATACGGTTCATCCCTGCCTATGCATCAGACTCACCTTGGAAGCGTTTTTTAAATGCTGTTCCCCGGGACCCACTTCCTGAAACTTGATTCCTTTGGTCTGGTGTCAGGTGCAAGAATCTGCATTTTAACCTGCTCCCCACCTCATTCTAATATGCAGCCAAGACTGAGAACTGCTGAGTAATAATTATGATGATCCAAAGAATCCCTTACCTGTGCTTCTCATAGCCAACAATTTGTTGCAAATTGAAATTGAAAAAAAAAAAACTGATTTAGTGGGAAAACTTGAAATTCTATGAAGCTATCTGGAAACTTGAGCCCAGATGCCTTGAATAGTCAAGCTCCACCATAGACAAATCAGTGTGATGGATGGGGGCTGCTCTAGCCCCGAGGGGTGACGTGTACTATGTGGTATATGCATCACATCGCTTTTCTAATCCCCAGTCACACTGGGACTCGGGCCTTGGAGAGAGGACTGAGGGCCCTAGGCTATAGTTGGTGATGGCTACCATTTCTGGACAATGTTGCATCTGCCCAGCCCAGAGAGAAGCACTTTATGTGCTTGTCTTCCTGAATCTTTGTCACCTTCCTGTGAGGAAAGCATCATCTTCAATCCCATTTTACAGAGGAGGAAACCGAGGCCCAGAGAGAGCAGTACTTGCCCAAGGCCTGACCCTTACTGGGAAGCAGGAAGGCTGGGCTCTACACAGGCAGGCTCCAAAGCCTCATTTTTCTCAGCCTTGGCCCTTAGGACACCCACAGGGGAAACACCAAGGGCTCTTGTCAGTGGCACCTGTGTGCCCTGCTAGTCTGGGCAGGAACCATGGCTGGTCATCGGATGCCTGGGCCTGGCACATGCTGGCTACTCAGATTCCCAGTGGGCTGGGCCAGCAAGGCTGGAGCCAGGCAGTCGGGTGGGGAGGCCACTGTGCTCCCCTCCCTTGGAGGGAGGCCTGCACTTGGAGCGGTGCCCTGCTGCTTTGGCCACCCTTCAAACCTCAGGACGGATTTAGTGTCCTTAATCCTCCTCTTGAGTCAAGCGCCTGCTTATCACCGGCCTGCCTGGGACCCCTCTGAACAGCCTCTTCGGTGAGGCCTGCCTTTCCGAGCTCAAAGGCCCACAGGTCTGTGTCTGTGGGAGGGTCAGTGGGCTGGAGTCCACCCGGCTGTTTTGTCACTACCAGCCTCCTTTGTAAAATGAAGACTGTCTCTGCAGCAGATAGGAAGATGACCTTGATGCTTTGTAGCCTTCCCCATTAAGAGGTGGGGTCTGGGCTTCCCTGGTGGCACAGTGGTTGAGAGTCCACCTGCCGATGCAGGGGACGCAGGTTCGTGCCCCGGTCCGGGAAGATCCCACATGCTGCGGAGCGGCTGGACCCGTGAGCCATGGCCGCTGAGCCTGCGCATCCGGAGCCTGTGCCCCGCAACGGGAGAGGCCACAACAGTGAGAGGCCTGCGTACCGCCAAAAAAAAAAAAGAGGTGGGGTCTGCTGCTACCGCCGTGATTCGGGGCTGTCCTGTGACTTGCTCAGGCTAATAGAATGCAGCGGGAGTGACGATGTGCCGGCTTCAAGTCTGGGCCATGAGAGGCCTTGCAGCTTCTGCTCTTGCTGTCTCAGAACCTTTCCCTGCCACGTGAAAAAGCCCAGCTAGCCCACTGATGGATGAGAGACCATGTGCAGAAGCCCACCAGCTGACCATAGACTCAGGCCAGCAGAGAACCACCCAGCTGAGCCAAGCCCAAACTGCTAACCCATGGAATTGTGAGCCAAATAAGTCGCTACTATTTTAAGCCACTTAGTTTCCAGATGTTTGTTACGCAGCTAGAGCTAACTAATACCTCCTCTTCCAATCCTCTCTGGCTGGGAAGGAGTAAGGAACACTTTGGACAGTGCCGGCCACAGAGAGGATGCCCACTAAGTGCTGGTCTTCTCCTACTCCTGCGTCAAAGGTGAAAGAAAGAAGGTGAGGCCTCTTGTGGGGTTGGTGAGTTTTACCACCAATTTTATCTCACCTGAGATTGGTTCCCTTCTCCATGTCTTAGTTATAGAGGGTCTCCTGTTGGTGGCTTGGGGTTAGGTACCCTTCATGTCCTCCTTGACTAGTGTCTTAGAATCCATGGGAACACCCAAGAGAGAGCATGTTGAGAGAGAAGGGAACCCAAGCCTTGAAGGAGTGGACCTCAGAAGAGGAGCTCATAAACGGGCCTGAAGACGAGTGGCGGGGGGGTTGAGGGAAGAGGGCATGTCCTGGGAGCCCAGCGAAGAGCATGGGAATCATGAAGGAGGAGGAGGGGTTAACCGAGTCAGTGGAAGAGGATTGACAGTGACAACTGGATGTGTCCACCTGGAGGCCAGCCATCAATGGCCCTAGAGATGGGATTCTGTGGAGTGCAGGAGACGGAAGTCTGAGCACAGTGGCTCAGGGAGTGAGCTGGTGAGCAAGGGAAGGCATGCAGTGTGGACGTATTATGTTCCCAAATATTCTTATGTATGCATTTCTTCAGTTCTATTAGGAGCACCTCCTATATCCCGACGGTCTGGGGGATACAGAAGTAAACAGTACAGTCTACATCTTCAAGAAACATGAGATCCATGAGGAGACACAGAGACCATGGACGAATGAATAAATGAACCAATGAATGAGTGAAATCTTCTTGGGTAAATGCCCCCAAGGGCTAGCCTTTCGCCCCAGCAAAGCACTGGGGCCCAGCGCACAGGCTCTCGGGTAGGACAGCCCCAGCTCTCATACGTCCAAGCTGTGTGACCTTGGGCAAATGACCTCACCTCTCTGGGCTAAGGCCTCTTCCCCTGTGCAGTGGAGCTGTGGTAGCTTCAGGCTCTTTGGTGAGAAGGAGCAGGGGGACCTTGAAGAGGGAGGGCTCAGTGATCAGCATGTGGGTGGGAGAGGCTCCCCTTGGCTGGCGGATCCCCCAGGGAGCTGTGAGTTTGATATTTTTGTTTTCGTGAAACACACCTGACCAGGTGAATGCCTGTTTTTTTTTAAGAAGGGGAAAAGAAGATGGGGGAAGAGTTGTCTGTGGAGTGGAGGAAGGAAGGTGAGGGGCAGGAGGGACACGGGACAGGGTAATGGTGGCGGGAAGGCTCCTGAGCCCTGCCCGAGTGCAGCTCTTATTCTCAGCTCTCTGACCGCGTTAGTTCATTTAATCCTCACGGAAGCCCAGCGAGGCAGGTGCTGTGATCATCTGCACTTTGCCAAGAGGGGAATGAAGCAATCCACCCCATGTGACTGAACCTGGGAGGAGAGCAGGACTGGAATCCTGGCGGCCTGATTCCAGAGCGATCAGGGAAGGGGGTGGCTGTCTGAGCAGACAGAGCCTGGGATGAGGAGCTCGCAGCCTTGGGTTGGGGCCCGGAACTGCCACAGACTTGCTGTGGGACCCTGGCCCTCTTCGGACCTTGGTTACCCTACCTGTGCCAGAAAGGGGCTAAGCCCAGCCATCTTGAATTCCTAGAGGGTCCTCTCTCTTGGCCTCTTCCTGATCTTCACGGGGGCTTAGATGCCCCACCCAGTCAGCCCCCCGTCAGTCCCTGTCCCCAGGCCACGGGGATGCAATGCCCAAGGCCTGTCCCTGACTCAGGCCCTGTCTCCTGCCTGGCCTCTGCCAGAACCCTCCTCACTGGCTCACTTCCACTTGAGCCCCTGGGGAAAAGCCAACTCACATGTCACTCTCTTGCTAAAGAACCTTCAGTGGCTCCCTATTGCCCTTCGAATGATCAAATCCCTCAGCCCAGCCCTCAAGTTCTCGTAAGCCTACCTCTCCACCAGGACTGCCAGCTGCCTCCCCTAAACTCTTCTGACCAGCCACATGAAAGGATTCTCTTTCCTTTAGGCTTTTTTTTTCTTATTTTTGCGGTATGCAGGCCTCTCACTGTTGTGGCCTCTCCCGTTGCAGGGCACAGGCTCCGGACGCGCAGGCTCAGCAGCCATGGCTCACAGGTCCAGCCGCTCTGCGGCATGTGGGATCTTCCCGGACCGGGGCACGAACCCGCGTCCCCTGCATCGGCAGGCGGACTCTCAACCACTGAGCCACCAGGGAAGCCCTCCTTAAGGCTTTTCCCACTGTTATGCCTTTGCTTGAGCAGGCCCTCTGTGGGTCCACCCTCCTATTCCCCAGGCCAAGCAGAGGGCTCCTCCTGAATTAGGGGACAGAGCTTGGTAATGTGTCTGACCATTGTGCATTTTGCACAATTACTCCTGAGCTCCTTGAGGCTGGGGGCAGAGTCTGGCCCCCTTTGTACCCCCTGCACCCCTGCACCTCCTGCCCAGGCTCACGGGGAGGATGGAACAGTGGTGGGCTCTCAGCCCAAGAAGCCACAGGAGATAAGCCTCAGTGGAGTCCCAGTGTCCTAACAGGGGACTATCAGGCAGCGGAGACTTAGCATCTAGGCCTAAGGGGCCTCCAAACCTGAGCGAACCTGAGAAGCCGGCAAGCTCCCCCATCCTGCACCCAAAGCATCTCAGAAGACGCCGGCCAGAGGCTTACCTGAGGCCGTTGTTGCCAACGGTGGTTCTGCTGCGAAGAGCTGTACCCTGTGCCAATTTCCATGACTGACAGGACTGCATCAGTCAGCAGTGGAAGGAACTCCTCAGCTCACTGCCGACTCCAGGTACTTCTTCCAAGTGGGAGGTTTCCTGGAGACCAAAATTGCTGTGCCCCGGGGTTGGCAGGAGGCGCCTGGCACCGAGCCTGTCTTCTTGGCCTCCAGGAGGCTCAGATCCCTCTGCCGGGCCAGAGGGCAGAGGCACTGTCAGAAGGGAGCCGGGGCTGGGAGATGAGGCTTGGACAGGGACAGGGATGGGGGACCTGAGAGGTGGCCCAGAGGTGGGCTGGAGGTGGGTGAGGTCATCAGAGGCCACTGCAGGTCCCTTGAGCTGGGCTGGCCTGACTCAGTGGGGCTGCAGGCAGGCGGTCACATGGCAGCTGGGGCAAAAGCCCCGATTTCCAGGACACCGCGGCCAGGCCCCTTCCCTAGCTGTGTGTGGTGGATGAGGCTTTTCAAATAACGCGACCCTCACAGGGGGCTGCAGGAATTCAGTGCGACGAGAAGCAAGCGCAGTTCTCAGTACAGGGCCCAGGGCAGGGGAGGCCCCCATGAGCAGGCGCCGTTAGAACTTCAGTCCTTGTGAGAGCCCCACGAGGTGGGGGCACTGCAGATGCCACTTCACAGATGAGGCCTAATCCCCCGGAAGTCGAGACTTTCTCCCCAAAGCAGTGGCCCCCGACTGTCCTCTCCACGTGCGCAGCTCTGTGCCAGCCTCCTCCACGGTCTCCTAGCCTCCAACTCACCCCTCCAGTCCTCCTCTCTCAGCTCGCTCTGCAAGGCTCGGCCCCCAGAACCTTCGGTGGCTCCCCGCTACCTGCAGAACAGAGAAGAGCCCCTCCTTTGGTGCTCCAGGAGGCCTTGACGTCTGGCCACACCCTCCTCCCAGCTCTCCCCCTCCTTGGTGCCCAGATGTGCCCTGTGCTCTGCCCCTCCTTGCCCTGGTCACTCTGTTCTCTTCATCTGACACTTTGTCCAGTCCCTGCTGAACCCCCTCCATTCTCCAGGCACCATCGAGGGCCACCCCCTCCAGGAAGCCTGCTGCATTTCCCAGTCCCAAGGAACCCCCAGCTCCTGGACGTCCGTGACATTTTTCCCACCCTGCCCTTGCACCTTCTGTACTTACAGGGGATTTGGAGTTGGACCAGCCAAGTCTAAGTGAGTAATTCTGCCTCTCTGATCCTCCACTTGCCCATCTGTAAAATGGGACTTGAGACTACCAGCTGCTCCCTTAGCCTGTTGGAAGAATGAAAAGAAGGCCCAGATGCAAAATGAGCTTTGTCATCTCCACGTTCCAGACACGTGGGAGAACCACCCTGGCGTGGTCTCCCCAGTAGCCACCCCCTGTGGCCAAGAGGACTCTGCTTTAGAGGGAGGGAGCACCAGCCTTCCCATTGCCCATGGCCAGTGACAGGTCTGGGGTGGATGTGCCACCAGGTTCTGGCCAATAAAACGTAAGAGAGAGTCTGCTGAGGGGCTTTTGGGAAAGGTTTTCCTCGTGGACAGAAGAGGACACCTCACTGTTCAGGGGAGGAAGTTGTTGCCCCGTCTCTTCCAGCTGAGGGCACTTGGTAACCGGGCTGGAGCCGTCATCCGTGTCCATGAGGGAAGGTGTCTCTGACAAGCTGAGGAAGGTGTCATCACCAAGGGTGGGAAGTCAGAAAGTGCTGGGGTCCCTGGGACAGCACTGAGCTACTGAGTCCCCCTGGGATCAGAGCTGAGACCTGAGTGACAAGAGCCAGCCGTGTGGTAATTGAGGGGAAGGGTGTTGCAGGCACAGGGAACAGCCAGTGCAAAGGCCCAGGCAGGAAGGAGCTTCGTGTATTCTGGACCAGTGTGTGTGCGTGTGTGCATATGTGCATGTGTGTGCACGTGTGCATGTGCTTGTGCATGTGCTTGTGCGTGTGTGTGTGCGTGTGTGGCTGGAGCAGGGAAAGTGAGGGGGAGAGTGACAGGGGATGAGATCAGGGATGGCAGGGGCAGGATGACACAGGACCACACAGGCCACAGACAGACCTTTAGATTTTATTCATTGTATCCCAACCTTTATTATAAAAATGTCCTAAAATTTGAAACATTTGAAAGAATATAGAATAAACACTCATATATTCCACCTAGGTTCAACCACTAGGTTGTTTTTTTTATATATATATATTTATTTATTTTGGCTGCACTGGGTCTTAGTCGCAGCATGCAAACGCTTAGTTGAGGCTTACATGCAGGATCTAGTTCCCCGACCAGGGATAGAAACCCGGGCTCCCTGCACTGGGAGTGCAGAGCCTTACCCACTGGACCACCAGGGACGTCCCACAACCACTGTTAATGTCTTGGCATATTTGCCTTATCTTCACATAGGTGTGCTATTTTTCTTTCTTTCTTTCTTTCTTTCTTTCTTTCTTTCTTTCTTTCTTTCTTTCTTTCTTTCTCTCTCTCTCTCTCTCTCTCTCTCCCTCCCTCCCTCCCTCTCTCTCTCTCTCTCTCTTTCTTTCTTTCTTCTTTTTGGCTTGCAGGGTCTTAGTTGTCCAAGCAGGGACTGAACCCGGGCCACAGCAGTGAATGCCAGGAATTCTAACCACTAGGCCACCGGGGAACTTGCCCGCCTGCTGCCCGCCTGCAACCCGCCTGCTGCCCGCCTGCCGCCCGCCACACACACACTTTCATTTTCCCCTTAGCATTTGAAGAAAACTTGAGAACTTTATGCCTACTGACTCCTGAATACTTGATCATATGTCTCCTAAGAGCGAGGACATTCCTCTGCATAAGTACATCACCATTATTACTAGAGAAAATTAAAATGATTCTCTAATTCTCAATCCATACTCAAGTTGACCCTGAATGTCTCATGTGGCTGGGTCATCCCTCCTTCCTTCTTTTCGTTCCTGGACCCAGGATCTGATGAAGGATTACATGTCGCACTTGACGACTATGCCAAATTCTTTTAAGCTAGAACAGTCTCCCACCTGTTTCCCCTGACACTGACTTTGTAAAAAGTTTATTCATTCAATTGCCTTATTAAATTGAGGTTTGTCGCACATTCAGTGAACAGATCTTCAGGATGCAGCTTGGTGAATCTGTACACATACAATCACCACCCAGATCAAGATAGAGAACATTCCCACCCTCCCAGAAGGTTCCCTTCACTCTTCCAGGTGATCCCCACCCCGCCCAAGGCAGCCAAGGATCCATCCATCGCTGCAGGCCAGTTCGGGTGTCCTGGAGCTCTGTGGACACGGGGCCAGACAGCGTTCTCGGGCAGGGCTGCTTCTGCTCAGCCTGACACCCGCGGGAAGCGCCAGGATGCAGGAGCCTCAGCTCCGGGCGGAACACACTTTACACACTTTCCTGTTGTCCCGTCGGGGGGCGTTTGGGGTGTGTCTGGCGACACTGAGTATGGGGTCCAGGACAGCTGTGGTGTCTACCGTTTTCCTCGTGGTGTCACCTAATGTGTCGTGAAGTCGTATGAAGCAAAACACATCGAATTCACCAAGTCAGGATTTTGCAGGTAGGGCTGTGCCCCAAGTATCACATCCCACCCAGAGATGCCCAGGATGGCAGGTGGTCCCACCGTCTGTGATCTCAGGTGGGTCAGGTAGTGGCCCCAGAGCTTTCCACCGTTGAGGTAAGTTTTCGTTTTTCTGTCAGGGTCAGTGGAGGGTTTTGAGCAGGAGAGTGACGGGGTCTAATTTATGTTTGTAAAGACCACATTGAGTTCCATTTGGAGGAGAAGAGGCTGCAGGGGTCCAGGACAGAGCATGGAGACAAGTGGGGGGGCTACTGCAACAGTCCAGGCGAGTGAGCAGTGCTACAGTGGTGGTAGTGGAGGGGACGGTTGTGCCTGCAGCCCCTGCATGGACTGGGCCCTCCTTCAACGTCGGCTGGTCCGGGCTGAGCTTCCAGAGGGCAGAGACTCACACACCTCTGCGTGACCAGCACCCATTGCCCAGCTTGGGGCCTGGCAGAGAGGACATCCTAGTCATACCTGGGTGTGCCTGAATTCGGGGAAACTGTGACTTTTTGTTTTTAAGATTTTTTTTGATGTGGACTATTTTTTTTTAATTAATTAATTTATTTTTTGGCTGTGTTGGGTCTTCTTTTCTGTGGGAGGGCTTTCTCTAGTTGCGGCAAGCGGGGGCCACTCTTCATCGCGGTGCGCGGGTCTCCCACTATCGTGGCCTCTCTTGTTGCGGAGCACAGGCTCCAGACGCGCACGCTCAGTAGTTGTGGCTCACGGGCCTAGTTGCTCCGTGGCATGTGGGATCCTCCCAGACCAGGGCTCAAACCCGTGTCCCCTGCATTGGCAGGCAGATTCTCAACCACTGCGCCACCAGGGAAGCCCGATGTGGACTATTTTTAAAGTCTAATATTGTTTCTGTTTCATGTTTTGGTTTTTTGGCTGTGAGGCATGTGGGATCTTAGCTCCCCGACCAGGGATCCAACCCACACCCCCTGCATTGGAAGGCAAAGTCTTAACCACTGGACTGCCAGGGAAGTCCCGACTTTGGGGGTTTGATGCTGCAAAAAAACAAAAACAAAAACAAAAAACCCCAAAAGACAGAAGAAGAGTCTGATCTGGTTACCCAGCAGGCCTTGCAGCAGTTCTGATTAATAAGACCCTCAGTCCTCCACCCCGGACACCAGGGAGGCCTCTGCTTTTGAGGAGCTCCATTCACATTGCCCCAGAGGGACAAACAGTGTTGACAACAGTCAGACCTGTCTCCTGGCTACAGAAAGTTCCCAGCTAAGGCCTGGGACAGAGAGCTCTGCCGGCCTCCTCAGGCCTCAGGCTCATGCCTCCCCACCGTGGTCCAGGGTGGGAGGGTCAGGCCCCTGCCTGTCATCTGTACCTGGCAAGTTGTCTCCCAGTGCCCTGGGAGTGGCTCCTGCATGAACCCTTCTGGCCCAATGTTGCCTGTGTCAGTTACCCATCACTGTGTAACACGTTACCCCGAACAACAACAAACATTGGTTACAGCTTGTGTTTTCTGGGGGCCAGGAATTCAGAAGTGGCTTAGCTGGGTGCTCTGGTCTAGCGGGGTGTCTCTCATGAGATCGCTGTCATCAGAAGGCTTGACTGGGCCTGGAGGCCCTGCTTTCCCAGTGGCCGACTCACAGGGCCAGCTGTCGGTGCTGGCTGCTGGTGGGAGGCCTCGGGCCCTCTGCAAGGGCTGCTGCCCTCATGGCAGCTGCCTCCCCCCGAGTAGGACGGAAGCTGCAACGCTGTGTGACTCAACCATGGAAGTCACATACCGTCATTTCTGCAATATCCTATGGGTTACACAGCCCTGTCCGGTGGGAGGGGCTGCACAAGGGTGTGACTGTCAGGAGAGAATCTCTGGGACCCACCTTGGAGGCACGTGGGCAGTCGATGGCAAGTAACAGGGAAAAACTTCTGTCTATTTGCCCACCCTCCAGTCATCCGGTGTGCCAGGCCCTGTGCTAGGCCTTGGTGTGCAGGGGTGAGGTAAGCAGAGAAAGAACTCCATCCATTCAGAGAGTTCACTAGGTGGGCAAGCCCTGTGAGCCACGCAGGATGAATAAGCTGCGCAACCTGGACAGAGCCTCCTTAGCCAGGGCCTCACACACCAGCCAAGGCCTCACATACACGGCTGATGTGTCAGGAGTACTGGGACAAAGGGCAAAAGGACCTAGGAGAGAGAGAAAGCTCCCGGCCCTGCAATCAGGGAAGGCCCCAGGAGGAGGTGGCGTTTGAGCTGGTGTGGACGTCCAGGAGAACTAGGCAGGTGGGGGACAATGTCACACAGGGGTCAGGGCAGATGGGGGGCTCAAGCCCACGCCTCCTGAGACACACTCCCCAACTCCTACTTGACACAAAGCAATTGTTCACGCACTGTGTTGTGTGCCATGGCCTGAGCTGGACACTGGGATCCAGCAGTGGATGAAACAGCCCGCACAGTGTTTCAAAGTATGGTCCTGTGTCAGGGACAGGGTCTGGAGCTGGCTTTGAGATGATTACTAGTAGTAAAAGTAGCTCTATTCCGGTCAAGCAATGTCCACCCATCATCTGATTGCAGTGGGCACGATCATATCCCCATTTGACAGATGAGGAAACCAAGGCTCATGGCTGGAAGTACTGGCCAAGGACACGGAACAAGGCCTACTCCCAGGCCTTGTAAGTGCGTGCCTGGGGCCCAGACAGATGCGGGTGCAGCAGCTGGTGGCTTGGCTTTCTGGGATGCGCTGGGCTGCAGGTGCTGCCCCTCCTACACCACCAGCAGGAGATCCCTGCAGGCCCAGGGCTTCATGACGTGGGAGGAGGGCGGTATGGAGTCGTGTGGCTCAGCCTCTGTGGTCAAGGTCAACCTCATGACCAATTAGTGGGGCCCGTGAGTCACATGGGGCGGGATTTTTGGGGATTGCAGTGGAGCAAAATGTCCCTGGGACTGACCTCCTTCCACAGGGAGAGCTGCAGAGGCCCTGGGCTACTGGGGGGCTCCTGGGGGGCTGCCCCAGCTTCAGAGCCCCAAGTTCAGAGCCCCGCACAGATTCTCCCCTCTTCCACCCCCCCACACTTGCACAGACCACAGTGGTTAAGGCCATCACGGCTGAATGAGCACCTTGGCGAGGCAGGCATCATGCTGAGTGCCTTACAGGCATTACTCCACTGAGTCCCCACGGCCCTCCATGCCGTGTGTCCCCATTTCACAGACAAGGGGACTGAGCTCAGTAAGGTCAAGTCAGTTGCCCAAAGGCACAGGCAACCCAGAGGCAATGCCTGTCAAAATATACCTGCAAAACACCCGCTCTCTCCGTCCTTGCCACCATGCTGGTCCCATCTTCTTGCATCACTCACCTGGACGAGGCACAGGTGGGACAAAGGATGCTGAGACATCTGGGTACATTGGACAAGCTGAACACACACCTCTGGGCGCCTCTCAGTCTTCGCAAAGGTAACCAAGTCTTGAACTTGGTGCTTCTCGTTCAAATGTATTTTTATTCTTTTACTATTAATACTTATGTATGTATCTACAAATAACATGTACCAAAGGTCGTGTGTGTCTTTAATCTTTCTATAAAGAGGACCACACGAACGCTCTCTTCCGGAACTTGCCTTTTCTCCCTCCGCAGTGTATTTCTGAGGTTCAGCAAACTGGTACACGTAGCTGCAGGACGTTGATTCTTCACTGATATACAGTGGTCCACGGAAAGGCTCTTACATAAACTGCTGTTCCTGCTTCACTTCCAATGGTTCAGGCAGGTGTGATTTTGGTTCTCATATTACAGATGAGAAAGCAGGCTCAGAGAGATCAAGGAGTTTGTCTGGGATTAGCCAGCCTCTGAGGGGCAGAAACCCCCCTACTGAGCCCCAAATGATGTGGCTCACAGCCTCCTTTATATTAAGATCCACGAACAGAAGGGGAAGAGACCATGCAGCCGGGCTAGCACTGAGGCCATCTCAGCCCTCGGGGGGCAGCCAGGAGGGGGCCTTGACATGATGTCCCCTGGGAAGGTAGCCCAGGGACACAACACACAAGTCACAGGGGGACTGCCTGGCTCCATAAGACACCTCCTGCCCGGGTTGCTGAAGAAGCCGGTCCTGAGCCAGACTCCACTGGAAGCCTCAGTTTCCTCAACTGTAATTTGGGGATAACCATGGTACCTGCTCAGAGGGAGGCTTGAACATTGTTTAGAGCATCTGATATTTAATGATCCCGAGGTGCTTCTACTCCAGTTTTGTCCAGATTGATTGACTGATTCATTCATTCATTCAACGAGCATGTGCTAGGCCCCTCCCTGCCCTGGGCCAGGTGCTTAGTGCAGCTCTGAGGGCCCAGTGTCTATGAGAATGAGGGGTCAGGAGGGCACAGCCGCAAGCCATGGCAGACGGAGCTTTAGCCACGGACCGTGAGCTGGCTGTGCGACCCTGGGCCGCCCGGCTCTCTTGGCTCCTGTGGGAGAAGATGTGGGAAGTGCCCTGACATGCATCTCCCCTCCCCGGTGTGGGCAGAGCACAGCCGGCAAGGGCGCCAGGGAGCAGCCTGGAGCCCAGGGCCGCTGGCTGCTGGCGCTGTCCCCAAACTGGGAGGGCCCTGGGGTGCGGCGCGGACACAGCCGGCGGTCAGCTCATGCACCAGACACGGGGTCACGTCGCCCCAAGGATGGAGCTGAGGAAACCCCTCCCCTGACGTCTCCTCCGCCCTCCACCTCCCCAGGAGAGGCAGCTGCTTCTCACAGGGTTTCCACAGCCCGCACCCCACACCCACCCACCAAAACCTTCAGCCCTTGGTGCCTGGCGCAGGCCCCGCCCACCCTGCCAGGGGCGGCCGCTGTCAGGGGAGCCTGCCCACCCCCACGTCATCGCTCGGGCAGGAGACACCGGCTTGACACAAGCACGAACCGGGCACAAGAGCCAATTCAGGTCACCCTCAGAGACAGCTCAGGGCTCAGACCACAGCAGGCCCTGCTGGAAATCTTATCTGGGGTGTCACCAAGTGCCAAGGGCCCTGTTGGTCCCTTCCACCCTACCCTGTTGCTTTATCTATTTCAACCTCCATCTTTCTCTGCCTCCCATGTCCCCAGCGGCTTCAGAGTGACCCATCGTGAGGCGATTCAAGGGGCCCACCCTCGAGGGAGATACGGCAGGCTGACGCAAGAGCTTGGGAGTTGGGTCAGACAGCCTGGGTCTGACCTTGGCACTGCTACTCTCGGGCCAGGATGGTGGTCTGCCCAACAATTCACATTAAATAGGTGGGCTGAGCTTTCTGCCAAAATTTCCCAGATTTGATTCATGTCAGAGCTGGAAGAAGCTTTGGGGTGAAATCATGTCCCAGATGGGGAAACTGAGGCACAGGGTGAGTCAGGGATTGCCTGTAGGTCACCCGGCAGAGCTGGAGCGAGTGTCCAGGCCTCCTGCTCTCTGGGTGGCCCTGGTAGCAAGATCGCAGAATCAGCCATTTCTCCAGAGCAGACACACACGTAATCGGCATCTTCTCTGTCTTGCCCTGCCACTGGTCGGGTGGGAACAGAGATTATAACAGTGCCAGCAGGGAGAGGAGGAGGTCCATGGCCCCTGCTCTGTGCAGCACTGTTCTAGACACTTCTACCTTGAACTCACTCGATTTCACAGCAGCTCTAGGAAGCAGATGCCACTCTCCCCATTTTACAGATCAGAAAAGTGAGGCACACGGAGACTAATGCCAGGAACTTGGCACCTGGTTGCCCCCAGAGCCCTGCTCAGGAGTAGGATTAGCTCCATTCCTACGAGGAGGGGTCTTGCCTCGCCCAGGGCCACACAGCTAGAACTCCATGCTCCTGGGCCTCAGACCTTGGGTTTGAGGAGGACAGAAGAGCGGGATGTGCGGGGCCGCTGAGGGCGCAGGCCAGAGAGGGGCTGGGGCGCGGACGTCCCAACCAGGCCCCAGCCTTGGCCTTCAAGGATGGGCGGGGTCACGGAGGCCAAGAGACGGAGGCCCACACGTGGCGCCGCCCCTGACCTCCTCCCCTGGAGGCCTGCGTGTTCTCCTGCCCTAAGGCTTCAAGGAGCCTGTTCTTCACCAAGCAGAGTCCTAGGCCCTCGGCGACCAGCCCCTCCTGCAAGCCTGGGGTTTGACTGCTGTTTCAAGGTTCTGCTGCTCTTTCTAGGTTTAGCTGCTGTGGGAGCTGGAGAGACGGAGAGGGGGTTCCAGACTCCAGAAGCCCTGTGGATGGCCCACCCCTGAGGTGGTGGCAGTGGGAGGCACTCCTTACCCCCTCGCACCTGCTGAGTGATCCTGGGCAGGACTCAGAGGCCTCAGTTGTCCTGGCTGTTGGACAAGGTGGTCTCTGAGATGTTTCCAGCTGGCTAGTCTCTGTATTTGGGATGCTTGAATGTCTGGGAGGGAAAGAGCCATTGTTGTATGCCTCATTTATCTCAGAGATGGAGAGAGAGAGACAGAGGGGCAGACACAGCCGGGGACAAAAGTAGAACAGAGGAGGCACACAGGTAGAGGTGTGGAGCTGGGGGTGAGAGAAATCAGAGTTTGGAGAAGGGGGCACAAGTGAACCCGGCCAGTCCTGCCCCGCCCCAAGAGCAGACACAGGGCCCCTAACCCAGGGGCAGCTGGAGGCAGCCCGGCCTGCCAGGCCCTCTTCCCTGCCCACCACATCCGGCTTGGGCCTGGCAAGGCCTTGGGGTGGGAGAAAGGGAACAGAGGGGCAGTGTCAGCTGTGAACCACCCCATTTCCCCCAGATCTGCCTGGGGAGTCAGAATTCAGCAACTGCTCCCTTCTGCGTGTCAGCACAGGACCACCTACTCACTGGCCTTGCTGCCCACATTCTCTGCCCTTAGCGGAATCCACTGTCCGAAAGCTGCGTCCCATCTCTGGACCGACGTAAGGATGGTTTTCACTGCCTAGGATGCTTTGAACCCCTGTTCCTCCTTACGTCAGATGCTGTCATGGTTCATTTTACATGTCAGTTTGGCTGGGCCACAGTGCCCAAATATATGGTCAAACGTTATACTAGATGTTTCTGTAAGAGTGTTTTTGGATGAGATTCACATTTAAATTGATGGACCAGGAGTAAAGCAGATTTCTCTCCATAATGTGGGTGGGCCTCATCCAATCAGTTGAAGGCCTGAAGAGAACAAAACGACTGACCTCCCCTGAGCAAGAGGGAATTCTGCAGCAGATAGTTTTCGGACTTGAACTGTAACGCTAGCTCTTCCTGGGACTCCAGCCTGCTGGCCCACTCTGTAGAAGTAGGACTTGCCAGCTTCCATAATCACATGAGCCAATTCCTTAAAATAAATCTTTCTCTATATATATACTTTCTATTGGTTCTGTTTCTCTAGAGAGCCCTGGCTAATACAGATGCTCTTCAAAGGACACCTCCTCCAGGAACTCTTCCTTGATCCCTAAGCAGAGTCTTCCCCTTTCCTGGTGTATCATAGCCCTTCCTGCTGCCTCAGTTACATAGCATTTGTCACACCATATCCCACTGAATTGTAAGTCCCCATCTCCCTTACTGGGGGTGAGTCCTGGATATTAGGGACTGGAGACAATTCACCCAGGTTCTCAGCACAGCCCAGCACTGGGTCTAGCACAGAAGAGCTGCTAGCTGGATGCATGGAAAGATGAATGGATGAATGCATGACGGAAGGAAAGTAGGAAAGAAGGAAGGAAAAATGGATGAATAGATGGAAAGACAGGTGGGCGGGTGGATAAAAGGTGGAGTGTGGGTAGGTGGACGGATGTGTGAATGGATGGAAAGATGGAAGGAAGGATGGGTGATGGGTGGATAGATAGGCAGATAGGTCTGTGGATGGATGGACAGATGGATGGGTGGGTGGATGGATGGGGTATGTGTGTGGATGGGTGGAAGGATGAGTGGGTAGGTAGGTGGATGGGTGAATGAGGTCAAGTCCCTGTAGTCAAGGAGCTCCCAGGTGGGTAGGAGGGTTACCCTTGCTCACGGTTCACTTCCACCCCAAGCAGAAAGGGGCCCTTGAGAAGAGCCTGCAGATTCCCCAGGAAGTGATCTCCCCTTAGTGGGAGTCCCATTCAATCCCTTCTACAGAGACTCTACTAGGTGGCTGGCCTTGTGGGTGTAGGGTTTGGAGTGTTCCATCCTTGGACTCAGTTCTGCTTTGTCCCAGCTGTGTGGACGTGGACAAGTCACTCTTGTTCTCTGGGTCTCCTCAGAGATCATATCACCCAGTGGCCAAGTGCATGAGTTCTGAAGCCTGACTGCCCAGCTCTGTCCCTCCACCTTCCTCTGCCTCGGTCTCCCCGTAAGTAAGCGGGGATAATGCCAGCCCCTTGCCTATGGCGTTGTTCTGAGGAGTAAATGAGTGAATACACATAACGTGCTTGGAACAGCGCTTGGCACACAGTTGTTACCTACGTCACAGTGCAGCTGGGAAAGGAAAATGAGATCATGTGGGTGAAATGCTTGGCTGGGTGCCTGGAGTGTGGGAACCACACCATAAATTATGTTTCCTTGATCTCTAACATGATCCTGTTTTCCGGGTAGGGAAACCGAGGCTGTGAGAGGACAAGCAGCTTGGCCAAGACCAGGCAGCATGTCAGTGGTAGAAGCCAGGATCCAGACCAGGCCCAGCCGACCCCCACCGCCCGGTCTGTCCAGAAAGCCCGAGGCTGTGAAGTAGGAGAAAGATCTCAGCGGGTGACGGGCTAGGGCTAGCACAAGAGGCCTCCGGGCTGGAGGCCCAGCCAGGAAGGCAGGAGGCATATCTGGGGAACCACACGTCACAGGGCCTGGCCAGGGGACCCTGGCGGCAGCGGGAGGGCTTTGGGAGGGACGACGGCAGGGGAGGAGCCGCTCAGAGGTGGGGTCTGGAAGCCGTGCTCCAGGGCTCTGGCCTCAGTGGAGGTGGGATGGCGGGGCGCGGCTCTCAGGCTGTAGAGATGGGCACGTGGTGGTGGGCAGGTGAGAGGCACCGGGCCACCCTGCCAAGGTAGATGTGTGCAGAGAGCGAGAGATGAGGTGAATTTTTCCATACGTGCTAAGACTGAATACAGTGCCGGAAACGACGTGCAAAAGGCAGGATTGTCTCCCATTTCATTCTCAAACAGATGATGATGCCAGTAATACAGTCATGGGGGCATGAGGGTGCACCAGGCCTGTGGCTCAGGGCACCACCAGGATAACCCCGTGAGGAAGCAACGGTTACTATTCCCACTTTGTAGATGCAGAAACTGAGGCACACAGAGTCGAATGAGCGGGTAGCCCAGGTCTGGCCTGCCTCTGCTAGCCTTCCTTGCCCCAGTCCACCTGCCAGGTAGCAGGTAATGTTCTTGGTTCCATACTGTGGGATGTCAGAGGGGTGGGAAAGATGGGTGGACAGGAAGGAGTGGGAGGGTCCCGGCTGGAAAACGCTGGGCGTCGGGGGAGTGAGCAGAGGAGCGTGCAGGGCACGGCGGAATCTTCTGGGGCCCTGCCGTCAAGCGTTTGAGCCACTTCTCAGCACAGTGCGATGCCCATTTCCGGGATGAGAGCTAGGTATCTTGCCCACCTCACAGATGAGGGAACTGAGGCATAGGTGAGGGTCAGAGGGAACCCGGGGTTTTGGAGGCAGGGTGGGGGCAGTGCTGGTGGGAGGAGGGTGGTGGAGGAGAGTGAAGGGCCTGAGAACTGCTCCAAGTAACAGGACAAAGCCTGGGAAACCTGATCGCTTGTTTACCAGCCTGGAGATTAACATTGATGCTGCCAGGGAGCTTACAAGGGAGGCGGGCAGGTAGCAGCAGGCCTGCCGGAGCGGGGCAGGCTGGTGTTTTCCAGGCCGTGAGTGATGGCTGCAGTCACTAGTCCCAAGCGTGCTCTATGTCAACTTACTTCTTAAACTGTCTTCACAGCAAGAGGTAACCCTGACCGTGCCCTGGGCCCGGCCCTGGGCACTGCATACACATCAACCATCATAACAGCCCTCAGGACAGACAGGGGTCCTGGGGTTATCCTCGTGCTGTACAGGCGGGGCAACTGAGGCGGGAGCTGCCTGAAAGCACAGGGCAACGGAGGAGCGGAGCTGGGACTCGAACCAGGACCATCTGGCCCCAGGGTCCCTGAGCTCAAGCCCTCTGCTGCCCGACACTATTGCTTAGGTCAGCATATTTAGAAAGGAAAAGCCACGTCACACCTGAGAAACGGCTGCTATGAACAGAAGGTACCAGAAACACAAATAAAAGCAAGACAGAATAAGGTTTTGTAATAATTTTTTCTAGACTCTGTTACCTGGGGGAGCTCAGAGCCAGAGACCTGCTTTCAGTTTGCTAAAGGACAGAATAGCCAGTGGCAGAGAGGCATCCAGGATACCCCACCCCGCGCTGAGCCCTCACCTTGGTCAGAAGGACTGAAGGCATTAGCTTAGCAAAGGGAAGGGCTCTCACACAGTGAGATTCTTCTCGAAGGCCATGCCCGGCTCTGAATCCAAAGCTTTTTTTTTTTTTTTTTTTGCGGTAGGCGGGCCTCTCACTGTTGTGGCCCCTCCCGTTGCGGAGCACAGGCTCCGGACACGCAGGCTCAGCGGCCATGGCTCATGGGCCCAGCCGCTCCGCAGAACGTGGGATCTTCCCAGACTGGGGCACGAACCCGTGTCCGCTGCATCGGCAGGTGGACTCTCAACAACTGCGCCACCAGGGAGGCCCTGAATCCATAGCTCTTTTAATCTCTGAGACAGCCCTGAACATCTCCACTTAACAGGTGACAAAATGGAGGCTCAGATTTGTTGGTCACTTGCTTGAGGTTGCCTGGCCAGGGTGGGGTGAGTAGGGGCTGCCCAGCCTGCCTGGATTTCTGCTCAGACTCCCACAGGCTGGCACCTCGTCAGGACCTGTCCTTTCCACAGGTGCCTGTGGGGCGACCGTCCCTTGCTCAGTGTAGGTGGCTAGGCCAGTGCAGCTTAACCCTAACCCTAACTCTAACCCTAACCCTAACCCTGTGTGTGAGTCAGAGCCAGCCTGGTGTCGGGAAGCCAGCGAGGCAGGGAGGGTTCTGGGGAGCCCATGGACAGAAGAGGGGAGACAGAAACCCACTGAGCATGGACCCTTCAGAACCACATACACACCATCTCCAGGATCTCGGGGAACCAGGCTTCCGTGTGGGCCTGCCTGAGAGGCAACAAGGATTGCCTGCTTGTGACAGATGAGGAAACTGAGGTTCGCGGAGGGGAAGTTTGCCCAGTTAGGACAGAGCAGAGCCAGATTTAGATCCTTATCTGTGTGGCTCCTGATTCTTGGTCTTTTTCTCAGCATCATCGCATCCCTTCAAGCGGACAGTGTCAAAGATCTCTTCCTTCCAAGACTAGAGCCTTCGGTGGCCTCCACTCCTTTCCTTCCTTCCGACCTTCCTTCCTTCATTCCTTTCCCCCTCCCTCCCTTCCTTCATTCATCAAGGACTCCCTGTGCCTACATGGCTGGCACTCCATGGTGCCAGGGACATAGCACAGGTCAGACACAGCCCCTGCCCCCCAAGAGCTGTCTGGTAGAGAGATGAACACCCAACTCCATCTTCTCATGAGAGAAGGGCCATGAGTTGGCCCAGGGAGGTAACTAACTTAGCCTGAGTCAAGGAAGGCTTCTTGGAGGAGGTGGAGCCGACTTGAGTGTGAAAGGAGGAGGGAGAGCGGGCTTGGTACCAAAAGGCTGGAGCTTTGCACACCAGGGAGAGAGCGTGGACCTCAGCCTGCAGGGGAGTGGGAGAATGCTCATGGGGAAACCAAAAAGCCAGCAAGACCCAATCCCCCCTCCTCAGAAAACAAGCACCCTTCCAAGGGACTGGGAGCCCAGAGGTCCCAAGCCCCCTCCCAATCTGATATCAAGTCCTCACCAAGCACGTGGCCCTGGGCTGGGCCGACAGCAGGTGCCCATAAAAAGTCTAGTCACAGAGCCACAGAGCTGGGAGGACCTTCGTGTATGTCAACATGTGAACAAAGGGGAGATGGAGGTCCAGAGAGGGCACTGGACTTGCCCAAGGTCACACAGCAAGATGGTGACTGACATGGGCTCATACCCTTCAGGCCCCAGCCCCCACTACCACGTCAAGGAGATTGGCTGTCACTGTGTTTCTCCACAGAATTACTGGGCACCTGCTCAGGTCCACATGGATCTTGAGGACTCAGGGATGAATAATGATGATGATGATGATGAAATACTAATAATACTACTAGTAATAGTACTACTATTGCCCTCCTGGGCACCTACCGTGCTAAATGTTTCACATGTATACTACCCGCCATACTCACAAACTGTATGAGGTGGATACTATTACTTTTCCCTCTTCACCTGGAAAGAGGCCCAGAGAGGTAAAGTAACTGCCCCAAGGCCCCACAGCAGGTAAGTGGCCAAGCCAGGATCTGAGCTCAGGCTGTCTGGCTCTGGACCCCCCCATGGAATCATGACTCTCTTTGTCCTCCTAAGCCACAGTAGCCTCTTAGAGACCCCACAGTACATCAGGACAGACAGACGCATCTACTCTCTAATTATGTGGAAGATGCCCCACTGGAGAAGAGAGTGGCTCAGGTGATGACGGCCAGCCACACCCCCTGGAGCTTGGCATCACCTCCAGGTATTGACGGTGCCGTGTCCTCAGTTTTACCTTTTCCTTAATAAGTCTTGGCCCTGAACTTGTAGATGTGCCAAAGGAGAGAAGAGACTGACAACCTTGGCCAGGCAGGGCCAGCCCCCAGCCAGCGCCCAGCTCTCAACGTCATTGCATGCACCCTTCCAAACTCCCCGCCTGGTGATGGCCTGGGGGTTGGCAGGCGGGGCTCTCAGCCTGCAGGTGTGCTCTGCCCACACCTTTCTCTACCAGCCTGTCGGAATGTAGAACCTCGCAGGGCCAGGAGGCCCAGGTGTGGTGGGTGAGGCCTGGGCAGGGTGGGGAGGGAGGTGTCCCGTGGGGAGCTGGGGGTGGCACTGGAATCGGTGACCGCTGTGTTTGAACCCTGGTGCTAAACTTCCTAACTGGGAAATTCTGGACCAGTGTCCATACCTCTCAGAGCCTCAGTTTCCTCATCTGTGAAATGGGGATGCTGATGCCAACCACACAGTGTGTGTTGTACGTATTGAAATGAGAGAATGTGAAAAACGAGCAGCATATGCCAATTAGATCTCAATAAAGGTGGAACTTAATTACTTAACTAATTTGAAAATTATAATAAGTAAAGAGAAAAGCAACTAGCTAGTGCCAGGCATGTGGTAGATGTCCCAAAATAATGGTTTCCATCCCTGTGTGAACCTAGACTGCTTTCCAACCTCATTCAATATTCAATCTTGATTAGTGGGAATAATGGCTTGTGGGCTTGGGTTGAGGAGGAGTCTGAGGACCACTCTGGGATCAACGGGGAAAAGGTCTCGGTTAATGATGTCTGTCACGGACCCAGGAGGGAACAGAGGTGTGAGTGCCATGGATTTTCCATTCTCTTTTCCCCCTCGCCTCCCCTCTTCATGCCTCTCTTCTCTCTCTCCAGTTTCTGTTGGCTCCACTTTCAAAACACATCCAGAAACCCATCACTTCTTGCCACATCTATTGCTGCCACCTGCTCCAGCCACCATAATCTCTCTCGCTTCCTCCCTTGTTCCTTCCTTGCCCTTTCAGCCTCTTCTCACAGAGCCCAAAGGGATATTGTTAAAGTCAGCCCTCATCCTTCCTCTGTTCAGCCGCCCCCCGCATGGCTCCCACCTCATCTGGGATAACAGCCAAAGTCCTCATAGTGGCCCACAAAGCCTGTGCAGTCTGAGCCCTGTTACCTCCAAGACCTCACCTTCCACCACACTCCCCTGGTCTCTCTGTTCCAGCTGCACTGGCTCCTGGTTATTCCTCCCAAGTGCAGGGACATCCCTGCCTCAGGACTTTTGCATTTGCTTCCCCCAGCCTGGAAGGCCCTTTCCCCAAATACTCACATGACTCTCACTTCCTTGGCTCTGTTCAGTGCAGGCTTCCCCCTTTTTAAAATGGCACCCCCATCCCTACCGCCTACATACTCTCAGTCTCTTTCCTGATTTATTTTTCTCTGTAGCGCTTACCAAATCCTAGCATGCCATATATTTTATTTATTTATTTTTCTTACTATTTAAACCCCTCTAGCTCCACCTCTGTGCTGAAACTCTACCTTCCAGAAGCCCTTCTTCTCCCTGGACCCTGGGCCCTCACATATGCTGTTCCATCTATCAGGAAAGCAACCCTTCCCACCTCCCATCTGGATGGTTCTCCATCTTTCGGGTCTCTGCTTAGACCTCACGTTCTGTTTCTGGAACAGTCCAGATAGTGAGCCCTCAAGGGCAGGGGTCACATATATCATGGGCATCATTGTGTCCATGGTGCTTCCTGGGCCCTGGTATACAGGTGGTGCTCAGTAAATGCTCAGTGAAAGTTTCACTCACACTTGGAAGCAAAAGAGCTCCTAAATCCCTCCTTTCTCTGTCTGCACCCTTGCTCTCATCTTGGGATGGAGCTCCATTACTACTAACCATGAGTGCTAACTGTACAGCCTGTCAGTTTCTTCATGAAGCACTTTTGTCTGGTGATTCCCTAACTGCTCCGTGAGACCAGCAGCTCAGGGTGCTATTGGGAGTGGCTCAGACAGGTGAGGGAACATGATTCAAGTCACACAGCTTCACCTTTCCTGGCCAAGGAGACAGAGCAGGTGTCAATGCTGGAGGCCCAGGGAGACCCACATGGCACAGCCGAACGCTCAAGGGTGAGGGAGTCCCACAGCTGTAACAGCCAAAATAGGGTGTCACTGGCTAAACCATGGGGTCTGAAGATCCCTCACATTCTGGAAATCTGAATTATCTGGGCCCAACTGGCAAAGGAAAGAGGAAGCAGAACTCAGGGTGAAAGAGAAGAGAGGAAATGTGGGTTGGTTCTGCTCACACCAGCACCCTCAGCACCATCTTACAATTTCCTTCTGTAACCTCTGCATGGAGTGTGTGCATGCCAGAACAAATTGGACCTCCCCCCAGAATATTCCAGGCCTTTCCTGTGGTTGGAAAGATGGATGCCAGGTAGATCCTTTTCTCCCAACAACCCTCAGAGGACGTGATCCTTAGTGGGCCAGGTGTACTTGGAAAATTTCCCATCTCTCCTGCCCCAGACCCCTTTGAAATCACTTGTGGCCCATCTTACTTTTTCAGCAACACAGGGGAATTTTCAAGATCACTAACATTTAGAGCTTTAAATTGTAAATGTTTCCAATATACACAGAAATCTTCCCATGACACCTCATGCGCTTTGCAGACGAGACTAACACTGCTAAACTTTCCTGACTGAGTCAGAGCCATACCGCCTACCGAAGCACTAGCTGTAAGTCAGTGAGGTCATGGACACCAGACCCTGCACTGGTGGCCCCCGCTGTGTGCTGAGTTCTTACATTTTCCTTCCCCCTCTTTTTGTTTTCTGTTTTCCAAGAATAGCCACAACATCTTGCATTGCGCGGGCTCTTCTTATGATATGGCTCTGACACTCCTCTCTTTTGGGGGGTAAAGTCCACATGTTCTCTTCCCTTGGGTCTGGGTGGCCTGTGGCAAAGACAGAGTGATGCTGAATGGCTTCCAGTGCTAGGTCATAAAGGCAAGGCACCATCCATCTGGTCTTCTTCCTGACAGCCACCATGCTGTCAGGAAGCCCAAGTCATCTGTGGAGACCCACATAGGGAAGATCGAAGGCTCCAGCCACTTGAGCTGAAGGACGAACTGGAGTTGACCAGCAGAGGGGATGGGGAAAGGGCATTCCAGCAGGAAAAGGGAACAGCATGTGCAAAGGCTCAGACTCAGAGGCAACAGAGAGCTTGGCACACCAGGGCAGCACCAAGAGGTGCAGGGTGGGTGGAGCATACAGTGGAGACCGGAGGTGATGAAGAGTCTGTGGCCAGGTCACAAGAGGACTCCGGAAGCTGGCTGAGATGGAGGGACTGGGGAGCCATGGAGGATGGTAACAGATGATCACAGTGCTTTATAACGATCTACCTGGTTTCGGCTGGGTGGAGAATCCACTCAAGGGGATGAGCCCGGAGACAGGGTGGGAGGGAGGAAATGAGCACCACTGGGGGCCTGGACTACAGTGGTGGCAGTGGGGGTGGAGTGAGAGAGCTTTAGAGGGGGGTGTGAGGGGCAGTGGCACCCAGTGGGTCTCTTGGCCAGGGCCAGGTTCATTGTGTTAATTACTAAAGCTGGTGTGGTGGCCTTGGGGTAGGGGAAGGGAGTGCATCAGTGGGTGTGCTGGCCTCTGACCCATAGGATGGCCACCTGGAGTCAGTCTCTGGCAGCAGGACAATGACTCAGGGTCAGAGCTGTGGGCTCTGAATCCCAGAGGCCTGCAGTCTAGGCTGCTTGCTGTCCCTCCCCATCACAATCAGGCTGACAAGTGTCGTTATTGAGTGCCTCCTGCATGTTAGGCACTGGCAAAGGGTGTTACACTCTTCTCTCTTGCAATCTTGGCGGCCTTTCTATGAATATGAGGTAGGTGCCCATTTTACAGATGAGGAAACTGAGACTCACAGAAGTTAAGCGACCATCCCAAGGCCTCTCAGTTCGGAAACAGTAGAACCGGGATTGGAAGCCAGCATCTTACAGGGGCTGTGTAATCCGCCAGCCTCGGGGAAGGTGGATGTGCAACCAGGACCTGCGTTTGTGGATTTGGGAAGAGCTTTTGGTGGGAGGATGCAGGCTCAGAGACATTTCATTGCAACGTCAACAGGAATGGGCCTGAGTCAAAGTCTGGACAAGCCAAATTCCCCAGATTTTGTTTGAAGAAATGATCCCACTGCTGAAAGAGGAATAAAAGGTTGGAGAGCCAGGCCTGTGCTGAGCTGTGAGCGGCGGAGGGGTCCAGGCCAGGTCAGGGGGATGCAGCCAAGCCTCCAGCCCAAGAGCGGCTCCTGGAAGAAGTTCTGCCCCAGCACCTGCTGCCTCCTTGCTGACTCCTGGTGGAGTTGCAGCTTTCCAGAAGTCCTCAGCTGGGGTCTGGTCTCGAATAATTACATTGCTCCTGTGGGGCTGAGGGGAGCTGAGGGGGCGAGGGTTAGAGCTGCATGGGTTGCAACCCTCCCGTCAGATGCATCTCCCCTGGGTATGAGCCCCCATCCCCTGTACCTGTCCTGCCAACCTGGCTGCCTGGCAGATCTCCTGGGGAGCTTTTTTTTTTTTTTAATATAAATTTATTTTTTTTTGGCTGCGTTGGGTCTTTGTTGCTGCATGCAGGCTTTCTCTAGTTGTGCCGAGCGGGAGCTACTCTTCATTGTGGTGCGCGGGCTTCTCATTGCGGTGGCTTCTCTTGTTGTGGAGCTCGGGCTCTAGGCGTGAGGGCTTCAGTAGTTGTGGCTCATGGGCTCTAGAGCACAGGCTCAGTAGTTGTGGCACACGGGCTTAGTTGCTCCGCGGCATTTGGGATCTTCCTGGACGAGGGCTCGAACCCATGTCCCCTGCATTGGCAGGCGGATTCTTAACCACTGCGCCACCAGGGAAGTCCCTCCTCATTTGATTCTGACGTGTGGCCAGCACTATGAACTGGTGCGAAGAGCACTGCCTTTGGAGTCGGATACCTGTAGGCTCAACTCCTGACCCTGCTTCCGTGCTGGGTGACCTTGGGCTTGTTTGGCTGTTTGGCAACCTCTCTGAGCCTTCATCTCCTCCTTCTATCAGGAATGACACTCCATTATGGGGCTGAAGGGATTTATCATATAATTTGGGCTCATCACCTAGTACTTAGGGCTCAAAAAAAAAAACAGCAGCTAAGGACTTTCCTGGTGGTCCAGTGGGTAAGACTCTGTGCTCCCAAGGCAGGGGGCCCGGGTTCAATTCCTGGTTGGGAACTAGATCCCGCATGCCTGCCACAACTAAGAGTTTGCACGCCGCAACGAAGATCCCGTGTGCCGCAACTGAGCCCCGACGCAGCCTAAATAAATAAATATTATTTTAAAAAGGCAAGTAAAGTAATCATGCTCATAGTAACATCGACCTTGCTGAGTAGAAGGGAACAGTTTGGGATTTAAAAGGAGCATGTTAAAAAGGCACTTCCGGAGCGGAGCTCAGAGGCTGAAACCATTAAGTTGAAGTCCCATCACAGCAAGACGTGCTTCATATTTTCCTTCTCCTTGAAGTTTCTGAAATGAACGCCATTATTGCTGACGTGGGCGGTTAATTTGATGTCTGTGTGGGGTTTCTGTCTGGAGGAGCAGGAGATCCTGCAGTGTTTGATGTTTCCGCAGAGATAGGCTGAGGCTTTGACTGCTAATCAGAGCCCCCTCTGGCCCAGCTGTGTCCCTGCAGTACCCCTCCTGGGTCGCAGGATGGAGGAGAGGGGGTGCCCGTCAGGCACATACCACGTGTCAGGCGTGTCATGAACAACCACACGTAACAAGCCCGTGTCTGGCACTCACTACGCTCCACATTCTGTTGTAAACATGTTACATGCATTTCCTCACGTGATCCTCAAAATAACCTTACGAGGAGAGCATTGTTATTCTCCGTTTTGCAGATGGGGAAACTGAGGCACAGAGCAGTCAAGCATGTTGTCCAAACTCACGCATGTTAAGTGGCAGAGGCAAGATGTGAGCACAGGCCTGCTGGCTTCGTGGAGCACGTGCTCAAGCGCTCCTCTGGGCTGTCTGTCATCAGTGTGCTCCCAAACTTGCTCATCAGGCTGCACACCGAGGGCGAATGCCAACGCTCCACGGAGGAGCAAGCCAAGGTTTGGGGGCTGAAGCCCCAGGGCCACTGGCCCGCAAGATGCAGAGCTGGGATTTGTCCAGGCCTGTCTGACTTCAAAACCTGGCTTTGATTAGTTGTCCATTTTATACACAGTAGTGTGTATATGTCAATCCCAGTCTCCCAATTTCACCCCACCCCCCCGCCCCGCTTTCCCCTCTGGTAACCGTAAGTTTGTTTTCTACATCTGTGACTCTATTTCTGTTTTGTAAATAAGTTCATTTGTACCATATTTTTAGATTCCACATAAGGACCTACTGTATAGCACAGGGAACTTGTCTCAGTACTCTGTAATGACCTATATGGGAAAAGAATCTAAAAAAGAGTGGATATATGTATATGTATAGCTGATTCACTTTGCTGTACACCTGAAACTAACAGAACATTGTAAATCAACTTTACTCCAATAAAAATTTAAAAAAAACCACAAAAAACCTGTCTTTGACCATCTGTGCTCCTGTGTATGTGTTATCATTCTTTCATTCACTCATTTGTTTGTTCATCCATCTCTCTCTAATCGACAGTTATTGAGTACCTACTGTATACTGGCCTTGGTCTGGGTGCTGGGAAGACAGAGATGAGATAGGCCCTCTGCCCCCGAGGCCCTCCCAGGCAGTGGGACAGACAAACTTCCCAGAGTTTGTCTGTCCCAAGAAAGAGACTGATTCTGTTTGCAGCAGTCTGAGAGGGCAACCTTAAGGAGGTGGGCATCAAGGGATGAATAGGAGTTCACCAGGGCCTGGCTAGGGGGAGTGAATCACCTCGCAAATCACGGCCACAGGTGGCAAAGGTGGTGAACTTGGCTAAGGGGGATGCAGTAGAGAGAGACAGCGCTGTACTTGGATCTATGGTGCTGGCTCCATCACTCCCTAGAGGAGTGACCATGGGCAAGTCACTTCCTTCTAAGCCTCAGTTTCCTTTTCTGTATAATGGGGGCCCTAATGTCCACATGTCAGGCCCACAACCAGCTGATCACCTGGCCCTGCCTTTCTTGTTTGGAAGTGCTTCTCTGGTCTCTTCCTCTGTACCATGCTTGGGCTGGGCTCTCAGTCTGGTTCCCTCCCCAATCTCCCAGCTTCCATGCTCTCACCTGTCCAATCCATTGGGAGCTTTCTGGGACACATTTCTGACCATGGCACTCCCCTGCTCAACTTCTGGGGCTCCCCATCACTCTAAGATAAAACACAGGTCCTTAATGCTCTGGGCCTTGGAAAGCTGGCCAAACCTGCCTATCTGTCTCCTCACCCATGCAGCAGGAGGCTCGTGCTTCAGCCACAGAGCACCTGTGCCCTCCTCTGAGGAGGCCACACTGTTGTCATGCCTCTGGGCTGCAGCACATGCTGTTCCGTTGCCCAAGATGCTTGTCCTTGCTGTCTCTGATGAAACACCAACCACCCAGGTTAACAGCTATGGAGATGAGATCTGAGGCGAGGGACCACGGAGTCTGGAAGGATGGGGAAAAAGGAAAGGCAGTGAATTTTGTTAACACCTTTTGCCACAAGCAGGGTTCTCATATAATCTGGCAGCCAGACCCCAGGCCTCAGGGGTGGGCACTAGGTCACCAGGAGGAAGCGAGGTGACCGGGCAGGACCCACAGTAGTTTCCCAAGCTGTCAGAAATCTGGAATGGGCAGTTCTGTCCTGTCTTGTCTGCGGTCGGGAAGATATTCAGCCAAAAACAAACACTCTCATTCCTGACTAAGGGCGACGTCAAGGACCCTCTAACCCAAAGACAGGGCCTCGCCCGGAGGGTTGAGCCTGGCCACATACCTCCTCCAGGAGGCCCACCTGGACCATGCTGTGCGATGCCCCATTGGTCACTCCTCTTCTCTCTGCTACTGCGTCTGTTGCTTCCTGCTCAAGGGAGACAGGACCGCACAGAGAGTTCTCCGCACACTAAGGACCTTTCCTTCAGGTTCTACTCAGGGACTGTTTTCAAGGTGCTGGAGACGCCTGAAGAGGGAAACATTCTGCAAGCAAATGGATCCCTCGGGTGGGAGTAGCCTCTTCCTGGAGCTTCATTTGATGACATCCCTCAGTTGCCAACAGCGAGGAAGGGTTTTTCCCAGGAGAAGTGGGGGCTCCTGAGAGCTCAGATGAGCAGATTTGGGAGGGATCTGATCCAGGACTGCCTTTTCCTGCCTCCCTGTCCATCCTCTGCTTACATACCTCCTGGGATGGGATGCTCACTTCCTGGCCAGGAAGCCCACAATTCATTCGGAACCGGCTTCCCCATAATTCCCCCCTTCCCTGCCTCCATGCTTCTTGGGCTTCCTCACCCTGGAAACGGCTCTGCAGAGGCTTGAGGCTGGCAGCCAGCTCCCTGCCACTGCCCTGCCCTTGGGCAAGCGGTTTCCTCTCTTTTCCCTCTTCCTGGAGATCCTGATGATTTTCCACCCTGGCCTGAGCAACTTCATGCCTAGGTATCCGGGCTGAGCTGAACTAGGAAGCCAGGAGAGTTGGGAGCGGTGAAGCATGGTTAAGGGGGCAGTTTTGAGCCCTACAGCCATGGGTTCTAATTCCTGGCTTTGTGTCTTAAACTCCCTGAGCCTCCACTTACTCATCCGTCAGGTGGGAACAATGAAGCATCTCGCTCACAGGGTCATTGTGAGGATTAAAGAAGACAAGCTGTGGGAGACTTTTCAGTGCCTCCCCCTGCTTCTGGGCCTCACCTCAACCTCCTCCCCAGCCCAGCCCTCCACCGGCACTCAGCCCGAGGGGACGATCACTTCCTCCCAACATGCTCTGCTCTTTCCAGCCCCCATGCTGTTTCCTCTGCCTGGTGCACTCCTCCCCCTTCTCGGCCTGCCAACCCCCACTCATACTTAAAGGAGGGCACCAGTTCCAGAGCCTTCCTTTCCTCTCTCTCAGGCAGAGCAAGTCTCCCTCTGTCCTGCTCACCCACAGTCTCCACACTGGAGAGGTTTCCAGGCAGGATAACTGGGAACTGGGACTTGAAGATTGTCCTATGTCCAGATCACATGACTCTGCACGAGACGCTTCTGCCCCCTGAACCTCGTCTGGCCTCATCTGAGAAGTGGGGTCGAGAACCAAGTTCTTGTTCTGTGCTTTTGCACGTCCTGTGAGCCACAGAGGTGACCCTGGTGTGCAGGTGCAGCTGTGCAATAGTGAATTTCCTGGAAAAGAAAAGCAATTTGGGCCTAACCCTCAGGGCCTGAGCAGTGGGGTTACGTAAGTTCCAAAACTTATTTTTCCCTGTAATTATGGCAAACTCCTGGAGCTCCGAGTGAATGGGCCCTGGCCTCAGTTCTCGCTTCTGCGCTTGTTGGGACACACCCCAGAATTAATTTAATTACTATCCTGGGCTTCCTTCCAGGTGGGCCCTGCCAGGGCACCTCCCTCTGGATTTCATTAAGTCTCTTGTCAACATCGCCCGCTCAGGGCCGCTGGCTTCCCTTGGAGTCAGCCCACGGAGCCACAGCAGGCACGGGCGCCTGCCCCAGCCCCACATCATGAATTTTGTTTACACTCTTCTTCACACAGATTCCTCCCTTAATAGCCCTGGAGCCAGGAGGCTCTCTGGCAGTGAAGTGGGAGGCTGGGGTCTGGGTGGAGGCGCAGAGGCAGCTCCCCTGGCAGTGTGGGCGGTGGCAGGACAGTGCCCACTAGAAAGAAGCTAGGGTTTTAAGGAATAGAATGCAAATTCAGCTGGTGCCACGAAGGGAGGGAGCTAAATGGTTCTGGAAGCTCTGTTCACTCTTCTGTGTCAGCAGGAATCCATGGAGGAACTTCTGAGCACAGATGTAGGCTGAGCCCTGATCGTGGTCTCACATGACTCCTCATCCCAGACACAGCCTGGTTATAATGTAGCCTCAGACATAAACTAAGCTCTGATCCTGGTCATGACCCGGGCCTTGACCCCAGTCACAGATTGAGCTCTGGTTCTGGCTCCAGAATGAGCCCTGATCCTAGTCACAGTCTAAGGCCCGAACTCGTTCCCAAACTAAGCCCTAGTTCTGTTCATAGACTTACCCCTCATCCCAGTCATGAACTGAGCCCTGACCCTAAGTTGTAGCCTGGGCCCTGACCCTGAAAACAAACTGAGCCCTGATCTTAGTTCCAGGCTGAGCCCTGATCCTGGTCATAGCCTGGGCCTTGACTCTGGTCATAGATGGAACTGGGTTTCAGGTTGATGCCTCATCCTGGTCACAGGCTGAGTCCTAGCTCCGGCCATAGACTTAGGCCTGATCCTTGCCTTGGATACAGCCCTGACCCTAACCACAGACTCATCCGTAATCCTGGTTCTCAGAATGAACTAAGCTCTGATCCTGACTGGATACTCAAACCTGACCTTGCTCCTTGTCTGAGCCCAAACATTAACCCTACTGAATCCTAACCCAAGTTATAGACTGAGTCCTCAGTCCTGTCCCTGATCCCCTGACCCCTAGGTGACCTGTGACCCTAGCTCCTAACTGAGCCCTGATCCTGGTCATAGACTGAGCCCTGACTCTGTTTCGAGACTGAGCTCTAATTCTGTTTCTAGACAGGGCGTGAACTCGATCCCTGGACGACTCCCAGTTCTGGTTTCAGACTGAGCCCTAGCTCCAGCCCCGTGCTGAGCCCCAGTCCTGGATGCTGCCAGACCACACCAAGTTCTCAGATTCTACCTTCTCAAGACTACGCCTTCCAAAGTGCAAACCTGCCCCTAGAAGGAACCAAGGCAGACCTTAGTGCTCATCTCTCAGTCAAGAAAAGGATGTCCCTGAAGAATGGGCCATGAAAGCAGCTTTGAGAGGTGAGAGACAGAGGGAGGCAGAGACAACTGCTTCCCAACAAGAAACTGAGCTGGGCAGGTGGCTCTCCTGGAGGAGGAGGAAGGGGGGAAAGAGAAAATAAGGTGTTGTGGGCAGGGGATCAGACTGCTCCAGGCCTCCACTCTAATTAAAGGACAGGGGCCGGGAGTCCTTAAATGTATCCAATTGAGAATTTTCCACTCACCCATCCACCCATTCACTCGACAAACACTTACAGGGCACCCAATGAGTCTGGGGTTCATCCGTTCCACCATGCACTCAGGAAGCACATGTTATGTGCAGTAGAGCCCACATTCTGTCTGGTGGGTGTCTCCAGGGTTGTAAATCACCCTCTGCCCTCCCGCTTACACCAGCGCTCCTATGGTGGGTCCCTGCGGCTTTGGAAAATGAGTCTGAGAGTCAGGGAGAGGTGGCAAGTCACCTTCCCTCTCCGGGTCCCCTTCCACTAGATGAGCAGTTGTGCGGGGTGAAAAAGATGACAGGAACACGCCTAAAGCAGTATTACACATACAGTCAGAGCTTAATTAATGCTGCCCCTTCCTTGACTGCTGGGGTTCCCGGGAGGATGCAGTCACTAACGTTACCCGTAAAATTGTGAAATAATGGCGACAGAGGTTGCCTAGTGGAAGGCTGCAAGGCTGAGCCTCAGTCTCCGCATCTGCAAACATTAGGGTTAGACTTGACAGTCCCTCCATTCTGACCACCTTTGGATGCTGGCAGCTGGATTTCAGGGTGAAAGGCGATGGCAACCTTCAGGCCCCAGACACCCTACATGTGAGTGTGGTTTCAGTGCTCCAGATGTTAATCTGCTGCCTGCCAGAGTCCAGGACAGTATAAACCCTGCCCAGCAAACTCTCCCCATGCCGGGGGTCCACAGACAGTATCGGCACAGCACAGCTGACCAGCCTGGAAGTCACCAAGGTCATGCTGGCCTTGACCCATGTTCAGCAGATTTTGGGGTAGCCTCGGGAAGTCACTACTCCCACCCGGCTGCGGGCCGCAGTTTCTCCATGCTCTCTGGGGCAGTGGAAGGAGCACAGCCCTCAAAGGGCTGACGGCCTCGGGGTGAATCCTGGACGCTGCAAACCGGCTGGGTGACACCGGCTGACTTAGTCTCTCTTAGTCTTAAGAGTCTTAGTAAGTATTGTTTTAGTCTTCTCACAGGGAAGCGGGTGGATGAGATGTCACTTTAGGACTGTGATTGACAAGTGGAGGGGATGGAGACCCCCGGCTCAGGCAGTGCAGAGTACACAGCAGGCGCACTATTAATGCAGGCAGGCGTCATCACTACTGGGCTCAGATTTATACACTGTGGTTCATGGGGGTGTGCGTGGGCGGCTGGAGGCAGAGGGAGGAGGACAGGCTGACAGGTTTGGGATCTTGTGCTACTTTTTCCCCAATGGGCTGCTTTGTAAGAATTTATTTGAAGAAAGAGGACGGAAGCTAAAAGTTATTATCACAAAAAAGGCCAAGACCACTGGGTTAGATGACTTTCCAGGGCTGAAATACCATGATTGACAAAAGACCTACTGCATGCAGGGTTGGGGGGCGAGGAGAGACTCCCCTGGACCTGACTGCGCTCAGGGTGCTTTGGGGCCACGGCAGAGAAACATCTCCCCACAGGGCCCACCTGGGATGGGACAACACTGGCGGCCACCCCCTAAAATGCCTTCTCTGCCTCAGCCCCTGCTCCACGCTCCACCTGATGGGCAGACTGGAGGATTACCAGCCAGAAGGGCCTGCTTCTGCTCCCCACATCTCACAGATGGGGAAACAGGCACAGCGGGGGCTGGCGGGGGGGCGGGAGGGGAGGGCGTGATGGGACTCGATGACGGAAGATCAGAACCTGGACTCACGGGCAGGGCTGGCAGCTCCAGAACCCTGCACTGGCCCCTGACCCGCTCGACCCCTGATAGCTGGGCGGCCCCTGGACAGTCACCTCTGTGGCTGTACGTCAACCTCACATGTCACAGAGGAATCCAGGCTCAGGCTCTTGTTTGTTCTGAGTTTTTTTTTTTTTTTTTTTTTCTTGCAGATGTTTTGTTCTTAATTGTGGCCAACTCCAACTTGCCGTGGTTAAGCCAAAGCGGGAAGAGATCTGTGGCCGGTGTTTGACCCAGGAAATGGGGGAGCAGCCATGAATGAGGAGGAAGGGAGACCATGGTGGGTGGGGGTCAGGGGAACTCATGTTTATTGAGCACTTACTGTGTGCCAGGCACTTGGCACTGTGCCCTCAGGTGGGTATGACTGTCCTTATTATATGGATGAGAAAAATGAGGAGAAGTGCCTCGTTAGCTGTAGAGCCAAGACTGGCATCGAGGTGTGTGTGGCTCCCTGTCTAGTGCTTTTTGCAGGGCCTGTGAGTCCCTGTGGGCCTGGAGCCACTTTACCAGCCTAACGTGGTGGGCGGGGTGTGGAAACAGACACCCAATTCAGTCTAAGAAGGGAAATGAACACTCCATCCATTTTAGGGTGGTGAACCCTGTAGAACAAGGCAGCTTAAACTTAGTATATGTGCAGTGGCTCAGAGTGCAGGGTGCGGACCTGAGGACACAGGTATCCCTGTGATTGGACAACTATTTATAAGGCACCTACTATGTGCCTGGCCTCCTGCCAGGTGCTGGATGGATGAATGGTGAGCTGCACCCTTTGAGGGTAGTTGGGTGCTTTGGAAATAGACAGTGAGGTGGGAGGCTAGGATACTCTGTGGGGTCCAGAATTCAGAGGGGGTTGGAACCCCTGACCCCTCCTCACAGGGCTGCAGATGTCAGCGAACCAGAGCCCTAGAATTACCCCTTTGGTCCCTTCTCCCATGATGCTACCCATGAGGACACCATATAGTCGCCTGCTATGTCACATTGCTCAGCACTGCCTGTCTCTCTCTCTTTAGGCACTGACACTTGGAAAAATGCCTCAGTGATCTACTGATGAATCACAACCACCTCAAAACCTAGTGGCTTAAAAGAGCAACCCCTTTTTTAGCTCTGCTCTCTGATCTGGGTTCACCTGGGCACTTCCGCTGCTGTCATTTGTCTCTCAGGCAGTGGCAGACCCTTGGGCACTCGTGGTGGAAGATGGGGTCCCTTAGGTTGGGGCAGTGGCTATTGGCCAAGCCACACATCTCCAGGGGGACAACCTGGGCTCTCATTGGACGCAGCCTTCCCAGAGCAAGCCTTAGTGTGCAAGCATCTTCTAAACTTCTGAGGTCCCATTGGCCAAAGCAATTCACACTTGTTATCTCTTGTCTTTTTGACGAGAGCCACCCTAACAGGTGTGAGGTGATATCTCATTGTGGTTTTGATTTGCACTTCCCTGATGATCAGTGATGCTGAGCATCTTTTCATGCACCCGCTGGACATTTGTGCGTCTTCTTTGGAAAAATGTCTATTCAGATCTCATTTTAACGTAATTATCTCTCTCAAGGCCCTACCTCCAAACACAGTCAACATTCTGTGGTGCGGGGGTTTAGGACTATAGCATATGAATTTTGGGGCACACAATGCCCCCTTTAAGCTTACAGTCTGATGAGTTTTAACACATGTATACACCCCTGTAGTAAATGCCACAAAGATACAAAACACCCATCCCCCCAAAGACATCACCCTCAGGTTCCTCTGCAGACAGCTCCCACCTCCCACTAGTGGTCCCACTTGGACCACTATCCATTCCATTTGCCTTTTCTAGAGTTTAAGATAAATGGGATCATGTGGCATGTACTATTTGGGGTCTCGCTTCTCCCTCTCAGCAGAATGATTTGGGGGTTCACCCGTGTTATGCGCATCAATGATCTGTTCCTTACTTCTCGGTAGTGATGCTTTGGGTAGATGGACCACTGTGTGACCACTCACCAGCTGAGGGATATCTGGATGGTTTCCAGATTGGGGTTATTAAGAATAAAGCATCTATTGAGACTTCTCTGGTGGTCCAGTGGGTAAGACTCCATGCTCCCAATGCAAGGGGCCCGGGGTTTGATCCCTGGTCGGGGAACTAGATCCCGCACGCCTGCCGCAAGTATAGATCCCGCATGCCACAACTAAGACCTGGCACAGCCAGAATAAATAAATTAAAAAAAAAAAGAATAAAGCCTCTATAAACATTTGGGTCTAGGTCTTGTGTGGCCATATATTTTCATTTCTCTTGGGGATCCCCACCTACGACAGGCTGAATTGCTAGACTGAACGGTAGCTAACGTTTAACTTTATACTGTTCTCAGGGTGACTGTGTCGTTTCACGCTCCCACCAGCAGTGTCTGGGAATTCCATTCGCTCTGCCTCCTGGCCAGAACTTGACGTGGTCAGTCTTTTCACTTTAGTTCCAAAAGTACTGGTACCTTGTTGGGGCTTAATTTGCATTTCCTGGATGACTAGTGATGTTCAGCATCTTTCCATGTGCTTATTGGCCATCATATATCTTCTGTTTTGTGCATTTTTTTAAACTGGGTTGACTTTTAAAAATTGTGGTAAGAGATATATAACATAAAATTTACAATGGTAACCATTTTTAGGTGTGCAATTCAGTGGCCTTAAGTACATCCACGCTGTTGTGCAGCCATCACCACAATCATCTCCAGAACTTTCTCATCTTCCCAAACTGGAACTCTGTCCCCATTAAACACCAAGTCTCCCTCCCCCTCCCCATCCCCAGGGGGATTCTGCTTTCTGTCTCTATGGATCTGACTGCTCTAGGGACCTCCTATAAGTGGAATCCTACAGTATTTGTCCTTTTATGACCAGCTTATTTCACTGAGCACAATGTCCTCCAGGTTCATCCGTGTTGTACCAGGTGTCAGGACTTGCCTCCTTTTTAGGGCTGAATTCTATCCCATTGGATGTATGACCACATTTTGTTTACCCAGCCATCTGTCAATGGACAGGTTTTAGCTATTGCGAATAATGCTGTGATGAACATGAATGTATAAATAGCTCTTAGAGTTTATGCTAATTGGGTAGTCATTTCATTATCGAGTTATAGAAACATTATTAGTCTCTAAGTAACATCCTAGTTATCAGCTATCACCTTAGTTATCTATTAACTGCTTGGTGTTTCAGCCAACACCTTAGTTATCAGCTAATATTTAGTTATTAGCCAACCCTAACTTTTAGCCAAGATCTTGAAGATGGGCTCACACCTTGATGGTAGTTAACTCCTGGCTTTTTAGCAAATGTTTTTATTAGCAACTAACATCTTTTTTTTAAAATTGAAGGATAGTTGACATACAATATCATATTAGTTTCAGGGGCACAACATAGTGATTTGACATTTATGCATTATAAATTGATCACCAAGATTAACATTTGTTTCCAGCTAAAGCCCTTACTTTTCAAGTGAATGCTTTGGTTTTCAGCTGCCATCCTCTTTTTCAGCTAACACTGCAGCCGGGGTGAGACCCGGCTTAACTGGGAAAGGAGCACGAGGGGCTCAGTAAGAAAACGTGAGGACTTTGAAGGCAAAGCCTCCGTGTTGATGAGGGAGGTCCTCAGCATGTTCTTTCCTCACGTGAACTATAAACCGGGGAGAGGACGAACCCTGTCTTGTCCTCTTGATGCTGTCTGCGGGTATTGAGCCCCTCGAGGGGCCCAGCCCCTGTTCAGTACATATTTAATGACCTAAGTACAGGACCGTCCCTAGCTCTGCTGTGGGAGGGCGGGTAGGAGAGCGCTGAGCACCTCGGGCCTCCACGTCTCCTTCCAGCAAATGGGTGGCTGCAGCCAGCCCCACAGCGAAACCCTAACTCAGGGCGAGCATGGGGACAAACGTGGGCCCAGCCTTGGAGCTCACGGGAGGGCGGGAGGGAAAGACAGAAGCGGCAGAGCTGCCGAAGCGGGTGAGGATCCCAGGGGCTCCAGCCAGCTGGGCCATCAGTCAGGGAGCCATAACACTGGCTTCCTCGGTGGCTCTGCAGGGGCCAGGGAACAAAGGCCCCCCAGGCCTGTCACACCCCTGTCTCCCCGTCCCTCTCCTCCACACATCCCTGCCCCCTGTAATGCTGTCATGCCCCAGCCCCCGCCACTAACACTACTCTGGTGCACAGTTCTGTGCCTTTGCAGTCAGTACCCAATGTCCAGAATGCTTTTTCCTTTTCTCCAAAAAACCTTCTGCAGCCTTAGTTCAAACGTCATTATCACCTCCGGGGACCCTTTCCTGGGGCCAAGTCTCTCTTGGGAATTTTTTTTTTTTTTTTGGTAAGTGCCTTGATGGGATCTGAGGCTCTGTGGCTATAAATAGGATCTGACTCCGGACCGCTCTCCATTAAACTTTTTTAATGAATGAATAAGTGAGTGAATATGTGAATGAATGAATAAGAATGAATGAATGAGTGGTAAGTGAGTAGGTGGTGGGTGTAAGGCCACATGCCTTCTCCCAGGCACAGCAGACCTTGCTCTGTCCCAGCAGCACATCTTGCTGACACGCCACGTGTTACACGGAAATACCTGGAACCCAGTCCCCAGGACCAAAAGTGCAGCTGGCCCTGCTGATGCTTCTGTCCTGCCAATCCCTGGCATCTGGGCTCTGCTCCCTGCTCTGGCCACCATCCCAAGGCTGCATCTTGCCGGGGTCAGATCCGGGTTCCCTGCCTTAGGTGAGCAGGGCATTGGGGGATCACGCCTTGGGCCCTGACATCCTCTGGCCATGGGCATCAGAACAACAGCATCCTCCACTGGGCCCAGTCTGCAGGGACCCCGAGGGCGGCTCTGAGGACCCAGCCCAGCCTTGCATGGCTCCCAGCACAGCCTTGCATTCCAGAGTTTGCTGTGTGAGCCTGGGTGGCTCATGTGACCTCTCTAGACCTACATCTGCTTCACTCACACATCTGCATGACCTGCCCGCACGTGCGGGGCTCCCTGACCTCCTCTCCTACTATTGCCCCATTGGCCTAGGGAAATATCCCACTGGTTCCCACTTCAGGGCCCTTACACTGGCTGTTCCCTCTGCGTGGAATGCTCTTCCCAGATCTTGGTCCCTCCCCGTCTTTCTGTCTCAGTCCAAAGATCACCTCCTCAGAAGGGCCTTTCCTGATGGCTCCAGAAGGTGAGAGGTCAGCCCAGCACTGCTGTACCTTCACTCCCTGGGTGGTCTCTGCGCCTGGGAGGGGACCTCTCCTATCTGTCGGGCCCAGAGTCTCACATCCTGAGCATGTGGGGAGCACAGGTCACTGGGCTGCAGGACCCTGGACCCTCCATCTGCCGTGGGCTAATGGTTAAACCTCGTGATAAAACTATCTGCCATTTATTGATGCCCCTAAAAGGATAGCATTGTAAGCCTGGTTTTACAGTTGAGGACACTGGACTCAGAGAGGGGTGTGGATTGTCCAAGGCCACCCGGCAGTGGGGGGAGAAGACTGCACATCCATGCTCTGCCTGCACCCCTAGCCACCTCTCCTTGCCAAGTCTCTGTCCCTCAGGCTTCCCAAAGACTTGACCTTTCCTCCATAAAATAGGCCCCAGATTCCATGAAGCAAGGCAATGGGCAGCAGAGGACACAGCCTGTGCCCAGGAGGAGGTCATGTGACTGTGAATCAAGGACCTAGACCAAGGTCCCCTTAGATTGGCTGGACTCTGAATTTCTATTCCATTCTGCGTCTGTTATCCCCCTCCATCTGGGAGTGCCGGAGGCCTGGATGTGGTGTGGACGGAGTGCAATAGGAAGACCGTCTTGCCCTGTTTGTCCCAAACACTTCCCTCCCGGACATTCACAGTCCCAGCAGAGGCTATAGGAGGTGGGAAGGAAAGCGTGTGAGTGGCGGACATGGCTGCTTTGGCTCGTGGAAGCCCTGCTGGGCTTGAGGAGCAGGGATGAGAAAGAGGAAAGAGGGGGAATGGGATTCCAGGGGCCTCAAATGCCAAGCACAGGAATGTGGGCATCGGGAGCCATTGTGACTTCTTGGTAGCTGCTTCCTGGAGGAAGGAGACCTTGGGAAAAGAAAACTAAGGCCCCGGAACTCTCTCCCCTCAGCAACCAGTCAGCAGGAGGGGAAAGGGGTTGACCCTCCTGTGCTAGCAGCCTCCAGCCATTGCCGGAAACAGTGGGTTCTTTCTTCGGGAAGAATTCAGTAACAGAACACCGAACACCCCCCCCAACCAGCCCCGCCCCGTACAGCCCCTGCCTGAGGGGCTTTGTAAGGGTGGGCAGAGAAATAAGCAAAGCCCCGGCAGCCACTGCTCTGGGAGGCTCTGTAATTGGAAATATTCTCTGGCCTGTCCCAAAGCCAGAGGGCAGGGATCCTGGGGGCCGAGATAGCCCTGGTCTGCTCCTCCCCACTGGGGGTAGCACATGCCTGTGGTTTGGGGCACTGGAGGGCCCAGTCCTGCTGGATTCTTAGCTATAAGCGCCAGAAGCTAACGCAGTTGCCCAAGGATGTAGGGAGTGGTCCTGACAACAGACATGCTGCTTGCACCCCCAAGGCAGCCACTTCCTTCTTGCTCACTCACGGTAACAACCCATTTCACAGATAGGGAAATGGAGGCCCAGAGAGGGCACCTTGTGGGTCTGCACATCTGCACCCTGTTGATGTTCCCGTGCCTGACCTGGGGCTGCTTCAGCCCATGTTCTTGGGACGGAGAAGGAAGAACACACAGCGGCAGTTAACATGTCAGCTAAGGGGTGATGCTCTCAGCGCTCCCCATCGCGCCCCCATAGGAGGTCAGGAAGACAGGTTATGGGGTTAAAACAAGGCTTGAAAATCATTACTCCAGTCTATTGCTCTCAAAGTGGGGTCCTGGGACCACCACCTGCAGCATCTGGAACTTGCGGAAAATGCTCCTTCCTGGGCCCGCCTACCCCTCGGAGTCAGTGCCCTGGGGGTGGGGCCATGACCAGGGTGTTAAGAAGCCCCTGGGGCCCCAGTGCTCCTCCAGGCTGAACCCCTGCTCTAGTAAAGCTGGGGGACACGGAGGCCAGGAGGTCTCCCCTTGCTCACAGCAGAGCCCAGGGTCGGCCCTGGACATCCCTGGCTCCGGGCCTCCCTCCTCTTACTCCCCTAGCGTGGACTTCTCTCTCAAGACAGTGACCTCTTTGGCCTGGAGAGTAACTCCCTGGCATTAGGAGCATAAGCCCCCTGAGGGCAGAAGCCATATCTGATGGTCACTCTCCTGCGTCCCCATCACAGGTGTGTGCTTATTAAACTAACTCTTACTAATAAGCTATTCTACGCACTTGTGGCACTGACCACCTCGCTCTCCCCAGCGCTGGGCAAGGTGTTCCCCGGTTCCTCCTGGGCACAAGCTGGGCGGGGAGGACAGTGCGGTCAGCTGTGCCCCTTGGTGGACACCAGGATGCTCTAGCCCATGGTGTCCACTCCCGCCCGCTATTTCTCCCTTTGTCAGGATCTATTCCTTGAGGACCTGAGGATAAACTCAGAGATCTCTGATCCATCGCCTCTGCCCTCACGTGATAATCACACCCATTCTGCGGCCCCTCCTCTCCCCCAGCGCGTCTGCCTGTCAAGGATGTCTCTGGTTTCAGAGGGCAGCCCTTACACCCGAGACAGGCCTCTGAACCTCAAAACTCCTGGAACCATCACTTGCCCTCCTGGGGGGACACCCGCCCACCTCTCTCCAGGCTCCCTTTTTTGTGGCCTCAGGGTCTCCGATGCTCTCACTCCATGAGTGGAGTGGCTTTCAAACTCAGAGCTGACTCTGGACCCTGGGTCAGGTGAGGGATTCAGAGGTGGCTGCAGTCCGGTGTGTGTGCCTACCCACCTCAGGGCCCGAGCAGTACACGAGCGCGTGATAATCCCGGAGTGTGGGGCTCGGCAGCCACTTGACCCTGAAACACCTCATCTAACCTGTGCCAGAGAAATGGATTAGGCCGTGTGGGAACCAGCACTGGGGGCGGCGCTAAACGGCTCTCTCCTCCCTGCTCACTGCCCTGGGTCTGGTCGATCGTACCAGCCTCCCCCAGGCTCTCCGCCTCCAGCCTGCCCTCAGCACAGCTGCCACCGCAGCACACCACGGCTAGGATCCCTGTGGGGAACCTGCTCTCTCCGGGACACAGCCTGAGTCCTCAGCCCGGCATTCAAGGCCCCTGAGAGTCCAACTCGGCTGGCCTCTTCTCCCACAGGCCCTTCACGTGCCCAGGGACCCAGGGTGCAACACCCTGCCAGACACACAGGCTCATCACCTTGCAGGCCTTGCCCTGCTGCGTCCGCTGCCTGGGACACACCCTCCTCCTGCTGCCCTGGGCCACTCACTCAGTCAGTAACTCATCCCTCCCCCGCCCCCCCATCCCCCACTGAGCCAGCGCCTTCTGGGCGACAGGCTGTGGGTGCTCTGGGTGCTCTGCGGCTGAATAGCAGAAACCTGGTTCCTGCTCTCAGGAGCCTCCAGTCCAGGGGGCGGGACTGACGCGGGCCTCCCAGGGAAGTGAGGCAGGGGTGGGTGTGCACTGGGGAAGGAGGGGAGGGAAGAGCGCTGCAGGCAGAGGGAACAGCCCTTGCAAAGGCCGTGAGGCGGGAGGGAGCAGGACATGGCTGCCCTCATGGTTGTGCGACCAGGGCAGTCGCTCAGAAGAGCTCCGTGCTTGGGGTTTAAAGCTCCCAGTTGCTGCTTTGAAATTCCTAGCGATTTTGTCTTTGAATTTGTGTTGCTGAAGTCCAATGTGGAGCTTGCATTGGGGACCTGCAGCCTCCTGCCACCTCCCAAGCCATTAAAGGTCCTGCCCACGACCCATACCCTGCACCCCAGGCCCCGTGCAGTGACCGCTGATGCCTTTTCCCCAGGGCCTGGGCACGGGCACAGAGAGGGTCAGGGTCACAAGCCCACAGTGTCCCAGAGAAGGGCAAAGCAGCAGTGTTCTGGCCCCAAGCGGGCAGCACCAGAAAGCACCCGGGGGACTCACTCCAGCAGGGGGTCAGGGTACCTAGTGTAGAGAACACTGCCCAGCAGGGAGTGCACAAGACCCTGAGGGTTGAGGTGGCAGCCGGGGAAGGGGAGATGTTTGGTCAACCACTCTTGGCGTGGTGCGCCAGTCAGGCAGCCCGCGGGAGGGGAACCTGGGACTTGGCGGGCGCATGAGCACTGAGTTGCAGAGTGAGGCCCCAGGTGTGGGTGTGGGTCCCCCAGGAGTCTCTCTGTGCCCAAGAGAAAGCAAGATTGAGTAGCAAATAAAAAATACCATGTAGGGTCGAGAGAGAGATGCGTGAAGAGAGAGACAGAGACAGAGGGAGAGACTGCGGAAGAATATGGAAAAGTTTATATCTTAGTCCCTTTAGTGATACTTTATTCCCGCCTTTGAACAGGACTCTCCCAAATTATGCAGCCAGCCCTGGGGCAGGACACATTCGAGGAGCTCAGGGCGGGCGCAGTGGCTGGACAGAGGGAGATGGTCAGGGAGCAGAGTGCTGCACACCAGGCCTGTGCTGGGGGCTTAGAAAATCCTCTCCCCAGGCAGGAGTGGTCAGAGGAATTCAATCCTATTTCACAAGTGGGGAAAACGGGGCCGGGGAGAGAAGGGCCTCTTTCCCATGGCGTGCTCTGGGAGCCCAGCCAAGCTGCAAACCAGATCGTGGGGCACAGCCTTTCCTGGGAGGCAGGGCGGCCTCAAACCCAGGTGCTCTTTGGGTTCCAGTCATGGTTGGGGAGTAGCAAGCGGGGGAGGGGGTGGTGGTGACACAGATAATTTGGGGTCGGGAGCCTGCCCCAAACACCCAAACAGTCGTTCTGAGCTTGCCCATCAGATAAAGGCTCGTCTTACACCACATCTCTCCGGCTGGTGCTGATGCAGCCACCGCTCAGCCAAAGGCAGGGGTGACTTGCAAAACAAGAACACAGCAGGGAGGACGCTTGCGGGGTGGGGTGAGGGGGGAGATATGTCTTCCTTCTGACCTTCCCACCCGCCTCTGGCTTCCCAGGGCAACGCTCTTCCGGCGAGAGACCAAGACCAGCATATTGCAGGCAGACGGTTAACCTACTCCTGCTAAGGTTGTAGGTCAAACACAGGACGCCCAGTTAACTTGGAATTTCAGATAAACAAGCAAATTTTTTTGGTATTAGGGTGTCCCAAATGGTGCATGGGACATATTTATACTAAGAAAGTATTTGTTGTTTACCTGAAATTCCAATTTAGGTTAGTATTTTTTTAACATTTTTATTGGAATATAATTGCTTTACAATGTTGTGTTAGTTTCTACTGTATAACAAAGTGAATCAGCTGTATGTGTACATATACCCCAACATCCCCTCCCTCTTGCGTCTCCCTCCCACCCTACCACCCCTCTAGGTGGTCACAAAGCACCGAGCTGATCTCCCTGTGCTATGCAGCTGCTTCCCACTAGCCATCTATTTTACATTTTGTAGTGTATATTTCAACGCCACTCTCTCACTTCATCCCAGCTTACGCTTCCTCCTCCCCCCTGTCCTCAAGTCCATTCTCTATGTCTGCATCTTTATTCCTGTCCTGCCCCTAAGTTCATCAGATAGGTTAGTATCTTTTATTTTTATTTCCTAAATCTGGCAACTGTACGCCCACTCAACCTGCATGCTTCACCTGCAAACAGTAACCCTGAAACAATCTTATCAGCCCCCCCAGTTCAAACCCAGGCGAACACTGTCAGGAAGCTCCAGATGAGAGTGACGTAGAAATCACATTTTCCCATCAGTGACATGAGGCGCAGAGAGCAGGAGGTGTTGCCTGAGGTCACGTAGGCAGAGGGTGTCTGTCCTGGTTGCTTGGGTGGTGCTTGGCACTTTCGCACGTACCTCGGGACACCAGCTAGGTGAGTTTGGAGTTGCTGCTTCCATTTGCAGAGAAGGAAACTGAGGCCAAGGGAGGGGGACGGGCTTCCTGGGGCTCACGGGACGTCTAACCCCCTCCTAACGCAAGACCTGATTAATTAACCTTGACCTTCACCCAAGGCTCCAGCCTCTGCTTTGGTGGCTAAGGATGTGGGGTTCAGGGACATAGATGTGGGTGTGAACCTCAGCACCTCCCCTCACTGGCTGAGTGACCCTGGCCAGGTGCTTCCTTCCCCTGAGCCTCCGTCTTCTCTTCTGTACAATGGGGATAACCACATGTGTACCTCCTAGAGGTGGTGAAGATGGAGTGAGGGAAACCTGTGAGGCCAATACCTGTAGACGGCGAGCAGTGGCTCCGTCCCTGGGTCTGGCTCCGGAGGCCTCCCCCCACTTCCAGGCTGTGAAGTTCCCTGGGGGCCTGCAGGGAGAGGCCACCCCCCCACCCCCGCCAAAGCAGACACAAAGCTAGTGCAGAGAGAGCCGGGAGCCCCAGGGTCCACAGATCCCGCCTCCCCTCTCCTCCCCGCCCCACCTCTTCTGTGTATTCCGCCCCTACAGTCACCCTGGCCAAGCTGTCCCCTCCTCTTATGCCTGTTGCCCACCTGAGCTGTCACCTCCTTCAGGCTGGAACCCAGAGCTGCACTGCTTCTCTTAGACGGTTCACATCTAGCGAAACTGCAACAGCAATGACAATCACTACCCTACACATACCAGGCTGTTCCAACTCCAAGCAGCTCAAGTGGACAGAGTCACTGAATTTTCACAAAAGCCCTAGAACGTAGATTCTATTTTCATCCCCACATTACAGAGAGGGTCGTGCAGCTGGTCAGCAGGAGAGCAGAGACCTGAACCTGGGCAGCGCGGCCGTGGTCTGTGCACCAGTCATGGCTCTGCTGCTTCTCTCTCACCACCACTGCCCCGCCCCCAACACAAGCCCAGACGTAGTAGGTGCACAAGAAATACTCATCAAATGCACAACCAGATGTGTCACATCAGATCGCACTTTGCCCTTCCTGGGTCTGTTTCCCTGACAACATGTTCACTTCTCGAGGTTGGGGACTTGATCATTTGTCTCACGACCAGCACAGAACCTGGTGCACAGTAGGTGCTCAATAAATGCTTGATGAATAAATGAAAGAATGAATGAACCAGAAGAGACAGTTTGGGGCCTACAAAGACAAACAAGGAGGAAGGCGGCCGAAAATGCTCCCTGCGAATGAGGCCACGGTGAGTAAAGCCTGGACCCCGAATTCATTCTGATGACCCTTCGTTACGCCCCCGAACAGCTGGCAGTGCAGGCCGCAAGGGGTCTGTGCCCAACTGAAGAGGCCGTGCCGAGTGTGCGAAGAGGGTGTCCTGTCCAGCACACTTCACGTTCCGTCGCTTACTTTTAGCTTTTTAAAAAACAGCTTTATTGAGATATAATCATGTGCCATAAAATTCATCCACTTAAAATGCACAGTTCAGCGTTTTTCAGCAAAATTAGAGCTGTGCAGCCACCACTTCAATCTAACTGTAGAGCATTTCATCAACCACAGAAACCTTACACTCATTTGCAGTCATTCCCCATCGCTCCCTCCCTCCCCCCAGCCCTAGGCAATCACTCGTCTACTTTCTGTCTCTACAGACTTACCTATTCTGCGTATTCCATATAAATGGAGTCATACAATGTGTGGCCTTTTGTGACTGGCTTCTTTCACTGAGCATGATGGTCAAGACTCATCCACACTCTGACCTGTGTCAGCACCACACTCCTTTTTATGGCTGAATAATATTCCATTACATGAATAAACTGCATTCTGTTTATCCATTCATCAGTTGATGGACATTTGGTTTTTTAACCACTTTTTACTATTATGAATAATGCTGCTATGAACAGTCATGTACAAGTCTGTCTGGACATACGTTTTCATTTCTCTTGAGTATCTGCTTAGAAGTAGAATTGCTGGGTCATATGGTAACTCTATGGTTAACATTTTGCTCCCTCTCAATCTGGGGGGAAAAAGAAGGAAAATCTTTCTTGAACAATTTTAAAATGCACTCCAACACCTAAAGCAGTCCTGTAGCTTCTGCAAAGCTGAGCCAAGAACCCAAATAGAGGGTCTCTGAGGGGATCAGGCACCTCAGTGAGTCATGTCAATTCAGATCCCAGCTTTGTCTCCTGATATGTGACTTTGCCCACGTGTGTCCCCCTCTCTGGAGCTCAGAGTCCTTGGCTACAACTGGGAGATTTTCGTGTAGAGCTTGAAGGGACTTTTGTGAGGATTAAATGAGATAATAGGTGAAGACCACCTGGCACGCTGCAGGGGCTCCATACAAGGTGGTGAATGTCAGTTAATGCAGCAAACACATGTTGGTTTGTGCCCCAAGCTGGACACAGTCATTTTATAGCTGGGAAGACTGTAAAAGGCCTGGGAAGGACTGGGATTTTCCCAGAATCAGGGCATTCAGTGCAGGCACAGAGGGCCCTCCCTGTCCCTCAGACGCATTTTAGGCAAAGGAGGGGTCGGGTCAGAATGCCCAAAGACACGCTGAAGGTTTTTACCTTGAGGACCTCTCCTCCTGCCAACTAAAATGATGAGCTGTGCCTCAGTTTCCTTATCTGTAAAATGGAACTTCCCTCATCAGGGTGGCTGTGAGGATTAAATGAGATCATAGAGGTAGAATTAAGCTCTAGCACCTGGTGTGTATACAAAGTGTTTAGCAAATGGGAGCTGTTGCTTCCAGCTCTTGGGAGGGACGCAGGGGCAGCATGGGGGGAAAGTAAGAAATAAAATGAGAAGTGTGCAGCAGTGTCATTTACAAGAATCGCAAACCCAGGCACAGCCATCACAGCGGCTACAATGAGGAAGACTGTCGGCACCACGCTGGCGAGGATGTGGAGTGGCTGGAATCTCACACACGCCAATGGGGGTGCAAAATGGGGCGGGCACTGTGGAAGCCACTGGCAGAATCTACCACAGCTGAGTGTCCACGCACATGGGACCGGCGGCTGCCCCCTAGCTATTCACCCAGCAGAGACGTGTGCTGTGATCACTGAACGTGGGCTTCGAAAATGCACAGAGCTGTCTGTACCAGGTCCAAACTGGAAACACCCACGCCCAGTGGCAGGAGACCATGAGCAGGTTGCTCAGAGGACTCCAGACAGCGGCTGGGACGGCTCTACACCAACCTGGATGGATCTCACAGATGTGCTGCTGGGCGAAGGAGGCTAAAGGGGAACCTGGCCCACGTCCCATTGGTAGGAAGTTCAAGCACAGCCTCACGGACTCAAGCGGCAGAAGTCAAGAGAGCTGCCCCCATTGGGCTTCTGCAACACCCATTATATTCTGCTTCCTGACTGGAGAGACACAGGTGTGCTCAGGTTGTGAAAGTTCACACAGCTCTCCCAGTGTCATTTCTGCCCTTTTCTGTATGAATGTCTTAACTTTGAACAAGTTTGCTGAAAAATAGAAGTGTGTGCATTTGGCAAGAAGGCACCCCAAGGGGCAGGCACTCCACTCTGCAGGAGGTCACCCACGATGGGGAAGATGGCAATGCCCACGAGAGGGGACAATGACACAAGTATGGGGGCGCAGCTCGCACCCCAGCTCGGGGTGGGGACATTCATTAGGGCTCGGCACTGGGCTCTAGAGGGACTGACGATGACATCCTAGAAGAAAGAAGAGACAACCCTTCTCTGTCCGGGCCTCACTTTCTTACCCAGTGTCTTCCGGGGGGACATCACACACCTGCAGCCACAGGGCTCGCCCCGCAAGCGAGAGTCACCGTATCCACGGTGCTGATACTGACTGCGGCTCCTTGGCGCTGCTTTGCGCCGGTGCGCGGCTAGCCTGTGCACACCCAATGCTCCCTTTTTTTCCGTGGGCAAAAGGCAGGTGGATGATGTAGCACAGTGCTCAAGAGCTTGTGCGTAGACACTGACAGCCTGTGTCCTAACTGCAACGGGCAGCGTCCTTGCTGTGCAAAGGTGGACACGTCGCTCGAAAACGGCCTCTGATTCGTCATCTCTAAGTGCGGTCCTCGCCACCCAGGGCTGCCCCAAGGACTGGCCAGGCGAGGCATGGGTGCTCAGCCGGCGAGACCCCTCAACAGGGATGGCCCCATCATCATTAGTGGGACAGGGGCAGTTATTACTCCTGTTGTACAGATGAAGACACTGAGGCTCGTAGAGGGCGCATCTGCCACTGCCACACTGAAGCGGGCGAGCAGGCCCGTCTGCATGAATCCGAATGCCTCGGCCAGGCCTCCTCTGGGGACCCCAGGGAGGACCCTACCCCCCCAGCCGCCCCCCCAAGTGGCAGGGGGAAGAGTGGGACCTGATCTCAGCTGCTCCCTTGCCTCCTTCTGAGGCCCCAGGCGACCGACCTCTTCCCGCCATGTCCTCGAAGCCCCTTCCTCTGACTCCGGGTGGGGGGTCCGCACACCTAGGGTTCGGTCCTCGGGGCGGGTAGGCTCTGCCCTGCACACCCTCATTCATCAAATGACCCAGACCCTGCCCCAGGCTTGCCAGAGACTCTCTCGGGGCCTCCCGGGGTCTCTTGGGGTCTCAGTTTCCTTCCGTCAAATGAGGTTGAGGTGTGGCCTCTCAAAGTCCCTCTGGCGTCCTCTTATGTCCTAAGAATCTCCTCAGGATCTTAATTCAGCCAGCAGGAGGACCCCAAACCGCCACGTGGCCGCCTTTCCGGGGACTGGATGGCAGTTTTTATTTTCAGAGAGGAGGACGCTTGTGGGAGCTGCTGGCGCCCCGAGCGGGGCTGCAAAGGGGAGTCAGGTGGGCCCTGCTTCCGACGCGGGGAAGCAGGGAGGCAAGTGAGCCCACCTCCCACAGACAGACAGACAGACCGACCGCACGCCCAGCTCATCACCCACACCCTCTTTGCCCGTCCTACTGCAGCGAACAGAAATCTCCTCTACCCCAGGGTGGACTCGGGAGAAACCTATAAAGGGAGACCCAGACATTGCAGGGGAGGCGGCTCCCCGAGTTCGCTGAGCCAGCTCTTGGTTCCCAGGAAATGGGGCCAAAGTTATGCTAGTAGGAGGACATGGAGTTTCCCAACAAAAAGCCAGAGGAGCGCGGGCGGCTGGTGTGCGTGTGCGTGTGTGTGTGTGTGTTGGGGGGACACAGACAGAAAATTTCTCCACGTGAGGGACAGTGATCCCTTCCTTCATTTTGCGACTTTCAGGTCAGAACCAGCAACACTGCCCAACAGTCACCAGGGGGTGTGAACGCTGGGCCGCCCGGCTCCGGGATCCTGCGGAGTTGCCTCCCTTTCCTCCATTGCCTCATCTGAAAGGTGCGGATCACCACAGTGTCACCTCCCAGGGCTGCTGGGGGCTCAGATGAGCGGAGGTGCACGTAAGGTGCTCCTGGCAAGGGCGGCCTAAGGGTTTGCTGTCATGATCGTGATTATGTTAGGTCAAACATCCTCCAGCCTTGAGTGAGCACACAGCCCCCATTGACGTATGTTTATTTATGAAGTATAGACACGTGTTACTGAACTAGCACATTCCGTCCATTATAAAACACACACTCAGAATGGAATTTTTAAAAGGATCACGAGTGGATACAAGCGTTACCATCTTTTCTTTGCTCCCCCTGCCCAGCCCAGAGCTCATCCTCCACCCAGAGAGACAGCTGAGGGGCTGGCCAGGGGTTGGTAGCCCAGACCCCGTCCCTTGGGCTCTGGGACCAGGCCGTGAACCCTCTAGGACGGAAGGCATCCAACCTCCCGCGGGAGGAGCCCAGGCAGGCGTTTGTGTTTTCTTTAACCTGTAAGCCTTGTACCAGGCACGGTTCCAAGCACTTCCCCGACATTAATTCCTCAACAAGGAGAGTTTCTGTGTTAACTTTGTTTTAGCAGATGGGGAACTGAGGCACAGAGGGGTTAAGTAGCCTGCCCACATTCACACTGTGGAAGGAACAAGCCACGCTTTAAGCCAAGACAGGCTCCAGAGCCTGGGCTCTCATCCACGCTAACCGTGGCCGGCCTACCCTCGGGCTCTCCCCGAGGACCTGCTGCCTTAACAACAACAGATGCAGAGACGGAGGTGGAATGAGCTGCCCTGAGCCCAGCTGGGAAGTGGTTGGGATTCAAACTCAGGTCCCTCAAACTTCCAAGCGGAGCTCTTCACCACCCGCTGAGCTGCCTCAGGAGACCCTGTTTTGAGAAAAGCACAGGAAAGGGAGTCCTGAGGCCTTATTCTAGCACCGACTCTGCCAACGGCTCACTCAGGCAATTTCGGGCAAGTCCCTGCAGAGGGTCTAAGTTTCCTTTGCCCTCACGGCCACACCCTGCACAGGCTGAGTTGTCGGCCCATTTTACAGAGTGGGAAGCAACTTGCCTGAGGTTGTACAGCGAGCAACTGGCAGTCCCTGGATTTGAACCCGGGCCGTCAGAGCCCTTCTCTCTAATACAGCGGGTTGGAGGAGAGGAAGAAGCCTCCACCGCAGAAGCTTTAAGAAATGGAACTAAGATATGAACAGCAACAGTTAGGACCCAAGGCAGAGTGTGCCTGGCAAACAGTAGGTGCTCAGTAAAGGTCTAAGGAAGGAAAGCAGGAAGGAAGAGGCCCACAGTGGACTCCAGCCGGGCAGGCACCAGGCTTCTCACCAAGCAGCTGGCCCTGCCAGGTCCCTGTGAGGACAGGAACCTGCAGTGTTTGGGGGCCATCCCAGATGCACGGTTCACAGAGTGCACCTATTAGTCTAACGAGGGCAATGTTCTCCACCCTGCTGGCTGCCAGGCGGCTCCTCGGTGTGCCCAGCCCGGGCTCAGGAGAGGTCTCTGTCTTCCAAGGGCAAGGGCAGGGCAGGACTGGGCCCTGTGGAGCCTCCAGAATTCCAGGCTCAGCCCCATTAGAGGAGCCACACCTCCCACTGTGCCCGCTGGTACCCACCTACCCACCCGGACTGCAGAAGCCTCCAGCGGGGGGGTGAGGCGGGCTGTGGAACACGGATGCTTCCCCTCACACCGCGTGGAGAGCAGGGGGCACAGGCATCCCGGGACCCATCCCACAGCATCCTTGACCTCCTCAGTTTGCACATCCCTGGGACGGGAGGCTGGCCACCTCTCAAGATGGTCTCGGTGCTGCCCTGCAGGGCAGCGGAACGAGCCTGAGTTGGCTGCCTCAGAGCACATGGAGGCTCCAGCGTCAAACCTGGGCTCAAGGACTTAATGTCTCTCTTTCTCAGTTTCCTGATTTTAAAATGGGGAGAAAAATGGCATCTATCTTGAAGGGTGGCTGTGAGAATTGAAAAGGTTAACATATGCAAAGCACTGAGGACAGTGCCAGGCACGGGGTAGTTGCTCTGCAAGTGCTAGTTATCACTACTGCTGCTGCTACTATTTCTACACATGTGATCATCGTTCCGCTTTAGCCACTTACCACCTGTTTCTCTCTGACCCTCAGGCCTCTCTTCTGAGAAATTGGGATAATTACTCTTCCTGCCTCATGGGGTTGCTATGAGGATTAGACGTGCTAACACCTGCTCACTTAAACGACCACACAGTGCCGGGCATATAATCAGTGCTTCGTATCATGACCCTGGGGCCTAGGGTCAGAAGAGTTCAAGTCTCCATACTCATTGCTGTGTCACCCGGGGCAACTAACTTAACATCTCTGAATTCTGGTTCCTCATGGCTTGGGATACAGCAGGTGGTCCATAAACGTGGTCCCTTTACTGCCTTCTCGGGTGTGTTCCCACACAGAGGCCCCTACCTGCAGGGTGGCCCCAGAGGTCACTGAGACTGCAGAGGGGCCACCTAATCCACTGGAGGCTCCCCAGGTGAAGGACACCCCTTGCTTCCCCCAGGAAAGCCCACAGCCATGGCAGCCTCTCAGGCTCAGAGAGGAAGCACCTCCAGTATCTAGAAGAGGGCATTTGAATTAAATCCCAGTGGGGTCAGAGGGCAGACAGGACTCCGCGAGGCTTCTGTGAGGCCTGGGCGCCCAGGCTCTTGCCTGCACCTCACACCCCACCCTCACCTGGTTACCTGGCTCCCGCTCACTCCCTTCATCTGCCAGGAAGGCGTGACCCAGCCCCACTCTGCGAAGTCCCCACACTCCACTCTGCCCTCCTGGCCTTACATCAGGCACCGGTCAATACCTTCACACACAGGATGGCGCCAAGGAGGCCCTCATCCACACTGAGACTTCCCAAGGTCACGCAGCTGGCTTCCGAACCCGAGTCATCTGCCCCTAGGTCGTTTCTGCTCTGTTAGACTCTGATCTCACCTCTAGCTCTATCCAGGGCACACAGCAACCAGTGGGGCGGACGCCAGCTGCAAACAGCCAACTGGCCGTGTCGGGACAGCCCAGCGGCACCCTGCACGTGTGCGACGCTCCAGCCTGGCCCTGTGGTTCTCTGTGGATGGTCTGGCCTCCTCTCCCAGGTCCTGTCTCCCTGAGGCCTGGGCCATGGTTAGTCCCTGCCTAACCCCACAGCCTTAGCACAGGGTCCTGTACATGGCAGGTGCTGGGTCCCACACCAGGGGCAGGGGACGTGGCGGTTCCACGTCCCTGTCCCTCAGGGGGCTGACCCGTGGTAGGCGAGGTGGTCAGCAAAATGAACACAGCTGCGTGAGACGATTGAGATGGTGGAGCGCAAGGACATGTCCGCAGGGGCTGGGAGGGAGAGTGCGGGGTGTGGCTGAGGGCCTTTGCTATTTAGATGAGTGGTCAGGGAAGGCCCTTCTGGGAAGGAGACAGTTATGCAGGTCCTGGAGGCGAAGAAGGAACCAGCCAGGGAAGGATCAAAGGGAAGGGAGATGCAGGCAGATGGAACAGCTTGTGCGTACCCCCTGAGCTGAGGCTGAGCTTGGGGAGTTGGTGGGTTGGATAGCTTGGGGCAAAGATGCCATGAAGAGCCCTGGGCCAGGAGCTTAAACTGTCTGTTAGGATGACTGGAGGGTCAAGCAAGGGAAGCGACAGCACCTGATTTCTATTTTGAAAGAATCCATCTGGCTGCTGAGTGGAGAACAAGTTACAGAAGGGGCCCCAGAGACGATGGAGGGAAAGATTTCCTCCAGTAGCTTGAAGTACGTAAGGTTTAACTTCACAGCGGACTAGAGCAGCACGTGACCCTGTTCCTCTGAGACAACGGGACTTCTGGAAAACTGAACTTTTCGAATAACAAAGCAGAAGAAGAATAGTGGACTCCCGCCAATCAGCAACGACAATCTACAGAGCACATAAGCACACAAGCCACGCAGAGCTGCGATCACTGGCCAAAGTTCCAATAAGTTCTAATAGCTATAAATTCAACTGAAATAGTGGTTCACATTTCAAAATCAGATTCCATGTAAAAATCTGGGTTTCTGGCTTCTTTGGAACATTTCAGAACTCTGACAGCTGCGGGTCTGCACCTGGTCAGGGTGCAGTGTCAAGACCACTTCTTTCAGCCGGCGCGTGTGACTCAGTTTGCTGCAGTCCCCACCTCTCCTTACTGTTCCCCAGCCCAATTGCTGGTTACTTTTATGGTCCACAAGGCATCTGAGTTTGTGATTCCTGTCTTTGTTCTCAAACATTTAAAGGTCTAATAATTCCAAGGTTTGGTGAGGCTGTGGAGTAACTGGAATTTTCATCCTCAGCTGTGGCCATGTCAATTGCAAAGAGTTGTCACTTTGGAAACTATTTGGTAATTTCTAGCGAAGCTGGAATTATTTTGTAAATTGAAGACATGCATTTAGCACAATCCAGCAATTCCTATCCTGGGTTTACACCCTAGAGGAGTTTGTACCCATGCTCACGAGAGGACACGCACAAGCACTGGGTGCCCTCACCTGGAAATAACCCAGGAGACAAACAAATAACAGGAGACAAACAAACTGTACTACAGCTCCACACCAGACACCATACCATCATGACAGCGAACGGGGTACAGCTACGTACAACCTGAGTGAATGTCAAAGACACAATGTGAGCGGAAACAGCAAGTTTCAGAAGAATACAGACAGAACAATTCCATTCCATTTATATACCACGCCCAAACAGAACAAGAAAAATTTAAGCAATTGAAACCAAGCAGGGTCCTGTGGGGCCCTCCAGAACACAAAAGCCTTTCCGGGTCCCCCATTTCTTATTTGCACGATAAAGCCTTCGCCTCCTAACCTTCCAGAGTACCAGAGGGCAGATTCAAACAGTTACCAATCAGGGAAGTAAGGGAATGCAGAAACAAGGGAGGAGCAGTCAAGAAACAATAGTGTAGCTATTAAAGCACGATCCTGGTTCCTCCTCAAGGGATATACTTAACAATATCTTTGAATTCTTCTGCAGGAACTAAGGCCCCACCCAGGTGGAGGATGGTAACTTCAGGCTGAGCCCAAGATCCCTGGAATACCGCCCTGCTACTTCATCAGCGACCAGTCAGAAGAAAGTCACACACCCTGCAGCCCTCACCCCAAAGTTTGCCTATTAAAAACTTTGCCCTGAAAATCATCAGGGTGTTCGGGGTTTTTGAGCGCGAGCCGTCCGTTCTCGTTGCGTTGGCCCCGCAATAAACCTTTCTTTGCTCTAAACTCCGACGTTTCGGTTTGTTTGGCCTCACTGTACATCAGGCACACGAACTTGTGTTCAGTAACAGAATTGGGCAGCGGTGGTATGATTAAGAGGAAAAAAAAGGAATAATGAACACAAAATTTCAGCTCCTGCTTTTTCTGAGGGAGGGAGGAAAATGCGCAGGTTCTAAGATAGTGATAACGCTGGATTTCTTAAGCTGGGCGGCAGACATGCACAGCCTGCTCTACTATCATTAGTTTAAATTCTTGTGAACAATACAAATTATTTCTGAATTTTTAAACTTTTTAAGATATATTTTGTTGAAGACAAATATAATTAGGGGAGAATGAACTGCGTGCAACTGAGGTGCTCACTTCAACGCGTTTTTATATTTGTGTTTGTCTTTGTAATTATCCCTTGAGCATGACGTGGACCGTTTTCAGCCCCCCGCGAACTTGCCTTGGGCCCTTTGCGGCTCCTCCTCATCCTCAGAGGCAGCTGCTGCTCTGCTTTGTCTCCACACAGGTTTGCTCTGCGTGTCCTAGAGTTTCGCAGAAATGGATTTGCCCAGCACGCGTGTCGTCTGGGTCTGGCTTCTCCCTCTCAGTGTGCTTCTTTGGAGAGTCACCCATGTGGTCATCAACAGTTGATGCCTTTAACTGCTGAGCCCTGTCCATTGCATGGATGTTGCACAGCGGACCCATCCACTTGCCCGGGGATAGACACGTGGGTCGTGCCCAGGTTTGTCTAACGTGAAGAAAGCCACTGCAAACATTCTCGTACAAGTCTTTGTATACCCATGTGTTTTCATTTCTCTTGGGTAAATAGCTAGGAGCAGTGATTCAGTCATTCCCTGGATGTCTGCTTAGTTTAAGGTAACATAAAAGTCTCCTTAGTTGCCTTGCTTTATAAGAAAGTTCCTGACTGTTCTCCAAATTTTCTGTACATTTTCTATTTCCTCCATTAGAGGATGACAGTTCCAGTTGCTCCATACTCTCACAGCACTTGGTGTTGTCAGTTTCCAAAAAAAAAAAAATTTTTTTTTTTGTCATTCTGGTGGGTATATATCATGGTATCTGGTAATAATTTTAATTCTATTATTTTGTATTTCCTTGGTGTTGACCACCACTTTATGTGCTTATTGGCCATTAATATGTCTTCTTTTGTAGTATCTGTTCAGGTCTTATCCCATTTTTTGTGTGGATTGTTCATCTTGTTACTGTCGATTTCTAGTTATTTATATGTTCTCGGAATAAGTCCTTTGTCAGACACACACACAGAGTGAATATTTTTTTCCAGTATTTGTTTTGCCCTATTAGGTTTGTCAATGGTGTCTTTTTTTTTTTTTTTTGTCAATGGTGTCTTTTAATGAGCAGAAAATTTGGATGAAGTCCAATTTTTCAGTTTTTTCTTTTAAGGTCAGTGCTGTTTGTGTCCTGAACAAGAAACCTTTGCCTTCCTAATGTAGCAAAGATACTCAGCTCTGTGTCCTCTGGAATCTTGGTTCTTTTTACATTTAGGTCTATGATCCATTTCAAACTGCTTTTTAACATGTAAAAAGCTACGTATTTTAATGTATACAACTCAATGAGTTTGAGGATAAGTATACACCCATGAAACCATCACCACCATCAAGGCCATGTACATATCCATCACCTCCCAAAGTTTTCTCCTGACTCTATTATTATTATTATTTCCAAATTGACTTTTGTCTATGAAGTGAGGTAGCAGTTGAGATTCCTCTTTTTCCACTCTGATATCCCATTTCCACATTTGTTAAAAGTGCTTTCCTTGCCCCATTGATTTGACTTAATAACTTGCTTTATTATTTAAAAAATATTATTTTTTCAACTGTTGTAATCCTCTTCTGTATGTGCATACTTACATTACAAAAATAACCTCCAACTGAGTGCCTCCTCTGCGGAGGCACTGTGCTCAGTGCTGTGGAGAATGTAGTGACCTGATAGCCCTTCCCCACCCTTGATGAGCTGACAGTCCAGCAACGAGACCGAGGTTTCTGACTAGTGACGAGGGGGTTGTGGTTTCTCATATTCAGAAAGATACAAGGTGGAGGAGGATTGATTGAAACCAGTTGCCTAAACACAGGCTGGGGAGGCCTTCCTGGGGATGATGTTCACATGAATGAGATCTGAAGATCTTAATGGGACACAAGCTCAACCCAAGTCAAGAATTTAAGGTAACTTAAGATCTCATTCACTGCCTCCATGGTGTATACACAGTTTTTACTGTGTTCAGAAGAGAGGAAGGGGTCCTTCCCCTGTACATCTCATAACTTCTTCCCTGTTCAATCTTGTTTGGGGGTCTTTGGCTCATCTCTGGGAGAAGGACAAAGCAGACAGGAAACATCAGGAAGGGGCTACAGAGCAGGGAGAGGGCTGGGGGTCCTGTCCTATGAAGGGCAGGAGAAAGGTGGGCCTGAGGCCCAAAGGATAGAGCCGGGACACTTCTATCTCCCAGGTAGGCACGGGAGAAGGACCCCAGCCCTAGGACAATAAGTTTTATCCTAGGTGGGGATTGTCCAACCTGTCGATAGGATTCCCAAGGGGAGGGGTTGGCCCTAAACCTCGACAGGGCCCCTCTCCCTGTGGTACATCATTCAAGGGCTCCCAGGCTTCCATCCCTCCACGCTAAGCTCCGCTGACATGAAAGGACACCTCTGTCCTTGAGCTCTGTGGCCACGGGTCAAGGCCTGAGATGGGGACACAGCCCTTCCAGGCTATTTACTGGAAGGACACTTGGTTTCCCTTCAGGTCCTGGGGCGCTAAGCAGGAGGCCCAAGGAAGCTCTGTGGAATGTGCCACCAGCCCCCTGGCTCTGCCTGGAATTTCATGGGGACATTTTGCAGTCACTAAACTTAGCACTGAGGGCCTGTGGCCTCTGGGTAGGCCCAGGCGTGCCAGAGGCTGAGAATGAATCACAGGGAGTTGGCAGGAAAAAAATTCAATGGGCCAGGCTCTGGGGACACATCTCAGTCTGGGGGGAGGGGAGGGTCCTGACAGGCAGTCCTTAGACCCCTGGGACCCCTGGGGTCTGTCCTGTCCTGTTGCCTTTGGTCCAGAGATTCAGTCCTTATCCCCCAGAAAAGAGTCCATACTCTCTGGGGAGAGGGTCTGATCAGAGTCCTTTACTCCACAGAGTCCACGTACATTTCCTGAGGGCCCACCATGTGCCAGGCACCTTGCTACATCCTGAAGATACCGTAGGGCTTTGACAGAAATTGTCTTGCCCTCTGGAGTTTAGATTCTCCTGAGGCAGGCAGACAGGTTCAGCCAAAGGGGGCTGTGGGAGCTGAGAGGAGGAGTCCCAACCTGGGAAATCCAGGGTGGTTTCCCGGAGAAAGCGGCATTGAAATGGAGACCTGGAGGGGGAGGGGGAGCTCAGCTGGGGAAAGGGAGCACAGGCTGCTCAAGCAGAGAGCCAGGCCAGGCTGTGGCGACAAGGGGGACGTGGGGCTGTCCTCCGATGCCCAGCCCAGTTGCTTCCCATGACAACTTGATGCCACTTTGACTTTTTGCCTGCTCCCTGGCCTGCCACGCAGGGGAAAGAGACCATTCTTTGGGGTTGGACAGGCTTGGTCTGGAATCCCGGCTCCCACTTCCTGACCGCAACCCTGACTGTGCACTTCCTGACTGTGCGACCCTGGGCAAGCCAGCTGATCTCTCTGAGCCTCCGTTTCCTTTTCTGTAAAATGGGGATAAAAGCAGGTCTTCTTTCCTAGGGTCGTGGTGAGCAATACTGACGTGAACATGACTGTGCAGGTCACAGGGCCTGGTGCTTAGCAGATCCTTGATAACGGCAGCTGTCTCCATCTGGCCTGTGGTCTCTACCCCCATCAGCCAGTGAGCCTCCTGAGGAGCAGAGCAGACGTCCTGGCCTAGGGAGGTGGGGGTAGATGCCTGCCGGGCAGGAAGCTTTGTTTCCCACACAGTGCCTGGCAAGTTGCTGAGGAGGTGCCCGGAGTGCAGGGGAAGGTTGTCCAAATGCCTGGATTGGAGCCACTGTCCACCTACCCAGCCTGCTCAGCACCCCGGAGGACAAAGAGGTCAGCCTCTCTTCTGTGGCCAGCAGCTGTCATTGACAGGACCCAAGAGCTGCCTTTGGCCTCTCTTAGACATGGATGTGGCCCTGGTGGCTGCCAGCCCTCCGATGGACAGGGACAGCCTTCTGCCACCCTCACTCTGGGGACTGGCATGCACCATTGACCCACATCCGCCAACCCATCCCATGGGCTTACGCAGGCCCGAGGCAGGTGTCTGGAGCCCCTTTGCTTTTGCTGTCTGCCTGCTCCAGCAGAATCTCTGGGTGGGAGGTGGGCGGCTGGACCCCACCCAGCGCCCAGCCTCCTCCTGGGCGGCTGGCCTCAGGGAACTCTGACTTGTCATACCTTCCCTCGGGGCTGTTAAATTTTATTTTTAGGATTGATTGAGCACCTCCTGTGTGACCCAGAGTTATCTCATAAATCTTCTTATCCCAACAAACTGAGAGGTCAGGATTATCCCCTCAGTTTACAGATGGAGGATCACACGCAGAGAAGTGAGGCAGCTGCCCCGAGGTCACACAGCCAGGAAGGGGACTCAGCTCAGCAGGCTGTCCAGGTGGGAAATGGTCATCACCAGCCAGTAGGAGGCAGAGACCAGGTTTGAACCCAAGCATGTGAACTGGGTCCAAGGGCTTCACAGAGCCAGGCTGCCCTTGGGGTCTAGCAGTGGAAATGGGTCAGACTGTGGACCCGGTTCCCATCCTGCCCTGCGGCCTGCACCGGCAGCACACACAGTGAATGCCTTATAAACAGGGTGGAATGAATGGAAGCCAGAGGGGGTGAGTGGAGATCCCCTGTCAGTGCCCTTGGCTGAGTGACTGGAACAGATACTGATAGGTCAATCTGCCCCAGATGCTTTCTTACTGTCATGTCAAATGGCACCCATCCCACTGCTGTGCTGGCAGGGGTGTATTGGTCTAGGGGTTGGCACTAACTGGACCAATCAGAGCCTGCCCTCCCTGGTCACCCATGATTGGCCCAGGCATAAGCAATCAAAATTGGGCCAATGAGTCCCAACTCAGGAATGTTTTTTTGAATTTGGGACCCAGAAAGTTGAGTTCAGATGCTCTAAAATGTGAAACTCAGGGGCTGGGGCAATTATGTTTCCACCTATGCAGCTGTAGTGAAAGTGACAATTGTCTCCATTAGGACAGCTTTCACTTGCAGAGTCAAAACAAATCTGGCTTGATAAATAAAGTTATATTTTTCTCATGTAATAAGAAATCTAGAGGGAGGTGACCACAGGCATTGGTTCAGTCACTCAGTGGGATTACAGCTGGAATTTTGTGATTTTCTTGCTTTTCCCTCCTGGCTGTAAGATGGTTGCTACAGCTCCAGGCATCATATCTGCACTCAAGTAAGGATGAAGGGGAGGAAGGCTAGGCCAGCTGTATTTTATGCCTTTTATCAAAAAACCCAGAAACTTTTCCAGAGCCCACAGCAGGTGTCTGCTTATGTCTCACTGACCAAAACTTTGTCTCATGGCTGCAGCAAAGGAAGCTGGAAAAGAACATTTAGCTGAGCATATTGCTGAACCAAATAAGGGCTCTTTTAAATGAGAAGGGACGCTGGGTGGACAACTGCCCACCTCTGCCCTGTGACAGTCCTCAAGCAGAGATGCATGATGCACAGAGAGTTAGAGTGGCAACTGGGTGCCTGATTCTAGGTTTTGGTTCAACCTCCCCCCAACCCTGTGGATTCTGTGATTGCCTTAAACTCTACTTTTTGGACTAAGCTGGTTCCAATGGGTTTTCAAATTAGCCCAGGAGCTACTCTAGAAGCCAGGTCCATGGCCCCCTTCTAAAGGCAGCATCTGCCTGGGAGCCTGTGCCCATCGGGGGCCATGATTTGCGTCATGTGATCACATTACCATGCCAACAATGGTTGGGCTACTAATCTGGGCCCTGGGACCTGGCATAGCAACAGTCCCTCTGGGGGAGGGAAATGAAATATGGTGTCTTGGCCCCTGGTTTCCTGAAGACAAAGGAAGGGGGCTCCAGGATGTGCCAGTGTGTCAGGTGGCAGAAAGCAGTCACTTCCCAATTGGGAGGAGCAAGAACTGTGAAGGACTGGAGGGGCATCACTAGGAGAACCCAGGAGGGGGCCAGGCTCAGCTCTGGGAGCCTCAGTTTCCTCACCTGTCAAATGGGACCACTAACAGCTCTCATCTCTGTTGACTGAAGATTAAATGAAGTCATGTAATAAAGTGCTTGGCATAGGATCTGGAACATGGTAAGTGCTCAATAAGGAGTAGTTTTAACATTACTATTATAGTAGATACTCAGGAAATATTGTTGAAAGAGAAATAAATTATACCCTAACATTAGCCTTGCTACAGCTTGGAGTCCAAAGACATGGAGTGCTGTGTGCTGGCCTGGGAGGGAAGCAGTCAGTAACCCCCAACCGTCATGGGGAGGCTCTGGTCAAGGGTAGCACGATGACTCCTTGTATTCTCTCTCTGTGAACAGCAGGTGACCTTCACCACCAGGATGTGCTCCCAGAGGAGCTGTTGGACTGTCTTGGATTGTACAGCCCAAGAGAAGCACCCCTTGACATCTCCACTCAGTGAGTGACCATCACTCAGAGAGATGGTCTCCCCACAGTGTTCTCAGTAAAAGGCACCTCCACTGAGTACAAAGGTTGGGCATGTTCGGCAGAGCCTCCTCTTCCCTCACTCCTTATCTATCACAGGTCCCAGGATTTTACCCCTGAAGAGCTCTCAGCTCTGCACACCTGTCTCTGCTTCCATCCCCCTACATGGGGTCAGGTCAGCTGCTGTAACAGCCCAGATTTCATGGCTTAGCACGGTCCAATGAAGGGGGCTCCGCTCCACACAGCCATTCAGCAACCCAGGCTCCTTCCAGCTCATGGTTCTGTCATCCCCTGGGCCTTGGAGTCCTTCCCAGAGCCTTGGCATGAGGTGTGAGGCGAAGAGAAACAACCTGAAGCATTGTATGGGAGGGTTTTATGGCCGGGTGGGAAGTGGCCTACATCACTTCCTGCCACATTCTACTGGCTACAAGTAAATCACATGGTCCCTCTGGACTGCAGAGGATGCTGGGAAGTGTAGTCCAGCTGAGTGCCCAGGAGGAACAGGAAGTAAGGCGAACACATAACCTTGACTCTCCAGAAATATGCTTATCCACACCCCCTCATCTCTTGCCTGGGCTCCCTGCATCCATGTTGGCCCCCTCCGGGCTCTTCAGAGAGCGGTGGGAAGGATCTTTTCCAAGACCAGATCTGATGATATCATTTGTTGGCTTCAAACCCTCCAGTGATTTCCCATTGCTATCAAGATAAAGGCCAACGCCCTTTCCTGCAAAATCATGTACGGACTGGACTGGCTGTTGCTGTCTTCTCACATGGGGCTCCCCACACTCCGTTTCTCATAAATAAAAATCTCTGATTTTTCAACTTGGGAAATTAAGTGATTTTCTAATTCAAGTTTTGCTAATTCAGTAGAAATAAGTGGTCTATTTTTTCTAATTAAGCTGAGGATCTTTTTTTTTTTTAATTTTGGAGTTATGCGAAAGAATAGAATATGTTTGGGATTTTTTAGGAACTCAAATTCTGGGCTTGTTTCATCTTTCTCAGGTCAGGTAGTGTTGAACTAACTGTCTTTCTGAATCCTTCAGCGAACAGAGAGAACAGACTATCACCAGGCCCTGCTGCCCAAGGTCCCTTGGAATCTAACTGTAACCATCTTCGCAGCTGCAGGGGCTGGTGGGCTGGTAAACTGGCTCCCTGGAAGGAAGAAAGCTCTGACCTGCAGTGTTTGCCAATTTCCGTGGTGCAAAGACGTCCACTAGTGGATTCCAAGCTACTGGGTGACATCACTGAATGCCAAGTTGGAAAGAGACATGCACATGGACTCTCACGAGCTAGTAAGATCAGGCTCTGCCACGGGTTCTGACCCAGAGATAACTCCCCAAACATGCTGTGCATGGTCTCACCTCCAGACCTTTCCTGATGCCATCCCCTCTGCCTGGCATATCCATTCATTCATTTATTCAACAGGTATCTACTGAGTGCTTTCTGTAAATCAGGCACCAGGCCTGCACCGAGAAATCTTCTCACTAAAGGCTGAGCTCAGGACTTTAGCAGGTGCTAGAGAAATTCTATTGTGCTAATGAGGTAACTGAGGCTGGATGACATGATGTATCAATCTGGATCACTGAGTTGGAGAGTGGAGAAGCAAGGATTCAAACTTTGCCAGTGTGAGTCCAGCCCAGTGCTTAAGCATGCTAGTCTTCTTGTTCCTTCTCTGCCTAACAAACTCCTGTTCACCCCTCAAAGCCCTGCTCAAGTGTTACCACCTTTCTGAAGCCCTCCCTAGCCCCTGATAGACTTCCTATGTCAAAGCAGATTTAGACATGATGTGATAGAGAAATAAGGGGGGATGGGAGGGAGATTTGCTAGGGACTGAGGGGAGAGGGCGTACAGGGAAAGACCAGGAGGTGATGGAGGGAGAAAGCAAGGAGGAAGCAAGAAAAAAAAGCAGCAAATGAGATGTCACATGGCTGCCGAAGATGTTAAGTAGACCAGAAATTGAGTCATGGGTCTTCACCAGCCTTGTGCAACATGCTGCCCGGGAGTCGCAGACTCAAGTTGCTACAGGGGCCTTGCAGAGGACAAGAATAAGTAAGACCGACCAGGTTTACAAGGCAGAAGGAGTAGCGGAGACAGTGCGCTGTCCAAAAGGGTCAGCCGTTGCTCAGGTCCAGCTGCCTGTGGCTAGAAAAGCCCATTTCCACCCCTTCCCACCCCCACCCCCACCCCAAGCTCAGCCGTCTCAGCCAGTCTGTTTGTTGATTTCCTGAATCAGGTTGCATGGGGAGTGCAGCCAGCAGTCTGATGGGGCTGGAGGTGAGACAAGCGAGGGATCCAGGGCAGAAATTTAAAGAGGCACCCACCACTCCCCCTCTGATTCTGCGGGGAGATTCAGAGAAATCCAGGGTGCTTTAGGGTGCAAGTCCAATCAGAGAACCAGAAGGCAACACCTTCCATCTACACACCCCCCCCACACACACACACGTTAGGGGAACCACTGAGCAAAACCACCCACCCTGACCAGGCACAATAGTAACCACTTGCATGAGTTATCTTACAACTGAAAGTCCTGGTAAGGAACGCAGAACTAACAAGCTACCACCAACCAGAAGAATTTGGGAAAGCTCAAAAGGAAAGAGGAGACATAAGTCCATATGTCCTACCAACCAACCTCCCAGCGTCCTTTGCGCTGGAATCCATCTTGGCTGAGTGATGCATGTGCCACCAGCAAGGACCCTGAGTCAGAATGATTGGCCAGAGACAACCCGGAAACTAACCATTACCATAAAACCTGACTGCGAGCCAGGTGGCAGTGCAGTTCTCCTGGATTCCCTCACCCTGATGCTCTCCGCCCGGGCGCCCCTTCCCCATAAAGTCTCTTGCTTTGTCAGCACGTGTGTCTCCTTGGACAATTCATTTCCGAGTGATAGACAAGACCCCACTCTAGGGCCCCAGAAAGGGTCCCCTTTCCTGCAACACACACACACACAAACACATTGTTGACCTATGAGAAAACTGAGGCCCAGAGAGAGAAAGGCCTTTGTCTTTGCTGTTCCCCCTGTCTGGAATGTTCTTCCAGCCTCATTGCCTAGCTTGCTCCCTCTCACCACTCGGCATCACCCCCTCCATGACTGCCCTGCCCACATGGTGCTCAGTACCTCGGGCAGCGAGGGAGAGTCAAGACTGGAGATTGCACTGGCTCTTTGCTTCCTGGCTGTGTGGCATTAGGCAGGCTGCTCTAGCTGCTCTGGACCTTGTTTCCACTTCTGCACCTTGGGTTTAAGACATTCCTTTTTTTTTTTTGCCGCGTGGCTTGTGGGATCTTAGCTCCCTGACCAGGGATCGAACCTGTGCCCCCAGGAGTGGAAGCGCAGAGTCCTAACCACTGGACCGCCAGGGAATTCCCACTAAGACCTTCTTTAAGAACACTCATCAAGATGAAATGAGATGCTTGCACAACACTTAGCACAGTGCCTGGCCCAGACTGGATGCTGGACACACGCTGGTTAAAATGAAACTCTGAGAAGTAGTGGGCATTAAGGTCAGCCAGGTAATTAGGCTGGACTGTAGTCAACTTGGAGTGCCCAGCAGAGAGTGGGTGGGCAATGGGGAGTCATTGACAGTTCTTGAGCAGGGGAGTGACTGGCTGGCAGGGGAGTGTCACGAAGCTTATTCTGGCACCGACTGCGCTGTTTATCAGTGTTTGGGTGAGGACCTTGGCTCCAGTGGAGATGTGAGCTGCCCACGAAAGGGGCCCAGTTAAGCCCTGGAACAAAGGCTTTTCAGTAGCCTTTGTGGAGCCAGATTCCTGCTGTCCAAACCACCCAACTTCCTGCTCCCAACCTGCTGGGAGCTGCGGGAGGCGCCTTTATCCTCCGGTAATGAGCCAGGGAAGAGATGCTAATTCATCTGCACTCCCTGGGCCACTCCCGAGCCCCATGTCCACCCAGAAACCTCTACCAAAGGTCCCTACACAGGCTAGTAGTTTAGCTAGGCAAACAAGGCCCCGAAAGGGCCCATTTTAATGGTTAAATGTGCCATTAACCCCTTGTTTGCACTTCAAGTTCCAACAAGCTTTAGACAGTCAATCTGACATTAACCCCTCATCTGCGGGTAAGGTTTCACATCCACCTGTGGGCACCTGACAGCTATCAAAGGACAGAAATTAGCTGGATCTCCAAGTGTAAAATCCCAAAGTCTCAGTCTTATCTAACCCCTCCCTTTGTTGTTAGCAAACTGCCACCTAGCGAAGATAAGGAACAGTTTCAAGGTCACCTGGCTAATTTAGGGTCAGGGTTGGGATAGAGCTGACTTACTCGATTGTCAACTTTTAAGGTACACTGTACAATAAAATTGATTTGCAATAAAACCTTTGTAGAACTGGCAGACAAAGGGGCGCAAAGTCAACGAGGCTTGTTTTCAAAACCTATCTTTGAGTCAGCAAGATTAAAAAAAAAAAAGGCTCTTTATACCATGATACCAAGTTCATAATTCAGAAAGACTATTTTTATTAATCTGGCTGGTTTTAAAGTTGAAGACTTCCATCTTCTTGAAAGTTACTATTTTTAAGAGAATAATTGAGCTTGGTTCCTAACATTTATGGCAACGGTTTGGCAAAGGATCTACAGTTTCTGTAGGTGGGCTGAAACAGCTACTCGAGGTCACCAACTGGCTGATGACTTAGCAGTTACCATCCAGCATGTCTTCCCGCCGGCCCTGCGGGGCTCAAAACACACAAGTTCAAGGGAAGAAACGGGTCCAGGGCAAGCTCCGCCCATCTCCCCACTGGGCACATGTCTGTGCTTTGCATGGGTCTTTGTGGGGCAGGAGAGTGAATAAGACTCAGCCCCAAAATCAAGAAACTCAGGACCATCTCCTTATTCAAACCAAAAGAAGCTCACATTCTATGTCCCAGCAAGTCTACCTCTGGGCCTTCTGGTCTACCCCCAGGAAATTTTGCATGGGTACACAAGCAAGTTCAGGGCGGCATGCTTGCAGTGACAAAGATCAAGAGCAGCCTAAATGACCTTCAAATGGCTTAATAACAAAGGGTATGTCCAAACAATTCAGCGAGGCAGGCGCTAAAAGAATGGCGTGCAGGACTTCCCTGGTGACGCAGTGATTACGAATCCGCCTGCCAACGCAGGGGACACGAGTTCGAGCCCTGGTCCAGGAAGATCCCACATGCTGCGGAGCAACTAAGCCCGTGAGCCACAACTACTGAGCCTGCGCTCTACAGCCCGCAAGCCACAGCTACTGAGTCCGCATGCCGCATGCCACAACTACTGAAGCCCATGCGTCTAAAACCCGTGCTCTGCAACAAAAGAAGCCACTGCAATGAGAAGCCCGTGCACCGCAACGAAGAGTAGCCCCCGCTCCCCGCAACTAGAGAAAGCCCACGCGCAGCAATGAAGACCCAATGAAGCCAAAAATAAATAAATTAAATAAATAAATAAACAAAAAGAATGGAGTGCAGCCCTGCACACCAATGCAGAAGGATCCAGAGGTATTGGCAGGCAAGAAGAACAAGAGATAGAACCACTGGGGGCATTCATGCCGGAGAAAAGAAACGTTCACTTACCTGAGTGTGTATGTGCAGAAAATATCTCTGGGAGGACAGGAATGAAACAAACGGGTGGTCTCCGGGGAGGGAGAGTCCACCTAGGGAGAGAAAGAGTCTGGCTTTTAGTTGTAAACATTTTTTTTGCAGCTGGCAGTTTTGTTCACCGCGTGCAGGCATTGTCTTTTAACTAAAAAAGAGTTACTTATCCAAGAGAATCGAAAATATATGTCAGTGCAAAAACTTGTGCACAAATGTTCACAGCAGCATTAGTCATTATTTTGTCTATCATTAGACAAAATGTAGAAACACCCCAAATGCCCATCAACATGAATGGATAAAGAATGCATGGATAAAGAAAATGTGGTCTATCCCTGCAATGGAATATTTTTCAGCCATAAAAAGGAATGAAGCACTGATATAGGCTCAACATGGGTGAACCTTGGAAACATTATGCTAAGTGAAAGAAGTCAGACATTAAATGCCATATATTGTATGAAATAACCAGAATAGACAAATCCACAGATAGAGAAAGCAGATTAGTGGTTGCCTGGGGGAAGGGGAAATGGGGAGCGACTGCTAATAGATATTGGGTTTCTTTTTGGGGTGATGAAATGTTCTAAAGTTATATAGTGGTAATTGTTGCATAACTCTGTGAATATGCTAAAAACCATTGGATTGTATACCTTTTAAAAATTTTATTTTTATTTTTATTTATTTATTTTGGGGGACACAATGCGTGGCTTGCAGGTTCAGGATAAAGAAGACCTTTGCTGGGGGAAGCAGGGATGACTTCCTGGAGGAGGCATTAGAGTTGGGCCTCTTTTCAGGTGACTATAGAATCTGTTGTCTAAATCAGGATATTTTGGGGCTTCCCTGGTGGTGCAGTGGTTAAGAATCCACCTGCCAATGCAGGGGACACCGGTTCAAGCCCTGGTCCAGGAAGATCCCATATGCCGCGGAGCAACTACGCCCGTGTGCCACAACTACTGAGCCTGCAGTCTACAACCCACAAGCCACAACTACTGAGCCCGTGTGCCACAACTAGTGAGCCTGCTCTCTAGAACCCGTGAGCCACAACTACTGAAGCCTGCGCACCTACAGCCCATGCTCCGCAGCAAGAGAAGCCACCGCAATGAGAAGCCCGCGCACCACAGTGAAGAGTAGCCCCCACTCGCTGCAAGCAGAGAAAAGCCTGCGCGCAGCAGCAAAGACCCAACGCAGCCAGAAACAATAAAAATAAATAAATAAATAAATAAAGCAGGATATTTTTGAGTCTATAGGGGATGTTATTAAAAATTACATTAGGACAACAGGTGTAAACCAGGACTGTGGTAGGTCAGTCAGATTCCATGGTCACCTTGGTCTTAAGAGATGGTGAGAATTTGAATATGCAAGGATGGGAGGGGTGGCGGTAAGAGTATATCAGATGGAGGGAAGAGCAGCTGCAGAAGCTCAGAGGTGGGAAACTACCAGATGATGCAGAGAAGGGCTGAGTCTGAAGACACGGAGTCTTGGGAGGCTGGGAAGAGCCTCAAATGAGAGTCCGAGTTGTTAGGAGTCCTCAGCCAAAGTCCACTGAGACTGGACCCCTGTGGTCAAATCAGGGGTCTTCTGGAGAAGGGGGCTGCCCACTGTGCAGGGAAGCACAGACCATGCAAACCCAAACCAGGAAACCAACTAGAGACAGTCGCTTTGCCCATCAGCCTGGAGCATGAAGCCAGCTCAGCTTAGGAGGCCAGACACCCCACCAATTCACCTGCTGAGGTGGGCCTGCACCCCTGGGAAAGCAGGCCTTTCTTCACTCCATTGCTCAGCTCTGATTAGAATCTGGAAGCCAATGCAGGTGTCAGTTTTGTTGCTAAAACCTCAGGCACTTTTTTTTTTTTTTGCTTATCGTTATTTTTGGAAAGATGTGTTGAAGATATCAACTTCTGAATCAAGTAAAAGCTAGTTTTTAGTTACTTAATCCCTTGGAAAGATGTTGATCATCATTTGTTTTTCTTGTTAAAAAACATTTTAAAGAAAGGTGTACAGGGCTTCCCTGGCGGCTCAGTGGTTAAGAATCCGCCTGCCAATGCAGGGGACACGGGTTCGAGCCCTGGTCCGGGAAGATCCCACATGCCGTGGAGCAACTAAGCCCATGCGTCACAACTACTGAGCCTGCGTGCCTAGAGCCCGTGCTCCGCAACAAGAGAAGCCACTGCAATGAGAATCCTGCGCACCGCAACGAAGAATAGCCCCTGCTCACCACAACTAGAGAAAGCGCACGCAGCAACAAAGACCCAACACAGCCAAAAATAAATAATAAATAGACAAATAAATTTATTTAAAAAGAAAGGTGTACATTTGTGGGGGAGGGAGTAGGAGAAGCATTTACAGCAAAACGCTGAGGTCTGAGTACCAGAGGAATCCGATGTTTAAGCCTTTACAAGCCTCTGGGGGCTGCGTGCTCTCCTCCAGGTGCTCCAGGCTCCCTGGGGTGGGACCCCCCTCCTTTGCAGCCCCCTCTCCCTGCTCCCTGTCTCTCAGAGCAGCTCCGCCCCAGCAGTCCCCCAGCTCTTCCCTTCAGCTCTAGGATCGCTCCTCTCCCCCTATTTGTTGATTTCCTCTCTGCTCCTCCACTTGTCAGGAGCCCTGGCGCTCAGTCCACGGTCCTTTGCTCTTCTCTGTCCACGTGCGCCTCTTGGTGGCCTCCTGAGTCTACATGGCGATCACCCCAAGTGTGCATCTCCTACCACCCCCCACCCCCGCTCCAGACCTGCGTGTCCAGCTGCCTTCAGGACATCTCCCTGCCTTGTCTAGTGGGCATCCCAAACCTTACTTGTCCTCAGTAATCCGACCCCAAGTCTACTCTTCCTTCATTTAGGTCAAAATCTTGGAGTCACCTTTGACCCCTCTAGGCCAGATCGTATCCAGTATCTGACCACTTCTCTCCTCTTCCCCAGTGACCACCACGTCCAAGGTACCACCATCTCTCCTGGATTATTCCAACAGTCTCTTAACTGGTATGAGACAGAGATTCCAAATATGTGAGATCCAGTTCACCCCTGAGTATCCATGGAGCTATGTCAACCTCACTATGCCTCTACTGACCTATCCATAAAATGGGAAAGACATGTACTCCAGAAAACCTCTACCCAAAGAAATGTTTTAGGTCATGAAACATTGTTAAATATGGCCTGTATTCAAATAAAAGAAAAGGAAGGACTTCTCTGATGGTCCAGTGGATAAGGCTCCGTGCTCCCAATGCAGGGGCCGTGGGTTGCATCCCTGGTCGGGGAACTAGATCCCACATGTGTGCCACAACTAAGAGTTTGCATGCCGCAACTAAGAAGGCTGCATGCCGCAACTAAGAAGTCCGCGTGCTGCAACTAAAGATCCTGCATGCTGCAAATAAGACCCGGTGCAGCCAAAATAAATAAATACTTTAAAAAAAATAAAAGAAAGGGGGACAGGGAAAGAGAGAGAGAGAAAGAGATTGAAGAGGGAGAAAGGGAAGGAGACAGGGAGGAAGGAAGGAAGGAAGGGAGGGAGGCAGGGGAAACTAGAACAAAGCCACTTGTTGGAACTCTGGTTTCCCAAATCCATTGCATTCCTTTCACCGTCTCTAGCGTTTGGACAACTCAGAAGTCCTTCAATTTGCACACGTGCCCGGGGGCTTTGAGAGCCGTGTGGTGCCCTAACTCTGAGAGCTGTCCGAAGAACCCCACCTCCTGACCCCAGCTCTGCCGCTGCCACCGTAGGCAGTTTTCCAGGTTTAGAGAATGCCGTCTCCCTGTGGACACAGACCACACTCCCCAGGAAGGTGAGGGATCAATTCATCTACGTAGACTCCAGGGAAGAAAGACAATCCTAGGTACCCCCACGTGAGAAGGTGACCCTTAGGCACTGTCCGACCAAAACCTGAACAACAATGCACCACATCACACCCTTGCTTGCAACTCTGCCCTGTGGGAAAGCCCACGCTCCTCAGCCGGCCTCCCCAGAACCCCCTGAGCCTGACCCGGCCAGACTCAGGGTCCCATAGAGTTTGGGGTGTATAAAATGATGCTGGTTCCCATGGAGACACTGGATCCCATAGCCCGACTCCCCCAGCATGCCAGACCGCAGCAAGGCTAAGTCTCTATTTGGTCTGCTGTGTCTCTAACCCCTCTCGGACAATCGTGGAACTATTTCAGTGGAGGAGAGGGCAGGTCTGGCTCGAGCCCCAGCAGGCAGCAGCCTCCAGCTGGAAGTTAGTAGCTTCCCTTTGTCTCAGCATCTTGACTTCCAGTCACCTCTCTTTTTCCAGCAAAGTGATGCTCACTTTCTAGTTGACATAACACCACGAAGTTTCCCTTTGAAATAAATTTATTCGTTTAAAAACATAAGTGAGTTCTTGGGAGAAAATCACGAGGTCAAAACAGTGCAGGTGGCGTGTGGATGAAGTCATGGGGACTCTTGGTGAGGCCAGCGTTTGTGGTCCTCTGCATAGACCAGGCTGCGTCCTGCCTCTCTCCCTCTGTCCCTGCTGTGCCTCCGCCTGGACCATCCTTTCCACCCCTTCCCCCGATCTCTGCCCCTTGTTACTGTTCCAGTGTCTGCTCAAGCGTCCCGCCCCAATGGGCCTTCCTCGGCCATCCCCTGCTCTCCATCACCCCGTCTCTTTATCTTGCTCTATTTTTTTTCTGAACACGTGTCACTTCCTGACATATTATATACTCATGGGTTCATATGCTTGTTTTCTGTCTCATCCATTCAGCACGTAACTTGCAGAGAATGTGTTAGTTCTGCTCATGGCTGTAACCCTGGCCCCTAGAGTAGTGCCTGCTTGTAGCATGTGCTCGATAAAAGGGTGCCAACTGAACAAAAGACCAAGCAGAGCAGGTAGGAAGTGATGAGGGGCAGTGTCCGCTGGCCATCTTATAACTCTTCTCCCAAAGACACCCTTGGAAACACCTCTCCTCTCCAGCACACAAATTGAGCAGGCATACGGCTTCCTCTAAGCCTTGAGCCCTACCTTCCCCACCTCACCTCTGCAGAGCCCTGAGGTCCCTGCATTTGGCCCTGCCGTGGGCAGAAGTGGTCGGGCCTGGGGGGATGGAGGTGCTGTGACTTTGCTAAGGATGCTGCCATGAGAGGCGGGGAGGGGTTGGACTTGAGAGCTCTGAGTCAGATTTCAAGGAGCTCTTGTCTGCTTGGTTCCCACCACCATTCCCTACATGGAATGTACAACTCCCAGGAATTTTTTTCTCCAGTGAGGTGACCCCGGGAAAGGCAGGCAGAGCCTGTGGGGAAGTCATGATGATGATGATGATGAAGAGGAGGAGGAGGAGGAGGAATTATTTCTAGACAGCATTAAACCAGTGTGGTAAAATGTGTGTGGTGAAGTCTCTGCCCTGCAGAATCTCCATCTACCACTAGGGCTGTAGGACAGGGTTGGTCAAGTTGATTTCTAAGGACACTTCCAGGTCTAAATGAGGACAAGGAAGCTGTTAGAAAGACTGAGGCAGAAGAACATGTATGAAAAGAAAAAAAAAGATGAGAGAGGGAGAGAGAGAGAAATATCGTATCTCTGGAAGCACGGACATTCCACAGTTAAATCATGCCTCTCTCTCCTAATCCTAAATTCTAGCCCAACCGTAGGCTGATGCTAGAAATTCTACCACTAAAGCCTCAGCCCTCTCCCTCATATACTTTTTCTGAGGGGCAGGGCACTCATTTTTTCTCTCCCGCAGATACTTTTATCCTTAGGAAGGGTGTAACTCTAAACCACAGATGAAATAGCTTTTAGCTTTGCTGTGTGGAGGATGGCTATCTGGACAACTGTGTTGAGAAGGATCCTGAGGTTGTGTTTAGACTCAATGAGGAAAAATCCTCTAATTGATTAGCAATGTCTGCTGAGGGCAAGGGAAGGAGAAGCAGAGGCATGAACACCACTCATCTGCCCTTCCCAGCTCTGAGTCAGGAGATGGGGGCAGGGAAGTAAGTGAGAAAGTGGAGAAGGGATGTCTTTTTCTCAACCTTCTCTCATGATATATAAATTATTTTATCCTGCTATCCTATACTATTCTTTCTTTCTTTTTTTAACCTTCTTGGGGAATTTAAAATAAATTTTACTTGTAGGTATTTTTGGAAAAAGTAATACATAAATATAAATAAGCTCAGGACTGCTCAAGGTGGACAGTCTAATAGGAGACTCTCACCACAAAAAGCTGGCACCTCGCCTGCCCACAGAGGGCTATACATCAGGGTGAGTATAATGGGAAGGGGACCAGTCCTCCTGAGAGTCTGCAACCTGGCTGCCATCCCCAGCAGATGGCCTCCCAGGTTAACGTGTCCTGTGGAGACCACAGCCAAAACCTATTGGATATTCAGGAGGTTCTGGGGACACATAGCATGGGCGGGGCACACTCCCAGCTGTAACCACCCCAGGCCAGACCACCATGTGAGGGTCCAGGCTCCAGTAACTGAGGACAGGGTGGGAGTCAGGTGACCTGTGGTTGAGTCCCAGCTTTGCCATCAACTTTCTTCTTGACAAACAGGGAGACTGAAGTACAGGAGGAAAGGGCCTATTGTCCTGGGTCACATAGCAAGTTGGGTCCAAATCCTCCCAGTGCCCTCCTCTTAGGTCTTGAAGGTCATATGGATTCTCAGAGTCTCTGAGTGAATGGGAGTGAGCGTCTCTTAGGCTCAGATGGAGACACGTATGAAGAACAGCACATGTCCCTCTCACCAATCCTCCCTGGTGCACATGGCAGGCATCAGTAATCAATCATGGCAGTGTTTGCCCTTGACTCAGATACAGGCTCACAGTCCTGCTCCGAACAAGCTCTTGGGAGCACCCACCAGACAACGGGCATTGAGACCAACCTGTTTGCTATTTCTGTCTGAGTGGAAGTTGTCCCACAGGAAGGAGGAAAAGAAAACACGTGCTGGGCACTTTCTAAGTGTCAGCCATTCTACACCAAATAATGCCAACTTTCAAAAATTAATTTCAAGGCAGGGTTGTCAGTCTCATTTTACAGATGAAGAGACAGAAGCACAGGAGCAAAGAAACAACCCAAAGGTCCACCAAGAAGACGCTGGAAAAATAAACCATGGCACCACCACAAAAATGGAATACTCTGTAGCTATGAGAAAGATGAGGTTGATTCAGATACCTGTAGGGGAAGTATCTCCAAGATACATTGTATCAGTAACCTATTACAACGACCAAGCTGCAAAACAGATCCTCCAAAACTCTGTGGCTAAAAACCACTACAAATTTAGCTAATGGTTCTGAGAACCTGAGGGTCAGCAATCAGGTTGGGCTGCTCTGGGCAGTTCTCTGGGCTCCTACACACACCTGAGGCCAGGTGTGGGTTGGGTAGGCGGCTTTGCTGGTCATGGCTGGGCTCTCCACTCTCTGGGGCCTTGACTGGGGCAACTGAGCTGACATCTCTGCTCACGTGTCTCTCATCCTCCAGCAGGCTGGCCTAGGCTTATTCCCATGGGTCAGCAAGGCTCCAGAAGAGTTAGCAGAAGCATGCAAAGCTTCTTGAGGCCTAGCTCGGAACTGGCACACCATCTCTTCCACCACATTCTTCTGGCCAACACAAGGCATCTGGGCAAGCCCAGGTTCAAGGCAGGGAGAACTAGACTCTGCCTCTTGATGGGAGGAGCTGCAAAAGCACGAGAGAGTGCACGGAGACAGGGCTGTGTGAAGGACTGTGGCCATTTCTGCAATCAACCACATCTATTAAGCCACATAAGCAAGCTGTGAAGTCATGTGAAACATTGGTCTCCTTCAGGGAGTAGAAGCGATAGGGATGGGCAATTCGGATCTTCTCTTGTATTTAGCATGTGTCCTTTCATGATGTTTTATTTTTGTTTCAAAAATGAAACATTTTGACTTAAAAGAAATAAAGAAGTTATCCTTCAGGTGTTTTTTCAGACTCATGAAATGATACATGTGCAGAGAAGAGGGTGTTGGGGGTGTCATCTAATGCTGTCTGCTGTACTGAGAGGTCCAAAACCCCCTAAGTGAACACCAGTGGTTCCTGCTTAAATAGCCATCCAGGGCTCCATATAATGGAATTCTGTTCACCGTAAAACAAGAAGCAGACAGCCTGAAATGTTCTGCTAAACTGCAGGACATATGCAGTGAAAACTGTGAGTATGTGCCCATTCATGTGAAGGGTGTATAAACTCTCTCTGGAAGGTACACAAGACAGCAGCAGTGGCTGCCCAAGGGTCAGGGGTGAGGAGGGAGCAGCTTTCTCTTCACATACTTTCATACCCTTATGATTCTTGTCACATGAATATGGCTCCTCTTCCAAAATAGATAGAAGTTTTAAAATGATTTGTTTTTAAAGCAAATCTAGTGAACTATTACATTTACAATGGATAAACAGCAAGGTCCTACTGTATAGCATAGGGAACTATATCCAATCTCTTGGGATAAACCATAATGGAAAAGAATATTTCAAAAAGAATGTATATATGGGTAAAACTGAGTCACTTTGCTGTACAGCAGAGACTGGCACAGCATTGTAAATCAACTATATGTCAACTAAATATATATATATATATATGTATAAAAAAAAAAGAGGACTCCAAAAAAACAACAAAAAAGTAAATTTAAGTTTTAGAAAGAAATAATTCTATTTAAAATGCCTGGGGGAAGGGAGACAAAGGATGACATATATTTTGTTCCAACCACTGACTCACTCTTTGACCCAAGGGTAGGTCATTGGCTATCTCTGAGCATCAGTTTCCACCAGCAACAGAATGGGACAAATCTCCCTGGCTCACTCCCAGGTCACTGTGAGCAGGGCCATTGTGTTAGCCAACTCCGTGGGTGCCATTCACATCACTGTCCATGTGACTGGGGCCCCTTGGCATTGTGCAGTGCACAGCATAGGCAACTGGAGGAGGCAGCCTTGATGTGAGGCTGAAATGGGCTAAGGGTGGGGAGAGAGATCTAGCTCTCTCTAGGGTGAGAAGGGTGTGCATGCTTGAGTGTTCAGAATGTGACAGTGCATTCCTATAAGAGAGCATGGACTTTCTGCTGACATATGTCCTGTGGACACTGGCTAAATAGATGGGACGATCACTCTGTGCCCTCCCAGGCTCAGGCTCCTGGGTCTTCTAGGAACCATGCCTGAGACAAGCAGGGGCCACACTGCAGGCTGCTGAGGCCTCACACTCCACCTCTGGGGGCCCAGGCGAGCTGTCTCCTCAGGCCCTTCCCATGCTGGCTCGGAGTCTCTATCCCCAGGGTCGGGATGCAAGAGAGGAATTTCTCACGCACCAAGATGCCTCCCACTTTTCAAACTGCAGAGATGGTAGCCCAGTCAGAGAGCAGTGGGCTTGAATCCCAACTCCAACACTATCCTTGGGACCTCTGAGTCTCAGGTAAAGGCCACAGTAGTGGGTGGGGGAAGATATCTGAGTGCAGAGGACCCCAGCCAGCCAGTCCCGGGCCAGTGCCTAAGGGCCCCAGCTGACCCCCAGGCTGATCCTCAACTCGTGTCCCAGCAGCCCAGCACTGCGGGTCAGAGAGAGCCACACAGCTGATATCAGGCACACGGGAGGCTGCACAGCACTGCAGGGCCTCACAGCCAGCTTCAGAGTGAGGAGGCAGGAGCCTCCCATCCACCCCCTTCCAGGCGGCAGACAGCAGCCTCAGCCTCTCAGTTGCTGTGTGACTTTGTGTGACACCCCCATCTGTCCCAACAGATTCTGATGATCCAGTTTTCTGACAAGCCCTGGGGGCTCTCTAGGCTAGGACTGGGACTGAGGGTCTGTGTGGCATGGGAGTGAAGCGGGGGTTTTCAGGTGGGCTGGGGCCAGGACTGGGAGACTTCGGACAAATGGGCAAGGTGTCAAACCGTCAGAAGTGTAGCAGGCCTCCCTGGGAGCCTCCTAGTCAGGCCTCCACAGTTCATGAAGGGTCGGGCCAGCAGATACAGGGGAGATGGCAAGACTGCCAGGCACCTGGTAGGGAGGGAAGACAGGTGTCTTCAGCAGGTTGACCAGCCTGAATCTACAAGAGAAGCACATTTACAAGAAGTGGCTTTTTTGGTCTCCTTCATCTGAGCCCAGAGGCAGGAAGCAGGTTCAGGACACCATGCAAGTGGTGGGGGGCTGGTCCTGAGCCCCACTTACATTCCTCTTGTCCGCTGCCCAGCTGTGAGCCCTTGGGCAAAGCAGCCACCTCCCTGGCATAGCCTTGGAGCCAGAATGATCACCCTGTGGTCACAGACCATAACTGTCCTACCCGATTTAGGGACAGGGATGGGTGAGGAGATGCCTCATCACAGGTGAGAGACCCCTCCAGGAATGGCCAGTAGCAATCATGTCTGGGAGTTCGTTCAGTCATGGGTTCGCGTCCCGTCTCTGCCACCTGACCAGCTTGTGTCTTCACAGGCAAGTGACTTCACACCACTGAGGCTCAGTCTTCATCTGTGAAATGGGGATGATATAAATACCCTCCACAGAAGGGATGTAGGGCTTTAGCATAACCCTGCATGTGGATTGCTTATACAGAGCAAGGCCTCAGTAAGCCATAGCCCCATCAGGATCACTGCTAGCCATTGCTTCATGATTATGAGCAGTAATAGTAATCATCACATGAGCCCCTTGCTCTGCCTTCATTTCCTTATCTGTAAAATGGGGACAGTAAAAGGGCTGACATCACAGGGTTGCTGGGGGGATTCTATGAGTAGAGTGTTTGGAAGGGTGCCTGGCACAGAGTGAGCACTCAGTAAATGTCTGGCATTTTTACTATTACTGTTTCACCATCGCTGTTGTTGTTGTCATCTTCTTAGCCCTGGAAAAGCTCAATAAGCCAGCACAGTCTCCTCCAGGAAGGACGCACTCACGTGCCTACACTGGGAAAGGGAGGTTCCCGGAATAGAGGTCCCTTGACCAGGTCAAGCTCCCCCTCCTCCAGCCCAGTTGCGGCTCTCCCCCCGGGGCGCATCTGCTCGCATCTGCAAGCATCTGCTCGCATCTGCTCCTGCCCAGGAGCTGGCAGCGGCCGGGAGCGGGGAGGCAGGGGCTGGGAGCACGCGGGGCCGCACGTGGCCGCCCGCGCCCGGCCTCTGCGCGGGGAGGGTGTGGCCGGCCCTGGCCGCCGCTGGAGCCGGGCCTGGGGCGCCTCTGGGCGGTCTCGGCCGGCCCCGCGTTAGCGTCGGCCCGGTGGGCGCTGGGGGACAGCAGCGCGGGGCAGCGAATCCCCGCCCCCCGCTCGCCAGAGCGGCGGTTCTCCTTCCACCTACAGCCGCCTTCCCAGAACCCCGACTCCCCAGGTCATAGCGTCCCGGGGAAACGCGAAATCGTCCTCGATGTCTTCTCTTTTTTCTGTCATCCCCAACATCGTCAGTTACTCCCGTTGACTCTCTTCCGAACCGAGTCCAAATCCAGCCGCTTCTCCACACCCCCGTGGATTCTGCGTGTCCAGCCACCATCCTCTCTCCCCCGGACTATTGCAGTATTGTCCCCGCTCTCACGCGTGTCCTGCTTCGCGGCTGGCACTGCCACAGCTGCCGGTGTATTTGTTGTAAGCTACTTTTTGTGTTAAAAGGGCAGAAAAAGAGTGCGGATTGTTTGCGCTTGTATTTGTGTAAGGAAGCCACCCTGTCCTGGTAGCGACATGATGGAGACAGTTTAGAGGTGGAGCTCAAAGCCTATAGCGTTTGGGGGCCCCTTTAAGAAAAAGAATAGAAAATTAGGTACAATAGGTGAGATTTAGAATGAGAAAAGTAATCATAGAAAATTGGAAATTTTAGAAAGCTGGCAAACGCCACAAACATCACAAAACCCAGAGAAATAACACAATATTTGTATTAATTAACTACCTGAGATGCCTTTATAATCCTTTTCCCCCAGCATTTCATTGATCACCTTTATATGATGACACTTTCGTCATATTATCTATAAGGAATTAAAAGATAACCCAGCCTTTTCTCTAATGATGAGCCCTGTTGAATTGTTTTTATTACTACAGACTGTTCAGGAACATTTCTTTTAGTTTCACAACGTGTACTTGTAAGTGTTTTATATAAACACATAGATTTTAGCACCACTGTCAGATTTAGAAAAACGTCCATCAGGGTCATATATGACCTGTTACAGACCGCTTGGTCGTTTGTAGCACAGCTATAAGTTTGTGCCCTAAAAACACAGAAATTCTGATAAATTGCATTTCGTGTGGTCATCCCAAAAGAGGGAAAAAAATGTACTGCGTTTTAATTGTATATGCTGCATTATCCAGTCTATTCATGCAGGAGAGAGCTTTGGTTTGGACCAGGCATCCACAACAGCACCGAGAAGCAAATCCTCCATTTATAGTTTCACATGTCTGATGATGGGAAGAATTTTCTACAGAGTGGTTTCTGGCTCCTTGAATTTCAGGCCTGGTTTTCCTTCACCTTCTGCATGCTTTCTGTGCTGGGTGACACAGAGCATCTTCATATGGTGATACGAACTCTGGACCAGTATCTCTGAGTTACAATCCAGGCCAGTGGCCATGGGCAGCTTGTAGGGTGTTCCTGAAAGCTGTCTTCTACACCAGGATGGCCGGCAATAACGTAACCATACTTTCAACCACATACGTTTATCTCAGTAAACTCAAATTAAATGTATCTCCAACTTAACTTCCCCTAAGCTGGATCCCCCAAATACCCACAGCCTCTCCAATACCACTCAACATGAGAGAAAGAGGGATGGATGAGATTCATTGTAGAAAGAGAGGGCTTGGCTGCTTGCAGGTGAAATATATTACTTTTGCAAATTTTGCACACATGACCGGTGAACATAGCATTGGGCCCCAGCTGGGAACAAGCAAGGAGCCCGTGTACAGGAGAGACCCTGAAAACATTTTCTGAGTGCTATGGTCTGAATGTGTCCCCCGCGCCCAAATCCATATGTTGAATCCTAACCCCTAAACCTGATAGTATGAGGGGGTGGGGTCTTTGGGAGATAATTATGTCATGTGGGTGGAGCCCTCATGAATGGGATTAGTGCTTTCATAAAGCAGATCCCACAGAGCTCCCTAGCCCCTTCCACCATGTGAGGACACAACGAGAGGTCTGAGACCTGGAAGAGGGCCCTCACGCGACTGTGCTGGCACCTTGATCTTGGACTTCCAGCCTCCAGAACTGTGAGCAATACATTTCTGCTGCTTATAAGCCACTTGGACTATGGTATTTTGTTATAGCACCCAGAACAGATTAAGACACTGGGCTTTATAGTAAACCCAGCTCCGGAACACAGGATCCTCATCGGTAAAGTGGGGATTATGATCATAAAAGTACCTGTGTTATGAACAAATTATTATATGCAAAGCACTTAGATCCATTTCTGGTATATAGTAGGTGCTTATTAAACATTCGCTGGATGAATGACTGATGAAAGAGACTTGTAAACTGTAAAGTAAATGACATTCAAGTTCTTTAGTCCAGTTAACAGTTGGCATAAGCCAGACCAATTCACTGAAGCCCTTGCATGGCAGATTTGTCAAAACCTGGTTTTAAGAAGAGAAGTAACTTTATGTACAGCAGCAGCTAGGGCTGGGGCTCTCCCAGGGGGTGGGGCTGGGAGCATCCCAAGAATGTGGTTATTTAGCCTCCATTCACAGCCTCAGGGATGAGGATCCCACTGCATCTGGGGGCTCCTCCCACCCATGACTCCCACACCTGCTCCCTGTGGCCCCCTCCGCCGTCAAAGAGAAGAGGGCCCAGCCCAACAGGCAGAGGTTCCGAAAGATGAGAAAGATGGAAGGCTCAAGTCACACTAACCTCGAGAACAGAAAGAATGAGAAGTTTTAAGCTCTCCGTAGGACAAGCAAGGGAATGAAGAAAGCACATAGGAGGTCATCTAGTGGAAGAGGAGAGAAACGGACAAAAAGAGCATCAGTCCCTGGGGGAGAGAGGGAAGCGTGAGGGAGCAAGGCGGGGGAGAGACGGGCTGGCGAGCTGGAGGAGCAGCTCTCTTCATTCTGCCCACAGACATTGTTCCTGCGCCAACAGCTATTCACTAGACACCTGTGCTTTGGGATACAGCAGTGGGCAAGGCAGACAAAACCCTCTGCTCTCAAGCAGCTTAGATTTTGGTGATGGAGACAGAAAATAAACAAGTGAGCAAAGAAATAAAGCAATAAAGACGTGCAGAAAATGAAGACAGAGTGAGGTTGTAGGAGGCGCCAGGGGCTACTTTACAGAGGGGCAAAATGTGTGCTGAGACCTGACCAGTGAGAAGGAGCTGATGACGGGAAGATGAAGGAAGAGCATGTCGGGCAGAGGAACAGCGAGTGCAGAGGCCCTGAGGTGGCTGTAGCCTGGCCTGTTGAGGGAAGAACGTGGAGTGGAGGGAGCTGGGGGAGACTGGCGGGGGGCAGCGGGGGGCGTGGGTGCAAGCTTAGCCTTGAGGGCAGGGAGTCAGGATTTTTTTAGCCAGGATATTGACTGATTTTTGTTTTAAATGTATAGGATTTCAAAGAAAATACCGCATTCTACTGTTCAGATGGCCTGGGTACTTAAAGTGGTTCTGGGAGAGAAATCAAGCATTTATAGAGCACCCACTGTGATCCAGACTCTGGCACAGGGTCCTTCATGGCCATTTTTTCCATTTGCCTCTTAAATGGCGATGGAGCCACCTGATTTCCATTTTTCAGCTGATCCAACCGCAGCCCAGAGAGGTGACATGATTCATCCTGTGTGGGAGAGCTGGAAGGTGGCTGACCCCTAGTCTGGCCCATGTTTTACTAGAACACAATTTCATAGCCCTTCCTAAAATGGGTGTGAATTCTTTAACGTTAATAAAGTGATCTGTCTGCACTTTATTATCTCCTGTGCTACATGAATGTTATCACCTCTTTTCAATGGCCTGGGAAATATTTCTGAGACCTTGAATGACTAGTCACAGCTCTGTAGCTGCCTTTTATCCTTGGTTTCCAGAGTCTTCCCTCTGAGCAGGATCGCTGTGACCTGAACTCCGAGTTTAGATCCAGCCAGCACCAGTGGAAAGTAGAGGCCGCTTGCCCATCCACTGCCTTTGTGCAAATCAGAAAAAGTCTCCCTTTGCTCAAGACACTTGACTTCCAGCTTCCAGAAAAGCGTTGTAATAACAATTCTGTTAGAGCATCCTTTGAGGCCACCTGTTAAAAACTGTCCTCATACATGTGTGACTCTGTGCTCTCTTTGATGTGAGAGGTGCTCACTTAGGGGCGGTGCCCTTGTGCAGTGCACAACCTGAGTGGGGGGGGCGGCAGTTCTCCAGGCCCCTGCAGAAAGCTCTGAGCCCCAGAGAAAGGAGATCCGTTTGGAAGTGGCCACACTTAACTACACATATGAACATGGCTGTAGCCCAGGGGTGACCACGACTGTCCAGGTTTTCCTAGAACTGCCCCGCCCATTAGGACATTGGGTTCTGGTTCACCTGTCATCACCACTCTGTCCACCCCGAGTGCCACACTTCCCCCACCCCGTCCATTGAGTCTGTACCTGCTGCGGGTGTCAAATGTCCTGGCAACCCTGGCTTCCCACACATTCTCCCGGCACCAGGAGATGAGGTCCCTGAGCTGCCCCCTGCAAAGAAGCCCCAGCTCGCCTGTGGGCACCCTGGGGCTCCAACACTCACTGGGCCCCCTTGTAGCTAGCACCACCTCCAAACGACATGGCTCATCTTTGAAGCCTTTCAGCTCCTAAATTTAGAAGCGTGGATTAAATCCAAATAAATGGAGAGTTATGTAACTTCACATCCCTCTCTTCTGTCCCTCCGCTTGGAATAATCAGGCTTAATCGGCTAACGATGGGGCCCTGAATGCAGCCCCAATCCTCGGAGAAGTTATTAGGCTTATATAAGAAGTGACATTGGCCTGGTGTATTATGAGGCTTTAAAATACATTCTCTCTCTCACTCTGTCTTTCCTCTCTCAATCTCTCCCCGTCACGCACACATTCTAACACACACACACACATTCCCCCAAACATGTCCATCAAATGCTGAAGCTGCTTAGCTAGTCTGGGATCAAATGCATGCAAGCTGAGAGGTTTCACTCATCAGGTGGTTAAAATATATCACCTAAAAATAAATCACCTCAATCCGTAATGACAGCTAATCCAGGAAAGAAGGAAGCACTTTGCCATAAAATTATAGACTATTTAAGGGAAAAGGGAGGTGCAAGGAGGGAGATCTGAGAACTTCCTAATCATCTGAACTGTCCAGCAATAGAATGGCAAGCCCAGGTAAGTAGTAAGCTCCCTGTCACTGGAAGGGAGTAAGCAGAAGTTAGGGATATTGGACAAGGATTCCTGCACTGAGTAGATTCTGAACGGTAACTGACACTTATACAGAACATTTAAACAATTTATGTGCCAGGAATTGTGCTCTGTAGGCATTATAAGAGGGATGGCAAATGGTTTCATCTCACATGCCAAATCTTATCTATTGGGAGTAGCTGCCTGGAGCTCTGGACACAGAGCAAGATTCTGAGGCTCAGTGAGAAAGAATTTTCTTGATCAGTTTGCAACGTTTTCCATGGTGGAAAGGAGAAAACTGATGTTTTAATCAATTAGTAATGTCTGCCATGGGTGCCAAGGAAGAGAACAGAAGGTGTGCTATTTGCCAATGATGTTATCTTGTGCTTTATCCATCCCTTTACAGATAAGGAAACTGAGATGCAGAGGTTCACAGCTGGTAAGTGGCAGAATCAAGATTTGGACCCGGAGGCTCCAGAGTCTATGCTTGCCTGCCTCTCAGCAATGGGAGGAATGGGCCCGGGGCTGAATACGCACCACCAGCCAGCAATGTACCCTCGTTCCCAAATGACACAGGCATTTGAGTTTGCAGCCTCTAAGTTGTGGGCTCAAGGAGGGCATCTTCTGGGTCGGCAGGCTACAAGGAGGAGGCACGTGGGCTACTCCCTGACCCTGGATGGACCCTCCACACCCAGCACCCATCTCTGACCCCCAGCATTACTGGAGATGATGAGGAAACTGAGGCCCCCAAGGGTGGGCATCTGTCTTCCTCAGACCCTGAGCCTGGTGGTACATCAGAACCCAACGGCCCTGGTCAGGGAACACATTCTACAGCAAACACAGTGCAGGAAACCCAAGGGGATAAAGGGGCCATGGCAGGGACCCAGCAGGCAGGATGTGCCTCTTGGCTCAGCTTGCCACAGGAGCTGGCTTCTCAGCCCAGCCTGCACCATGCCAGCTCCCCGAGGACATTAGCACCGTGCCACGAGCCTCTGGATCGGGTTTCATGGCGGCCCCCAGTCGCAAGTTGAAATTGCCCCTTCCCAGCCACGAGGCCCCCCATACCTGTCCCCCACTCCTTCAGTCCTCAGACTGTGGCTACCTGGCCAGCTGCCATCGTGGGTACTTCTCCTCTCCCAGGCCACTTTCAACAACCTCTCACTCCCCTCTCGTCACTCCTCCATCCTTCCTGTCCCAGGGCCTCTCTCTCCAGCCCTACTTTTCAGCTTCTGTCCCTACCACTTCCTGTCGGGGGGAGGGGGACATCTTTTTACCCAAATCCTTGCTAAGAAACAAAGCCACGTGACAACAGAGAAGGTTTCAAATGGGGCCATGTCAAGACCTGATGCATGTGAAGCCCTAGAACAAGGAGGAGAGCGTGGTGTGGGGCTGGTCGCAGTCCCAACTGCTGGCGCTCTCCTTGTGTGCAGATGTGGGACTGAGAGAACAAAGGCAAGGCACACACATGAAGGCCACTCAGGACCTTGGCCAGGACCTTGAAGTTGCATAAGCCCAAGGGCGTGGCTGCTTTTGTATTCTGTGCAGATGGTGTCCTGGGACTGTGCAGGCAGGAGAGGGGTCATGGCCCCGGAGGCCGGGAATGGAGACCGGTGTCCCCTCCCTTGCTGACATCTCACCTTGGATCCTCTTCAAAGTGGTCAGAGTTTTACAGACTCTACAGAAGTGCCTCTGCCTTTAAGATAACCCCCCAAGGCTCTTCATCCATAGGAGATAAGTCAGGGGGTGAAGTTTCTGGTTACAAAAGGTGGACCCTGAATGGCTGCTCTGGTTCAAGGACTTGAGCCCTTCTGCACGGCTCATCAATGGGGAGCTGCCTGAAAAGTCACCGAGACTGGTCAGTTCCAAATACTTGGCATCAGGTCGCTTTTTGCAAACAAATTCTTTCTTGGAACCCCAGGCCATGAGACAAATAAAAAACATGAGGTATAGAGGTGGATGGGCCCATGACTCCTCCAAAGTCACTGGCAACATTGTGTGTGTGTGTGTGTGTGTGTGCGTGCTCTCTAGGTGGGAGGCCCGAGTTATCTTGATTCTTCAAGGGCTACTTGCCCCAGGAAGGGTTAAGAAGGCCTGGAAGCACCCGCTGACAGTCTAGGATACTGTGATTGTCACATCTATTTTTGTCACCTGTTTGCCTTGCTAGCTTCGTGTTGCTCCAGCTGACATTTAAATGAGTTTGCATTTGCAGAGCCCACACCAACTGGTGCTGTGCGTGCTGTGGGTGTGGGGGACGCAGGGGAGGGCCCAAACCCAACAGATGGAAGGGGAGTAGATGCTGGAGATTAAAATGTGGCCCCAGACCATCAGGAGCTGCAGGGAGCATCTGAAATGCTTTAAAGGGAGAAACCAAGGCGCCACAGAAAGAGCCAGAATGTAAATAGGATGGCCCCACTCCAGCTTCTTGTTCTCTGATGTGCTGTGTAGACTTGGATAAGATGCTTTCCCTCTCTGTTTTCACCAGACATGAGGACCATGTGTCCCGAAATGTGAAGCACACAACATGGCCTTAAATGACATCAGTGCACACGCAGAGAGTGATTCTTTTCTGACTCCCGTTGAACCCTCCTTTCTGATTACATCCAGGGAGGAAGGCTTGGTGCGGTGCTGGGCATCTGGCACACTTCGCTAAACCCTGCAGACCTCCCTGGCGATGACTTGGCTGGCCTGGCACCCTGGGCAGCCTCAGTGTCGGGTTGGACTGTGGTGCACGTGGTTTTCTGGGCACTGCTGCGTTCTACTTGTGCACAGTGTACCAGTGCCCTTTCCAGAAGAGATATGAATGAAGTCTTCTAAATTTTTTAATGACCTTAAGTAAAGAATGAATAAATGACAACTGAACACAAAATATTAAGAAAATGATTGTACAGGAGCGACGGGGGTATGACAAAAATGTGGAGTTGGGATGAGAATGGCCAAAGCTATGCAGACAGAGCAAGCAGACCTCCTGGGTTCTCAGAAGCTCTGTCACACTGGACCCCACCCACCCCGAGCCCTGGAGAGGGTCCTGCTGGCCCAGGTTCTGCCAACGACTCCGGAGCAGTGGGGGGCTCTGAGCAAAGGTCTGGGTGGTGACAAGGAGCTAAATGGCCTTCAGGTGAGTATCTGAAACTGGGGCACATACCCGCCTTGGGTACCAGGATCTGGTCTGTGTAGTTTGTGAAGACCAGAAAACTGAGGACGATGAAAATCAACTTCTGTGTAGTTTAAGACATTTCCCATTACAAAGACAGTGTGGCTTTATTGTGGTAGGGAATGCAAATGTCACAGACACTGTGGGTGATGTCCCGGGGACCCAGGTACCTGAGAGGTCCCAGCCCAGTAGCGGCCAAGTCTGGACTCTGTGTCAGGCCATCTGGTATGAGTCCTGCGCTGCCCACATGACCTTCGGGCGTGCGCTCGTATCGGCTAGGACTCTGGCCTGCAAGCAACAGAAGAGGCTCAGCTGATTCTAGCCAAAGATACGGGGCCTTCTTGGAAGGATAGGAGGTCACTCTTGGAATCAAAGTCTCAAAATCAGCAGGGCTCAGATGAGGGGGCCTAGGGGCAAGGACCCGCAGACAGAGTCTTCAAGGAGAAGACGTGTCACAGGACTCAAGAGTCAGAGTCCCCCGAGAGAGAGTCCGACCTGCCAAGCCTGGGTCACGTGCCCAGGTCCTAGAGGAGAACAGGGCACCTGACTGACAGTTTTGACCAGACAGCCAACGCTGAGGGTGTGGAAATTGGGGTGCCCCTCCCAGAAAAAGGGGTAAAGAATGCTAGGCAGGCAAGGAAAGCACGCATCTGCTCTGCTACCATGCTGTCGCGTGCCTCAGTCTTCTCCTCTGCAAACAGGCATAAAAATGTTCCAGCCCTTTGAGGGTGGTTGGGGGAGTTAAATGATGTCACTGTGCGGGGCCTGCTTGCAGTAACTAACAGCCCATAAATGTCAGTGATGGGCTTTTTTACTGTTTGTTGTAAGAGGACACAGAGACAAGCCACTGTCAGCCAGATGTGAGCCTAACAGATGCCACATGCTCCTTTCGGTTACAGCCAGGGGCACTGGAGCTGGCAGGCGTGTGTTCAAGTCCTGGCTCCACCACCGAGTCGCTGTGCAGCCCCAGGCAAGTGACCTCAGCCCTCTGAGCCACAGTGGTCACATCCGGCTGCCAGCTGCTTCCTGGGCACAAACCAGTGTCTGCAGGGCAGGCGGCAGCACGCCAGGCCCAGGGGCTTGGGGCAGGTGGGCGCCTTCCTGGGAGGCTGTGTTCCTGCCCTGGAGCAAGGACTGCTGGGCCCTCACATGGCAGCAGCCATGGGGGGCAGAAGCAGTCCCCCCGGAACCACATTTTCCCACCAAGGATGGCTCTGACCATGGGCCCGAATCCCCAGTCTCTAAAGCTCGCGACTCAGCCAGGGCTGCCAGGCCTGCTGCTTCCCATGGGCATGGAGGAAGGGACTTTCCCCTCTATCTGGGCTGCCCTGCACACAAGCAACCACTATGGAGCATCTGCTGTGGTCTCCACAGCTTCATCTTCCTGCCATAGACTCTGGAGCTGGATGGCTGGGGTCAAACCCCACCTCACTGCTTACAATTCACATGACCTCAGGCAAGTCACTTCAGCTCTCTGCACCTTACTTGATGTTCTATCTGTAAAATGAGGAAATAATAGTTCCTTTCTCCTGGTGTGACTATGAGGGTTAAATGAGATACATTTGTAAAGCACTTAGAACAGGGCCTGGCAGTAAAAACACACCACGAAGTGTTAGCTGTTGTCATCATCATCTTTATCAGCATCAGCATCATCTTTGCTACCACTTCCAGCATCCCTTGACAGGTGGGTGTAGCCCTTTGGGGTTATGGGGTAACTATTATTATTATCATCATCATTATTATTATTATTTTTGGCCACACCACGTGGCTTACAGGATCTTAGTTCCCTGACCAGGGATTGAACCTGGGCCCTTGGCAGTGAAAGCACCGAGTCCTAACCACTGGACCAGCAGGGAATTCCCTGGGGTAACTTTAAAGGACACAAAGACACACCCGGCTTTAAGAACCTTAGTTTTGTCTTTCCCTGGAGCTCTCTGGAAGCCGGAGTACGTGTGATGCTGACAGCTCATGTGTACTGAGCACTTGCTGTGTGTGGGCACTGTGCTGAGCTCTCTGCATGGATTGTTTCGGCTCAGCACTGTGAGAGAGGTACTATTATGATTGTTCCTGTATCTCACATGAGGAAACCCAGCCAGAGAGGTTAAGTAACCCACTTCCCGTGTGCACCAGCAGGGCTCATGGGTGCAGGCAATGAGGCCAAGACTGGCCATTGTAGGATGAAAAGGAATTTATGGGAAGGATGTCAGGTACTCATGGAATCTTTAGGAAGACTGGAGGGAAAGGCTTAGAAACAGGAAAGATCCTGGACAGAGAAAGTGGAAGGGGTGAGAACTGGACCTGTGCCACAGCTGGACCATCTCAGCCACCACTACCTGTGTGAGGGATTGCTCCATTGCCCCTGCATCTTGGCACCTGTCACTAAAAGTTCAGCCTGTGATCTGGCTTCCAGAGCCAGCGTTCAGTGCCTGGTGGAGGCTGTCCATGCACATGTTATAAAGCATCGGTCCCCAACCTTTTTGGCACCAGGCACTGGTTTCGTGGAAGACAATTTTTCCATGGACGGGGGTGGGGGGCCTGGGGTGGGGTGGTTCAGGCGGTAATGCGAGTGATGGAGAGCGGTGGGGAGCGATGGGGAGCGGTGGGGTGCGGTGGGGTGCGGTGGGGAGCAGTGGGGAGCGGTGGGGAGAGATGAAGAGCGGTGGGGAGCGGTGGGGTGTGGTGAGGAGAGATGAAGAGCGGTGGGGTGCAGTGGGGAGCGGTGGGGAGAGATGAAGAGCGGTGGGGAGCAGTGGGGTGCGGTGGGGAGAGATGAAGAGCGGTGGGGAGAGATGAAGAGCGGTGGGGAGCGATGGGGTGCGGTGGGGAGAGATGAACAGCGGTGGGGTGCGGTGGGGAGCGGTGGGGAGAGATGAAGAGCGGTGGGGTGCGGTGGGGTGCGGTGGGGAGAGATGAAGAGTGGTGGGGAGCGGTGGGGAGCGGTGGGGAGCGATAGGGTGCAGCGGGGAGCGGTGGGGTGCGGTGGGGAGAGATGAAGAGCAGTGGGGAGTGGTGGGGAGCGATGGGGTGCGGTGGGGAGCAGTGGCGTGCGGTGGGGTGCGGTGGGGAGCGGTGGGGAGAGATGAAGAGCGGTGGGGTGTGGTGGGGAGCGGTGGGGAGAGATGAAGAGTGGTGGGGTGTGGTGGGGAGCGGTGGGGAGTGATGGGGTGCAGTGGGGAGAGATGAAGAGTGGTGGGGTGCGGTGGGGAGCGGTGGGGAGCGATGGGGTGCGGTGGGGAGCGGTGGGGAGAGATGAAAAGCGGTGGGGTGCGGTGGGGAGCGGTGGGGAGAGATGAAAAGCGGTGGGGTGCGGTGGGGAGAGATGGGGTGTGGTGGGGAGAGATGAAGAGTGGTGGGGTGTGGTGGGGAGCGGTGGGGAGTGATGGGGTGCAGTGGGGAGAGATGAAGAGTGGTGGGGTGCGGTGGGGAGCGGTGGGGAGCGATGGGGTGCGGTGGGGAGCGGTGGGGAGAGATGAAAAGCGGTGGGGTGCGGTGGGGAGCGGTGGGGAGAGATGAAGAGCGGTGGGGAGCGGTGGGGAGAGATGGGGTGTGGTGGGGAGCGGTGGGGAGCGGTGGGGAGAGATGAAGAGCGGTGGGGTGCGGTGGGGAGCGGTGGGGAGAGATGAAGAGCGGTGGGGTGCGGTGGGGAGAGATGAAGAGCGGTGGGGTGTGGTGGGGAGCGGTGGGGAGCGATGAAGGGCGGTGGGGTGTGGTGGGGAGCGGTGGGGAGAGATGAAGGGCGGTGGGGTGCGGTGGGGAGAGATGAAGAGCGGTGGGGTGTGGTGGGGAGCGGTGGGGAGAGATGAAGAGCGGTGGGGTGTGGTGGGGAGAGATGAAGAGCGGTGGGGAGCGGTGGAGAGTGGTGGGGAGCGGTGGGGAGAGATGGGGTGTGGTGGGGAGCGGTGGGGAGCGGTGGGGAGAGATGAAGAGCGGTGGGGAGCGATGGGGTGCGGTGGGGAGCGGTGGGGAGAGATGAAGAGCGGTGGGGTGTGGTGGGGAGCGGTGGGGAGAGATGAAGAGCGGTGGGGTGCGGTGGGGAGCGGTGGGGAGAGATGAAGAGCGGTGGGGTGCGGTGGGGAGAGATGAAGAGCGGTGGGGTGTGGTGGGGAGCGGTGGGGAGAGATGAAGAGCGGTGGGGTGTGGTGGGGAGCGGTGGGGAGAGATGAAGAGCGGTGGGGTGTGGTGGGGAGAGATGAAGAGCGGTGGGGAGCGGTGGGGAGCGGTGGGGAGAGATGACGAGCGGTGGGGTGTGGTGGGGAGCGGTGGGGAGAGATGAAGAGCGGTGGGGTGTGGTGGGGAGCGGTGGGGAGAGATGAAGAGCAGTGGGGTGTGGTGGGGAGCGGTGGGGAGAGATGAAGAGCGGTGGGGTGTGGTGGGGAGAGACGAAGAGCGGTGGGGAGCGGTGGGGAGCGGTGGGGAGTGATGGGGTGCGGTGGGGAGCGGTGGGGAGCGGTGGGGAGAGATGAAGAGTGGTGGGGAGTGGTGGGGAGAGATGAAGAGTGGTGGGGAGCGGTGGGGAGCGGTGGGGTGCGGTGGGGAGAGATGAAGAGCGGTGGGGAGCGATGGGGTGCGGTGGGGAGCGGTGGGGAGAGATGAAGAGCGGTGGGGTGCGGTGGGGAGCGGTGGGGAGTGATGCGGTGCGGTGGGGTGCGGTGGGGAGCGGTGGGGAGTGATGGGGTGCGGTGGGGAGCGGTGGGGAGCGGTGGGGAGAGATGAAGAGCGGTGGGGAGCGGTGGGGAGAGATGAGTGGTGGGGAGCGGTGGGGAGCGGTGGGGTGCGGTGAGGAGCGGTGGGGAGTGGTGGGGAGAGATGAAGAGTGGTGGGGAGCGGTGGGGAGCGGTGGGGAGCGGTGGGGTGCGGTGGGGAGCGGTGGGGAGCAGCACACGAAACTTCACTTGCTCGCCCGCTGCTCACCTCCTGCTGTGCGGCCTGGTTCCTAACAGGCCGCGGACCACTACAGCCTGGGGGTTGGGGACCCCTGTTATAAAGGATTCAAGGCAAAGTCCAAGGCAGCAGTATTGATTAGAAAGCCGTGCTCCATGCTATGCATCTGCCACCCATTGCCAAGGGGCTGGTCAGAGTTGGGAGGCCCTGGTTCCAATTCAGAGTTTGCCAACTGCTACTGTGTGACCTCGGGCAGTCTCCTGGCCCCAGCTCCCCAGGGTCCAGGTGTGGTCATATGGCAGGGATCAGCCTCCTGGACCAAAACATATCCTGCAATGGCTTGTCAGGCTGCCAGAAAGTCCACCATTAGCCACACTGGGTAAAGGCATCGGCGATCCTAACACAGCAAGTACTCAGCAGATATTCTGTTAATACAAAGGCGTGGGCTCAAGAGACAAGAGTCTCAGGCCTCTGTCCAGCCGAGCTGTAACCAACGCGGAAAGCGCTCACACTTTCACCGCGCAACGCCCTTCACCTCCCCACAGGCAGCCCCTGGCTCTCTGCTCCTCTTCTCTTGCACATCCACATCCACATCCGTCCCGTCGGCCACCACCCTACACGCTTCATGCCTCTTTCCACACACACCCTTAGTGCCAGCCCACAACTGCCCCACATGAAGGGCACCCCTCCAGGCCTTCACCCACGGTGTGTTGGCCGGGCCAGTTTCCCTCTGCGAATGGATTCACTTTCGGGACTTCCCTCCCTCCCCGAGCCTGTAGCTCCTTTTGCATCACTCCGGTTTCAAACCCAGAACGTGGGTTTCCGTTACTTCCAGTCCCCAGAAGGCAGGACTAGTCTGATGATCTCTGCAGGGAGCACCCCACCCCTCCGCAGTCGCGCACCCGGAATTGAAGGAACCCACCCTCACTCTGGCCACTCACCTGGCCCCGCCCCTTGCCCGTCAAGGTCCTCCCCAGGCTCAGACCGCCTCAGCCCACACTGCAATCCCCACCCCACTCCTGGAACTGCCTTAAGGGGAGGACCAAGCAGCTCTTGGGTAATTGTAGCTGATCCTGGCCTCCGGGCACAGATTGTTTCCCAGAACCTCAGAGTTGGGAAGAACTCCCAGATGCTCCCAGGCCAGTGGTTCCCATGGGAATTCCCTGAGGCACTGGTTACAATGCAGATTCTCAGCACCCCCTCCATGCTCCCACACCCTCCACGAGCCAGCACCTCTGGGTCAGGGCCCAGGCAGGAATCTGCACTTAAACCTGTGCCCCAGGTGATGCTTGGCCGAGTGAGCAAACTCAGACCTCTCTAAAATCACTTCTATAGGACCCTCCCCAGGGGACATCTGGGTTGGGCACCTCGGTGTCTACTATGGGGGCCAGGGAGGTAGGAAACTTTTATTTTCCACTTTAGATCCTTCTCCCCCGTCCCACACAGCCCAGCCCCAGCTTGACCTGCTGTGCCCTCCTCTGCGACCCCTCCCTACACTGAGCATTCTCCAAGGGCCTTGCTGGGGAAGACGGGACCCTCCCCATCCCACCCACACTGGACGGTGATCTGGAAATGCCACACAGGTGAGCTCTTGGGTTTGGGTCTCCGTCCCTTGGCCTTCCCGTCCTAGCAATGAGCTGAGAAACCCATGCTCCTGCTACTAGCCCCCCTGGCCAGCAGCTTCTGTCACTACAGGCCACCCCCGTGGGGATCTAAGGGCCCAGGACTCTGACTCAGTCCCTCCCTGGGCCCAGCCTCAGCTTCTCCCTCCACTCCGCGTTCTACCCCAGAAATACCCAGCAGCTTCTAGCTCCCCACACAGTGCAGGTGCATGTGCATGTGCACGTTGCAATCTCACATCTCCGGGCCTGTGTCCACCCCGGGCCCTCGCTTAGCACATCCTTCACCCTCCTCACTGCCATTTTTCTAGTGGGAATCCTTCCAGACTGTGCTGAAGCGTCCCGTCCTTCTTGAGTACTCCGCGTGACCCCCTTCCCCCCGTCCCACACAGCCCAGCCCCAGCTTGACCTGCTGTGCCCTCCTCTGCGACCCCTCCCTACACTGAGCTACCCCAGCTCTGTCCCCGGCCCACACTGAGCCGCAGTGTGTCTGGGTCTGGCTCTACCGCCTCACCACCTTGGGCAAATCAGCTCTACGAACTTGAACTTGTCCATCTGCCAAATGGCCATATACCTGCTCCCTCTCAGAGCTGTTGCGAGGATTCCAAACAAGACCAAGGTCCCTGACGCGTGGTAGGTGTCTAATAAATGGTGGCTGAAAATGCCAGCTCTGAGCCAGGGCTGCACCCCGGTTGGTGAGCTTGTGTGAGAGGGTGGTGCGGGGCTGGTGGGGACAGCCACCTCCTCCCACCTGCCCCTACCCAAGCCAGCCGTGGGGTCAGCAGAGTCCCCTTCCTCCCTGCTCCACCCCTGGGCCTCTGCTGTCCAGCACAGCCAGCCCAAGGATTCCAGCTCCCAGGGACGCCTCCCACTATGACCTCTGAAGCTGACCCCCAATGTAGCTCTCTGGGTGACTCAATCAGGGCAGCCCTCACTCAACCTTTGCATCAGAGGTGAGTGGATGCCCCAGGTGTGACCATTCACAGCCCAGATCCCCTGGCCCATTCACTGTGCAGGGATGGCCAGGTGTCCCAAGCATGGTCAGTGACAACTCTTTTTTTTTTTTTTTTTTTCTTCGGTACGCGGGCCTCTCTCTGTTGTGGCCTCTCCCGTCGTGGAGCACAGGCTCCGGACGCGCAGGCTCAGCGGCCATGGCTCACGGGCCCAGCCGCTCCGCGGCATGTGGGATCCTCCCGGACCGGGGCACGAACCCCGTGTCCCCTGCATCAGCAGGCAGACTCTCAACCACTGCGCCACCAGGGAAGCCCAGTGACAACTCTTGGTGACACTTCTGCTGAAACGCCTGGGGAAAATATGCATTCTCTCTCTGCTGGTCAAGTGCAGCCTGGAGGTGCTGGCGGCTACCTTCCCATCAACCAAGGTAAGGCTTCCTGAGAATGAAGCATCGCAGAGGAAACCAGAGTGAACAAAAGGGACAGTCCTGCTGTGCACCCAGGTGAATTATATGCCTCAATTTCTTCATCTGTCAATAGGGGACATCGTTTGAGCACCTGGTTCCAGCCATACCTAAAACCCCAGGGTTTGCCAGTTATAGGAATTAATAAGTCCCTCTATCCTTTGACCAGGTCTTCTGTCGCAGGCAACAAACTGCAAGAGACTCAACTCACGCAACAGAGAAGCAGCAAACCCAACCCTTTCACTGGCTGGTAGAAGGGCCCCAAGATGCTTCTCAGATGCTTGAGTCCTTCCCGCAACTCTTGGGAATGAAGGCTCACCTTGATAAAGATGTGGCCACTGTAATAGCTTCCCATGAAATCAACCACTTGGTGAAGAGGCGGTGAGGAATTTCTGGCAAGTGAAACGATGCAGATGCCCTGTGAGTTAATGAGGCCTGGGTGTTCTCGCTGACACCCCTGGGAGAACAGAGCAGAGAGGAGATGCCAGAAAGAGCCGTTCTATTTCCAGGCTCTCGTGAAGGCAGTTTGGGAATTTCCTGGCCCAACAGCACCACACAAGGAAGGGGCTGTGTGCCCTCTGTGGTCTGGATGCTGACTGGGGGAGGGATTGGACAGGTGGAGGGAGCAGAAAGGTGCTCCAGGTAGAGGGCACAGTAGGTACAGAGAGACCCCTCCTCGATAACCACAGCAACCGCTGCCACCATCGCCACCACCACCACTCCTAAGTGGGCACTCTCCTGGCCAGGCTAAGTATTTCACAGGCACCATCTCATTTAGTTTTCACATCTGCTCTAGGAAGCAAATGCTATTGTCAGTCTTATTTACAAATGGGGAAACTGGGGCTCAGATAAGTTAAGTGACTCTCTCAAGGTCACACAGCCAAGAGCCAGGATTCAAATCAAGATACTCTTGGTGGGGACACTGGCTTGCTTCTCCAACTGGTCCTCTCTGGGCTTCCCTTCCCTCATCTCTGGGAGGGTGAGGGGTCCAGAAGGTCACGGAGAAAAAGACCAGGGGCAGTAGGAAGACTACAAACCTCTTGCTAAGATGGCACCCAGGCCAACACCCTCACACCCAGGGACTTCCCAGAGCCCCGAGCTGCCACATCCAAGCAGCTTCTCTCCCTGGTTTTGACTATATAGTTCCGTGTCCCCACCCTGTCCTTGGTCAAGCTTCAGACAGGCTTGTCTCTGTCACAGAACTGGGCACGCAGGAGGGAGATGGCCAGAGGGGTCTCCCTTGGCATGGAGCAATTGGAAGGCCATGGTTTACAGCCAGCATCAGGATGCAGCCTTCACAGTGGTTCCCGTGGAACCGTCTGGTGGTTGTCTGTAGACAACCTACTGGGAGAGTCCAGCAGGGGCTGGATGACCATTTCGAGGGAAGGAAGACACCTGTTTGAAGTCATGGTCCTTACAGATGATAATAAAAGAGCTACCACTTCTTTAAAAAAAAAAATTGAGACATAATTGACATACAACAATGTATTAGTTTCAGGTGTACAACCTAATGATTCGAGATGTGTGTATATTGGGAAATGATCACCACAATAAGTCAGCCTCCATCACTACATACAATCTTTTTTCTTGTGATGAAAGTGTTTAAGGTCTACTCTCCTAGCATCTTTCAAATGTACAACACAGTATTATTAACTATAGTTAAGTACAGAGCTAACACTTCCATAGCACTCACTGAGCCTGGCACTGTTCTCAGTGCCTTCATGCATAGAAGAAATCCCCTCCACAGTCCTCTGAGGAGGTGCTGTGCTTATCCCTACTTCATAGAGGGGTACACTGAGCCCACACAGAGGGGCAGACGCAGGTCAGCAGGTCAGGAGCAAGGCGTGAGTGAGGGCTGGGCTGGGAGGGAGTCCCTATGTCCCACGGCCCATCCCATTCAGAAAGTGAAGGGTGGGGTCCTCTCATCAATCAGGCCGGGAGCCTGGGAGGAAAGTGCCCACAGGAGAGGAACCAAACAGTCACAGGAAAGAAAACACAGGAAGCTCTTAAAGAGAGAGCTAAACTAAAACCACACGGAGAACCACTCTTCACTCCTCAAACCGGTGAGGACCAAACAATCTGATAAAATCCTGCGTTGGTAAGAGGTGGGGGGGAACAGTCATCAGGCAGGCATCGTAGTGGGATGGCTGGGGAAAGATACCAGGATATTACAAATGCTCGAACCCTTTGACTAGCAACCCCACTTCCGGAAATTTATCCCGCAGGCATGTGAAGCCACAACGTAAGAATTATGTCTGCTCACAGTTGTTTACTGCGGCACTGATGCACAGCACAAGTTTGGATGGCTAGATCCCCACAGGGAATGGTTAAATAAATTATGCTTGATTTGTACATTGGCATACTTGCAGCCACAGAGACATACTGAGGAAGCTCTTTACATGCTGATATGGAACTACCTACAAGACACAGTAAGGTAAAGGCAAGGTGTCTAGACATGACAGCAAAGGCGCTGTCCATAAAAAGATAAAAGGGATAAACTGGACCTCAGCAAAATGAAAGATGTGTGCTCTGCAAGAGACTTTGTTAAGAGGATGAAAAGACAAGCCTCAAACCAGGATAAAGTACTTTCAAAGCCCGTATCCCAAGAAGAACTCGTATCTGGAGTAGACAGAGAACATTCTAAATCCAGTAGTAAGAAACCAAACAATTCAACTGGAAAATAGGCAAAAATTTTGAACAGAGTTCACCAAAGAGGATAGATGGACAGCAAATAAGCACAAGAAAAGATGTTCCACATCGCTATCCATTGGGGAAATGCAAAATAGGGCTCTGATGAGATAGCACTACAAACCTACTGAAATGGCTACAATAAAAAAATACTAACAGTATCAAGGGCTGACAAGGACACAGAGCAACTAGAACTCTCAAACATGCTGGTGGAAATGTAAGAAGGTACAGCAATCTGGAAAGTACATTGGCAGTTTCTTAGCCAGTTAAGCGTACACTTACCATACAACTCAGCAATTGCACTTCTGGGTATTTCTCCTAGAAAAACGAAGGCTTAGGCTCATGCAAAAACCAGTATATGAACATTCAGATCAGCTTGATTTGTAATCACCAGAAACTGGAAACAACCCAAATGTCCTTCAATAGGTGAATGAATAAACAAACTGTGGTGCATCCATTAAATGGAATACTACAAAGCAATAAAAAGGAATGAATTAGTGATAAGCAACAAATTAAACTGATCTCAAAGGCATTATGCTGAGCAAAAAATGCCAACCTCAGAAGGTTACACACTGTATGATTCCACTTTTATAACACTGTCAGAGTGACATAAATATAGTGATAACAGATCAGCAGTTGCTAGGGAATAGGGTTGGTAAAGGGCGTGATTATAGAGCGTTAACATGAGGGAATTTCTTTGTGGTGATTGGAACAGCTCTACATCCTCATGGTTACAACATCTATCCATGTGATAAAATTTTACAGAACTATGTACCAGAAAACAAAACAATTACTGCATGTAAAAACTGGTGAAATCCAAATAAGGTCTGATTTTGAGTTAATAATACTGCACCAATGTCAATTTCCTGGTTTTGACAATGCACTATGATTATGTAAGATGTTATCAGTGGGAGGAGCCGGGGGAAGTGGGGGAAAGGTGCATGGGAACTCTCTGGACTATTTTTGCAACTTCTCGTGGGTCTTAAAGTATTTCAAAATGAAAAAAATTTTAAAGTAGTGTTGTTTGGGGTCTACTTTGCTCAATTTGATTTTTTTTTGCTACCAAAAATAATAACAGGGTAAAGAATGTGTGTGGAGAGAGTCCTATCTGTGTGATGTAAATGCAGGGTTCCTGTTGGTGACAGAATACTGTATTTCTGGACACAGGTACAAGGGATTGGGAATACAGGAGCCACATGGGAGGGGACCGGACGGCAGGGGCACAGGTGTATGAGAGAGAGACCTGATTTTTCAATTTTCCTCTTGAAATGTTCGAATTTTGTACTGTAGGTGTCTATCATCCTTTAAAACTTTTTTACTTAATTTTTTGAAACCTAAGAGTGGGACAGGAGCGATCTGTTTGCCTCCGAGAGCCTCAAAGAACAGTCCAAAAGGGAGGGGGCAGTGTCCTGCAGACCAAGCCTTAATCAGGAAGGTAGTGTTTTACTAAGCTCAAGGGAGGCTAGAAACACAAAAGAATAATTGACGGGGCAGGGAGGGCACCCAGCTCCCATTGGCAGGGCTGGGAGGTGATGCCGCCTTCGTGTTCATGACAACCACGAATGGAGGTACCAAACACAGCCACCATGAGAGTGGACGCTCACCCAGCCCTCAGAGGAGCACTTCTCAGGGACACACTCCCGTCCCCTCGCAGCAACGTCATCGCATGGTGGGGTAGAGGGGGACGCAGAGGCCCAGAGGGGGAGTTTCTGTTCAGGGTCCCCCGTGGAGTTTGCAGCTCTGTAGCACCCAGGACCTCCCTGCCCAAACCAGACTGATTTCCACTTGGTTCTCCTGACCAGAATCCACAGGGCAGATGCTGGGCCAGACCCTGTGCTGGGCCCTGGGGCAGGGAGGGGGAGGTTCCAGCTTGGAGGTCTCCTGGGCTGGTGGAGAGGAGACAGAGGTGGGGTGGAGTCGGCCAGGCAGCGTCCTGGCTCTGCACTTATTCTTGAGCCTGCTGGGGAAGGGCAGGCAGAGGACAAACAGCATGCCCTGTGAAGGCGATCCTGAAAGAGGCTCTGAGCAGGCCTGGCTGAGCCGGCGGGCCGGGTGGTCCCGGGGGGAAGCCCAGCTCTGGCCGCAGCAGGGGGCTCTAGGCCCTCCTCACATCCTCCCTCCCTTCCTCTCACAAGAGGAGCGTGACCTCGCCCCCCTCCCAGGCCACTTCAGCCACCGCAGGCACAGGCAGCGGACGCCTGGCCGACGCAGCTCCAGAAAGTCATCCGTGTCAAAACCTGGGAGGGTCCAAATGTCCATCACCAGGTGAAGGGGAACCTGTGGCAGGCCATCCATGGAATATCACAGCCATGAAGGAGACCAAGCTGCAGTTACGTGCACTGATGGCTCTCGAAGACTGAAGAGCAAAGGAAGCCGGGAAAAGAAAAGAACACATGCTGCGCCATTCCACGTACAGGGTCTAAAAGTAGGCAAAACTAATCTATGGGGTTAGAAGTCAGGACCGTCGTGACCTCTGGGAAAGAGGGGAGAGGAAGGGACTGGGGGGCGGGGGTGAAGGGGAGATAATTTTAGTCACACAGGTGTGCTTATTTTGTGATGATTCATGCTTTTGTGTTCCATGCATGTTTCTGTGTGTATGTTAAACAAAAGGTTATTAGAAAAAAGAGGTTTCTTTAAAAACTAAAGGAAGGCAACCTAGATAATGGGAGAAAGTATTTGCAAATCATCTATATGACACGGGGTTAATATCCAGAATATATAAAGAACTCCTACAACTCAACGACAACAAAAAACAATCCTACAACTCAACAACAACAAAAAACAAACAAGCAGATTTTAAAAATGGTCAAAGGAGTTGAATAGACAACTCTCCAAAGAAGATATTCAAATGGCCAAGAACTATTTGAAAAGATGCTCGGCATTACTATTCATTAGAGAAATGCAAATCAACCTACAATGGCACACCACGTCATACCCATTAGTATGGCTACTAGAAAAACAGAACAACCGAAGAACAAAAAACCAGAAAGAAACCATTGTTGGAAGGATGTGGAGAAATTGGAACATCTGTGCAGTGCTGGTAGGAATGGATAATGGTGTAGCTGCCGTGGAAAACAGGATGGCAGTTCCTTAAAAAACTAAAAATAGAATTATCATATGATCCAGCAATTCTACTTCTGGATATACATCCAAAAGAACTGAAAGCAGAGTCTTGAGGAGATATTTGTACACCCTTGTTCATAGCAACATTACTCATAGCCAAAAAGCGGAAGCAACCCAAGGGTCCATTGATGGATGAATGAATAAACAAAATGTGGTCTATCCGTACAATGGAATATTATTCAGCCTTCAAAGGGGAGGAATTCTGACACATGCTTACAACATGAATGAACCCCGAGGACATGGTACGCAGTGAAATAAGCCAGTCACAAAAGGATAAATATTGCATGATCCCGCTTACATGAAGCCCATAAAACAGTCAAACCCACAGAGACAGCGAGTAGATAGTAGTTCCCAGGGGGCTGCGGGAGGGGAATGGGGAGGTAGTGGTTAATGGGGACAGAGTTTTGGTTTGGGAAGATGAAAGGTTCTGAAGATGGATGGTGGTGATGGCTGCACAACAGTGTGAATGTTCTTAATGCCACTAAACTGCACACTCAGAAATGGTTAAAATGGTAAATTTTATGTTATATGTATTTTTCCACAGTTAAAAACAAACAAACAAGCAAACAAAAGGAATGCGGACTGGCCTCTAACTGGACCTGAGACTGGACCCTGCTGAGCCTGGGTCTCCTCACCTGGCAAGGGCACGTAAGCAGCGGCCGTGTCTGGGGGGTGGCGAGTGTCACAGAACACGCAGGCCAGCTCATCGGTGTGCGACTTAGTGAGGGGCCACAGATTTCTCAGGCACAGCCCCTGACAGGAGGATCTGCATTCTTTCTATTCTGGACCCTCTGTCTTAAGGCAAGAGCTGGGAGGTGGAAGCAGGACCCTCCTGGGAGCAGGGGTATCACAAAGCAGATTTCTCAGCCTCATTGCAGGTGTACCATCCCCTGCAGGCTCCATCAACGCTGTGCTGAGCGGGTGGGGATGGCCATAGGATGGTGGCTGGGCCTCTCCTTCTATTCTAGTCTCCCTGCCCTCTAGCTCCTCCGCCCCCACCCCGCCCCCTCTTAGCAGCTGGATTCAGGTCCAGACGCCCCTGTGAGCCTTGAGTCTCCAGCAGAAACTGTCCAGCCTCGGCCTCTTCATCTGCCTAATGAGGGTGATCAGAGCCCAGCCTCTGGGGCCACGCAGCTGTGAGGACAGGGCTGTGTCATGTGCCTTAGGGTGTGGACTCCAGGCCAGAATTCCTGGGATTAAATTCTGGCTCCACAGTTCCCTGGCTGTGTGGCCTGGGGAAGTTACCTAACCTCTCTGTGCCTCAGTCTGCTTATCTGAAAAATGGGGGTAACTCCAGGACAGACCTGGTAGGATTGTTGAGGATGCATTAATTAATATGCGTAAGATTCTCATAGGAGTGCTGGCCCCTGGTAAATACCCAGCAGATGTGTGCTGTTACTGTTGTTATGTTTCAGGGAGGGAAGCTGGTGAGGTGATTTGTGTGAGGCTCACAGCCCTGGCCAGAGCTGATGCGCAGGTGTTTGCAGCATCCTGACCCAGTGCACAAGCTCTTTCACCCCCTACCCCTATCTCGGGGACTGCGAGCAGTCCTGGTGCCAAGGGGTCTGGCACACGTAGGACCTCAGGGCTTCCACTGGCTGTCCCCAGCTTCCCCAGGCCTGGCTCCCAGACCTCCCAGCCAGCCCAAGTCCATCTGCCCAGCCAAACCTGCCTGGAGAAGGACTCAGGCATCAGTGGGGATCCAGAGCCTGGGGGCTGAGTCGGAGGAATTGTGGTCAGGGGAGACTGGATGGCTGGGTGGGCAGAGGCCAATGCAAAGGCAGCCCTCTTCTCTCCACTCCCCAAAGCCCCAGCTCCACTATGTCTCCACTACATTTCCTGCGGCAAGCTACAGGGCCTCTCTGACCTTCAGGTTCCTCATCTGTCAGAGGTCTTTTGTGGGGAAAGCTGGTCTCGGCTCCATTTGGTGTCAGATGGGTCCACTTAACTGGGGGCCTGGAAGATCCATTTTCAAGATGAAGTGCCTACAGCTGTTGGGGGAGCTCAGCGAGGGATGCGAGTGGGATCTTGGTTCTTCTCCGCAGTGCCTCTTCACGGGCTGCTTGGGCTTCCTCAGGCAAGAGTGGCTGGGTTCCGAGAGCCAGTGTCCCAGAAACTGGCGCAGTGTCACTTCTGCCATATTTCATTGGTCAAGCAATAGAGCCCAAATTCAAGCGGGAGGAGGGTCTACGTTACACTATGTGTCTTGATGAAAGGGGTGTCAAAGAATTTGGGAGTCATGTCTTAGGACTGACAAACTTAACCTCTGCAACAAGTCTTCAGTAATGTGGGGTTCCAGATGCTGTAACAGGCAGCAGATAAATAAGTGGCCAAGGCAGCCATTGTGGTTGCTAAAAACTACCTTGTCATCTATGATTACACCAACCCAAATCAACAAGGGCCTGAGGCAGAGGCCCCAAAGTATTTGTTCAGGTGCTAAATCTGTTAATGTGCTTTATTTAGCCTGAAAGGAAAGATTTTCATGTAAAAAAAATTATCAACATTTTTTGATCAGTAGGTTTTAGTTTAAAAATCCAGATTTCTAAAGCTGGGACGAAGTGAGAGAGTGGTATGGACATATATACACTACCAAATGTAAAATAGATAGCTAGTGGGAAGCAGCCACATAGCACAGGGAGATCAGCTCAGTGCTTTGTGTCCACCTAGAGGGGTGGGATAGAGGCTCAAGAGGGAGGGGAATTTATAAGCAGCTCATGCAGCTCAATAACAAAAAAACAAACAACCCAATCCAAAAATGGGCAGAAGACCTAAATAGACATTTCTCCAAAGAAGATATACAGACTGCCAACAAACACATGAAAGAATGCTCAACATCACTAATCATTAGAGAAATGCAAATCAAAACTACAATGAGATATCATCTCACACCAGTCAGAATGGCCATCATCAAAAAATCTAGAAACAATAAATGCTGGAGAGGGTGTGCAGAAAAGGGAACACTCTTGCACTGCTGGTGGGAATGTGAATTGGTACAGCCACTATGGAGAACAGTATGGAGGTTCCTTAAAAAACTAGAACTACCATATGACCCAGCAATCCCACTACTGGGCATATACCCTGAGAAAACCATAATTCAAAAAGAGTCATGTACCAAAATGTTCATTGCAGCTCTATTTACAATAGCCCAGAGATGGAAACAACCTAAGTGCCCATCATCAGATGAATGGATAAAGAAGATGTGGCACATATATACAATGGAATATTACTCAGCCATAAAAAGAAACGAAATTGAGCTATTTGTAATGAGGCGGATAGACCTAGAGTCTGTCATACAGAGTGAACTAAGTCAGAAAGAGAAAGACAAATACCGTATGCTAACACATATATATGGAATTTAAGAAAAAAAAAATGTCATGAAGAACCTAGGGGTAAGACAGGAATAAAGACACAGACCTACTAGAAAATGGACTTGAGGATATGGGGAGGGGGAAGGGTAAGCTGTGACAAAGCGAGAGAGTGGCATGGACATATATACACTACCAAACGTAAGGTAGATAGCTAGTGGGAAGGATTTGTAAATGTTCAGGACTCTAGAAGCTAATGAGCTTCACCTCCCGCGGACATCTGAACATTGAGATCAGGAAGGACATAACAGCAAGGAGTTTTCCCTGGGTTCCCAATCTCTGCAGTCCCCAATCCAGTCACCTCATTTCCAGGTGGGAACAAAGAGCAAAAGTTGGGGCTCTAAGTAGGTAGTGACTTGAAGGACACCCAAAGACGCCAGGCCCTCCAGGTACTGTCCTCATTGACTGGCCATACTGCCTCAAATTCCACTGTCAGCACGACCCTGGCGAGTGCAACATTCTGTAGGAAGCACATGTTACTTGCGAGGGAGGACACGTGTGGACACATATCACTCATTTGCCCATTAATGCGACGGGGTATGGATTCATGAGCCCATCAGCTTAGCTAGCATAGAGAAGGAGCTCCGGGGAAGGAGGCAGGATGAGTAAATGTTGATAAAGAGAAAAGCAAGAGCTGGTGTGAGGATGCCTGGGTGGGACTCCGCTGTTGGAAGCCCTGAGCATCGTGGGGTACACGGGGATCCAGGTCACCAGGGAAGGGCGAGGCAGAAGGTGGGAGTAGAGCCTTCGGGGCCACCATTCAGCAGGGCTCCCTGCAAGGCACCCACCTCTCGTTTTAGACTGCTATTTCCTCCTCTGCTGAAGAAGAGACCTCAGGCAGACCCCTTCACACGAGGGTCCTGGGAGTCCAGGATCCCCTAAGTCTAATCTCCCAGGATTCTCATGGATTCCAAGAATTTTAAGAATACTTTATTAAACATTGTCTTTCCATGGTATTTTTGAAAAATAATCAAAGATACCGTGGTTCAAGGATTCTACTTCTAGGCTCCAAGAGTTTAAGATTCGATGTTTTCCAGGGTCTAAGCTTTTACATTCAGTCCTTGTAAGATTTTATGAGTCCATCATACTTTCTCATCTAGACCCATAGCTGGAATCCCATAATTGCAATGAAGTCAGTGATTTATTTGTGTGCTACCTGTACTGTAATTTTTCTTTAAACTTAAATTTTAAATTAAATGTAAAAACTTTTCTTTTAATTTAACCTTATTCTAAATAATAATAGTATCTGTGAAATCATGGATCTGACATACAAACTGCTATTCTTCTAAAAACATACCAGGGACTTCCCTGGTGGTCCCGTGGTTAAGATTTCGCCTTCCAATGCAGGAGGTGCGGGTTCCATCCCTAGTCAGGGAGCTAAGATCCCACGTGCCTTGGGGCCAAAAAACCAAATCATAAAACAGAAACAATATTCTGAAAAATTCAATAAAGACTTAAAAATTGGTCCGCATCAAAAAAAATCTTTAAAAAAAACCCCCCAAAAACAAAGAAGCTTTGGTAATGTAGGTCCTGGCACCCTCTCAAACTGTCTCAGGCACCACCAGCAATTTGGATACCACATTTCAGAAGACACTGTCCAAAGGGTGAGCCCCTCATTCCTGCAGGGAAGGAAGCATGGAAACATCTGTTTGCAAGTGGGCATCAGTTCACCCCTAGGGAAGTTCTTTTTTAATAAATTTATTTATTTATTTTTCCCTGGGTTGGGTCTTCGTTGCTGTGCGTGGGCTCTCTCTAGTTACAGTGAGTGAGAGCTACCCTTCGTTGTGGTGCGAGGGCTTCTCAATGTGGTGGCTTCTCTTTGTTGCTGAGCACAGGCTCTAGGTGCGCGGGCTTCAGTAGCTGCAGCACGCAGGCTCAGTAGTTGTGGCTCTTGGGCTCTAGAGCGCCGGCTCAGTAGCTGCAGCACACGGGCTTAGTTGCTCCGCGGCATGTGGGATCTTCCCGGTCCAGGGTTCAAACACGTGTCCCCTGCATTGGCAGGCGGACTCAACCACTGCGTCACCAGGGAAGTCCCACCCCTAGGGCAGTTCTTTGGGCACTGAGAATGTAAGGTCCACCAACCTGTGGGTCTCTGAGGAAGGCTGTGCAGTCCTGTTCTCGGTGGAGGTCAGAGTAGGGAGTTTGGGTGCCCTTCTCCTGAGCTCTCAGCCCTGAGACTGGAGTGGGCTGGAACCACAAGGGGATGCTATGCAACAGCACCATCTAGTGGCCAAAATGTAAGACACCGAGGAGAGGAGCAGAGAGGGGACAGCTCTTGGACTTGAGAAAATTGTAGATGAGATAAAGGGGCAAAACACTGAGAAATAAAGCAATCTGGCAGCTGATCAAGTACTAAATGGGCAGTACAGAAACAACTTAAGTGTCCATCCGTGGATAATTGGTTTAAAAAATCGTAGTACATTATATGGAATAGTATGCCAGCATTGCCAAGTATGCTATTAAGACATGTTATGGATATGGAAAGATACTCCGTTGAGTGGGGAAAAGAGCACTAATCCAAGCAACTCTACGCAACTTATGTAAATGGCAGTAGCAATCCACTTTGGGTCCATCCAGGAGAGAATGTCTGATACATCTTCCCCATGGCAGTAAACGTACCCCATCCACACAGCTGCTCAAGCCAGAAACTTGGCAATCGCCTCAGCCCCTCTCCGCTACCCTTACCCCCACTCCAATTCCCCTGCTCCTCTCCATCTCCATGGCCACCACCTCGGGCAGAACCAGCATCACCTCTGCCTTCTCCACTCCACAGCCAAGAGAGCTGGCCCAAATGCCAGCCAGACCACGCTGCCCCCTGATTAAAATCCTCCAGCGGCTTCCCATCTCATGTAGAATACAAGCCGACCTCCTTGCCATGGCCCTCAGGCCTCTGCCAAGCTCCTCTAGTAGCCCTGACCCTCTATCACTCCATTCCTGCTCGCTGAGCTGCTGCTGCTTCCTCAAGCCTCCCCGAGTCATTGCACGTGCTGCTTCCCTGCCCTAAAACACTCCTGGCTCTGCTCGTCTCCTGTCTACTTTCTACTCAAACTTCAGGCTTGGGCACAGTGTCACCTCGCCAGAGGTAACGGGATTTCATCTTTGTACTTTCTGATCTGTTTGGGGAACAAGTATTATTGTGATATAACCAGAAGGAAGTCCAATTATATTCATTTAAAAATAAAATCAAATGCATAGACTACTGGCACACGGTGAGTTCAAAGAAGGGGGAGGTCTGTGTGGACTGGAAGGCTGGGGAAGCTTTCCAGGAAGGTGAGGATCGGAGGAATGGAAACATTAAGCATGGGAAAGAGGACAACACTCCAGAAAGGAAAACATGCGAACAAAGGCATAGTGGTGGGCAGGGGCAGCTGGAGGTGGCACCTAGGATTTTTTCTGCCTGGCACATTTAATTCTGGTTGCAAACCCTCTTCTCCTCTCAGGATCCACTCTTCCCACATTCTCAGACCATGTGTTTCCAGTGAGGCTGATTCTCAATATGGGCGTATGAATTGGTCTGAGCCAATGAGAGCCTTTCCTGGGATTTTTGTGTCATCTATTGAAAAGGGGTGCTGTCTTTGTATTGGAGCTACCAAGCTGGGAGGATGTATGACAGATCTTCTTTGCCATTGCAAAGGAAGAGCTTGCCTGAGAATAAAGCCCATACAGGAGAAACCAGAGCCAAAGACAGAGGGAATCACATTCCTGAGGACAATGTTTGAGCACCTGGATCCAGCCACACCTGAAGTCATTTCCCCCTAGAATTTTTAGATCTGTGAACCAATAAATTTACCCTCTTTTCAGGATTGGGCTAGTTTGCCATTTGTTTCTAGCACTTGTAAGCTAAAGGTTTTTAACTTCCACACTTGTCTGGCTGGGACTGAGACTTGCTGTGGAAAACAGGGAGGAAGCCTGAGCAGAGGCAGCAGAAGCAACAAATGTGGTGGCCATTTTTTGGAGGCAAGGCTTTTATTCCCAGTGGACTGAGGCATCTAGTGTGGGAATTGGACAGTCTGAACATATGAGCCAAGCCAGAAATCTGAAACAACGATAGGCCTTCTCCCCTGACTGCCCACAGGCCACAATCTCCCTCATCTATCCAGAAATCCTTTGAAAGGATACCCAGGGACAGAAATGGCCTGGGGCAGCTCCCGTTCTTGGCTTCTTGTGGTTCTGGAAGGAAACTTTATAAGTCTTCCCAGACCACATTGGGAAGGCCAAGAATCCACAAGACAACTGGGCAGGAGATGAAATGGTGAGGGTGGGATCATTTGATGCATTTTCCGCTGCTCTTTCCCTGTTTGTGCATGGCCCGACCGCTCCCGAGGGCCTTTGGTCCCTGGCAGGGGGATGCTGTGGGGGTGGAGGAGAGAGACACAGGCCCCTGGTTCCAGCCCAAATCGGGTTCCTCCTAAGAGCTGCATGAAGGCATGACACATGGGGACCCTGCGGTCCCTGGAAGGTCAGTACCAGTGTCGTGTGTTCCCCACAATGCTTGACAGAGTGCCTGGCACAGGGTTATACAAAAGGGACTAATTTCTCTTCAGAAAAAAGAGCCCAAGTCCTTACTGGGAGTGAGCAGGGCAGGAGCTCACAAGGACTAAGGTAGGCGAGCACATGTCACTGCCCTGTCTCTGCAGAGGTTCCGCACTCCCCTGCCCTCCTGCAGCTATCTCATCCGGCCCCCAGGAGGGCACCACTCCCTCTGAAACCTCTGGCCTGAGATCAGCCACAAACCACTTCCCAGCTTTTGAGAGCTGCAGCTGTAGATGTGAGCTAAAATCAACAGATACAGAAAAATATTTGTTAAAATTCAATGCCTATTCATGATAAAAACTCTCAGAAAAAAGAGTATCAAAGAGAACTTCCTTAATCTGATAAAGGGTATCTGGTAAACACACAGACACATACCGACAGAAAGACAGACACATACACACACACTCACACACATGCACACACAGAGCTAACATCATCATTAATAGTGAAATATCGAATGCTCTTCTCCTAAGGATAGGATCAAGAAAAGGATGTCAACCACTAACATTTCTATTCAAGACTGTATGGTAGGACCCAGTCATTTCAATAAGGCATGAAAAAAAAAAAATAAAAAATAAGAATTGGAAAGGAAACAAACAAATTGTCAATGATGATATTACAGATGATAAAACTGTACATGGAAAAAATCCAAAATAATCTACAAAATTAGAATGAATGAGTAAATTTAGCAAGGTTGCTGGATATAATAACATACAAAAATTAATTGAATTTCTATATACTAGCAACAATCAGAAAATGAGAAACTTTAAAAGTCATTTATAATAATACCAAAAATCATCAAATCTTATGAATAAATCTAATCAAAGAGGTGCAAGACCCCTATGCTAAAAACTACTAAACATTGCAGAGAAACTAAAGGACACCTAAATAAATTGAGGGCTATACCATGTTCACTGATTGGTCAACTTAATATTATTAAGATGTCAATTCTCCCCCAATAGATTTGTATACAGATGGTCCCGACTTAGGATTTCTTTTTTTTTTTCCTGCGGTATGCGGGCCTCTCACTGTTGTGGCCTCTCCCGCTCCGGACGCGCAGGCTCAGCGGCCATGGCTCATGGGCCTATCCGCTCCGCGGCATGTGGGATCTTCCCGGACCGGGGCACGAACCTGTGTCCCCTGCATCGGCAGGCGGACTCTCAACCACTGCGCCACCAGGGAAGCCCCCCCGACTTAGGATTTCTTGACTTTACAATAGTGTGAAAGCAATACGCATTTAGTAGAAACTGTACTTCAAAATTTGAATTTTGATCTCTTTCCAGGCTAGTGTTACGTGGTTACAATCCTTTCTGGTGATTCTGGGCAGTGGCAGCTGTAGCTGCCCGTCAGCCCCGCGATCAGGAGGGCAAACAACCGGTACACTTACCACCGTTCTGTACCCAGACACCATTCTGTTTTTTGCTTTCAATATAGTATTCAATAAATTACATGAGATATTTGACACTTTATTATAAAATACACTTTGTGTCAGATGATTTTGCCCAACTGTAGGCTAATGTAACTGTTCTGAGCACATGTATGGTAGGCTAGGCTACACTATGATATTCAGTAGTTTAGCTGTATTAAATGTATTTTCGACTTAACCATATTTTCTTTTTTTAAAATTTATTTTGTTTTTATTTATTTATTAATTTTGGCTGTGTTGGGTCTTCATTGTTGCGTGTGGGCTTTCTCTAGTCGCGGTGAGCGGGGGCTACTCTCCGTTGTGGTGTGCGGGCTTCTCATCGTGGTGGCTTCTCTTGTTGCGGAGCACAGGCCCTAGAGCATGCAGGCTTCAGTAGATGCGGTGCATGGGCTCAGTAGTTGTGGCTCGTGGGCTCTGGAGCACAGGCTCAATAGTTGTAGCGCACGGGCTTAGTTACTCCGCGGCATGTGGGATCGTCCCGGTCCGGGGCTCGAACCTGTGTGCTCTGCATTGGCAGGCGGATTCTTAACCACTGCGTCACCAGGGAAGCCCCTTAGCCATATTTTCAACAATGGGTTATCAGGATGTAATCCCACTGTAAAGCGAGGAAGATCTGTATTCAGTGTATACTCAATCAGTAGCCCAGCAGGCATTTTTGAGAAAATTGGCACACTGGTTTTAAAATTTATATGGACATTCAAAGGCCCTAGAATAGGTAAGACCAACCTCAGAAAATAAAAACACAAAGCTGGAGGACTTATACTACCAGATGTCAAGAGTTTTTGTAAATCCACAATAGGTAAGACAGTGTGGGATGGCATAACAGTAGTCAAATGGACCAGAATAGGGAGCTCAGAAAGAGCTTGAATATGTGTTGACATATTCAATCAACTGATTTACAGTAAAGACGCACTACAATGCAGTGGGGGAAAGAGGGTCTACATAGTACTATTAGCTCAGGTGGAGAACCATATGGGGACAAAACTGAACCTACCTCATACCATACACGAATAGTAATTTTATTTTTTTTAATTTTTTTTTGTACAAATATTAATTTTAGATGGGCCTTAGATCTACAGTAAAATGATCATTCTCCCAGAAAAAAAAAAAAGAATATCTTCATGACCCTGAGGTATGCAAAAATTCCTTAAAGAAAACAGGTTGAGAGAAGATGTTTGTTTGCAGTACATCTATGAATAAGAACTCATATCCAGAATATATAAAGAACTTTTATACATCAATAATAAAAAGGTAAACATCCCAATTACAAAAATGGGCAAAAACTTGCACAGCCACCACACAGAAGAGGACATTCAAATGACCAATAAGCAGAAAAGCATCATGCATCATCATGGAAATGCTGATTAAATCTCAGTAGGATATCATTGCACCCCTCCCCGTCACTGGCTAGTCTGCGTGTGGTGGACTCAGAGAGATCTCCCTTCCAGGGATGCTTGCTGGACAGCCCCGGGAAGTGCCATCTGCAGGGAGCTGTCAGCCCTGCCAACATCTGCCTGAGCTACCAAGAGCTGCCCTCTCTGAGGCCATGGCCGTCGCAGTGCGGTCCACATTCAGTGACCAAGAGAGGCAGGGTTGAGAGGTCTGCCATTTCCACCACAGTGGTCACTGTGATGGGCAGTGCTCACCCCAGGGCTCCCTGCTGGTCGACTGGGGCTTTGTTGGCCTGCACTGCAGATCAGCTTCTCCCTCTGCCCAGTTCTTCTCCCCCACTTTCTCTTCGCAGGTGCTGAGCCCTAACAGACACCTGGCACCCCAAACTCCACCACAGCACCTGCTTCTGGAAGATGTGGACACGGAGCAACTGGAGCTCTCAATAACTGCTGTCTGGGTCACAACTTACCACCACTCCAGAACACTGTTTGGTAGCATGTACTAAAGCCAAAGATGCAAACACCCTGTGACCCAGCAAATTCTCCTCCGGGTGGACGTCCTCCTAGAATCAGTGCTCTGTCCACAAAAGCCTCGTTCACAGAAACTTTATTCCTGGCAGCCTAAACTGGCAACCTTCCAAAAGGCCACCCACAAGAGAAGGGATACATACATGGTGGCAGGTTCGTACAATGCAATACCTCACATCGACTTAACAGGAAAGAGCTGTTCTAAACACAACATGGATGAATCTCATGGGCTATATATGTTGAACTGAAGAAGCCAGACACGGGGAGTGTACGGTGTACAGCTCCACTCACGTGCCGTCCGCATCCAGGCACAACCCATCTGTGATGACAGTCAGTGAGTAGGGGAATCGGTGCTGGAGGGAGGTTCTGGGAGCTGGAGGTGCCCCACACCTCGGTATGGCCAGTGGCTACATGCATGACACACATGCAAAAACTGGTCAAGCTCTACAACTAAGATTTGTGCATTTACTGAATGTTGCATCTCAATAAAGAAAATAAGGTAAAAAAACGTAAGAAGGCCCAAGCCTTCATAATGAGCCACATTTATTGAGACCTTACTGTGTTCCAGGCCCAGGGCTTTACATGCAGTAGCTCATATACTCCTCACACAGACACACACTGACACACACACCAATAGGCACACCAACACACACACACACACACACACACCCCAAACACATACTCCACCACACCAACGCATACTCCAACATACACACACACGCCTCTACACACAGGAAACCCAACACGGTACACACCAACACACATGCACGTGCACACACGCACACACACGCACACACACCAGCTACAAGGCACAGCTGAGAGCTGAGCCTTGGCGAGAAAGAAGAACCTTGGGCAGAGCCCCCAAGCCCCATTGTCTAAACTCTCTGTGCTTCAGTCTCCCCAACTTTGATGCGATCACACACCCCAGTTAACACAGGCCCCGGTGCACCCAGAACCCTCTGAATGTAAGGACTGGCCATTGCAGCCAGCCCTATAGAGGGAGGACATACCTGAGGAGCAGAGAGTGTTGGGGCAAACAGATGATAGGATACAGCACATGGAACCTGGGAGAGGTTTGGGGCAGATACTGCTATAAACAATTGCATTGCCATTTCAGTCTGCAAATCCCTTTCAAACTTGGGATTTCTTCTTCTACAGCTTGTGGGGAGGGGGTAACCATCATGCTAATCCCCCCCTGCCTGCTCCCTCTCCCGAGAAACCAAGCAATCCATTCTTGTCCTTCGTTCTTGAAAAGCGGGGAAAACTATGATTTCTTCCAGAGGACTGGCAGGTTTGGGGCTCAAAGGACCTTCAGTCACCAAGCTGGAAGAGGCACAGCAGGTGAGGAATCCGAGGCACCAAGATGGCAAGTGGGTGGCCCCAGGTCACACAGTGAGTGGTGGCCCAGAACCTGCTCAAAAGATTTTAACTACCCCCAAGATAGCTGCTCAGGCAGTGGCCTGTGAAACAAAGGTAGGTAGGAGGAGAAGTAAAACCCAGCCCTGCTTCCTCCCCGCTTCTGCAAAGACCCACTTGCCTGTGGACCAGAACCCCCAGCTCAGCTCCCGTTAGAACAGACACTGAGTTCCGGCCTCCCTTCTTGCCTGAGGGTCACCAAAGATGCAAATGAGAACCACGCTCACAAATTCCTCCACCCACACTCAGAACCACATCCCAGCCAGAGGGAACGGAAGAGAACTCAGACCTCATTAGCCTCATCCCCCGCCCTCTCCCCAGGACCCAGGCAAAACACATTCCTAAAGGTCTAGGGCTTCAGACTGGGCGTCTGGGAACAAAGAGATGGAAAAGTTCCTGAGCTCAGGGCTGTGCTGTCAGGCAAGCATCAGTCCACTGAAGAGACCCTGGGCCCCACCATCCTAGACACCAAACTGAGGCATGGCCAACATGTGGTTAGGGCAGTCCTCAAAGGAAGCTGTCTTGGCAGTGGATGAGAGAAGTTCCAGCAAAACCCAGACTTGGTGCCATCCCTTAAGACTTACATACGACTTCTTATGTAATGATTTACTAGTTAATCCACTCAGCTGAGACCCCAGGGCTTCTGGATGCCTGGAGGGAAGGCGGAGGCAGGAGGATCTTGGTTTTGGTTACTCAGCCCGAGTTCAATGACCCCTGGGAAATTGTGCAACAGACACATAGCAGGCCCACGCACGGGTCTCTCCAGCACACCAGCCCCTGCTGGAGTGGGGGTCTCTCCCACACCTTGGCTTTAAGCAGTCTGAGCCCTCTGATCCCTGTGAGCTCCATTTTCCCAATGCCTCTAATGAATCGACTCACCCAATGGACCCAGGCCCACTGGGGGCAGGTGTGGAGGCTGGAGGATGAGCCTGATGATAGCAGGTTCCTGGCCTCTGGACACTCCCAGTCCTTGGGGTGAGGCCTACATGCAAGGAAGGAACGACCACACAGCTTTGGGGACACTTTTAGGGCTGTACAAGGAAGTCAGCACGAGGCAAGCAGGCACAGCTGGAGGTTGGGGAGGTTCAAGGACAAGTGTGGCATCCAAGTGACACTTACAGGGATGTGGACGTGAGCACCGAGAGCCCAGTGAAGGGCAAAGCACACAGGAACCTGCGCTCCCGCCTCATCTCCCTCTGGGTCTCTGTCTCTCTCTCCCTCTGGTGTCTGTCTTTGCCTCTGTCTCTCTGGGTCTCGGTCTCTGTCTCTCAGTCTCCCTCTGTCGCTCAGTCTCTCTGTGTCTCTGTGTATCTTTCTGGCTCTCTCTCTGGCTCTCTGACTTCTTGCCCTTCTCCCAGTCTTTCTCTTTGTCTGCCTTTGTCTCTCTCATTCTATTTTCCTCCTCTCTCCCATCTCACTGTGCATCTGCTTCTCCTTGTTAGTTGACTTCTTCTGCTTTTACTCGGGTTCTGCTCCCCTCGGCCTGGCCAGTGTCCAGTGCCCAGATCTCTGGACCCTTATCCTGGTGCTCTTCTGGCTAGAGGGCACTGCCTCCAAAGGAACCCAGAGAAATGAGTAATAATGAGCTGTACTCTACCCCAGAATCCTAAACTCAAGAGAATTAGAAAGACTTCAGAGAGAATCAAATACAGTACATCACAAAAAAATTTAAGGTAGAATTTACATACAGTAAAATGCATACAGTTTCAATGTACAGTTTGATGGCTTTTACATATGTGTACATGCACATAACTACTATCCAGCTCAAGATATAAAACACTTCCAGCTCCTCAGAAAGTTCCTTCATGTCCTTTTGCAGTCAACTCCCACCTTCCCAAAAGCAATCACTAATCTGAATCCTTTCATCATAGTTTTGTTAAGTCATCCTAGAAATTCCTTTAAATGGTATCACATGATATGTAGTCCTTTGAATCTGGCTTATCACGCCCAGCATAATGTCTATGAGATTCTTCTATATTGCTGTATGTATCAGTAGTTTCCTTTTATTGCCGAGTTGCTGAGTAGTATTCTGTTAAATGAATTTGTTGTATGGGTATATCTCCACTGGTTTATTCATTTACTTGTTGACAGACACTTAGGTTATTTCCAGTTTTTAGTTATTATGAATAAAGATGCTATGAACTTTTATGAAAAAGTCTTTGTGAGGACATGGGTTAATTAACAAAGGGAATATATCCTGGTGCAAATGACTAAAAACTCCAGTGATGGCAAAGGCTTCGGGTATGGCTTGATCCAGAGGCTCCCAATCCCACCAGCCTCTACTCCTTTTCTCTACTATGCTTTTAACTTTACCTTTCTGTATACATGAGCCCCTTCTCAGACTCTTTGCCCTCTCCGTTCCCACTTATAGCTCAACATTTCACCTTTGCTTATCCAACCAGCACACATTTATGGAGCCAATTCTGTGCCAAGCACTGAGCTATGGGTGGGAAAACAATGGGTGAGCAAGCTCTGCCCTTGCCCTCACGGAACGTATGATCTAGTAAGATGGACACATAAGCCCACAAATAGCTATATGTAAGCCAGCTCCAAGTGAAAAGAGGGATTCTGAAAGAAGGAGAGGGATATCAGTGACTGTCCTATTTGGGGACAATAAAATAAGGCCACAAGGGTTTTTGTTGCTTTCAGCTCTGTGTGTTTCTCTGTGAAGTCTCCCTGCTGCTGCCTAGATGAAGTCTTCCAGATGTCAGATGTCCACACAGGGGCTGTTTGTTTGCCTCTGATCACAGACTTGTTTACAAAGCAAGGCTTGGGGAAAGCATTCCTTGTTCAAATAGATGATGAAAACCCTGCAGGAGAATTCCGTGTCCTTGAAGTTGGGGAACTCAATGTTCTACATCAGTGTTGGTCTCTCCTTAAGAACCTTCCACTCAGCCACAAGGGCTGGTGGGATGGATTATTTATTAGTTGGATTAAATGTGTCCTCAGGCTGTAAAACTGGTGCCAGGGGTCCTGGGTAACACTTCCAGGGTGAGACCAATTTGTCTCCCGAGGGAAGAGCTCTAAGGATTCTGACCTCTCTCTCCTCCCATGTCACATCAGGATGGAGAGATTCTGGATGAGCATAGCTATTCTGCCCCAAAGGGTTTTCACTCAAGGGCATCCATTCATTTTACTACTATTCTGTTCATGCCTAGTACACACCAGACATTGGGCCAGGCTCTGGGGCAAAGCAGTGAGCAAGGTGGACCCAAAAGAACTCACAGTCTGCTGGAGGAGACGGATGCCCCCAAGGCATCACTCATATATTACCTGTGTAAGTACAGACCACATAACTGCCGCAAAAGAAAAGCATAGGGTTTTTAGGTGGGTTATCAGGGTGACCCAGTTTAGATGAAGGGTTCAGTGACATCTGAGTTACAGAGATCTGAAGGATGAGCACAAGTGACACAGGAAGGGAGGGGAAGCAACAGAACAGCATGTGCAAAGGCACTGAGGGAAGACAAATCAGGACATATCTAAGGCACCAAGAGAAACCAGTGTGGTGGAGCAGAGTGAGAATGGGGGAGAAAGGTTCAAAAGGGCGGGAGGGCAGTCGCACCAGGCCCTGTGGAGTCAGCTATTCTAAGAGACATGGGTGCTATGAGAGGTGTAAGGAGGGGACTGGTGTTGTCACTCTCTCCCCTTCAGGCTGCCTCACTCTGATCCTTCCTGCTCACTGCAGGATCTTCCTAAAATAGCTCTTATCCCATCACTCCCAGCTTAGAACCTGTCAATGGCGCTTCACAGTGGATGTGAAGTCAAATCTCCTTAGCAGGGGCTTGAGGTCATAATTGGTCAAGACTTTGAAGAATAAATAAGTGAGTGAGCATTCATTGGAAGTAATTGTTTGTTGCCTTTCTTATCCCACGAGTAATGTCATGCCATGAGCTCCTTTAGGGCAGAGGTCAGGGAAACCACCTTTTCTTATATTCCCAACAGTGGCCTGAGCTTGGACCCTGCCACCACCATCATCATCATCATCATCATGGCTTCCATTGATTAAGCCATGATTACTGTGCTAAGCATCTTACATGTTGTATTGGTTAGTTGTTGCTGTGTAACCAACCAGCCTTAAATTAGTGACTTATAACCACAACCATCTATTTAGCTTTCAATTCTGTGGGTTGGTAATATAGGCTGGGTTCAGTTGGGCAGTTCTTCTGGTACTGAGTGGTCTCTCTAATGTGTCTGTGGTTGACTGCAGGCCAGTAGGCTGGCTTTGCTTCTAGGGATTGACTGACTGTCAGCTCGGTTGACGGGGATGACTGATCCTATATCTCTCACCATCCTTCAGGTTACCTTGTGCTTCTTCATATGGTGGTGTTGGGGTCCCAGAGTGAGAAAGTACAGTCATTCAAAGTTGAAAGTATATTCAGCTGGCCAAGTCAAGTTACAAGGCCATCCCATATGCAAGAGGAAGGAGGAAGAGACTCTACCGCTTGACAGGAGGTGTGGATATACGGGTGGGTGAAAAATTGGGGCCATTTTTGCAAACAATTCATCTCAAAGGAATCATCTCATTTTATCTTCAAAAATGCAAATTGAGGTCCTATTTTACAGATGAGGAGGCTGAGGCACAAAAGTAAGTATCTTGCTCAAGAAGCTAATAATTAATAGAGTTGAGAGTCAAACCCCAGGGTTTATGATTTCACAGTCTACGTGTGTTCTTTACCCACAGGATGCACTGTCCACTCCCCACTTACTCACATACAAAGACTTTAGGAAGCACCTCTCCCATGAGGCGAATAGTCGTCATCGTCATCATCATCATATTTATGGAACATCTATGGTGTGCAGGCACTGTTCTAAGTGCTTTACATGCATTCACTCATTTAATTCTCTCAACAGCCCTATGAGGTATGCCATGTAGCGGGTCAGGATTAGAAATTCCATGAGGGCAGGGACCACCGCACTCATTTTGAAATTCCCCACAGTTAGCACAGTGTCTGGCACACAGCACATACACTCTTTCCAAAGGTTTGCTGAGTGAGTGAGTGAAAAGAGGCCCAAGGGGGAAAAATTATGAGTCCAAGGCCACACAGGTGGGACTAGAACCCCAGATCCCCAATGTCCCTCCCATGGCAGCCCGGTTATCAGGACTTCCTGCTGCATCACTCCCCCAAAACGGCTGAAAAAAGAAGAAACACAAGATTCAGGATGTGCTTCTCTGTCCTCTAGAACAGAGGCCTCCAACCTTTTTGGCACAAGGGACCAGTTTCGTGGTAGACAATTTTTCACGGACCGGGGCAGGGGGGATGGTTTTGGGATGATGCTAGTTCATTACATTTATTGTGCACTTTGTTTCTATTATTATTACATTGTAATATATAATGAAATAATTATACAACTCACTATAATGCAGAATCAGTGGGAGCCCTGAGCTTGTTTTCCTGCAACTAGATGGTCCCATCTGGGGGTGATGGGAGACAGTGACACCCGAAGTGTGTTGCTCATGTCCAGTCTACTCTGTAAGATGCAGCTTAACTGTCACTTGCCACTCACTGATAAGGTTTTGATAAGAGTCTGCGTTCAATCGATTTATTACGGTCTCTGTGCAGTCAAACCTCTCTGCTAATGATAATCTGGATTTGCAGCCACTCCCCAGCACTAGCATCACTGCTTCAGCTCTACCTTACATCATCAGGCATTAGATTCTCATAAGGAGCGTACAACCTAGATCCCTCGCATGCGCAGTGCACAGTAGTGTTCGCGCTCCTATGAGAATCTAACGCCGCCGCTGATCTGACAGGAGGCAGAGCTCAGGTGGTAATGCAAGTGATGGTGAGCGGCTGTGAATACAGATGAAGCTTTGCTCACTCGCCCGCCGCTCACCTCCTGCTGTGTGGCCTGGTTTCTAACAGGCCACGGACCGATAGCGGTCCGTCACCCAGGGGTTGGGGACCCCCACTCTAGGAGGTGCCCCCAAACCAGACACAGTCCCCAATACGTACATCTGAGAATATCTGGCATGCACACAGCACATGGAAAGAGCACCGGGCCCAGAGACCAAAGTCCCAGGTGTGTCACCCACATGATGTATGATCCTGGGCAAGTCACTCAGGTAACACCTAATTTTCTTCATCTGAACCACAGGGCTATAAACCCCTGCCTATACCCGTGGGCTGTGTCACAGATCAGAGGAGCTAATGGATGTAAACTCTCTCAGAAGATGACACCAACTTAACTTACAGTCCTCTCCAGCTGTGCTCAACTCCTGTGCCCTCACCGCAGCCTCCTCGTTTGCTCAGGGGACCCCTGGTCCCGCTGCCAATGTGTCTCCTAACTGCTGGGGGCTCAGCCTCCCACAGTCCTGTCTGCGCTTGGGCATGGCCTCCCTTGCCCTCCATGGCAGGAACCACACGCCCTGGTCCAACCCGACTGGACATGCAGGGGCTCTAGTTTGTAGACTCAGATGAAGCACTGTGCCCTGGGTTGTTGGATCTGGCTTCCCCAGCAGCTGTCCAAAGGGGCCACACAGCACTTTCAGGGGAGTTATGGTGCCATGGGGTAAATCTGGACCCGTGAAAGATGGGAGATGGAAAAGTGTCAGTGATGGGACTTCCCTGGTGGCGCAACGGTTAAGAATTTGCCTGCCAACAATGCAGGGGACATGGTTTCCATCCCTGGTCCAGGACGATCCCACATGCCACGGAGCAACTAAGCCTGTGCGTCACAATTACTGAGCCTGTGCTCTAGAGCCCGTGAGCTACAACTACTAAGCCGGCACGCCTACAGCCCGTGCTCCACAACTAGAGAAGCCACTGCAACGAGAAGCCTGCGCACCACAAGAAAGAGTAGTCCCCACTCGCCACAACTAGAGAAAGCCCGCCCGCAGCAACGAAGACCCAATGCAGCCCAAAATAAATAAATTAACTAATTAAAAAAAAAAGAAAGAAAGAAAAGCGTCAGTGATAAATTCCTCTCCCTTCCTCTCTCATCCGCTCCTCCTTCGAGGTGTTCTGGTTCCACACGCCTCCTCTGGAGACATCCTGCGGCTCAGTGACCTCCTGCTCTTTCTGGCACAGCTGTGAGCAGCTCAGCAAGGCACACCTGTGTTTGCTTTCTCTCCTTCCTGCTTCCCTGCCCGTTTCCCTGTCTGTACTCCTCAGCCCGCCCTGCAGTGAAACAGCAGTACCTAAGCTTTGCCTCCAACTCTGTCATCTAGGCAACCCAGCCTAAGAGCGGGAGAAGAAACTGAGGAAGTCGTCAAATAGCAACAACTCAGAAACTCACAGGAGGACTGGCCGCACCTAGTGTTGGCGAGGGTGTGCAGAAACTGGAACTCTCAAACACTGCTGGTGGGAATGTAAAATGGAATGGCCACTTTGGAAAACAGTTTGACAGTTTCTTAAAAAGTTAAATATACACCTACCATATGGCCCAATCTTTCCACTCCTAAGTATTTATCCAAGAGAAAAAAAACATATGTCCACACAAAGACTTGGGCACAAATGTTTACAGCAGCTTTATTTATAACAGCTCCAAACTGGAAACAACTCAAATGTCTCTCAACTGGTGAATGTACAGACAAACAGTGGTGTATTCACCCCATGGAGTTCTGCTTAGCAATATAAATGGATGAACTATTGATACACACAACATGGGTAAATTTCAAAATAATTATGCTGAGTGAAGGAAGTCAGATAAAGAAAGAGTACATAAGGTTCCATTTACATAAATTCTAGAACATGCAAACTAATCTAGAATAGCAGAAAGCAGGTCAGGGTTGCCTGGTGACAGGGGTGGAGGAGGGATGGATTGTAAAGGGGCACAAGGAAACTTTTGGGGGTGATGGGAATGTCTGCTGTGTTGATTGTGGTGATAGTTTCATAAGAACAACTTAATAAAGATGTCATAAAAAAGGGAAAAAAAGAAAGAAATAACCAGGCCCATAAGTGAATTCAACCAAATCCTTAGAGAAACGATAACTCCAATGCTATTTAAAGCATTTCAGCGTGTAAAAAGGAAAGCTTCCAAATTCCTTTTATGAAACCAGCATAACTTTGATACCAAAAACTTGGCAAAAATAGCGCATTAATGAAGGGTGTGCTGCTCTGTGTGCACTGGTGGAGTTATTAACTCTGTAAATCAGCTACATTGCATCTGAATAAATTTCAAGATTTTGCTTTGGTTTTTTTTTTTTTTTTTTTTCAGAAGTTTAATTACAATGTGCTTTTGTATGGATTCATTTAGGCTTATCCTGTTTGGGGAAACCGGCAACCAGGTAAGATGGGAAGAGGAGGCACACTGGTCTCTAAGACAGATAACAACGAGATGGCTTCTCACGGGCGGAACCCAGAGCCAGGAACGGGTACTCAGACTTCACATGTGGTGCTTGATGCCTCTCCTGGAACATCACTCCTCACACTCATCTACCCCTGCTCCCCATGCCCACATCTCCCACCTCAACGTGTATCTCCATCATCTCTCGCCTTTTCTTTAAAAACCTCCCACAGTCTCTAGCATCTCCCTGCAATCCACCCTCCACCAGGTGCACAAATCTCTGCTCATTTCCTACCACAGGCTCTGCTCCCCCATGGTCCAAAGAACAAGGTGCAAACTTCAGTGCACAGCCCAACAGCACAGCCTCAGATCTACACAACACCGTCACCCAGGCTTACACACAATGTTCCGATCCTGCTGGGCACATCACCACATTGCTTGTGACTCGGCATCTTTGCAAGGCCATTCCCTCTGCCTGGTGGTGTTCCCTCCCTCTCATGGCCAGGCAGCAGGTCTCTCCCAACTCAGCGTAGGACCTGGCACCAAGCAATCGCCCCTAAAGACTTGTAGGGAGAAAATGCTCCCAGATCTCGCTCTGCGTGTCTCTCGTTTGGCTGGTCCTGATCTAGATCCTTTATAGTCAACTGTAATCACAAGTATAGCACTTTCCTGAGTTATGGGAGTCACTCTAGCAAAGTATCAAACATGAGGGAGTCGTAAGAACCTCCCAAATTTGCAGCTAGTTGGTCAGAATAGTGACCTGGGGACCCCCAAAGTGTGGTTGGCATCTGAAGTGAGGGCAGTCTTGTTGATGGCTGTGCCCTTTTTTCTTTCTTTTTTTTTTTTTTGCGGTATGCGGGCTTCTCACTGCTGTGGCCTCTCCCGTTGCGGAGCACAGGCTCCAGATGCGCAGGCTCAGCGGCCATGGCTCACGGGCCTAGCCACTCCGCGGCATGTGGGATCTTCCCGGACTGGGGCACGAACCCGTGTCCCCTGCATCGGCAGGTGGACTCTCAACCACTGCGCCACCAGGGAAGCCCGATGGCTGTGCCCTTAACCTGTGGAGTCTGCAATAACTCTAGGTGCCAGAACTGCACTGTGATATTGAAATAGGCATCAAAATTTTCTAAGTGAAAAGAGCACATAAAAAGAAATCACATCCTTTTAACAGAATGCCAACTAATAAATGCAGAGTGGATTACTGAAATGAGAAAATAACCTTTTGCAGCCATCGCAGTAACAACTGATTTGCACAACCATCATCAATGGATGCTAAACTTGTGGGTGAACATTTGATGAGGTAGAGGATATTTACATTATGAGTGGGTACTCTCACTGTACAAATTATCTACTGTTTATAAAGGGGAAAATAGTAGCTTCACAGTGGAGAAACCTGGAAGACACCATTTTAACCAAGAGGTAAAAGTTAACATCACCAATAATGGGACAAATTAACATCAAGTGCCTCTTGATAAGATGTATAGAGAAAGACACAACATCACTACAGAGGTATTTCTGCTAAAAGGCATTATCTGAGTCAATCAGGAGGAAACACCGGACAAACCCAAATTGGGGGACACTTTGTGAAATACCTGGCCTGTACCCCTCAAGACAAGAAAGACAAAGGCTGAGGAACTGTTCCAGATGAAAGGAAACTAGAGAGAAATGAAAACTAAATACAATGCATGATTCCAGATTGGATACTGGACCAGAAAAAAAATTGTTAAACAAATATTATGGAGACAACTGGTGATATTTAAACAATGTTTGTAGATTAGATAATAATATTGTATCACTGTTAATCATACTGTAGTTATACAAATGAATGTCCTTATTCTTAGAAAACAGACAGTGAAGTATTTAGGGGTAAAGGGCATCATGTCTTTGATTTACTCTCAAATGGTTAAGAAAACACAAAATTGTATATGGCAATTCGTAATACAGCAATATATAATATCTAATGGAAGTAATGTATATTAAATATATAATATGTGCTATATAATATATACATATGTGTATACAGAGAGAAAGAAAGAGAGAGAGGAAGGAAGGAAGAAAGAAAGAAAGAAGGAAATGAAGGAAGGAAGAAAGAAAGGAAGAATGAAAGGAAGAGGGAGGGAGGGAGGGAAGAAAGGATAAAGGAAATGGGTCAACATGTAACCAACAAATGGATCTGGGTGAAGGGGGTATGGAAGTTCTTTGAATTATTCTTGCAACTTTTTGTTAGTTTGAAATTATTTCAAAATATGAAACTAAAAAAACAACACAATGATTCTATTTCATTTTAAAAATAGATGCATATAGATTTATACTTGTGTGTATGTATATTAAAAAAAAAAGACTGCAGGGACATACACCAAAAATTTAACAGTCCTCTCTGGTGGTGGGGTTTAGGTTAACTTTTTCTTTTGCCTTAACATTAGTTTCTCATTTTTCCTATAATGACTGAGAGCTCTTCATAATAATACCAAGAAAAAATAATAAAGGTTGGACACATGATGAAAAAAATCACTCTTTAAACATCAAAAACATACGTGAAGAAAGTACAAATTACTCTTTTTTTTTCTATCATTCATGTTGTATTCCTGTACAAACCATGGGCATCTCTCTCCATGTTCAGGAGACTCCCTGAGGCGGACAGCACCCATGAAGCCCATGCAGTCTGCTCGTCCAGGCTGCCTCGCAGTGCTGATACAGTACCCTCAAGTAATGTGGGCACAGACCTCCCAAGCTCGGATGGGATCAAAATGTCCTGAGAAGACACTTGGAATAGAAGAAGCTGGTGACTTGAAAATACTAATGGGTACAAACGAAAAAGCCCCAACAAAAGCTTGCTCTCTCTAGCCAAATGACCAGGAAAAAAGCAGCTTAGCAAGACAGAAAACCTTTAGGCAATAACAGTTCTACCCCAGCTAAACATCAGAGAAACTGTACCAGGAAAGGTCTAGTGGAGAGTCAGGACTCTCACCATTTCCCTGCAGTAATGAAGCTGCTTCCATCAATAGAGACCACATGGGGAGCCAGGGCCCTCACACTGACTCAGCAGCAATGAGGACCCCTCCCAACCTGGGTGTCAATGAAGGTTAAGTAGAAAACCTGGACTTCCATATCTTCCCATCAGGAATGAAGAGCTGCCCCCCGACCTTCCCCTGTGGAAATGGTGTCAAAGAAAGACAGATATACAGACGGTTTCGATAATACAAAAATGTCCTGGTTTCAATAGAAAACCACTCTTTATATCAAGAATCAGGATGTTTCCAAGTTGAATGAATAAAGGAAAACCAGTAGATGCCAACAACAAGATGGCAGAGATGGTAGAATTATCTGACAAAGATTTTAAGACAGCCATTATTAAAAAATGCTTCAAAAAGCAATTATGAGTAAACTTGAAATAAATGAAATAGAAAGCCTCAGCAAAGAAACTGAGGATATAAAGAAGAACCAAATGGAAATTTTAGAACTTTAAGATATAAATTCAAAACAATAACTTAAAAAAATGCTGAGAAGATGGACGCAACAGCAGAATGGAGAGGACAGAGGAAAGAATGAGTGAACTGGAAAACAGAACAATAGAAATTACCCAATTTGAACGACAGAGGGAAAATAGACTGGTGGGGGCAGGGAGTGGTAGAACAGAGCCTCAGGGATCTGGGGAACTATAAAAAAAGATCTCACGTTTGTGTTATCAGAGTCCCAGAGGAGAAGAGAAAGAGGATGGGGCTGAAAAAGCACTAGGAGAAATAATGTCGTATTGTGCATTTAAAGATTTAAGAGGGTAGATCTTATGTTGAGTTGCTACCACGAAACAGACAAGTAAAGAAACAAATTGACAAAAAGGGACATGGGAAACTTTTGGAAGTGATAAATATGTTTATTACCTTGATTGTGGTGATAGTAACACGATTGTATACATATATCCAAACTCACCAACTTATACACACTAATTTTTTGAAGTTTTTGTGTATCAATTATATCTCAATAAAGCTTGAAGAGAAAAAAGAATGAACGACTGAAAATTTCCCAAGTTTGGCAAGAGAAATAAACCCATAGATTTAAGAAACTTAGTGAATATCAAACAGGATAATTCCAAAGAATCCACAATAAGACACATCACAATTAAATTTATGAAAACTAAAATCAAAGAAAAATATCTTGAAAGTAGTCAGAGAAAAACTACATTTTACCTATAGAGGAAAAGGAATTTGAATGACAGCAGATTTCTCAACAGAAACCATGGAAGCCAGACAGAAATGACACAGTATTTTTCAAGGGCTGAAAGAAAATAAATTGACAACTCAGAATCCTATAACAAAATCAAGATATTCTCAGGTGCAGGAAAGCTAAGAGAATGTGTCACCAGCATACTTACTCTAAAAGAATAGCTAAAGGAAGTTCTCTAAACAAAAAGGAAATGACAAAAGAAGAAACTTTGGAACGTCAGGGAAAAGACAAAGAACAAGTAAACAAAAATATGGGTAAGACTTTCCTTCTCCTTGTGAGTTTCCTACATTATGCTTGATGGTTGAAGCAAATATTAAAACCCTGGCTGCCATGGTTCTACATGTATGTAGAAGAAACATTTAAGACAGTTATATTATAAATAGGTGAGGGTAAAGGGTCATAAAGTGTGCTAAGCTTGCTGTACTTCAACTGGTAAAATGATGACTTCAATAGACTGATAAGTTAGGTTTGTACAATTTAATACTTAGAACAACCACTAAAAAAAAATCTATACGAAGAGATATACTCAGAAACACTCCTGATAAATCAAAATGGAATTCTAAAAAATGCTCAAGTAATCCACTGGCAGTCAGGAAAAAGCAAACCAAAAAATTGAAAACAGAGAGAATAAAAAGAAAATTAAAAAATAAAATGGCAGACCTAAGCCCTATAATATCAATATTTACATTAAATTTATTTTTTTAAATATTTATTTATTTATCTGGCTGCACCAGTTCTTAGTTGTGGCACGTGGGATCTTTGTTGATGCATACTACAGGATCTTTGTTGTGGCAGGCAGGATCTTTCTTTTTCTTCTTCTTCTTCTTTTTTTTTTTTTTTGATTACAGCCTGTGGGATCTTTAGTTGTGGCATGCAGGATCTTTTAGTTGCGGCATGCGGGCTCCTTTAGTTGAGGCATGTGGGATCTGTTTCCCTGACCAGGGATCGAACCCAGGCAGCCTGCATTGGGAGTGCGGAGTCTCAACCACTGGACCACCAGGGAAGTTCCTACATTTACATTAAATTTAAATGGCCTTACTATACCAATTAACAAAGATTGGCAGAGTAATTTGAAAAACAGGAACCAACCCTAAGATATCTATAAGAAACTAATTTCAAATATAATGATATAGACAGGGTGAAAGTAAAAGAATGGAAAAAGTTATATCATACAAACATTACTTAAACCAAAGCAGGAGTGTCTATATTAATATCCAGTAAAGTAGACCCCAGAGAAAAGGAAATTACCAGAGACAAAGTGGAACATTGTATGATAAAAGAGTCAATCCACTATGAAGACATAGCAATCCTAAATGTGTATGCACCAAACAAGAGCTGCAAAATATGTAAAGCAAAAACTGACAGAACTGAAAGGAGAGATAGACAAATCCATAATAATAGTGGGAGACTTCAACTGTTCTCTGTCAACAATTGCTAGAAGTTAATGGAAAACCAGCAAGGATATAGAAGATAATCCATATCCATGGGTTAAATAGGAAGTCTCAAAGGAAATAAACACACATTGAAATGAATGAAAAAATACAATACATCAAAATTTATGGGAAAGAGCTAACAGTGCTGAGAAGACATTTATAGCATTAAATGCATAGGTTATAAAAGGTTAAAGTTTATTAAATGCATAAGTTATAAAAATATCATTTAAGCTTTCATATCAAGAACTTAGAAAAAGAGCAAAATAAATCCAAAGCAAACAGAAAGAATAAATTAATAAGTAGCAGACAACAATGATATTAAAAAGAGAAAATCTACATCACACTTCCTGATTTCAAAGTATATTACAAAGCTATAGAAGTGAAAACAGTAGGATATTGGCATAAAAAACAGACACACAGATCAACAGAACAGAACAGAGCCTAGGAATAAATCTATGCATATATGGTCAATTAATTTATGACAAAGGAGCAAAGTATATACAATAGGGAAAGGACAGTCTCTTCAATAAATGGTGTTGAGAAAACTGGACGGCCACATACAAAACAATGAGCCTGGACCACTATCCTATATCATACACAAAAATCAACACAAAATGGATTAAAGACTTGAACATAAGACCTGAAACTATAAAAATCCTATGAGAAAACATACGGGTGAACTCCTTGACATCAGACTTGGAAATGAGTTTTTGGATTTGACACCAAAAGCAAAAATAAACAAGTGGGGCTATATCAAACTAAAAAGCTTCTGCACAGGAAAGGAAACCATCAACAAAATGAAAAAGCAACCTACAAAATGGGAGGAAGTATTTGCAAATCATATATCTGATAAAGGGTTAATATGCAAACTATATAAAGAACTCATACAACTCAATAGCAAAATATGGACAATCTGATTAGAAAATGGGCAGAGGAACTGAATAGACATTATTCCAAAGAAGACATTCAGATGGGCAACAGGTACATGAAAAGATGTTCAACATCACTAATCATCAGGGAAATGCAAATCAAAGCTACAATGAGATAGTCCCTCACACCTGGTACAATGGCTGTCATCAAAAAGAAGGGATAACAAATGTTGGAGAGGATGTGGAGAAAATGGAATACTTGTGCTCTGTTGGTGGGAATGTAAATTGTTGCAGCCACTATGGAAAACAGTATGGAGGTTCCTCAAAAAATGAAAAATAGAGCTACCATATTATCCAGCAATTACATTTCTGAGTACATATCTGAAGGAAAGGAAATCACCTTCAAAGAGACATATGCACACCTATGTTCTTTGCAGCTTTACAACAGCCAAGACGTGGAAACAACCTAAATGTCCACTGATGGTCTACATGTAAGTGAGATAATATGGGTTTGTCTTTCTCTGTCTGGCTTATTTCACTTAACATAATGCCCTCAAGGTCCATCCATGTTGCTGCAAATGGTAAGATTTCATTCTTTTTTATGGCTGAATAGTATTTATATACATACACAATCTCCAAAAAAAGAATAGCTGGATCATCCTTTCACCTAATGTGATATAACTATTCTGCATACAACTGAAAACACACTAACTTTCCCCAGAAGAGGATGCAAAGTCCTTGGGTGATGTCACTCTCACCCTTGATACCCTGTAACTTAAATACTGTGATGTAACATTTATTATTAAGATATCTTATGTTAGATGATAAAGGGATAAGAGGGAAGAAAACAAAGATATCTGCTTCAAAGGTCTACACAAACATTTTCATGACAAAATAAAGAAGAAACATAACTATTACAGTCCTCATTTCTGCAAGTGGTCATGTGGTTGTAGCTGGCATTTATAATTACCTACTTCTACGACCCATTCCATATGCCCTTTGCCCTCAGCTGCTCAGGGTTCTTTATCTTTATTACTGAAAGGTCTGGGCCATTAGTAGTCCTGCCTGAATTGTGTCGTTGTAGTTTTCCACTGACTTTAATCACAGGACATGGTAGTACTAAGAGGCATCCTAATGGATCTCTTGTATTCCAGACTTATTTTTCCTTATCTTATCCAGTGGCCATATTGTACATATCTCTTTTGCCTCATCATGCCATCATGGACTACCAGTATCCTCTTTACCACTGAAAATAAAGTCATTAGTGTCTTTAGATCTAATCATATTACAGAAGAAATTCCAGAAAAACCAGAACCAACTTATAACTCTTCCTTAAGATTCTGTCCTCAAGAATCACTTCTGGTATCAAAGTCTGTATCAGTCAGGGTTCAACCAGAGAAACAGAACCAGCAGAATCCAAATATATGGATTTATTGCAAGGAATTGGCTTACACGATTGTGGGGGCCATCTAGGCAAGTCTGAATGCCACAGGGCAGGCTATCAGGACTCTTGGGCATGGACCGAAGCTGCTGCCCACAGGCAGAATTTCTTCTCTTTCAAGGAAACCTCAGTTCTGCTCTTAAGGCCTTTCAACTGATTGAAGCAGGCTGTCGTAGATGACCTAAATGACTTACTTAAAGTCATCTGGTTATGAATGTTAACCACATCTGAACAATACCTCCACAGCAACACCTCATGTTCGATCAAATAATGGGGGACTGCAGTCTAGCCCACGTTGACACATAAAGCTGATCACCACAAGGAGGGAAGACTTCCCAATTCATTCTTTAAAGCTAGTATTACCCTGATACCAAACCAGGCAAAGACAGTAGAAACATGTCCTGGGACGAGAAAGGGTCCATGGGGCTGGATTCCACCCACCCACCAGACTCAAGAGCAGGATCATATTTTTCACCTCAACATGTGGCTGCCCAGTTTCCACTTCATGGGGAAAATTCAGCACTTATGTTGGTTTCAAATTACTTGTGCCTAGTGTGGGAACTCCATGCTATGAAGAAGAGGGCTCCTGTGTGTGTGTGTGTGTGTGTGTGTGCTTATTCATTTCTCATTCATTCATTTTAGTTAACATTTATCATACCAAGCTTGTCATGCACTGGATGAAGGAATTTAGTGTCATAAGATTGTTTTATCTTTCCAATAATTTGACTCAGTGGATACACTTGACCCCATTTACGAGTGAGGAAACTGAGGCTCAGTGAGGTTATATCGACAGGCCTGAGGATGCTCAGCAGTGGGTTTTGACTTGACCCAAAGCCTCTTCCCCTTTACACTAGGGTTTGGTTCTGGTGCTGCCGGCTGTCACCTGAATGTGAGCACCTAAGGAGTTCTGCCAGATCTAAGTTCCTTGAATCTCTGGGAAAGGTGCCCAGAGATTTAAGATGGCCAAGAAACACCGTCAACAACCTGGCTGTTCCAAGGTTCTCAGCCTTACCTACCTCTAGGGCTTTGCTTCCTCCTACTTTTCAAGGGCTGGGCAGCACAGTGGCAAGAATGCAGACTCTGGAATCAGTCAGACCCCCCCAACTACTTATCTGTAAAACGGGTAAAACAGTCTGTACTTCCTGAATGGGGTGGGGATGAAATGCCACAATGCAGGATGCCTCAATCATTAAATGTACCTATGAGTCACCTGGCCATCTTGTTAAAATACAGATTTGGATTTAGCAGTTCTCGGGAGGAGCCAGAGATTCTGTATTTCTGGCAAGCTCCCAGGTGATGCCATTGCTGCTGGTTCAAGGACCACACTTGAGTAGCAAAGAGAACATTCATGTGGTGCACTTAGTGCGATGTCTTGGTACATAATTAATGCTCCTCCATGGTAGGTATAATAAAGAGAATAATAAAAATTCACCACCTCTGGAAGCCCAGCCCAGGTATTCGCTCTGCCCTCCTAGGGTTCTCTGATAAAAGGAAATGTACCAGTTTATTAGGAGAGACAGATTTTTTTCCCTGGCACTGACTTCTACAAGAAATTGATCACCTGGATCCTCAGATAAGGGACTCCGATTAGAACAAAGGATCATGTCTTCAATGCTGCTGCAGGAGCCTGCAACGTGTAAGCCAAGAACAATCATCAGACAGGGTCTCAGGCCCAGGTCACCTCTGCAGGACCCAGGAGGGAATGTCTCTCTCAGATGCTCGGTTTCCTGCTGGCTGCACAGGACACAGGCTCCGGGACGGTGGCCGCGCTGCTTGGCTACGCCCTCGCCCATAGCACAGGTGCAACAGCGCCCTCCTGGTAAGACTGTCGTGAGGGCCACAGATAGCATGTGCCCACAGTTAACACCTACTCTGCGTCAAGAACTTTAGCTTGAACCATATGAAATTGCTGATAGAGCCCAATTTTGGACCTATAATGGCTGGAGCTAATATATGACCTGTGTAATCCTTACAACAAACCTTTGAGGCAGATGCCATTTTTACCACCATTGCCCCGTTCTAAAGTGAGATCCTGCCCGTGGTCACGCGGCTGGTGGTGGCCAGGTTCACATGCAGGCGGCCTCGGGCTTGTGGCCGCACTGACCCGCCTTTCTCCTGATGGTGCCAGGAAGAAGACCATCAACGTGTGTTTCCTCTCCCTCAGTTGGGTCTAACGCAGAGCCCTAGAAAAGCCAAGGGCCCAGAGCTAACTGTCCTTTTCTGGCAGCATTTCTGCAAGGAGGTGAGCCAGTTCATTCTGGGAACATTGTTTTCTGGTGATTTGGCTGGAGCTTGAGAAGCTGGAGAGGGAAACAGGCTTGGCTGGGTCTCTAGAAACAGCCTCGTCCAAGCGGCTCCTCTCCCAGGAGCTCAGTGTGGAGACCTAGCATCCACTGTGCAGCCAGACCTGGCCTCATGGTTGTCAACCTGGCCGAATCGCTGGCCACCCACCAACACTTTACTCACCCTGCATCCTCGTCCTGAGAATAGCCCAGGCTCCTCCACATCCCCTCTCGCGTAAATCCTTCCCTGAGGATGCTGGGCGTCGTTTCCTGGGCCAGACACTATATAAGCACCAGTTTACTCTTGCCTGTGGCCAGGAAGGAACGGGCTATGAACACCCAGTTTACAGATGAGGCCCAGAGAGAGGAGCGTGTTTACTCAAGGTCACACTGTAAGTGACCAGCCAAGCCGGTTGAACTCCAATTCCACCCTCCTTCCACTATGCTAGATACCATGACCTTCCACCCAAAGACCCCGAAGAGCCCGTGCTTTTGTATCACTGGGAGGAGCGGCACTGGGGGAGCTCAGGAGACGGGGCCGAGGGCTGCCCTCAGTCCATGTGGTTGGGAGAGTTGACTCAATGAGAGTCCCACATACACAGCCACAGGGGTTGGTTCAGAGATGCCAGTCCAGTCAGAGTTAATCCTAGGGCTTTTGCTGGAACTACTGAGAACAGGTGTCCTCTTTGTGTTGAGGCTACCAAGCAGACAGAACGTTAGCCTGAAGCTGAAGGACCTATCTGTTTTGGAAGCCAAACCAGAGGAAAGCGGAGCCAAGGCATAGAGAGAGACTAATTTCTTTTTTTTTTCAAATAAATTTATTTATTTTATTTATTTATTTTTGGCTGTGTTGGGTCTTCGTTGCTGTACGCGGGCTTTCTCTAGTTGCTTCGAGCGGGGGCTGCTCTTCATCCTGGTGCGTGGGCCTCTCACTGCGGTGGCCTCTCTTCTTGCGGAGCACGGGCTCTAGGCACATGGGCTTCATTAGTTGCGGCACGCGGGCTTCAGTAGCTGTGGCTCGAGGGCTCTAGAGCGCAGGCTCAGTAGTTGTGGCGCATGGGCCTATTTGCTCCGCAGCACGTGGGATCCTCCCAGACCAGGGCTTGAACCTGTGTCCCCTCCACTGGCAGGTGGATTCTTAACCACTGTGCCACCAGGGAAGCCCTAGAGAGACTAATTTCTGACAATACTCTTTGAGGCTCTTGATCCAGCCAGGCCTCCGTAAGCTCCTACTTACACACTGCCCTTGACACACAGCTCATCACCTTCCACAGTAGCCCCTTTTGTTCCTGAGCTGAAACTTACCTTGCTGGAACTTACACTGATTGGTTTTGTTCTTCCAATCGGAAGGGCAGCAAAAAGCTCTAATGACAAAGGGATATGGTTTCATATCCCAACTCCGACATTTACTCTTCAAGTCTCAATTAAAATTGGAATGATAATACCTATGTTAGAGGGATGTTGTGGGAATGTAAGAACTATTACTAAGCGCTTTACTTTTGTTATCTTGTCATATTGCCACTGTTATATTTGTTACCAGACTGTGAGGCTCTAGACATCAGGGACCTCAGATTCTCCAGCACCCAGCAGTGGTTGCCACAGAGCAGAAACTCAATAAATGCTTGTTCAAATAAATTTGACCTCCCACCTATAGACAGCTATTTGGGGACAGCTGATCTGTCACTCCGAATCTTCTCTTCTTGTCCCTGCCCTCATCTTCACCATTTCTTTAAGTAACACAAATGGTTTTTCTTCTTAAAAAGTGTATTAACTCAATTATTCTGTGAATATTTATCAGTTACAACCAAAGGAATGAAAATAAGATCCCATGGTACAAAAAACCTAGATGTTTAGGTTTCTAACACAATATTCAACTATTTTACTTATTTAATGTTTTTCTCAAGAAACAGAACAAAACCAATCTGCCCTACAATTTGGAAATGAGATCCCTTTCTCACAGTATCTCTTGCTGTCTGTTGGGAGTGGTGTGGACACACTTGGCAGTCACAACAGGCTGCTGAAATGGGACGAGCAGGTAATAGGAAACAGCTGCTTGGCCTGCACTGTCTCTAAGCCCCAAACTGGTGACAAGGTGCCGCAGACAAAAGACAGGCAGTTATGATTTGGGTGGAGGGCCCACAAGCAGCGATGAACTCCTTGCCAAGTTCACCAGGCGAAGCAGCATCAGCTCGGCTGGCCACTGTGCACCAGGCAGCACGCCCCGCACACGCTCTCTGTCTTCAGAGCTGTGTGCACCCAGAGATGCTAAGGGAAAGCCTCACTGTCCTCTGTGTCCTGCAGTAGCTTCATAGCTCTAGTCCAGGATGCTACCCACACAGTAGCCAGAATAACCTCTGACAGCAGCAACTAGACCAGCAGTCAGCAAACTACCCTGTAAAGGGCCAGAGAGTAAGTGTCAAAATACCTAAAGGCTTTGTGGGCCAGGTGGCCTCTGCCACAACTATGCTGCTCTGCCATTGCAGCCTGCAAGCAGCCACAGACACTACGTAGACGAACGGGCAAGACTGGGTTCCAATAAAACTTTATTTATAAACAACAGGCATTGATCTGGACTTGGCCCTCGGGCTATAGTCTGTGGCTCATTGGTGCCTCTGTTCAAAACCCTGTAGTGGCTCTCACCCCCGCAGAGGCAAACCCAACTCCTAACCTGGGTAGCAAGGAGTGGCCTGGGCAGGTCCCCCCGCACCACGTGAGCTCATTCCTGCCTCAAGGCCTTTGCACTTGCTGTTTCCTCCGCTTAGAACAACCCCGTGCCCACTTCTCATTGTCACATGACTCATCATTCCCGTTATTTAGGTCTCAGAAAGGCCATCCCTTCAACCCTCCAAAGTGACCCTTGCCTTCCTCCCTAGTAGCTCTTTATCAGAGCACCGTTTTATCTTCTGCATAGCACGCATCACAGTATGAATGGATCTCTTCTCTTTTTAAAATTTTTTTACATTTATTTATTTATTTTTATTTTTTTGGCTGCACCACATGGCTTGCGAGATGTTCCCCAACCAGGGATTGAACATGGGCCGAGGCAGTGAAAGCCTGAAATCCTAACCCCTAGGTCGTCAAGGAACTCTGGAATGGATCTCTTCCCTTTGTCTGTTTACTTTTTCATAGTCCTTCTGCCATAAGCTCAAGAAGGGTAGGGAACCTGATGTCCAGTGCCTCTGTCCACAGGGTTGGGTGGCAGCACATGCGTGGAGAGTGAGGGAATAAATGAGCGGACGGGCATCCAGTAGCCTCCTAAGCGGTTCCCCTCATCCTCTAATTCCTTCGATTCCATAGCCGTCTGATGACAGAGGTATCTTTTAAAATGAATATCAGATCATGCCCTGCCACAGCTTTAAACACTCTAGTAACTTCCCACTGCTCAAAATCCAAACTCCTCACCACCGCCCCAGAGGTCCTGCACAAGCGATTGCTGCCTGTCTCTCCCAGCCCGACTCTCTGTTCTGAAGACAGATTGCCCAGAGGGTCCACTGATGGGACCCCAAAGGATACCACTTGGCGGTAGAGGGGTTTTTGCATGATCAGAAAACAGGTTACGTTCCAGGAATTCACTTCGAATCAAAGGGTGAGGCTATGAACACCTGACTCATGAGAGGCCGGGAAGTCATCCAGTTTCCTCAGATCACCCCGCCCAGGTCAGGCTCTCGCTGGGACGTGCTCTGGGCAGAAAGAGAGAACGTGATCTCTTCAGACTGCTGCCAAAGCCCAGAGGGGTTCAGCTCGGGGTGTGTGGGGATGTGGAACATAGAGCTTTTAGTGCTCTTCTGGCCTGACTGGAAAGATGAGTGTGGAGCTGTCAGGGGAATGAGGACGCAGAGTGGGCAGCCTGGTGCTGTGGGCTCCTGTGCACCACGCAGATCACACTGCATCCTCCGCTGCTGCACTCAACTCCATGAAACTGGATAGCAGAGACGAGACCATGTGGGCAGCCCACATGGGTCGGATATAGCCTATTGCTTGGCTGTATTGAGATGAGAGATTAGAAAGCCACTTTATGGCTTCTTCTCAAATCAGTCTAGACAGTAACATCTAAGTGGCTAAAAGTAGTACAGATTCTCTCATGGATGCTGCATAAAGTAGGTACTCGACATTAGAAGAAGATAACAAAGGTATTTTCATTTCAGGTGTGTGTCGGGGAATGAAGCATCTGTTTTTCTGAACTGACGCTCAACATGCAGTGTTAGCAAGACACAAAGAGCACCCACTTTGGGGAATTTTTAAAAGCCGGGCCAGTGTACCAGGCATTCACAACCTAACAGGCTTATAAAAGTGACTACTTCCTGTTTCTGACCTCCCATCCTATTTGATGTCTACTTGTTTTCACTTTATCTCACTGCCGTACTGTGAATTCTTATCGCCTTGCCCTGAATTCCTCCCCTTTTCTCATGATCTCTAGCTTTGGCCCCGCCCTGACTCCCGGGTGCTGGCTCTCCTTCTAAGGGTTAGCCTAGCTTGCTCACCGTAACTGCTGCCTGGTAGATAAGCCCTGGCCCTGAGCCCCTGAGCAGGGAGGAGAGGGACCGTGCTAACAGAATAGACATGGTCTCCCCACCCTGGGCGTCGGCACCTCTTCTACAACATCCCAACTGTCGGTTACCCTGCTCCACCAGGACACCTCCAGGGCCAGGAAACTGACTTCCTGGGACTGCCCTTGTTGTTTTCCGACAACTCTATCAGAAAGCATGAGCTGTTGAGCTGTCGACAGGCTTTAGAGCGGCCCTGAAGCCATCTGTTTCCTGCAGGGTGCTGACGCAGGGGTGTGAGCTCCGAGGCGGCTGTCAACATCCATTTTGCCTCTCACTTGCTGAGACCAACACTGGAGCCTGCGACATAAGTTAATCACTTCCTCTTCTCTACGGCACAGGCTGCTGTGCTTTTTCTGCCTCTGGCCATTCATGCGCAGCAGATAACCACAGCCAGAGCACCGTGTGGAACACGGTCAGGATTCTGAGCGAGCCAGATATAGCCCGTTATCAGTGCGGTTACAGTGTGTGGGCTCATTGAGAAGTTATGGGACATTTTATCAATGAGGGATGCTGTCCCAGAAACTCTGGTGTTGTTCATGTGAAGGAACGGAGGTGAAGATGAAGGCCGTGGAGATAGGGGGGCTGGCTTATCTGGCATGTTTTCCCAGTGAGGTCAGACACCAGTGCCACGCCATCTCCCTGGGTGGAAACAAACCATAGGATGCCAGAGCTGGACGCCCTGGGAAGCTTTACAGAGGGAGAAATGAGACCCAGCAAGAGGACAGAACTTGCCCAAGGTCCCTCAGGGAGACAGTGTCAGAGATTCAGGTCTATAAGCAGAAGAGCCCTGCTGCCCTCTGCAAGCAGCGTCAGGCTTTCGAAGGAGGAGCAGGATCTTTGAGGGTGTGAATGTTTTGCTTTTCTGCCTTTAAAACATAAAGAGGTCGGTAGGGAGTCAGGAATGAGGTGTTTCTTTAGAATCCCAGTTGGAAGCATGACTTTTCATTTACATCAAATGTCTGTATTTTTAAAAATAATTTCACTCATTTTCAGTTTCAGGTTTTCTTGCGTACATGTGAAAAATAAAACGACAGTGATAAGTATTGGTTCCATTAGAGGAAGCACGCTGAGAACTATTAAATATAGTTTTATATCAATGGCATTACATGATTTAAATAGAAAATTTGTTAATTCCAGTGATGTTGGTTTTTTTAAATCCAGTTCATTGAAGTTCATTCAGCCAAAGGTGATATGACATTATTGTGAAGACTACTGTAAATTTAGTTTAAAGTGCAACTCTAGAGAAAAAAACCATCTGTTTTTGAGGTGATAACATAAACATTTTATTGGCGTACAGCATCATGATAAAACAATATTCTACTTAAATAGAAATAAATAAGATAAAAAGCCTAAGGAACAGAAATATACTTAGAGTTAATTGTGGTACATACATACTTCATAGTTTTCTCCAAAATAAGCTGCAATATTAAATATATGAATATTTGTGTATCCCCATAATTAGAGTAACAAAAGTACAAATATTTTGATGATAAATGATAAAAACAAAAACAAAAAATTCCCAGTTCACAACTCTAATTACTAGAGAGTTCAACATATCCGTGAGATCCACAGGGAAGGAAGACACATTCCCATACTCACTGATCTGTCTATAACTATGTACTGAGCACAGCCCCATCCATTCCTTCAGCAGTCCTGTTCCAGGCGCAGGGGCTGCTGAGGTGAACCAGACATGCAGCTCCCACTTCCACAGAACTCACGTTCTAGTCAGGGGAGGTGGAAAATAAACAAATAAGAACATAGAATATAGAGAATAGAGAGAAAACAGAATACTGAATAAAGAGAATTTTGGATGGTGGAGGTGCTTTGAAAAACAATAAAGCAGATTAAGGGCACAGGAAGTTCTGAGGACATGGGCTGTTGTTTATACAGGGTGGCCAAGGGAGATATTGCAGAGAAGCCAGCGTTTGAGCAGAAATCTGAAGAAATAAAGGAGCAAGCTTCAGGGGCATTTGTGGGGAGTCCCGCAGGCAGGAAAGAAACAGTGCAAAGGGCCTGAGGCAGGAGTGAGCTTGCAAGCAGGCATCTGAATATAGAGTGTGGAGTCAGGGAGGAGACCCAAGCTGGTGATGCTGATTTGGGAGTTGTCAACCTATAGGAGGCATTTAAAACCTTCTACATGAGATAGGATGAAATCACCAAGGGAGTGAGTGTGGTCGGCGCAGAGGAGTTGGGGAGAGACAGCTTCAAGGAGAGAGTCAAAGCAGTGTCCACTGCTGCTGAGTGGTCAAAAAAGAATGAGGAGTGACCACCAACCATGGGAGTTAGCAACTTGGAAGTCATTGCTGGCCTTGATAGACCATCTCAGTGAAGTAACAGGTACAGAAGCCTGATTTTGAGAATAGGAGGAGAGTAACTGGAGAGAGGAGGTGAGGACAATTCTTTTGAAGACTTTTGCTATCAAGAGGAACAGAGAAACGAAGCACTAGGGGTTATAGGGTCAAGACAGAAGACAGCTGTCAAAGTTCCTGGAAATGCAGCCCCTCCCCAACCCCACATCCCCATCACCAGGAGAAAAGCCACACCCCAGAGCTCTGAGTGCTCCTGCAAGGCCCCCTCCCTACCTCTGAACACTCAGAGCCTTGCCACTGCCATCCATCTGCTTGGAGACCTTCAAGGCCCATCTCAACATTTCTATGTGGTTGTTGAAGAAAGATATTAATCATATATATAATATACAATAAATGTACCAAGACAACTTACTGTAAACAGAAAATGGACAAGCAAAGTGCCCTCTGAAAGAGAACAATGGAGGAAAATGATTTATATTAGAGGGCTTGGAGAAGGCCTTTCTGAGGAAGTGGCTTTAAAGCTAAAATCTGAAGGATAAGTAGTAATTCACCACGCAACAAATGATGGGAAGAGCACTGTGAGTGGAAGAGCATCTGCAAAAGCTCTGAGGTGGGACATGGCATCGCATGCTACAAAACTGGAGGAAGAATGGGTCCAGTGAGAGAGGGATATGGGGCCTGAGGGGAGGATGGAGTCAGATTTTGCAGGGTCCTACAGAGGACTCCTGTGTTAAAGAAGCTTTTGGTTTTAATTCTTCTTTCCAAGTACAACGGGCAGCCACTAAATGAGCAAACCATTATGTCTATCTAAGTGCGCACTATTTTATGCTTGAGAAGAAAGGAAAACAGTCGGAAGCAAGACATGAAGCTTCCCTGAGGAAATGAGGACAGACAGGGCCTCTTCTACTTCCACTCCTTGGTTCCCATGTAGTTTACCTGGTGGGGTAGACCCATCACCATATAATGGCTGCTATTTCAAAGTGCACATTGAATCTTAAAAGACAGTGCCCCAGAGTGAAAATGGCTCATACATAGGAAAAAAAGAAATGAATAGAAGTGTTCCCTAAGGAAGCCAAGACACTGAGCTCACTTTAAAAAAAGACTATAAGTCAACTATTTAAAATGTGCCTGGGACTTCCCTGGTGGTCCAGTGGCTAAGACTCTGCATTCCCAATGCAGGGAGCCCGGGTTCGATCCCTGGTCAGGGAATTAGATCCCACATGCTGCAACTAAGTGTTCGCATGCCACAACTAAAGATCCCGCATGTCACAACAAAGATCCTGAATGCGGCAATGAAAATCCCATGTGCCACAGCTAAGACCTGACGTAGCAAAAAAAAAAAAAATATATATATATATATATATATATGTATATACTCAAAGAACTAAAGGAAACAATGAGAATGATGTGTTGACAAATAGAGTCTATCAATACAGAGATAGAGATAGAAATTAAAAGAGGAACTAGAGAGAAATTCTGAAGTTGAAAAGTACAGTAACTAAAATGAAAATTTAATTAGAGAGGTAAACAGCATATTGGAGCTGGCAGAAGAAAGATTCAGGAAACTTAAAGACAGGACAATTGAGATTACCCAGTCTGAGGAGCAGAAAGAAAAAACAGTAAAGAAAAATGAACAGAGCCTAAGAGACCTGTGGAACAGCATTAAGCATACCAACAGATGTATAATGTAAATTCCAGAAGGAGAGCAGAGAGAGAAAGGAGCAGAAAGAATATCAGAAGTAATAATGGCCAAAACTTTTGCAAACTTGATGAAAGATATAAATATATACATCTAAGAATCTGAGTGAACCTCAAGATCCTCACTGAGACACGTTGTAATCAAACTGTTGAACGCCAAAGGCAGAGCCCTAAAAGCAGCAAGCAAGAGACGACTCATCACGTACAACATCTGCAATAAGATTAACAGCTAATTTCTCTTCAGGAATCATGAAGGCCAGAAGGCAGTGGGAAGATATATTCAAAGTGCTAAAAGAATAAAATGGTCAACCAAGAATTCTATACCCAGGAAAACTATCCTTCAAAAATGAAAGAGAAATTAAGACTTTCTAGATAAACAAAAACAGAGAGTTTATTGCTTGTAGACCTACCCTACAAGAAATGTTAAAGGAGATCCTTCAGGGTAACTGAAAGAATACTAAATTGTAATTTGAGTCTACAGAAGAAATAAAAAACACCAGTAAACATAATTTCATAAATAAATATAAAAGTCAGTATTAAGGTATTTGTGGTTTGTAACTCCTCTTTTTCTCCTGTATAATTTAAAGGATAACTACATAAAAAAAATTCTTAAAATATATTAATGGGCACACAATGTATAAAGATGTAATTTGTGACAATAAAAATGTCTATATGCTGTCTACAAGAGACCCACATTGGATCCAAATACACAAATAGGCTGAAAGTGAAAGGATGGAAAAAGATATTTCATGTAAATGGTAACTTAAAGAGTTGGAGTGGCTATACTGATATCAGACAAAATAGACTTTAAGACATAAATTGTAACAAGAAAGAAAGAAAGACATTAAATAAAGATAAAAGAGTCAATCTACCAAGAAGTATAACAATTATAAATATATAGCACCTAGTAACAAAACCCCAAATTTACAAAGCAAAAACTGACAGAATTAAAGGGAGAAAAGACTGTTCTACAATAATCGTTGGCAATTTCAACACCTCACTTTCAATAAAGGATAGAACTACTAGGGAAAAGATAAACATAGAAATAGAAGACTTGAACAACACTATAAACCTTTGAGACCTAACACAAACAAAACACTCCCCCAAACAGCAGAAAAATACACATCCTTCTCAAGTGCACATAGCACATCTTCCAGGAGAGAACATAGGTTAGGCCATAAAACAAGTCTCAATACATTTCAAAAGAACAGAGTCATAAAATGTTTATTCCATGACCACAATGGAATGAAACTTGAAATTAATAACAGAAGGAAAACTGGAAAATTCGTGAATACGTGGAGGTTAAACAACACGCTCTTAAACAACCAATGGCTCAAAGAAGAACCAAAACCTATCAGATGCAGTGAAAGCAGTGCTCAGAGGGAAATTTATAACTGTAAATGCCTACTTTATTTATCTTTTATGTTTATTTTTATTTATTTATTTTTTCTTACTGGTCATCCATTTTATACACATCAGTGTATACATGTCAATCCCAATCTCCCAATTCATCACACCACAACCCCCACCCCCCACCGCTTTCCTGCCTTGGTGTCCATACATTTTTTTCTCTACTTCTGTTTCTCAATTTCTGCTCTGCAAAGTGGTTCATCTGTACTGTTTTCTAGGTTCCACATATATGTTTTAATATACGATATTTGTTTTTCTCTTTTTGACTTACTTCACTCTGTATGACAGTCTCTAGAGGCATCCACATCTCTACAAATGACCCAATTTCGTTGCTTTTTATGGCTGAGTAATATTCCATTGGATATATGTACCACATCTTCTTTATCCATTCGTCTGTCGATGGGCATTTAGGTTGCTTCCATGACCTGGCTATTGTAAATAGTGCTGCAATGAACATTGGGGTGCATGTGTCTTTTTGAATTATGGTTTTCTCTAGGTATACGCCCAGTAGTGGGATTGCTGGGTCATATGCTAATTCTACTTTTAGTTCTTTAAGGAACCTCCATACTGTTCTCCATAGTGGCTGTATCAATTTACATTCCCACCAACAGTGCAAAAGGGTTCTCTTTTCTCCACACCCTCTCCAGCATTTGTTGTCTGTAGATTTTCTGATGATGCCCAGTCTAACTGGTGTGAGGTGATACCTCATTGTAGTTTTGATTTGCATTTCTCTAATAATTAGTGATGTTGAGCAGCTTTTCATGTGTTTCTTGGCCATCTGTATGTCTTCTCTAGAGAAATGTCTATTTAGGTCTTCTGTCCATTTTTGGACTGGGCTGTTTGTTTTTTTAATATTGAGCTGCATGAGCTGTTTATATATTTTGGATATTAATCCTTTGTCTGATGAACTCTGATTAATCCTTTGTCTGATTACCAAAAGCAGGAATGGTGGAGACAACATAGCACAGTTGTTGAGAGTCTGGACTGTGGAGCTAGACTGCCAAAAGCAAAAATAAAAGTGGGGACATCCTAATGACCTTACAGAAATAAACAGGATTATAAAAGATGGCTACGAACAACTACATGCCGACAAATTAGATAACCTAGATGAAATGGACAAATCCCTAGAAACACACAAACTACCAAAACTGGCTCAAGAAGAAACAAACTTTTACAGACCTACAACAAATAAAGATATTAAATCAGTAATCAAAATCTTCCAACAAAGAAAATCTCAGGACCAGATGGCTTCGTTGGTGAATTCTACAGTGTTAAAGAAGAATTAGCACAAACAACCCTTCTCAATTCTTCTAAAGAACAGAAGAGGAAACACTTCTTTTTTTTTTTTTTTGCGGTACGCGGGCCTCTCACTGTTGTGGCCTCTCCCGTTGCGGAGCACAGGCTCCGGACACGCAGGCTCAGCGGCCATGGCTCATGGGCCCAGCCGCTCCGCGGCATGTGGGATCTTCCCGGACCGGGGCACGAACCCATGTCCCCTGCATCGGCAGGCAGACTCTCAACCACTGCACCACCAGGGAAGCCTGAGGAAACACTTCTTAGCTCATTCTATGAAGTCAGTATTAATCTGACCAAAGCCAGACATAGACATCAAAGAAAAGAAAACTAAAAACCAATATACCAATAAGAGTATAGATGCAAAAATTCGTCAACATAATACTAGCAAACAGATTCTAGAAGCATATTAAGAAGATTATATATATAACCAAGTTGAATTTATCCCAAGAATGCAAGGGTGGTTCAACATACAAAAAGTAATCAACCAAATACACAATATTAATAGAATGAAGGGGAAAAAAACCCAACTGTGATCATCTCAATTTATGCAGAAAAAGGAGTTTACAAAACCCAACATCTTTTCATGATAAAAAATGCTCAGCAGGGCTTCCCTGGTGGCACAGTGGTTGAGAGTCCGCCTGCCGACGCAGGGGACACAGGTTTGCGCCCCAGTCCGGGAGGATCCCACATGCCACGGAGCGGCTGGGCCCGTGAGCCATGGCCGCTGAGCCTGAGCATCTGGAGCCTGTGCTCCACAGCAGGAGAGGCCACAAAAGTGAGAGGACCGGCGCACCGCAAAAAAAAAAAAAAAAAAATCTCAACGAATTATGAATAAAAGGGAAATTCCTCAACATGGTAAAGGCCACCTATGAAAAACCCACAGCTAACATCATAGTTAATGATGAAAGACTAAATGCTTTCTAAGATCATGAACAATACAAGGCTGTCCACTCTTACCATTTCTATCCAATATTGTATAGGAAGTCCTGCCTAGGGCAATTAGTAAAAAAAAAAAAGACAGCTAAAAATGGCAGGACTTCCCAAAGTGATCAACAGATTCAGTGCAACCTTTATCAGAATTCCATCTGCCTATTTTGCAGAAATGGATGAACTGATCCTAAAATTCATATATAATTGCAAGGGACCTTGATTAGCCAAAACAATCTTGAAAAAAATACAAAGTTGGAGGACTCACACTTTCCAATCCCAGGACTTACTAAAATGCTATGATAATCAAGGCAGTACGCTAATCACACACAAAGGAGTGAAGTTAGAACCTTACCTAATAAAATATTTAAAAATGAACTCAAAATAGATCAAAGACCTAAACATAAGAGCTAAAACTATAAAACTCTTAGAAGTAAACATAGGATTTAATCTTCATGGCCTTAAATTTGGCAATAAATTCTTAAATATGGCACCAAAGCACAAGCAACAAAAGAAAAATATATAAATGGGACTTCATCAAAATTAAAACTTTTGTGTAAGAAAGGGTTCTATCAAGGAAGTGAAAAGGCAACCTACAGAATGGGAGAAAATATTTGCAGACCATATATCTGACAAAGAATTAATATCTAGAATAAATAAAGAACTCCTACAACTCAACAACAAAAACAAGAAAACAACCCAGTTAAAAAAATGGGCAAAGGACTTGAATAGATAGTTCTTCAAAGAAGATATAGAACTGGACAATAAGTACATGAAAAGATGCTCATCATCATTAATCACTAGAGAAATGCTAATTAAAACAACAATAAGATATCACTTCACACCCACTAGGATGCCTATGATTTTAAAAAATGAAAAATAACAAATGTTACTGAAGATATCAAGAAATTGGAACTCATATTACACACTACTGGTGGGAATGTAAAAGGTGCAACTGCTGGGAAAAAGAGTTTGGCTGTTCCTCTAAAAGTTAAACACAGGGACTTCCCTAGTGGCGCAGTGGATAAGAATCCGCCTGCCAATGCAGGGGACACGGGTTCGATCCCTGGTCCGGGAAGATCCCACATGCCATGGAGCAACTAAGCCCGTGCGCCACAACTACTGAACCTGCGCTCTAGAGCCCGCGAGCCACAACTACTGAAGCCCGCATGCCTAGAGCCTGTGCTCCACAACAAAAGAAGCCACCGCAATGAGAAGCCTGTGCACTGCAACGAAGAGTAGCCCCTGCTCGCCGAAACTAAAGAAAGCCCGCACATGGCAACGAAGACCCAACACAGCCAAAAATAAATGAATAAATTTTAAAAAAATTAAGAATAAAAACGTTAAACACAGAATTACCATGTGAACCAGCAATCCACTTCTAGGTATATACACAAAAGAACTGAAAACAGATGTTCAAGATAAAACATCTACAAGAATTTCATAACAGTACTATTCACAATAGCCAAAAGGCAGAAACAACCCAATATTCACTGATGGATGAATGGATAAACAAAATGTTGTATATCCATACAATGGAATGCTATTAGGTCATAAAAAGGAATGAACACTGATCCATACTTCAACATGGATCAACCTTGAAAACACTGTGCCAAGTGAAAGAAGCCAGATACAAAAGGCCATATCTTGTATTATTCCTTTTATACAAAATATACAGAATAGGTGAATCCATGGAGACAAAAAGCAAATTAGTTGTCAGGGGCTGGGGTAAGGAAGAAATGAGGATTGACTGCTGAATGGGTATGAAAATGTTCTGGAATGAGATAGTGATGATGGTCACATAATATTAGGAATGTACTAAGGTCACTGAATTGTAACTTTAAAAAGGCTAAAATGGTGAATTTTATGTTATGTGACTTTTACCTCAATAAAAAAACACAGCACCACAATCCCACAGAATATCACCCCTAGGCTGGCATCTTAACTTTGCTTCAAAGAGGCCCTTCCAACACTCTAGTGGGCCAACAGTAGCTTCTGGTGACACATTCCCTGGGAAGATCAGTGGGTCCTGGGATCACGTGCCCATTGCCATACATCCTTTGTCATTAAGTGAGTCCCTTGGTATAAGACAAGGTAATGTGGGATCTTATGAAGATAAGTCAGACTCTTTGTAAGTTCTCAGATGGTGGTGCTGGCTGTCACCCTGTTGGCAGGAGAGGCAATGAGAAGCAGATGCTGGCTGCCGGAATTTGGGTCTGGATACAATGCACTGTAAAGGCCTGATGGGATAAGGGTGAGAAACCAACAGTGCATCTTTCAAAAACAGAAGTTCAAAACAAATGACAATGAAAACACAATGACTCAAAACCAATGGGACGCAGCAAAAGCTGTTCTAAGCGGGAAGTTTATAGCAATACAATCCTACCTCAAGAAACAAGAAAAATCTCAAATAAATTACCTAACCTTACACCTAAAGCAACTAGAGAAAGAAGAACAAACAAAACCCAAAGTTAGTAGAAGAAAAGAAATCATAAAGATCAGAGCAGAAATAAATGAAATAGAAACAAAAAAAATAGCAAAGATCAATGAAAGTAAAAGCTGGTTCTTTGAGAAGATAAAGAAAATTGATCAACCTTTAGCTAGACTCATCAAGAGAAAAAGGGAGAGGACTCAAGTTAATAAAATTAGAAATGAAAAAGGAGAAGTTACAACTGACACTGCAGAAATACAAAGGATCGTAAGAAACTACTATAAGCAACTCTATGCCAATAAAATGGACAACCTGGAAGAAATGGACAAATTCTTAGGAAGGTACAAGCCTCCAAGACTGAACCAGGAAGAAATAGAAAATATGAACAGACCAATCACAAGTAATGAAATTGAAACTGTGATTAAAAATCTTCCAACAAACAAAAGTCCAGGACCAGATGGCTTCACAGGCGAATTCTATCAAGCATTTAGATGAGAGCTAACACCTATCCTTCTCAAACTCTTCAGAAAAACAGAAGTTCAAACCCATGTAAATCTTCCTAACTGAGGTAACTTAGGCAATGCTAGCGCTCTGGGCAGCGGACCCCTGGAAAAGTGAGATGTCTTTCTACTTCTAAAAAAACCAAAGCTCCATTTATGATGCAACATGGTTAGCACCTATCTATGTACACTGTCTCCACTGATTCTTTTAGAAGTTCTTCAGGATGAATGTCCTCACTGTGCAAATGCGGGAACTGCTGCCTATAAGTCTAAGTAACTGCAATGTTATCACAGGACTAAGAGGTGGAGGTGGAGGTGAACAGGGCTGTTACACTCCATGATCCATGCTGTTTCTTTAATGAGGTTTTGCAAATACATGGCACATCTGCTACCATCACCTGCTCCAGTGCTCCTGGAACATATTATTAATCAATCATGGCTTCCTTTCCCTCTGAGTCTGGACTCAGCTGTACCATCCTCTGCAAGGCAGCCACTCTAAAAAACTAGCACTTAGGATGAAAACTCCTCTACTGCCCTAGCATCACACACCACACTGCCTCCTTCTGTCTGAACTGGCATTTCCTGAATCTACTTTTGAGCCAACAGAAAGTCCCAGGTCTATACAGAAGACCCCTCTAGGATGTGGCCACTTCTTACCTGGAGCCAGAATGATGTGTGGTTGTGAAGCCCGGGAAGCAGTGGGCCAACTGAAGACAGAGACAAGGGTCAGGAACTGAAAGAAACAGGAAGAAATAAAGGCAGGAGGTGAGGGTCCCAGCCCCATGTCTGCTTCATTTCCAGGAGGAAGCAAGTGGCTCAGGCCTGGCCAATCAGTCCCAGGAACTGAAAGCAGCACATGACCTGGGGCCAGGCCCATCATAATGAATCCTGGAACTCTGTTTGAAATTTTGGGAAAGAGGTAAGATGGCTAAGTTGTAGAATGTCCCCTTGGCGCTTCTGTGGCCATCTTGCCAGCATGAAGGGAGCGCCTGGCTGAGAACAGTCAGCAGAACTAAAGCAGAGCCAAGGGATAGAGCGAGAGAGTCCTGCTGAAACGGCTCGAGCCCTGGATGCAGCCATGTCTAGTCAGCTCCTGCTGCTCCTTTCTTTTTCCTAAGCCAGTTGGAGTTATTTGTCAATTGTCAATGAAAAAAATCCTGGTTAAGACAATCTATTTGTCTTCCATAGCTGTTCTTTGCCTCAATTATTGTTTAAAAATATGCGCCTCATCTTCTGTGTGGATTGAGCATCTCTTCACTCATCTTTGCCCAAATCACTACCCCTGCCCCACTCTTACTGCTGTGTGCCAACCTACAGGCCCCTCCTGGGCTATCTGCTCAGACTCCCCCAGGTTTATGAGATAGCTGCCTGGTGAGCCTCTGTGCGTCTTTTGGAAAACCTCCTTCTTCTAAGACAGGAAACATTGTGTTTGATACACAGTGTTCCCGATGAAGAAATCATGACATCAAATCCTCTCAGACTGCAGTGCCAGGAAAATATAGGTACTATTAATCACACAGTTATTCAGTGATGGGGCCAGGATTCAATCAGGGTGTGTGGCTCCCAAGCTCACTGCCACCAGTGAAGTATCCTGTCCCTATTCAGTAAGTGGCTATGATTGTTGTTACTAACAATGATAATCAGTCACTGCAACGTAATGGCCTGATCACCGGCCCTACCCCATCTTCCAACTACTCCAATTCGCTTTATAAGAAATAATCTACAGCTGGATAAGAAGTAAAGTAGCCATGTTAGGACCTGTACTCCAGAATGGAGAAAGTCACCTGAGGCAGACACAAAGTTTCCTTGTTCCATAGCTATCTTTTTCAATATAACAAGCTTCAAAAAACCAGTTTTCCTGGGCATATATCTAGAGAAAATCAGAATTTGAAAAGATACATGCATCCCAACGTTCATAGCAGCACTATTTACAATAGCCAAGACGTGGAAAGAACCTAAATGTTCATCAACAGAGTAATGGACAAAGAAGATGTGGTATGCATATACAATGGAATATTACTCAGCCATAAAAAGAAGGAAAAAATACCATTTGCAGCAACATGGACGGACGTAGAGATTATCATACTAAGTGAAGTAAGTCAGACAAAGACGAATACCATATGCTATCACTCATATGTGGAATCTAATTTTTAAAAAATTATACAAATGAACTTATTTACAAAACAGAAACAGACTTAAAAGATACTGAAAACAAACTTATGGTTACCAAAGGGGAAATGTGGCAGGGGGAGGGATAAGTCAGGAGCTTGGGATTAACATAAACACACTACTATATATAAGATAGAGAACCAACAAGGACCTACTGTATAGCACAGGGAACTCTACTCAATATTCTGTGATAACCTATATGAGAAAAGAATCTGAAAAAGAGTGAATATATGTATACGTATAGCTTAACTGAATCACTGTGCTGTACACTTGAAACTAACACAACATTGTAAATCAACTATACTCCAATAAAATAAAATAAAATAAACAATTTGGTACAATAAAAGCTGGGTCAATCCATACTTTATTACCTGGCTATCTCTCGTCTACCAATCTTACCTGGGCATTGTAGGTGATATGAATTATGAACCTAGGAGCTAAGAACTGTGTGGGTTCCAGGCCTAGCTCTCATGAGCCGTGTACAGCTTCAGGGCACTTTCTTCTCCTCTCTGAACATCACTTTCCACATCCGGAAAATTGGAAGGTGGGTATGTGTGCATGTGTGTGCGAGGTCTGACTAGAGTGATATTTCCCAAAGTGTTTTCCAGTAGGCATTTTTCAGAAGTTAAAAAAAATCCTCCCCCATCCCCCTGGTCCAGTAATTTTGGGAACACTGGGTGGGACCAAGTTAAACAACAGTATATTTACTGCAGGGCTTCTTGGAAACTTCAGTCTGCTCTTATGCATTGTGGCTCTGACAGGAAGGCAGAGCACACAGCAGTTCCCAAACTTACTTGACAGAGGAAATTTTTCTAGGTACACTCTCTTACGGGGGAGTTGTTTTGTGAAACAGAATTTAGGAAAAGTTAGATTAGGGGATCTGTAGGATCCCTTTCAGCTCTGAGAAGTTTTAACTCAAAATTCACTATTTTGGCCTAGGGCTCTGTGAGATGTTAAGCTACATCCTGAATCATGAAAGAAAAAAATAATTATGGTCAGTAAAGTTTAGATGGAGTTCAGTTGTAATTTATAGAATTCCAGTTGCTGAAAATGAGAGAACCCATAAGTGGATGGATGGTAACGATCCAATAAACCAAACATTCAATGAACTTGGACCATGCCAGTCAACAGAGGGAGCTATATTGTAAGCTGACATCGTTACAAGTTTCCCTTTTGGAAATTCGAGGATATACAGGTTACCCTTTCTGTACTCCCAGAGTCTGGAAATATATAGTCACAAATTCATGGCTTGAGGAAAGTGACTTAGAGACTCTGAGTCGTAAAATCAAAATGGCTTTGAACCATTTCAAAAAGGAAAAAGAACTACCTGTTAGCATGCATGTTGTCTGCAGGAAAGCAAAGAAGCAAAATGAGCTAACGAGCATCTCATTGAACCTGCCTGGGGAAGAAATTAATTCTGTAGCAGCCCTGATTACTAATTGTAAAAACGTGCACAATGCAATGTACATTCTATTCAGGGAGCTTTCTTCATTGTCTTATTTTGGTAAGTATAAAAAGTACTCATAGAAAAGGACTTCATGGATTCATTCTTGACTGAAGTCCTCTAAATCTATTTTCACTCAAAACTGAATTCTCCCGTCATGGGGGTTTTCAAGAGGCAGCTAGGTGTAGGGCAACGGGCGTGGCACTGGAGTCAGACATTTACTCGATGAATCTGTACTGGGTGGTCACTACGTGCCAAGCACTGGGAATACAGAAGTGACCAAAGCAGCCAGAAATCCCTATCCTGATAGAGTTGCCATCCTGGCTCTGTCACTTATCAGCTGTGTGAGCTTGGGCAAGTTATTTAATTAATGAGCCTTAGCTCATTATAGCATGGTCACAGGATTGTTGGGAAAGCTATATGTCAGATTTTGTACGTGGAGTATCAAACCTAGGGCCAGGCACCTAAATGTCTTCTAGAAAGGGCAGTCAGGATAATGGCTCTTGCAGCCAGAGGGGGAGAAGGGAGTTCAGATAGATCCAGGGAGGCCTCACACTACAGGCAGATCCTTTGAAGAAGGTGCAGGATGAGCAGGGGCATCTGGGAATAATGGCTCACCTCCCCAAAGAAGCCCCACTTGTGTTCCCTGCCTTTCAACCGATCCCCTCACTTTTCCCAGGTTTGCCAGCATGAGCAGCTGCTGGGCTTGGTGACCTCTTAACCCCAGGGCCTGCCTGCTGGTCCACGTCCTCATACAGGGAACCAGCTTTCCTGACAGAAGTTCAGCCCTCACTGCTCTAGCCCCGTGGATACTCTCCAAGGTCACAGGCCTCACCGCAGCCTCACTGCCAGGCCAAAGGCATCCAGGAGGTGGTCAGCACAGATCCAGTCCCACTCCATCTGAATGCCATTCACCCGCACATCCTGCCCAGCCTGCCGCCGTCTTGCCTCATGTCCTTGAGCTGCTAGCTTCCCCCTCTGAGTCAGGTTCTCCTCTGTAGACTGAAGGGATTTGGTCAGACTGCCCTATGGATGTCCCGCAGTTCTGGGGTTCTACAAGGTTCCTCTCACAGGATACCTGGCAGAGATCTGGAATTAGTCAAACTTCAGTTTTTCCATTATTACTTGAACTTTCGGAGCTCAGTTTTTCTACCTGTAAAAACGGGGTTAATAATCCCTACTTCTAAATCAAGACTGTTGACATGGTGGAGAGAACATGGATCTTGAATCGGACAGACTTGAGTTTGAATATTGGTGTCACTATTTGCAAGGCAGGTCACTTCTGCTCTCTGGAAGCCTCAGTTTCTTCATCTGCAAAATAGGCATATGGCACCTACCTTGAAGAATTGGAGAAGTGAGGCAAACTACGCATCATACCTGCACATAGTAGATGATCAATAATTGGCAGCTCTTATTATTATTGTGGTTGTTATTTACTCTAAAATAAGTGCCTGATTAAAAGCTGGTACCATCTCCAATTTCCACCACCACGCTCACCCTCTCTGGGTCTCTGAGGCTGGGGTTACTCCTGCCTCTAATCAGTGATGGGGCTTCTATGGCTGAAAGCTACATCCAGAGGGGTCTCAGTGGCTGCAACAAATTCCTTTTAGGCTGCAGAGTCCATGGTCCATGCAACACTTCCTGTTGAAAGGTGTGTTCTCAAATACATATGATGTGCCCTCAAATACACAATACCCTACTCGGCCTCTTCTTCTGGGATCCTAATTCTGGTTCATGCTTTGTAGTGGATATAAAGCCATCCTTTCTTTAAGAGATTTGAATCTCAAATTTTCCCATGACCTCACCCATCGCCGCCATTTGTCCCATGCTCTGCTGTACAGCTGGGACTGTCGTTTCAGAAGAGCACGTGACACCGAAAGGGACTAGAATTCCTGAATCTCAGGGTCAGAGGGGGATGAATGGTACTTAGTTGAAACCCTCTTCTGGCGCTTGAACTTTCTCTACTCCACCCTCTGATGAGGGGTCCTTCAGCCTATCCTTAGTTACCTCCAATGACGGGGAACTCACTAAACACAAAGGTGGTCGCTTCATCACCTACCCGGTTGCCAGTTAGCTGCCTGGCTTGCTTGAAAAAGCATCGATCAACAGTGAAAGAAAAGCTTCTCTCACAGGTAAGTCATCTGTGAATTGTAGTTCCGAAGAACAATACTGTTTTCTTGTCCACCCCCCCTCTAACTCTGAACTTTGTGGCCACAAGAAATAGAGATATGACAATTTTCTCTAGAATAACAAAACTGTTAATGTGTCTCTTTTATTCACCCACTCGCTAGACATTCCCACAAGGAATCTACTTTAGATGCCCAGAGAGAACGCATTTCAACTCTAAACATAATTAGCTTGCTTCCAGAAGGAGGAGGAGAGGCATTTATGGGCATAGATAAATCATATCCTTGGCCAAATACCCTCTTCTATTTTCCAACAGGGAACCCAGAGCAATTTCAGAACACAACACTGTTTTCCTTGTGCAGCTTCAGAAACCAAGGCGCAGAGAAGTGAAGGTCACCCAACAAATCAAGGGCAAAGGCATGAACTAAATCCCAGGAATCCAAGACCTCCCAGCATAGTAATTGATTCTCTAAGATAAATGTTTGTCTTGCTAACTAGGGAAATTTATTGTGGTCTTTACAGAGGGATTCTTGAGGCTCAAAATTATAAACAGGGAAACAGGGCCTGGTAATAAGTTGAGTGATTAATTGGCAGAGAAAGCTTTCAAGGAGGGAAAGGATCAATGAGCTGAAAAAAAATCAAACATCTTTTAGGAAGTTTCCCCGCTCTCTTACATTGTTTTAATTCTTCATGCTCGGTCTCATCATTAAACATTTTTGAAGTGGGTTTTTATTTTGTTTCTTGTTTTTTGCTTTTTCAGTTATTCTTCTGGTAAGGTTATTTGATTACATCTCCCACTTAGATTATTTCTTAGGTTAAACTGAACTTAACCTTTGCCCAGTGAAGCAGAACAGAGCCTTGCTTATCTGAAGTAAATGGGACCAAAAAGCCATGGAAACATAACCAGAAATGGCTGAGATACAGCACATTTTGTTTATTTGCTGAGGAAAGGGGCACAGTGAGGGTTAGTGTTGAGGTCACGGGCCATAGGGGCTGTGACAGCTCTGAGGGAGCCACCTGAAGAGTGGACCCACTCACAGCAGCAGCTTCTTGGAGGCAGCAGATGCCCAGCAGCAGGAGAGTATGGGCTCTGGACTGAGATGATGGTTACCTTCCCAGCTCTGCCTTGCGCTTGCTGTGTGACTTCAGCAAGCTGGGCAACCTTTCTGAGTCTCAGTTTTCTCAGCCAGCTCTGGCTAACCTGGGAAGCTCCATGGGGGTAAGGGCTGTGTCTGTTGTGTTAATCAGTGTTTTCGTAGTGCCTAGTGGATAACAGGCCCTTGGTAAGTGTCTGCTAAATGAATGAATGGAAAAGGGTCATTGTGAAGATTAAATGAGAGATTGTAAGTAAAAGCCTAGGACATTTTAGATGCTCTTTAAACAGTAGTTCTTACATTGCCAGACTCCTTCCATCAGTGTCTAGGCCGGAAGGAGTCTGGTGTTGCATCGTAGAGCAGCCCCTTGTCCTGCGGATGAGGAAACTGAGGTCTGTCTGTTCATTCATTTAACACACACACGTGAGGTGCCTCCTAGCTGTCAGGCACTATACTGGGGGTATACCAAGACAGATAAAATCTCTGTGATGATGAAGCTCATGTCCGAGTGGGAAGAGACAGTAAATGAGTAGACAGGTGTATAAACAAGAATACTTTTACATGCCAACCAAGTGCTATGAGAATAAGAAAGCAGGTGACGTGATAGAGAGGGTCTGACAGTGGTGGCTGGGGGCTGCATTAGATGGGGTGACCAGCTGGGGCCTCTCTGAGGAGGTGACAGAGCAGTAGAGACCTGAATGACCAGAAGAAGACAGTCAGACTTAACTCGGAAGCCAGAGTGCTCCGGATCACTGCTGCTTCCTTGGTTTATTTTGGTGTTTGTTCTCATAGGTCTTTTTTCGAGGGGAGGGGACATGACTCTTATTCTGATATAATTTTAAATTATAGAAAAGTTCTGAAATAGAATAAGAAACTCACATCTTCTAGATTCACCAACTGCTAATGTTTTGCCCTCTTCTCTCTACTCTCTCTCTCTAAACATATTACGTTATACACATATACATACACACTCACACACGCATACTTTTTTCAGACCATTTGAGAGTATATATTACAAACACACTGCCTCATTACCCTATACTTCAGTGTGTATTTCCTAAAATAAGAACATTCTTGGGACTTCCCTGTAGGTCCAGTGGTTAGGACTTCGCCTTCCAATGCAGGGGGTGTGGGTCCAATCCCTGGTTAGGGAGCTAGGATCCCACATGCCTCGCCGCCAAAAAACCAAAACATGAAACAGAAGTAATACTGTAACAAATTCAATAAAGACTTTAAAAATGGTCCACATCAAAAGAAAAAAATAAATCTTAAAAAAAAAGAACATTCTCTTACACAACCACAGCCCGTATTTAAACTTTGTCAATTGCTCCTACAATGACCTTTTAAAGTGACATATATTTTTCTGGGTCCAGGATCTCATACAGCATTTAGTCCTTACATCTCTTTAGTCTCCTTTAATCCGGAACACTTCCTTAGCCATTCTTTGTCTTTCTCGAACCTTGACATTTTTTAAGCACGCAGGCCAGTTACTTTGTGACCTGTTGCTCTTATTTGGGTTTCCTGATGCTTCCTGAGGAACAGATTCAGGTATGCCTTTTTGGCAGGAACGCCACGGAACGTACACTCTGCCCTCCTCAGCACCTCACAGCAGGAGGCACGTGGTGCTGGGCTGTCCCAGGGTGGGTGATGCGAACTTTGACTGCTGGGTGAAGGTGGTCTCTGCCAGGTTTCTCCACTATAAAGTTACTATTGTCCCCTTTGTAATTAATAAATCATTTGTGGGGAGGTACTTTTAGAATATAAATATTCTGTTCCTCAAACTTTCACCCATCAGTTGTAGCATTTGTGGCTGATTTTCTTACTCCATCTTTCCTTCTATGCTTATTTGTTGGCATTCTACTGCAAGGAAGTTTTTCCTTCTCTTTCATTTATTTATACAATAATTTATTTCCTTATAGCACTACAAACCCATTGGCTTTTATTTTATTCAACAGGTTATAATCCACTACTGCCAGATTTGTCTCCTATTTGGCCAACGAGAGCCCCTTTATCCCAGCCCCTGTGTTTTTTTGACATGTCCCCATCATTCTTCAAGCATTTCCTTGCTTTCTGGGACAAGATGTTTAAGACTCATCTTGCACTTTCCCTGCACGAGCCATGGAATCAGCCTTTTCTCCAACAAGCCTTTTGGTATTAAAAGACACTTAGAATCCAAGCTCTAGGTGCCAGGTAGGCTCCTGCTACCAGCGCGTTACTGCTCTTAGGCTCTCGCAGGGGACAGAGCTAGAAAGCTTCTCAAATGTTCATGTGCAGGAGGCACTGGGATATCGTTAAAGTGCAGATTCTGATTCAGGTGGTTGCATTTACCAGCTGGTGTCAGGTTCTGCTTTTCTAACAAGCTTCCAAGTGATGCTGACGCTGCTGGCCCACAAGCCACCTCTTGAGCACCAAGGATATAGGACAATGGTTCTCAAACTTAGGCACGCGACAGAACCTGCAGGGTTTGTTCAAATACATACTTCCAGGCTCTACTTTTAACGTTTCTGATTCAGTAAGTTTAGGGTGGGGTTCCCAGGTGATGCTACTATTTCTGATATGGGACCACACTTTGAGAACCACTGATCCAGGACATTGGTTCTCAAACGTGGCTATATTGGAATTCCTGGTGAGCTTTGTTTTGTTTCGTGTTGTTCTTTTTTTGTGTGTGGCTGCGTGGCATGCGGGATCTTAGTTCCCTGACCAGGGATGAAACCTGCACCGTCTATAGCGGAAGCGTGGAGTCCTAACCACTGGATGGCCAGGGAAGTCCCCTGGTGAGTTTGTTTGTTTTTTAAAAATACTGATCATTAAGGCCCCAGAGATGATGATTTAATTGGTATAGGATGCGGCCTGGGCACTGAGAATGCTATGACTTGCATAAGTGTTTCTACTGCTCAGCACAAGTTGAGAAGACTGTTCTAGAAAGAAGTAGGAGTAAATACAAAGGCCTTTGAGAGGGAATGAGCTTGACATTTTCAAGGGTCAGCAAGGAGGCCAGTGTGAAGGCCAGAGGAAGTGAGGTGAGAAAGGTGGGCAGGGGTAGGATCAGGGCGGGATGAGATGGGTGAGGTATGCAGAGGTCACTCTGGTGAGATGGGAAGCCACTGGAGACTTTAAGCACAGACGACATGACGTGAATGCCTTAACCATGACCCTCATCTGACAGTCCCAAGGCCAGCCCTCCTTATGCAGGTCCACAGGCTTTCTATCCAAATGAGTTAGAACTGTGACAAATAAAGGATGAATCATCTTCACAGCCTTCTCTTAGTGTTCCCTATATTTTAAGTACTGCCCATGGATTTTGTTCAGAATTACTTTCCAGAGCTTTGAAATCCTGAAAAAGTAAGTGTAGGCGTAGTAATAAGGTATTACCTCATGGAAGAAACACTTGGCAGATAGGGGACATCTCTAATCGTTGATAAACACACCCCAGAGCGCTTTGCTTTAAGAAAACACAATGTGTGTGGCACGATGTCAACATACTTAATGTTACTGCACTGTACACTTAAAAGTGGTTAAGATGATAAATTTTATAGTTTTTTACAATTTAAAAAAGATAATATTCATCATATATGTGAAAGACAAATCTACAAAGCTCTGAATTCTCTAATTTAACTTTTTTTTTGTTCTTCAGGAAAGTTACCATAGGTATTTCACTACCATATGGAAAACTCTATCATACCATTAAGAATAATGAAGAATTTAAGCCAAGAAAAAAAAATGTATAAAACCATGAATTTGGGAAATGGATAAAGTTGAGAGCAACCACTCACTTTAACAAAAGGATTCTTCATGTGAGGGATTTTGCCTCAGGTTCACCTAAGTAACAGTGTCCCTCCAGGGCACTAAAAACAGGATTCACCTGACATGCAGCAACTGCGGAAACATAACCAGCCTGGAGAGAGAAGCTGATGAGAGGCCTTCCGTGATGTCAATTCCAACAAAGTGAAAATAACTTTGAGATTTCGCTTATCTGCTCTATCCCCTCAAGGTCATTGCACAATATGAGTGTGCTTGGATCCGACAGGATTCCTGGGACACAATTCACATTCTATTTTGATTCTGGCAGTTGGTAACCTTTCTTCGAGGAAATGGAACAACAACAACAAAAAAAAACACCTGTTGGTGATATTCATGTCCTGAGCATGCGAGGGCAGGGAGGCTGCCCAGCGCAAACTGAGCAGAGGTGGGTGTGGCCCCGGGTAATTTTTAGCAACACTCCCGGGCCTGATAGTTGATGGCGGCCTGCAACCAGCTCTGTCAACCTGCCATGAAGATGACCTGTCCTTTCCCTCGGTTATTTGAGCCCTGGGTTTTTCCTGGGCAAGAGCTGACAGTGATGTCATCGTCTCGTGATGCTGCTGGGTGACCTTGTTCACAGACCTGGTTCCACTCATTTCTCTTGTACCCTAATATTGAACTGAGAAAAACACTGCTGAGAATCAAGGAGGGAGAGGGTCGAGACTGTGCACAAGGGAAGACCCCTTGACCTCTCATCTGATTTCCAAATCCTTGTCATGATTAGCTTTTATCCGACCCACTTCCTAGCAGTCCTCAGACTGGAAAAGCCTTTAAGGAAAAACAATGCAAAAAGAGATCAATGAGATTATTATTTTTTTAATGCTGTAGTAGACTCAGCCAGGCAGAAACTATGAACTCATAAAGAACAGCTTTGATCCTTATTATAAGACAGAGAAATATTTATGACTGGTCTTTTGTACTATGGACCAACCACAGAGGCCTGAAAGGCAGACAGGAGGAGGCAAGAAGAACAGTACATGGAGCTGCTGGCTTAATTAAGGAAAACAAAGATATTCTGGGCTGCTACTGCACGCAGACCCTGAGCCAGATCCTGGGTGGATGCCAGTGAATGCTTAGCCTCTTCATGAGGTGGGCATGGCTACCATCCTCGGTTTATGGAGGAAGAAACTGAAGAGCAGAGGCCAGACCTGTTGTTCACCTAGTAAGCAGTGGTGCGGGGAAATGAATGCAAGGCTTCTTGACTCCAGGTCTGTAACGTTCACCTAGCACACAATTGTTGGCTTTCGAATACTATAACCAAGAGTTTTTCAAGAACTCCAAACTGAGGCTCTTTTAATCAGTAACAGAATGATCGCAGCCTTCCCCCCAACACACAATGCTTAAGCTGAAAGGACACTGCACAGATGAAGGCACTGAGGCTGTGAGCAGGTAAGAGGATCTGTTCAACAGCGGCAGCATCTGGACTCAAACCCTGACAAAAGCTCTCTCCGACCACCTGTCGACCACATGCACACACAGGACAGAGTGCTGACAAAAGGCATGTTGTTTGGGATGTGGTCTTGTCAACAATCTCATTTTAATTCAGTAAGATGTGGGCACGAGGGACATTTCACCCTACAACTTAGTCCCTGGGGCCTAACAGCACGCTGTTTTCTTTCCTTCTTTGATCCTGGCAGCAACAGATATTGTTGGGTTAGAGCTCCACAAACTGTGTGGATTTAAGGAAATAAGTGGCGCAGACTTTGCTGGCCAGCACGAATCAGCGCTGACTGCAAACCAAGAAACGTGGAGGCAAAGTAGAGAGCACAGCGCCACCTGCTGCCGACACCTGAGATGGCAGTGGAGGCACGCTCTGAGCTGGACGCTGGGTTAGGAGCACAAGCCCATGGTGGGGGCGTCAAATTCTCCCTGCATCTCCCTCATGTGAGGCCAGAAAGGGTGCGCGGCTTGCCAAAATTCACAAAACACGGATGAGAGATCTATTTCCACCTCTGTTCTTCCCACCAGGCCACCTGAGGGGAGAGCAGTCATTTCCCCTCACGGGAACGGACTCCCAGCCGTCCCCGGCCTCAAGGAGGAAGATCCTTCCCTTTGAGAAGGGAAGACCCTTACTGGTGGTAACACCTCCCATGAGAGGGAACATGCCTGTGGCTCAGGCCCGCCATCTCTCTCCAGAAGAGAAGAGGAAACACAAGGAGAAGTGCCTGGTGCACAGCCCCAGGTCCTGCTTCATGGGTGTGAGATGCCCAGGGAGCCACGAAATCACCCACTGAAGCCACGCACATGGCAGCTTTGCACGTTGGCTGCTTCACTGTCCTCACCAGGCCACAGGAGGAAAAGCAGAACTTGCAGACACAGACAGCACTAAAAGCACTCTGAACCAAGATGAGTGCGAAACCATACCAATAAACAAGTTTTGAATTAAAAAAAAATGAGAGAGAGAGAGAGAAAGGAAGGGAGGGAGGGAGGAAGGAAGGAAAAGGAAGTGAAGTGTTACTGTGTGATCAGGAGGGGACCGTGCGGACTACACATCACGCAACGCCAGGGGCTGTGTGTGGGCCCTCAGGTCTTCCCCCTTCCTGCTGTTGGTCTCCCTGCAGACCCCTGACCAGGCAACACTGCTCTCGCCTCAGAGCTTCTGCATGGCTCCCAGGGGCCTGGACTAAGGCTCCTTCCTGCTGCTCAGACGTCTGTTCAAACATTACCTACTTAGACCACCTTCCACTGAGTCGCGCTGTGTGTTCAACACCTGACCCTCCACGTGCCTCACGGCACCACCACTGCACACTCAGCTTCTGTTTTCAGTCCTCCATGGACAGAGCCTGGCACTGAGAAGACATTTGAGAATAAATTTTAATTGACTGAATTAAATTATTTCACATTCATGGTCCTCCTGGAATCTATCTGGGGAGAAAGAGTGGGGATAGTTGAAATAAGATGAGTGAGTGACCACAGCAAACTGAACAGGCCTCCCAGTACTGCCTCCCTTTCTGTGACTTCTGAACCGGGGGTCTGTGATGTGTCTGCAACACTCCAGGCTCCGTCCTGGGCTTCTTATAGAAAAGCTTTCCAACCCTTACAGGCTGACCTTAGGGCATAAGTAATTTGCCCAGCTGGCCCGTGGCACAGCTGGGATTTGTAGCCAGGTTTATCTGACTTGACCACATCTCCAGACTCTGTGGTCAGTCTTCCAACCCACCAAGGGCAACTCCAGGGGTCCTGTCAACACCTAGAGCCCAGATCCCCATACCACTGTAGGTGGGTAGGATGACTGCCAAGAAAAAAATTCCCTGTTGTAATCAATATCAGAAACTGCGGTGGGGCATGCTACTTCCACGTCCAGGAAACTTCTAGAAGCAGCCAAGAAAATAAGAACCTACGTGCTCCAGGTATTAAAATTGAGCAATGGATCTAAAAGGAATTAAAACACTTGGCAGACTTCCCTCGTGGCTCAGTGGTTAAGAATCCACCTGCCAATGCAGGGGACACGGGTTTGAGCCCTGGTCCAGGAAGATCCCACATGCTACAGAGCAACTAAGCCCATGCGCCACAAATACTGAGCCCGCGCTCTAGAGCCCGTGTGCCACAACTACTGAGCCTGCGCGCCTAGAGCCCATGCTCCACAAAGAGAAGCCACCACAATACGAAGCCTGTACACTGCAATGAAGAGTAGCCCCTGCTCGCCACAACTATAGAAAGCCCGCATGCAGCAATGAAGATCCAACGCAGCCAAAAATAAATTAATTAAAAAAAATAAAACGCTTGGCTTTCTTATTTTCTGGTGTTAGTTTTCCATGTAAATTGATAATTAGTTAGGTATCTACTGTTGGCATATACTGCTATTCTCAGGTAAATGGTAATGGGGGCAAGATGGCTAGAAGGGCAAAGTGTCCAGTTGTGGGCAGGACATCACAAGTATCTGGAAAACAATGTGCAATGGTACTTTGAAAGTACCATTTGCCCTGAATGGATAAAGAAGTTGCAATCTACATATATATATATATATATATATATATATATAAATGATGGAATATTATTCAGCCACGAGAAAAGAAGAAATCCTGCCATTTGCAACAATGTAGATAGACCTTGAGGGCATTATGCTAAGTGAAATAAGCCAAACAAAGACAAGCACTGCATGTATCATATGTGGAATTAAAAAAAAAAAGGAAAAAGTCAAACTCATAGAAAAATGGTTTTCAAGGGCTGGAGGGTGGGAGACACAGGGAGAGGTTTGTATAAACATACAGACTTTCAGGTATGAGTAATATCTGACAATTTAATGTAAGCCATGGTGACTAAGCTGACAACACCGTATTACATAATCTAAATTTGCTGAGAGTAGAACTTAAAGTTCTCATCACACAGACATACACACAAAAGATGAATATGAGGTGACGGATGTATTAACCAGATGGTGGGACTCCTTTCACAACGTATACTTAAATCACCACAATGCCCACTTTAAATATCTTACAATTTTGTCAATTATCCAATAAAGCTGAAAAAAAGAGTACCATTTACCCTTTCCACCCATAGTGTTGTCACTGGCTTTCTTATGGTTTAATTACTCAGTCATTCAGCATTTATTGGGGACACACTCTTGGCCAAGCCCTGGGCCGGGGTTGTGACGATGGTCCCTGCTCACAAAAAGCCACTTGTTGGGTGGGGCTCGCTGTTTCTCACTCATATCATGCAAGTATCCCACCCTCCTCAGAGCTCTGAGGACTCCAATACCTACTCTCAGCCAAATACCCTCTTGTGTTGCAGGTCCCCCACCTTGGCCCCCCAAGAGGACTCGTTACTATCAGGCCCAGTCATGGAACACATCTAAGCTCCTTCCACACTGACTGACCCTGCTCAGGGTGCTCGAGGGCCTCTTACTAGATTCCAGAGTGATGGTTTCAAATCATGTCTGCTATGAAGTGTGTTCCAAGAAATTTGTTACTAATAATCAAGTATCAAAAGGGCTTATTTTTGTAGAAGTTAGAGGAGACTACAAATTACCCTTACGTAGCAGGCATTCTTTGTCTCCAGCTCCCATCCACTCTTTCCCCTGGTTCCCTTTAGAGAAGCTACCCCTCTCCACCCTCAGACCACATGGCACAGGCAGGGATAATCTGACTCTTAGTTCCAATCAGGACCCTGCATTCTCTTGGCCATGATGACTAGCCATGGATCAGCACGTGAGCCAATTGAGAATGAGATCACTGCAGCTGGCAAGCAGGTAGGTTGTAAGCCTGGATCTGCTACCGGGCAGGGCTTGCCCAAGAATGAAATCCACATAGCTCAGCAGAGCTGAGGGACACAAACATCAATGAGTCTCTGGTTTCTGCCGGGATGACTCCTGGAATTTTCAGTGACTCTCCCTGTCTGGTGCAGGTGAGCAGTGCTCACAGCTGGCAACTGCTCACACAATGGAACATTCCTCCCCTCTGACTACAGGCTAAAATCAGTGTAGGTATATATTACAGGCATTTCTTGTTTATTGTGCTTCACTTTATTGCGCTTTTTTACAAATTGTTTGTGGCAACACTGCATTGTTTATTGGCGCCATTTTTTCCAACGGCATTTGCTCAGTTCATGTCTGTGTCACATTTTAGTAATTCCTGCAATATTTCAAACTTTTTCATTGTTATATTTGCTATGGTGATCTGTGATCAGTGATCTTTGATGTTACTGTTGCAAAAAGATTTAGACTGGCTGAAGGCTCAGAGGATGGTTAGCATGTTTTAGCAATGAAGTATTTTTTAATTAAGGCATGTACATTTTTTAGACCTAATGCTATTGCACGCTTAATAGACTACAGTATAAACATAACTTTTACATGCCCTGGGAAAACAAAAAATCTGTGACACACTTTATTGCAGTGGTCTGGAACCAAACCTGCAATAGCCCCACAGTCTGCCTGTATATGTAATAAAAGGAAGTGTGAAAACAGCCTAGTTTGGGCAGATCTACAAAAAGCACTATTTAAAATGTGTGAAAATTGCCCACTTGTAGCTAATGCTTTTAGTCTTACTTGCGATACTCGTTACTCAGATTTCAATTTGGGCACATTTCATCTCAAAGCTGAGTGTGTAGTTCCACGTTCTGTCTGTCCATCTTTCTTTCTGGGAAGCCGTGACAATTCACGACAATCTCTTTCAGGAATCCACCAACACGGGGATCCAGGTATGGCATCTGCTTGAGAGGTTTCCAAAGGAAAAACGGGTAGAAGGCTCCCCTTGAGTTACGTGACACCGCGTTGCAGAAACCACGTCACCAGCTCCAACGACAGGCCGTCCAGCTGGCCAGAGCTCGGTGTGCTATGTGGCACCAGAAGTCCAAGGCATGGCTCCGGGGGCCCTCTCAGAGGGCAGCGCCCCTCCAGACCTGGAGAGAAAGCCTTGATGGGGGTCTGTGGCAGGACGCTGCTTGAGCGGCCCCTGCTGTGGACCGGGTCCCAGCTCCAACCCTCCAGGCAGGTAGCCTGAGCTCCAAAAGGGCTCGCAAAACCCCCATCTGGTAACATGCAGATAGTTATCCTGCAGTTAAATCTTTTGTTGCCCCCTCCCTGTATCTTAGCAGCCAGGAGTAAGTGGACATTTGTACGGGGCTGCTGAGTTTTATGTGCACGCGATGGCAACTGTGTCCAATTGTAAGGTTCATGGTTTTCAGAAATGTGTGCATGTATACAAGTCCTCACAGCCAAAAAAAGTTCTGCTGTAACCTATCAATTTTAGGAGAAAAAAGAGAAAGATGACCAAGAACCGAGTAGAGGAAGTACTCAGGAATTAGGCACAGATATCAGATGTCACTAAAAATAAATGCAACGCGGAGAGAATCGCAGAGTGGCCGTCATGGCTGTGGTGGACATTAGGAGCCAGAGCACCACACGCCTGGCCCACTCACTCACACAGGTACTTCCTCAGACCCACAGACAAGCAACGAAAGCTCGTGGAGCTTCAGTTTCTCGTAACATCCTGCAGGAGAGTTGTTGCAGGAATTAAATAGGAAGACCTACACAAAATGCCTTTGCCTGGTGTACTCTGTTCGACAAAAGGTGGCAATTATTACATGTATCACCATCAGCAGCACTCAGGCAAACATTCTACTCAGAAAGGGTGATCTAAAGGATCAACCACTTGCTACCATCAAACCACAGTCCCATTCCTTCAACAGTGAACAGGCTGCTGTAAACAGGTTGTGCCCTGGGACTACTGAAGCCTGTGGACAAAGTGCGGGGTGGCGGGAGTGGTTCTCTCCTGTCTACTCACGTAAGGTAAGGCATCTGTCAGCTTGCCCACACTAGTTTTTTTCTTCTCCACGAACTTGCAGGAACAGGCACAATAAATACAATGAAACTTATTACACAACATCTTAACGAAAGCATCTTTCTTGCATGTGGCTTAAAATATTGTGCATATGTTAGCATATTGTGCTAGATAATGGATTAACAACCACTGAAGCCTGGCCTTAGAAATAATCCGGCCAGAGAGAAGAGAACCAGGCTCCCATGTTTCACTGCAGTGCCAGTGTTTACGACGAGAGCCCCACCACCACGCCCGCCCACCCACGGTGCTCTTCTCTGTGCTCTCACGGCATCCCACACATGCACAACGCCATCAGCCCTGACCTCACTGTCCTGCAGTTACTGGCTTCAACAAACAACTGCCTTTCCAGAAGACTCCAGGGAGGGAAGCAAATGGACAAAACTGTCGTTCCCAGGACTCAACTTGGTGCCACAAACACAGTAGATGCAACACAATAGTGTACAAATAAAGTGAATGGAACACATGTGCTTATTTGAAAGAATACACAAGACAGGAGACTGCGTTAAAAATCAAAAAAGGAAACATCAAATTTAATTTAAAGAAAGAAACCCAGAAATTGTCTGAAAAAACAATGGAGCAAATCAACTCCTGAAAAAGTTCTGCATCTTGGTGATCACATTTATTGGAAGGGTTGGAGAAAAATAAAAATGCCATTTAGCGTAAGAATTTGTGAGTTATCTGCAAATCAAGTTATTTCAGAAGTGGAAGAATTCTTGGTTATTTCTTAAAATCAAAACGTACGCCGGTTTCTCTTTTGAATATCTTCTACATTTAAAGAGGCAATCATACAAAATCTCCTATTTTCCACACAGGATAAATTCTTTGTTTCAACCAACTCTCAATGGTGGGGCAACTAGCACAACACCGTCTCCCCGGACAAAGAGCATCGGAATATTCCGTTTTGTTGACTGGAAGAGGAAAAAAAAAACACAGAACACATTTATACAAATTTGTAGTAGTATTTATTTTTCGAGAGAGAAATTTGAAAACAAAAAACCATAGATTCATCATAACACAAATAAATTGCTTAAAAAACCTGTTCACTTACCTTTGTGGCACAAAGAACCACCTACTAACCGTTTCTTTTCCTGGAACACAACTGGGGCAGAGGCGTCAGCTATCCCCCCAGCCCTTTCTGCCCCTCTTCTTGGCACACAGCTAGACCACATTTCTCATGCTCCCTGCCAACCAGATGGTGCCGCGGACTGGGTTTTAACCAATGGAAAGTGAACAGAAGTGATGACCAACTTCCCACAAAGACGCCCCTGTGTTCTCCCCCAGCCATGGACTCAGATTATGGAGAACCCTGGGGATGGCAGAGCCAGGAAGCCTGGGTCCCTGACTGAGCACCTGCAAGAAAGCTACTGCACTGACCGAAAACCTCACCAAAGACTGTTGTGTGGGTACAAATAAAATCCTACTGTGCTAAGCCCTCATGTGTTGCTTCTATGTGCTACTGCACTCATATACAGAATGGATACCTTTTGCATTAGCCTAGGGGACAAGCCTCAGGCTGTAAGGAAACAGATATGGAAGGTCTGAAATTTTCTCATGCCTCCGCAAAACATTAACTAAAACTGTTGCCTGCAGTGACTCCAAAAGTAGCCCCAAAGATGTCCCAAACCTATAGGTTCTGGGGAAGAGGTTGGAAAAAGCCAAACATTAGTAGTGTTGCTGTTAACCTGATGCACTGGGCGGGGCAGTGTAAGGAAGAGATGAGCTTAGTTGAGAACTAGCTGGTTTTCAAGCAGAGATTATAAGAAACAGCATTCATGAGGTCATAAAAGCCAACTGTTTTTAGACTCCAAACTGTGGACAATAAGCAGGAAAAAAAGCTTTGAGGAACAAAGCAGCCCTGTAAATTTTCTCAGTTAAACAAACCCAGCCCTGAGGGGAAGATCAGATTAAGAGTGTCCCTTTCCCACCCAAATTTACTTTAGCAAATGACCCAAGGTAGTCAACATTAATTTGTGGGAGAGGAAGTTACACAAATTAGAGGTGAGGAACCAAAGAAATAAAGGTGTCTACAAGTTCTGTACAGAAAAAGACTTTGAGGTGACTGGCCCAAAGAACTGATTGGAAATAAACAGATCAGAGATATATGAAGTCATAAGTTTTTAAAGAAATGGTATTGCCAAAGAACCCATACATAGCCTGGCTAAAAAAAGCCTGTGACAATTTGAGTCTTCCAGCATAAGTGAGACGTTTCTGTGAACGTTCTGCAGCCCCCAGATTTACGAAATAAAAATACAGGTCGCCCAATTAAATTTGAATTATAGATAAACGAAAAAGAATTTTTTTTAGTATGTCCCAAATATCGCACAGGACATACATGACCTAACCAAGAGATTTCTTCTACTACTCATGCCTCCCCAGGGGATCCATCACTGCGAAGGACCAGTAACTGCTCTACGTTCCCGTTCTTTCCTTTTCTGAAAGGGAGTTTTTATGGCAGCAGATATCCTGTCCCTGCTGTGCTACAGTGGAGGTGGGAGGGGCAATGACAATTAATTTATCCTTTTTAGCTTACAGGAATCTGTACCACAACTGAGCACATGTAGATCCAACAGAGAACTCCCTCTCCGCCAGGCAGAAAATATTGGTAATAGCTATGTCTTCAGAACTTTTTTAAAATGTAAGAACCATGTTTTATGAGCTTCTTGGGTACTGGAACTAACATAAAAGGAGAACCCCCAACAGTAAATTCAAGTAGTACCTATAAATGTAGTATGCTAAATCAAGTACACTTATGTGTCATCCATGAATGTATCTAACTCTTTCCCAGATAATACACTCTCAGGGCAGTGGTTCTCAAGTTTCAATGTGCATAATATCACCTTTAGCGCTGTTTCCTGGCTCCATGCCCAGAGATCCTCACTCAGTAGGCCAGGGTGTGGCCCATGAACCTGCATTTCTAACACACTCCAGGTCTGCCCATACTCCTGGTTTGAGGAACACACTCTGAGAATCACTCTCAGAGAAACAAGGATCATGTCTGCTGTCTGCTACTAGGGAGCAGCACTGCCTTCTGGTTTCCTTCTAGTTGCAAAAGGCAACCTAGTCTTACCATAACCAGTTAGTGAAGGAGTCAGCGCTCATCAAAATAACTGATATATTTTACTCAAATCCCTCACTCAGTGGTCATACTTCTGAACTAAAAAGTTCCAACCTTACCTTCATTTGGAAACCACTTCATCCGAAATGATTCTCTATTAATTCAATTATAGTTTTCTGGAGATACAAGTAAGCAGCTTCTATGATCATCCCCAAAGATCCCTGCCTCGTGGTGTTCACCCACTTGTGTAACCCCCTCCTTCTGAGTGTGGGTAAAATTTGTGCCTTGCTTCTAACCAGTACAATCTACAAAGTTAGTGGGATGTCACTATCATGATCAGGTTACCTAAGACAGTTACTTCCACCTTGCTAGCCAGCTCTCTTGCTGGGTTTGATAAAGCAAGCTGCCAGTGGTAGAGGCCCTGCAGCAAGGAACTGAGGCGCTCTCAGTCCAAAACCCTCGAGGAAATGAATCCTCTCAACAACCACGGAAGTGAGCTTAGAAGCAGAACCTTCCCCACTTTAGCCTTCAGATGAGACCCCAGCCCTTGTGCAGCCTTGAGAGAAACCCTGAAGCAGAGGACCCAGCTGAGCCTGGACACCTGACCCACACAAACTGTGAGCTAATAAATGTGTGTCCTTTTAAGCCACTAAGTTTTCGGCTGACTTGTTATATAAAATTCTGAGATATAAGGTCCAAATAACTGAGAAAATCATGAACAAAAACAGGGAACTGAGAATGACCTCATTTTGAAGGTGAAGAACACCAGAAGTTTAGTTTTAAAGATACTGAGTTTGAGATAACATCCATCGTGGATATAGTTTCAATAAGAATATTGGAAATGAGAGAGTGAAGCTCAGAAAAGAAAAAAGCTGGAGACACAGATTTATCCATAATCATAATGGCCACCAATCACCACCTGCCACCAGCTTTACAAGCACCAAATTCAGTGCAACCTGTGAAAATCCTGGGAGGAAGGCACAATTATTGTATTGGCATTTTACAGAGGAGGTCCCTGAGGCTCAAAAAATTTCTAGAACTTGCCCAAGGTCACATAACTAATCAGCAGCAGCCAGGATCTGAACCGAGATCTGTTAAGCCAGAGCTCAAGCTTTCATGCTATACTATTATTACAGATTGATGGCTTATAACAAACAGTAATTACTAAATGACATCTGAGGGGGAAAAAGAAAGCAGATTAAAAAAAAAATCCCACGTTCAGAGGGAGAAAGAAAACTAGCCACGGAGTCGGGAGTGGTTGAAAAGAGGAGGAAAGCCGGGATAAAGCAGAACCACAAAAACCAACAAAGGCTGACATGTGAACACTTACTATGTGCCTGTCGCCACCTGAAGGCTTTTCACGGAATCTCTCAATGAATCCTCAGTAGCTGTATGAAGTGAGTCGTATTACCATCCCCATTTTACAGATACAGAAACTTAGTCACAGACAAGTTGGGTAACTGGTACAATTATATAGCTGGTAAGCAAGGGAGTCAAGATGTGAATCCAGGCAGTCCTGAGGGCCAGAGTGGCTTCTCAATACTTAAAAGACTGAACAACAAAATGTGCCAATATCTGGAAGATCTGCATAATTCAGTGAACCAATATTTTCCAAACGACCAGAGCTTGATGTTACAAAATCATGCATGTATTAAAAAATCCATTCCAAGCGCAAGGTAGACCAATGAATTTGCATATAACAAGAGTATGAAAAGTTCACTGATATAGTTTCAGATTCTACACTACAACTAACCTTTAAGAAACTACCGCTTGCTGAGTTTTGGTGTAGTATCAAAGGCAAGTATCCACAAGAAATACTCCTCCCTTTCCAACTACCTATCTGTGTGACATTCACAATACAGCGCAACAGATTAATGCAGAAACAAAGATGTGAGTAACTAGCTGTTGTCTATTAAGCCAAGCATTTGCAAAACATAAAACAAAGACACTTCTCACTGAATATTTTGTTTTAGAAAACATAGCTATTATTCATAAAAATGTTACTTATGTCAAAATGTAATAGATTTATTATTTTTAGTGAGTTAAATATTTTTAAAATTTCTCAGTTTTAGTTTCTAGTAAGTATTGATACATAAGTCCACATCAAACAAAACATTGTCCAGTATTACTGTGATACACCAGCACACAGAGGTATCTTACACAGCCGTATCTCAACGAATCTTGGCAACCCTACGACAGAAGTGACTGTATTCCTGCTTACCAGCGAGGAAGTTACATCTGCAAAGGTACTTCCCTTGCCCAACGTACCCCAGATAGGAAGCGGCCAAGACAGCACTGGAAACCAGGTCTGTCCAACCCCAATGCCTTTGGTTTTTTTAATTGCTACACTCTACTGAGTCCATGAATAGGTATCAAAACACGACAGGCTTTCCATAAATAACTGTTGGATTCTGAGAACAACTGACATTTTAAAAGCGATGAATGGAACTGCATGACTTACCTTATATATCTCTTCATATGTTTCTTCATCAATTTCTATAGTTGTCACAGTTTCTTCCACATCTCCCAATATCATATTTAAATGCTGATCATAAGCCTGAAGTGGGAAGGTGAGGGACCAAGAAATGTAATAAGCAAATTAGGAAATAATAAATAGGGGCTATAATATGCAAATCACTCAATTACAAGTAAAACATAATACTTACACCACAAACTTTTACATGCAAATAAAAAATAATCCTGCTGTGCTAATATACTGTTTCTCTGCCAATCATCTCCAATGATAACTTAATTGACCTGATACAAATATAAAACTGTTATGGTCAAAAATGAATTACTCAAAATAATTTGAAATTATTTTTTAAAGTGCCCACCCTATTTGTTATCTAAGGCAGTCACATAAATATTTATAATATTTAATTATGATAAAAAGCCAGTTCATATACCTTTCAGTCTACTTCTTTCAATTCCATCTGTAATAGTGTGACAAGAAAGATACAGTAAAGGAAATAAAATTCTTTAACTGCTAAGATGACGGCAATGCAGTCTCCTAAAAGCACAAGACCCTGTCACTCAACACGCCCTGTCCTAAACTAAACACCACAAAGTAAAGTAAGTAGAGCAACACCCTGCACATTATAGCCTCACCAGAACTAGCTTTTCGGCACCTGTGGGCTCGATCAACAAATACTGCAACTCAGATATTCAGGGATGTCCTCAATCCAAGCTCTAAGGTTCATGCATTTTACTAAAAGGTGGAGCTCCAGGGGGTGGGAGGGAGGGAGTGGCTTGTTTAGAACGCACTTATGCTTACTTCTAGTCAAGTGTTAAATGGTTCACCAGCTCACATCAAAATAAAAACAGCCAATTAGCAACATGGGGAACTGCTAGGCAAAGCAACGAACGGGGGCAAAGATCTACAGATGAGGGCCAGAAAACAAAAGGTTGGGGGTCATTTAGTACAGAGGCAATTGAGTGTAGGCAGGGAACTGAAGAAGCCTCCAAGAGTAAAGGCAACACGTCTGTCCTGGGGTGTTTGTCTACTTGCCACTGGCCCATGTGATTAAGTTCAATTCTATTTTTCTCTGCGAAGTTGCCACTATTCCATTACCTGGGGTTCCTGTTCCTTTCTTTAATTTAAGACTACTAGGTCCCCACTTCCTTTCCAAGCACAGGAGGTTCTTTACCTTTAGGTTTCATGTTAGGTAGAATCATAGTACTTAAGAGGGGGCTGAAGTCAGACTGCCTAGGTTCCTAGTCTGGCCCTCTTTTTACTGGTTGTGTCACCGTAAGCAAAGTAACTTCATCTTTCTGAGCCTGAGCTTCTTCAAACGTAAAATGGGATAATGAGTATCTACCCTCATAGAGTTGTTACAGAGATTAAATAAGATATTACATGCCAAACACTTAGAGTAACAGTACCTGGCATATAATTAATGCTCAATAAAAAGTAGCTATTTTTAATCACTTTAGGGTAGAACGGTAGTAATAAAAACAACTTACTCAGGGAAGTAACGAGTTATCAAGAAGAGGCAAAACCTTTAGTATAGTCTCTTTATGAATAAATGGGACCACCTCAAGGGACCAATCCCATAGAAATATTTGCAGATATACACAAAGGTCGATGTATAAAAATGCTTAGAGTAGTAAGAAATGGAAAACAATCCTAATATCACTGCTACCATATACAGAATTCTACATAATCATTTAAAAAAATAAAGATTTATATGCACTCATGATCAATAATTTCCAAGAATAATTAAGTGAAAAAGAAAGGTGTTCCCAAAAAGTATAGCAAGATCCCATTTATTTTTTTTAGAGGTGGTGTATATAGTGCAAATATATACATACAGACACACATTCTTGTATATATGTGTAAATATACAGAAAAGACCTGAAAGACTATAGACTCAAAAGAAGAAATGGCATTTCCCCTTTTACTCTATGTATGTCTGTGCTGCCAAATTTTTCACAACAAAACACAAATTTATATATATGTCAGTAATTTAAAGAACACTTAAATAAGAATGGAGGACAAATAAATGTTATTTACAAATAAACACAGGAAAAAATGAAAGAAATGAAAATATTGTTTAATAAACACACCATTTCCGTTAAGAGAAATAAATGTTAACAATATGAATAAAACACAGTTGCATTTGGCTTTTGGAAATATGGCTGAGTTTCCACCTCCTCCTTTGTCTACATTCAAACACTCTTCCAGAGTGGACAGTTTTTACATTTCAAAGGGGTGGGAAGAGGGAGCAACGGTAAGGAAATAATCTGATTTCAAGGTGATTTAGTAAACTTACTCACATGTAACCTGCCTCGAAGCTCTCTGTCGTTTCTCATTTTCACATAGATTCGTTCATCCAGACTGAGCCTGATGAGATCCAGAGGCTCTTCTACAGTGTTGGTAGTTTGTTGCTGATAAAAGAAACAGGCTTAGTAATACAGTATTAGAGAGTGAAGTGTCTGAACCATTGGTGCCCTGCATGACTGTGGGCAAATTACTTAACCCCTCTATGCCTCAGTCTTCTAATCTGCAAAATGTGTATAACGACAATGCCTACCTAACACTGTTGTTGTGAGGCTTAAATGACATATTTGAAGGCATAGAAGAGTGCCTGACACAGAGTAAGTGCTAGATAAAGGAGGGCTCAAACATACGTGCACAGAAAGGAGTTCTATGACAAAATAATCATGACGGCACTCTGTTCCCTCAAAATCCAAACTGACCCCATTTCAGTGTGCAGGGAGTCACTCTCTCAGAGACTTCAGCTTTATCTCAAATATCATTTAGTAATCTGAAGAACTTACATTTAATGACTACCACATACTAGTCAGAATGCTAAGCAGAGATGAATGTTTGAGGGAGGATTATGAGTTCAGTACAGGGCAAGTTGAGTTTAGGGTGCCATTTGGTCAGTAAGATGAATATATTTAGCAGGCAGTATAGAATACTGGTTGAAAGCATTGGCTTTGGAGTCAGGCAGTGTGGGTTCAATTCCTGACTCTGACACTTATGAATTGGGATTAAAAAATCATGCCATCTCTAATTCTCAGTTTCCCTGTTTACAAAATGAGGAAGCCACAATCTTCCCTTCATAATTCTTGTGAGGATTGGAGCTAATGTATTTAACTGAAGTATTTGATGTATTTTAAATAGTATCTGGCAAACAGAAGAGTATTATAAATGGTTCTTTTTATTACTATTAAAGAACTGTTGGAAACAAGTCTCAAGGAGATCAGGGCTAGGATGACCGGGGTCCATATGGAAGGGATGCTTGAAGCCAGGAGAGTTGATAAGATTATTCAAGGAGAGCTGCTTCAGTAAGTACATAAGGCCAGTGGAGGAAGGTGACTGAATGTTACAGGCTCTACAGCCCTAACATAGAGTAAAAGGGGGGGAAAAAAAAAGAAGAAAAAATACTGACTCACCTAGTCCCCATCCCCAGTTCAATAGGTGTTTGTTAAGGACCAGCTAACCAAATACTAGATTACAATGATACAGAAGTCAGTCCCTGCCCTCAAGCAGTTCATTCTAGTGGAGAGAGGCGTATAAATAAGTAATCATAACACTGTAAGGATATATACGTGACTGAGCCCTATTACCCACTGTCCACCCTTTTCATCCCGCAGTTTTAAACACTGCCTTCTCAAAGCGGACTCCCTGATCATTCGATTCATTCACCCAATAAATATCCGTTGAGTGTTTCCAGCACCGTTCTAAACCACGAGGACAGAACAGTGCACAAAACTCTTGCTCTTAAGGAACTCACATTCCAGTTGGGGGATACAGGCGTTAAACAAAGAAGCATATGCTTAATATGAAGCAATAACATGCTATGAAGAAAAATAAAGCAGACTGGGAGAGTGCCGTTTGATGCAGGTGGCCAGAGAAGTCCTCTTTGAGGAGGTGAGATTTCAGTAGAAAGCTGAACAAGCTGTAACCTGGTCCACAAAGATATCTGAGGAAGGGCTTCCCTGGTGGCGCAGTGGTTGGGAGTCCGCCTGCCGATGCAGGGGAGGCGGGTTCGTGCCCCGGTCTGGGAGGATCCCACATGCCGCGGAGCGGCTGGGCCCGTGAGCCATGGCCGCGGGGCCTGTGCGTCCGGAGCCTGCGCTCTGCAGCGGGAGAGGCCACAGCAGTGAGAGGCCCACATACCACCAAAAAAAAAAAAAAAAAAAGATATCTGAGGAGCATTTTGGAAAGAAAGGAGAGCGGGTGAGAAAGCCTGCAGGACCATCAGTTATTCTGAATACCAGTTCCCTGCTTGTTGCCTTCATACCACATCACAGCCCCGTATATCGCGCACACTTATGTTTACTTTTTACCCGTCCTTCCCCGAATATAAACTTCAAGTGGGGCCAGGGACCACGTACGTCAATGCCAGTGTCCCTGGTGCTCAGAACGGTGTCCAACCACACAAAGACGATGCTCACCAGGTGTTTGCTGACTGTGCAACAACTTCTGCGCTCAGTAACGATAACAACTCCTTAACTGTACTATCAGGCTTTCTATCAGAATCCCGACAGGTCCGTGAGGCAGGCAAGGATAATTATTCCCCACCCTACAGAAAAAGGTGAGACTCAAGAGAAAGGAAGTGACGAGAGTGAGGAATAACTAGTTTCCAGCGGACTTCGAACAGAAAAAAAATCTCAGGGCCTGAGGCAAAACTGGGAGGAGGCGCGGTTAACCAAGAGGCAGATTAAGGCCGTGAAGACCCAGAAAGAGGCGGCGTAATTGGCCACCTTGCCGTGAGCTTGGAGAAAGCAACCCTGACAGGCAAAGTGGGGTAGAGCCAGGTCTGGGCGTGGGGAAGCCGCTCCGAAGCGAGTTCTTCAGAAGACACTCACCTGATCCACGTCGTCCGCCATCTTTCAAACCCTGCGCTCTTTCCCGCCTCTCGCGAGAGCATGAGAACCCCCCCCCCCCCCCTCCCGTCTCTGGAAAGGCGAGGACGCAATGCACCGGAAGTAGAAAAAATCGGTTTTGCTGCTTCTTGCTTCCTGCAGTTGGCATTGGTCCTTTGGGGCTGGGGCGGAGCTTTAGCAGGGGCGCCGACGTTGGGGCGGGGGGAGTTGGGTACCTGGTGTCTCAGTGAAGGGGCGTGGCCCGCCTCGCCCCGCCTAGGGGCGGAGCCAGCGCGCGGCAGCGTCCCGGGGAGGCACGGAGCGTCAAGTGTCCGGCCAGTCCTGCCCAGGCAAACATGGCTCGGAAGCGCACGGCGGGCAGGGAGCCGGGGGGACGCGAGTTGCGCGGCCAGATGGCCGCGGGCAGGGAGCCGCGGGGACGTGAGTCACGCGGCCAGACGGCCAAGGGCGAGAGCAAAGCCAGGCGCGAGGAGAAGGAGGCGGGTGAGAGCGAGGCCGAGCCGGGCTTAGGGGGAGAGGCTGGAGGAGGGCGGGAGGCAGGCCGGGTGGGGGAGGGCGAGGCCAGCCTCCTGCAGGTGCGGGCGAGGCAGCCTCGCGCCCACCTGGGCCAGCGAGACGGCGTTCCGGTGACCGCGGGAGGCAGGCGGCATGCGGCTGCCCGGGGCCTCCCCGACGTCGCTGCGCCTTTGCCCTCCGTGCCGGGAGCGATGCGCCCTGAGCGGTTCCGCGGAGCCTGGCCGGACCGCGAGCTCCCCTGCTCAGCCTCTTCCTGCTCCGCGTCACCCGCAGGATCAAGTCCGGCCTCCTGGTAGATGCAGAGGGTGAATAGGCAAGAGGCACTGCAGTTGTTTTTTGTCCCCACAAGACGAACGGACCAGGACTTAGAGTGCTGGAGTGTGCTGATCTCCTGAATAGTACCTTCAGCCAAATCTCACCTCAGAGCCCCAGCTTCGGATCCCACCTGACTTCTTCACGTGCATGTTGAATAGGCTTCTTATATTTGCCCTGGGCAAAGCAAAACTCTTGATTTTCCCCTGTTAAACCTGTCCCTTCCCCACTTTCCCCCTTCTCAGTAATTGATCCCTTCACTTGTTAAAGCAGACCCCTCCTCTTCCTTACACACACACCTCCAGTCCTTCAGCAAGTCCTGTTAGTTCAACCTCAGAACCATATCTCCAATCTCTCCACTTCTCTTTATTCCCGTGGCCACACCCCCTGCCCAAGCCACCCTCACTTTTCAGTTGAGCGACTGCAGTTGCCTCTTCACTGGCCTCCTTACTTCCTTTCATCCCTCACCACATCAAGACACACATCAAGAGTGCTCCATGCAGCAGCGCAAGTGATCTTAAAAAAAATTCAGATCTTGCCATGCTCCTACTTCAGATCCTCTGTGGCTTCCCATTGCTCTTGGCATAAAATCCATTTTCCTCACCATGGCCTACAAGATCCTACGTGATTTGGCTCCTGCTTCTTCTGTTGTCTGCTACCACTGTCTTCTTTGCCAGATACCCTCCTTGTTGGCCTCCGTTTGGTTCCTCAGATACGCTGTTATTTTTCACCTGAGCCTTTGCCTTTGATGTTCCTTCTCCCTAGAATGTTCTTCCGTGGCTTTTGCCGTGGCTCACTTCTGTTCCTCCAAGTCTCAACCCAGGCACTCAAGTATCCTGCCTAAGGTGGTCTCTCCCAGGTACCCCTCGTGACAGAGGCTCTGACAGCCTATGTCACATCTGTAATGATCTTGTTAATTTATTTGCTTCCTTTTTGACCTGTCTTACCAGAATCTAAGCTTATGAAAACATGTTTTATTTTTTTGCTGTATCCTATCTTGTCGTCCCCCCTTCTCTGCGTATACTAAGTGCTCAATAAATATAAATAATTGCATAATGCATGCTGTAGAATGGATTTCTGGGGTACCTGATATAACTGGGTAGATGATTAGCCTAGGTCACCAGCCAGGGCTCCTGTGACATAGATTCAGTAATTCTGTGATTCTGTACATATTTTAGGAAATAGTCAAATGGTAACCATTTCTAAACTTAAAAGGTGATTTACCTCACAGTTAATACTACAAGTTCCATTTTATTCGTTGACTCATTCCTATAACATTTTTTGAGTACCTAATGTCTGCTGCACACGAGCTAGGTGACATGGGAGATAGAGGTTTTTCTTGGAGATGAGAGTAGGGTAGTGTTCACATTTACCAAAAAAATATCCAAGACAGCGTGTGATTTCATGGGAGAAGGTATAAGGCTTTCTGACTTCTGAAGGAATAATCAGGAGAGATTGGGAAATGCTCTCTGAAGAAGTTATGTTTGGTCTGCAACTTGAAGAATAGGTAATATTTCAGCAAACGACTGTGAAAAGGGGTTGTCATTCTAGTTAGAGGGAATGTATTCTGAATACGTGGCAATTAAAATTGTTTTTTGAAATCAAAAGGTATTGGAAATGCCACCAGCCTGGGTAGCATTCCTCCCTGCTAAACACTTCACCTTGGCACCAGGTTGGTATAGCTCCAGCATTTAGTAGTTATATGTGTTTGGGTTGTATATGAGAGGCAAATAATTTAGCCTCTCTGGACCTCGTCTGTGAAACTTAATTCTAACCTGCTGGGTGGCTGTGAATTTTCATCCCGTAAGGCTCCTGGCATGGTCCAGGTGAGGTAATCAGATAGGCTAGCTCATATCAATTCAGCCTACACGTAGGCAAGGATGCACTTCAGCTTCACTCACGCTCTGCGAGCCAGTGGAGCTGCAGTACGTTTCCAAGGTAGCTTCTGGGAAGAGTTATCAGCTTTGATGTGGTTGGGTAGAGGAGCAATTTGGTTGTGGTTTTGGCCGCAGGTGACACTGATTTGGTGACTCTCCAGTGTACTGTCTAACAGCACCATAGTGTGGGTTTTACCAGAACCTCAGTGCATGCACATGAACGTGACACTTGGCTGCTATCCACAGCTGGGGACAAAGAAAATAGTCTTCCACGTTATATCTTTGTTTCCATTAGGGCACCTCTGGTTTCTCCATATTTCATCGCAATGTTAAATCCTTCATCGATGTAGTTCATTAACTCCTTCAACAGATACTTACTGAGCACTTGCTATTTTCAGGCCCTGTGCTAGGCACTGGAATTATATCAGTGAACAGGATAGGCAAGGTTCCTGCTCTCATGATGCCTGTAATCTTTGGGGAAGGGTAGGTAGGACAAGTAAGTTAAAAAATAAATTCACATGGTGATAAGAGCTATGAAGAAGGTAGAACAGGTTGCTGTAATAAAGCTGACATGGGGACAGGGAAGAAGCGGCTGTCAGAATCGGTGGTCAAGGAACTCCTGTGTGAAGACGTGGCACTTTGAGCCAATTACTGTAATGAAGGAGCCTTTTGTAGGACGTTGTGCGGGAAGAGAGCTCTGGGCAGAGGAATCAGTACGTTTAAAGACCCATAGGAGGGAATGTTTTGGAATTGAGGTGAGAGACGTGAGTAGGACCCTTAGGTTGGAGACCAAACTAAGGAGTTTGCATTTTATTTTTTGTGCTATGAGGTGCTGCTGGCAGTTCTAAGCAGGTGGTTTTTTTAGTAAATCAGTGGCTGGCCAAGCAAGCCCCAGTGGTTAATTCATGCCCTGCTGAAATAACTTGGTTAAGGTCAAGGAGGCCGGTTAGACAGTTGTCCCTCGGTATCTGCAGAGAATTGGTTTCAGAACCTCCGTGTACACTAAGATGTGCGGATGCGCAAATCCTTTACGTAACAGTGTAGTACAGTCAGCCCTCCATATCCTCGGGTTCCACATCTGCAGATTCAGCCAATCCGAGGTTGATTGAATCTGTGGATTCAGAACTAGGGGGGTACGGCGGGCTGACTGTAGTAGACAGCTCTAGATCTTGGAGAGTCCTGGAAAATGTCCTCTTTTTTTTTTGTTAATTATAGTTGACTTACAATATTAGTTCAGATGTAAAATGGTGATCTGATATTTGATATTGGACTTTACTCCATATAAAGTTATCAAATATTGGCTATATTCTCTGTGCTATACATTGCATCCTTCTAACTTACTGATTTTATACCTAGTCCTTTGTACCTCTTAATCCTCTTCCCCTATCATGCCTCTCCCTGCACCCCTTTCCCCACTGGTAGCCACTAGTTTGTTCTCTGTATCTGAGTCTGTTTCTGTTTTGTTATATTTGTTCATTTGTTTTATTTTTGAGATTCCACATATAAGGCAAAACACAGTATTTGTCTTTCTCTGTCTTATTTCACCAAGCATAATACCCTCCATGTTGTTGCAAATGGAAAAATTGCATTCTTTCTATGGCTGAGTAATATTTCTAATTCCTTTAGATTATAGGTTAGGTTGTTTGAGATTTTTTCCTGTTTCTTGAGGTGGGCCTGTATTGCTGTAAGCTTCCCTCTTAGAACTGCTTTTGCTGCATCCTGTAGATTTTGTAAAATTGTGTTTTTATTTTCACTGTCTTAAGGTATTTTCTAATTTCCTCTTTGATTTCATGATTCATCCATTGGTGTTTTTGTTTTTTAGTAGCATCCTGTTTAGTCTCCATGTGTTTGTGTTTTTTTCTTTTTTTTCCTGTGACTGATTTCTAGTTTCATACTGTTGTCATTGGAAAAGATGCTTGATACATTTTCAGTCTTCTTGAATTTGTTGGGACTTGTTTTGGGGTTAGCATGTGATCTATCCTGGAGAATGTTCCACGTGCACTTGAAAAGAATGTGTATTCTGCTGTTTTTGGACAGAATGTCCTGCAGATATCTATTAAGTCCATCTGGTCTAATGTGTCATTTAAGGTCACTGTTTCCTTTTTTTCCCCCCATTTATTTATTTATGGCTGTGTTGAGTCTTCATTGCTGTGTGCGGGCTTTCTCTAGTTGTGGCGAGCGGGGGGCTACTCTTCATTGCAGTGTGTGGGCTTCTCATCGCAGTGGCTTCTCTTGTTGCAGAGCACGGGCTCTAGGTGTGCGGGCTTCAGTAGTTGTGGCACATGGGCTCTAGAGCACAGGCTCAGTAGTTGTAGCACACAGGCTTAGTTGCTCCGTGGCATGTGGGATCTTCCTGGATCAGGGCTCAAACCTGTGTCCCCTGCATTGGCAGGCAGATTCTTAACCACTGTGCCACCAGGGAAGTTGCAGGGTCACTGTTTCCTTATTGATTTTCTGTCCGAACGATCTGTCCATTGATGTAAGTGGGGGTGTTAAGGTCCCCCACTATTGTACTGCTGTCAGTTTCTCCCTTTATTTCTGTTAATATTTGCTGTATATATTCAGGTCCTCCTACGTTAGGTTCATATATATTTATGAATGATATCTTCTTGTATTGACCTCTTTATATAATGTCCTTTGTCTTTTATTATAGACTTTGTTTTATAGTCTATCTTGTCTGATACAAGTCTTGCTACCCCAGCTATCTTTTTGTTTCCATTTGCGTGGAATATCTGGATAATAGCCTCTTGATACTGTGGCACCAAAAAAAAAAAAAACAGCAAAGAGTAAAGAAAAAAATGCCATCTGTATGTCTACCATCCAGAAACCGCCACCACTAAATACTAGTGTATTTCCTTCTAGTCTGTGTATTTTTTTGTGTGTAGTAGAATGTATACTATTAAAATAATTTTGCATTCTTAGCATTTTATCATATATCATTTTCCTTTGTCTTAAAAGATGACTGAATTATATATCATTGTGTGACTGTACCATAATTGATGCTTATCTAATGGATAGACATTCAGATTTTTAAAATTTCGGATATTATGAATAATGATACTATGAACAGTTTTTTGATTCACAGTTTGTTTCCCTTGTTCTCACTTTTAACTCCTCACCCTCTCTCTTCAAAGCACAAAAATACACAGCTGTGCCTTTTAACCAACCAAGTGATTTTGGTGAGGAAGAAATAGTGCTTCTGGAGCAACCTCCCACCTGCATCTTTAGATTAGTAAAGTGAAGTATTTAACATCTTTGCTATTAACAAAGGGCTAAAAACCACTGTAAGATCTAGAAATTCTGATTTTAAGGGTGCCCTACCAAACTGTCAAGTCATAAATAAACTTTTAAACAAATTCTGGCCTTGAAATAAGAAATCTGTTTCCAGATTATAAATAACTAATTTTGAAATATTTTGTTTCTATTAAAATGTTTAAAACCTGGGAATGCATAAATTTCTTCTTTTATAAAACATTTTAAAGAAACAGAACTGAATCAGTGATTTTAACCAGCATTAAAACAAATGCTGTTATAAGGTGAAATTTATTAAAATTAAGTTATGATTTTATTTAGATCAAAAGGGAGAGTCTATTTCCCCCATGCAAAATTGTATTCTTGGGGAATATAAATACCTATGCAGAGAGTCAGCAGGACAAACCATAGATGAAAGGAATGAATTAATTTGATATTTTAGGTTAATATTGCAGCTCCTTTTGGAACCTCAGTAAAGGCTAGGGTATTTTTGTTTTCCACAGTTAATTGAAGCAGAGTTGTGCAGCAGCAAAAGATGATTTATTTCAGATTCAAGATAATTTGCATGAATATATTTATAATAGAAAATATTTCCCTGTCATATTAATGCATATTATAAATATATATAACAGTAATATGTTAATAAGGAGACCATGCTTTTAAATACCCTAGTTGAACTAAAACCAACAGTTTATGCATTTTTTATATTTCCCTTTAACAAAAAAAAGAAACAATAATTATTTTGAGAAAATAAAGTTATTTTTGAGTTACTGCTAACTCATTCCAACCCTAAGTTTGCTGAGAGTGGCACTGAGGTAAGACTGGAAAGATTTCTTAATGTATGTGTTTTGAGTAGTGTTTGGGTTTGAAAGATGACAGAAACTTAGATCAGGAGAAATCGGTTGTGGTAAAACTGGAAACTCGGACGTGTTTATGAACTTGAAACATTTCACTTAATAGGAGTGGATCATCCCTAAAATAAATAATGAGTCTTGGTAGGTAGTAAACAAGCAAGGTGTTAACTAATGGATTGATGCATTTTCCTTGCTGGATATTAGCTGAAATTTAAGGTTTGCAGTTTAGGTTGTATGAGTCATGTGGTGGTGTGTCTGTAGTCTTAGGAGGACTAGAATACAGTGCTGATAAAGGAAGAGTGTAGAGTGTAGACCAGCTGGAGGTGGGAAGAGTCTGCAAGCTGGTTGCTGACCCAACATGGGATGGTGACGGAGGTTTTGAGGGAGGTTACCAGAGAGGACTTCTCATGACCCTGCCCATGAAGCTGCAGTGTCTCCACCTTCCCTATTGTCCCTTATCTCATGTTCTGTGTGGTCATCTAGATGTCTTCGAAGATGAGAAACCTCTAAAGAAGAGCGTTCCCTCAAAAGTTTCAGGAGGAAAGAGGAAGAGAGGCTTCAGTGATTCTGGGGGCCCAGCAGATGGTCCAGCAAGAAAGAAAGCGGCCAAAGTGACTGTTAAATCCGAAAACCCTCAGGTTATTAAGGATGAAGCCCTCAGTGATGGGGAAGATCTCAGGTGAGATGGCTGAAAACCTCTTGACCAGGTCTTGATTGTTCCCATCAGGGAAGTGTGACTAAGAAAACCTGCTCTTTTTGCTCGTCACTGGGATGCGTGGAAAAGGTGGGATCTTTAAACTCTTCTAGGTAGAGCTCAGACCACTAGTAAGAGCTGGAAAGAGTCTTGGCAATTATATACTTTACCTCCCAGACTTTTCAGATGAGGACGACAGCTTTCAGAGAGTGGTTTATTCGTGGTTACACAGCTAGATGGTGGCCAAAACCAGGACGAGACCTCGGTCTTCGGACTCCTGGTCCAGTGCTCTTTATACCACACGAAGACGTTTCATACACGAGGCCTTTCCCTGACGTCTGGCCGTGTCCTGTCCTGCTCTCCTCGGGTGCGCTCCGCCCCTGCCCAGCTGGACTTCCCTCCTTCACTTGACAACGTGCTCACGCTCTTCCTTCTGCCTGGAACGCTTTCTTCCACCTTCAAGATGCAGAGCAGAAGTCATCCACTCCACAGCCTTAATTGATTCCTCCCCCTTTTCCTCCTCGGACTTCTTGCTGCATCTCTTAAGAGTGTAACTGATCCGCCTTGTGTTACACTTACTTGTGTCCGTGCCATATACCACTGTGAGCTCTCAGACGGCTGGACCCACACTGGTTCATTTTTGTATGCCCCGTGGTGTCTAGGGCAGGGCCTTTGACAGTGAATGAACATACTAATATGTGGTGAACAATCAACACTTGATCAGCTGCCTCCTAGGGAAACTGGGAGTGGGGAGGAAGGGGACAAACAGAGACACACTAGTTTCTTCTTTGTTTCAGAAATAAACCCTCACTCTTCGTGTCAGCTTTTCCAGCAACCTCCAGTCCTGGCTCAGGAAGTAGGCCAGGACAGGGCAGCTGTGGGAAGGAGCACAAGGAAGCACGCGGATTTTGCACCATCGTTCGTCTCTTCTTTTCCCTAAGACTTTTCCTGCGAATGCCTCCGAGCTTACTGCTTCCCAGTTGCCTCTCCCCACTTGTTGAATTCTTTCTGCAGAGAAATTCACAAACAGATAGACCAGGATGTTGCCAGGAGAGCTCTGGTCTCCCTTTCCTTCTCAGTTAAGAGTTGCCATTTCTGCCACTTTTACCCTAAGGGGACATTTTTGTTGCTATGGTGTTGAGAGGAAGTGGCAGGCTAAAAAGGAAGTGTTTATCTTTTTAGAGCTGAAGTCTGAGGCTTGTTATTTTAAATGTCTGTGCTAAAATCTTGGGTCATATTCTCACTGGATACCATGTGTCCAGTCTTACAAAAACTGTAAGTAACTCAATTCCCTGAACATATTTTATGTGTGAATTTGCAGAATTTTATTGCATATTAGCAACCGTTGACTCTTGAGCCAGTATTTAGCCAGCTCCGTATCTACGTAGTTCTCTCCTTACCCTTCCAGCTGTCCATGTTCCTTATGACACACATGTGTTCAGTCACATCCCCACTTACTTAGAAGTTAAAATTCTACCAACCTCAGTCTCCTTTCATCTTATTTCCCAGAGGTGGGGAAAGAATCTTCTGAGTCGGCTCATGGTAGGATCCGCAAATGTGATTTCTCTCCTTTCTGGCGTCTGGCTGCACATGTGTGCACACAGACATCGCAGCTTTTACTCCTGGGACTCACATTATTTTTGTGGTTTTTTTCTAACTTTCCCTGTATCATTTACAGACACAGCTGTTTCCCTTCACACAGCTCTAGGTTGTAGGTTCATCATGTTCCTCCTGTTTTGACAGCACATCTAGTGTGCGACCCATGATCAGAGCACATCTTGATGGGAACTTGAGACCCGGGCTAATGGAGGAAGTGAGGCTCAGAGCTCACAAATCATCAACTAATTGCAACAGTTTCTCAGTAAATAGAAGGAGTCCTTAAAGTTGAGTTTAGTTTAAACATAGCCCTAGGATGTCTGAGCTTTTCTTCATCTTCCCTCCTGTGATCTCTACACAGGGACTTCCCGAGTGCCCGCAAGAAGGTGCACCGTCCAGAGAAAGAGGCTGCTGCAGACAAAGGTGGGGGTGAAGGGGACGACGAGGAAGAGAGTGAGGAGGACTGGGAAGAGGTGGAAGGTAAAGTGTCTCCCTCTGTTCTCAGAACTGTTTGAGCCTGTTTTTCTGTTTGATTCTGTTTGGAGTCATGTCACTGCAATCCTGTCCTTTTCTTTTGAAACTAATAAAGACAAAGATAAAGTTGCAGTAGGGGACTTGCTTTTGATGTAAGGAAAAAGTCATGACCAGGTTAGCAAAGAACGTTGTATATTCTCTTCCTCTGGCGGTGCTCCATGGAGGGGATCAGGAGATAGAGAAGCCGCATCATCTCATAAAGAGAGCCCGGGCTTTGCGGGTTCTCATACCTGGCTCAGACGCCAGCTTTGCCACTTGTGCGGCTGGGTGAGTGAGTAACTCCAGCTGTCCGAGCTGAGTTTTTCCACTGGTGACAGTTGGTAAACATTGAACACTTACTGTGAGCTGAGCACAGTCTAGGCTCCAGGGTTGTTGTGGGAAAATGTGACGGGCCTGGTGCATCACATACTCACAATACATAGCCCCTAATGTCACCATCCTTAGCATGACTTTTCTTTCCCAGCTTTTTGAAAGTGTTCAAACCTACAAAAAAATTGAACATGTAGTCCATACACTGTTCACCTAGACTCACTAACTTTACCATTGTGCCGTTTGAATGTACCAGCATCTTTCCTTCTGTAAATCTGCATTGTGGAACCACGTGAAAGTAAGTCGCAGACATCCTGACTCTTCACTTGTAAATGCTTCAGCATGCGTCTCCTAAGAGTAAGACATTCTCCTGCATGATGAAATACCATATCACACCTAAATCAAGTCCCTAATTGTTATAAAACTATCCTTTATGACTGTTTTTTCCTTTTTTTTTGCTTTTCATAGCACTGGGTTTTTTTGTTTTGTTTTGGTGGAGTCCTGGCCTCTTGTTTTGTAGAATGTCTATATTGTGGTTTGTGATGGTGGTAAACTTGTTTGAATGCCCCCTGGATTTCTTATAAACTGTAAGGTGAGTCCAAAGACTTAGTTATATTTAGATTAAACATTTTTTGGCAGGAACACTTCAGAACTTTGTACTTCACAGTGCATCCATTAAGAGGCATCTAATGTCAGGTTGTACCACTACTGATGCTAAGTTTGACCATGTCTGTGGTACTGCCTGATTGTGCCAATCTAAAGGTACATTTTCCTTTTGTAATTTACCATCTCTAGTGGGACTCTGATTCTGTGTGAATATCCTGTTCCCCAGTCACTTTCTACTTAATGGTTTTAGCAAGCGTCAGTGGTCTTGACTGAATCAAGGATTATTATATTGAGCATTGCAAAGTGGCAATATTTTGATTCTGTCATCTCATGTATATTTATTAGCTGACTTTGATCTGTAAAGAAGAGCTCTGCCTTTTAAGAATTGTATTTATTTATTTTGGGTATCATTATGGACTTAAAATTTCAAATATGTTATCAGTTATCATCATTACACTTTCTGATCTTTGGATGGTCCCACATTTGGCGAGCAGGAGCCCCTTTAAGCTAGCTACCCTACAGAGTCCTTTTGACATGGCTTCATTAGTTTCTGAGCATGTTTTTGTTCTTTGGCACAATAAGATGTTCCAGGATCTCTCTATACTCTCCTTGCTGCAGACCTGGAATTGGCCTTTTTTCTCTCTAAGAAGCCCTGGATCATTTTAGTAGGAACAGGTACATAGAAACCAAGGTGTTCGCACTGGGTATTGTCATTGCCAGTGGGGTGTCATTGCTTCTAGGCCCAGAGCTGCTTTGAAAGGAACTCTGCTAATGAAGTTCACAGTTCAGCAAATTTAATTTATTTCAGCTGGTGTTTATAAGCAGTGTAGCTGAGAAAGAGATGAAGATGCATGCCTTGCCGTGTATTCAGTACAAGTTTACAGTTGAATCGGGAAGTCATGCCTCTCTACAAAGCAAATTTTTGTGAGCGTTACCATAGTGATACAGAGAATAGGAAATTGCTCCGTAAGTCTCTACTAAAACACACACAGATGAGCATTAGCTCCATGATACCAGGGGTCTGTATCTAATTCACCTCACTATCTCTGTGCCTAAGGTTCTTCCTCTGAGGGCTGTTTCTCTGGGTTCTTGTGCAGGTTAATGAGACAATTAGATTGTAAGAGCACAGGGCCTGGCACTTCCTAGGAGCTCAGAGCGTGGTCTCTACGGTTTCCTACCTCACACCCATTCCTCACTTGCTCCATCCCAGCAGAGCCTCGATTTTGTTTGGTACAGTATCTATTATAACGATAATTATTATTATTGATTTTAAAAATTACTGTTTGTAGAAGTTAGTGAGCCCGTGCCGGGTGACGTGGGGGAAAGCGCAACCTTCTCTACATCCATTCTGCCCGTGAAGCCCGTGGAGATAGAAATTGAAACACCGGAGCAGGTGAAGGCAAGAGAAAGAAGGTACGATTAAGCACTTGCTTCTAGTTTCTGTCACGTATCATCACCGGCAGCTGCTCCTCAATGAGAAGCACACAGGAGACCCGGGCTGAGTGTCAGGGCCGTCAGGAGCGTTAGGTGAGAGAGCCCCGGGCTCACCTTTAGGACTGAGGGAGACACCTTTGTGTCCTGGCTGGGGCAGGAGGTGTGCCAGGGGCTCTGCAGGTTGCCCGTCATCTTACTCCGTCTTTAGGACAGTGTGCGAATGGGGAGCCGGAGACTCAGAGAGGTTAAGTAACATTTCAGCTGTGAGTGGATGCGCCACGATCTGCGTCCCTCAGGCTGACCCGGCATTGCCGCTTGTCTCCCCACGTCACTGCAGGGCCTGCAGCAGTGCCCGCCGCGGCTTGGGCCCCCACTCCTCTCCAGGGTCCCCAGGCCCTCGGCAGCCCCTGGCGGCCCGGCCATACGGAGTGCGTCTCCTGGTAGTTAATTGGTTCCTGAGTCCCCCGTGTGATGGGCACGTTATTAGGCCTGAAAGAGGGAGACAGTAGCAGTCCAGAAGCCTCAGGTTTTCCTCAGGATGCTTGGGACACAGACATGAGAGAGATTTTACAGCAGGACAGCATCGCACAAACAAGCGTGCGCTAACTTGACATAAGGCAGTGTGTGCCGAGGAGCCGGTCCGTCCCGGGGGCGGGACACTCAGAGGGGACGTCCTGGAGGGCGGGCCCTGAAGCATGCTTGGGAGGTGTCACCGGTGCAGGTCGAGCGGAGGGAATGTCCTGGGCCAGGAATCGAGGGTGAGGAGGAGCGGGAACAGCCAGACTGCAGGTAGCACAGCCTCAGTCATTGCAGCTGAAAGGCGTTGACGGGAGAGTGGGGTCGGCCTTCACCCTTCATCCTCGGAGTTTTCAATGTGCATTGCAGTGAAAAGATAAAAACGGAGCTGGAGACACATCTTCGGAGGATGATGAAACGTTTCAATAAGGAAGTCCGTGAGGACACACACAAGGTATGGCAGGGAAGGAGGAGGGTGGTACGCGGGGGAACTGGGCTTTCCGTCAGCCCTGCCTCTGGGCTTGCACTCACTGTGTGACCTGGTGAGTTTCTGACTCGCTCCTGAGCAGGGGTGATAACAGTGTCTGCCTGGGGGGTGCGCGTGAGGAGTAAGCAGACAGCACGTGTAAAGCACGGAGCTCAGCGCCGGGCGGGCAGCAGGGGCTAACACCAGGCACTCTCCTCCCATCCCTTCTCTCAACTGTTTAATAACGTTGGTTCTGATCTCAGCTAAAGTTGCTGTGGCTTCTGGCTTCAGCTGGTACTTTCCGAACACACACTGGGGCCTTAGCGAGGTGCTTGGCATTGTGGGGAGAGAGACTTGTATGAAGCTTGTTTCCTACCATTCAGGAGTTTCTGATCTCACACACAGAACAGGAAAGACATCAAAACAGGGAGACTCGAGACGTAGAACAAGGAAAGAGATCAGTGTGGGCCTCAGTAGCTGAGGAAGGCCTCATTTAGGAGAGAGGATGGGGCGGGTCAGGAGGAAGGATGGCACAGGGAGACGCAGAAAGGCCGAGTGGTGGCCGGGCTGGTGGGACAGCCGGGGGGCCTGCATCTAGGAGGCAGCACACGCTGGAGGCCCATGGAGAGTGAGGCAAGGGCAGACTTTGGTTTTCCTCTGACCGGCAGCAGGCAGCGAGGGAGAGTGTAGCGATGCGGAGGGTGGAAGGGGCACTGCCTGCAGCAGCTGCAGAAGCCGAGAGGTGCGAAGAGCACAGAGTCGGGGTGGAGAGACGAGGGGAGAGCTGGCGTGGCACCCTGACAGGCCTGGGTCCCGAGCCAGGTGGCTGGGTTTCTTTTACCCCTTGGTGTTGGAGGTGAAAGAAGGGCGAGGATGACTGTGCCTCCGAGATGTGAAGCTTCAGTGAGGGGAGGAGGGCGGAGCATGGGCTTCAGCAGGCCGGCTGTAGGCAGGAAGGGAGGGGGACTGCCCTGAGGGGAAATGATGCAAAGCTGAGCGGGAGGAGGCGCAGACAGCCGCGTGGTCGTTTCCGGAGGCTGGGGAAGGCTGGGGTGGCGCGCAGGCGTGGGGACACGTGTGGGCCTGCGGCGGAGGCATTACACACACCGGGGTGGGGATGAGGTGCACATGGCCTGTCCCATCCCAGCTGCGACAGCGGCTCTCCCCCATTCCGTTTCCTCCTGATCTTTTTGGAGCAAACACCGGACTTTGTAACATTTCATCCACAAATCCTTCAGGATGTATCAATACCTCTAAAAGATAAGACCTCTTGAGAAAAAGGAAGTTTGTATTTTGCAGCTTTGAGATGTGATTGTTTCTTTGAGGGAAGGAGTACCTAGAGAGAAGAGGGGATCAAAGACAGAGTCTTGGGAGATGGCAGTGTTAGTATTTTTACTTTCTTGTATGTAGAAATGACAACAAATATTTCCTGTCCACAAAACGTCTTTGAATTTGGCAGCAAAAATCCCACTGGTTTTCAGCCTTCTGTTTTCCCTCTCCCCAGGTTCACCTTCTGTGTCTGCTGGCAAATGGCTTCTATCGAAACAGCATCTGCAACCAGCCAGATCTGCGTGCCATCGGCCTCTCCATCGTCCCAACTCGCTTTACCAAAGTGCCACCTCAAGACGTGGACGTCAGCTACCTGTCAAACCTGGCGAAATGGTAGGGCCCTCCGGCCTGTCCTGCAGAGCATAGTGTAGGATTTGTGTCTCAGAGGCTGGGTGCAGGTCAGTTCCACAGACCCTCCTTGAGGGGCTGGGAAGGCTTCCCAGGGGGAGGGTGTGAGTTGGGTCTTCAGGAGTTGGCCAGACACGCTGGGAAGAGGAGCACTGCCAGGCGGGGCTCCCAAGACACCCCGCTCTGTGTTTTGGCTGTAGAAGAACAGAATTCCTCTTTGCCCTGACCTCTGACGCAAAGGAATGCCTGATTTCTCTCCAGGTTCATTGGAACATTTACAGTTAATGCAGACCTTTCAACCAATGAGCAGGATGGCCTGCAGACGACGCTGGAGAGAAGGTTTGCTATTTACTCTGCGAGAGACAATGAAGAGTTGGTCCACGTGAGTGACTCCTGGCAGCACTGTTTTCATTAGGTCTGTTAGCTGGGGAATATGGCAGTCATGTGCCACATACCATTCCAGCTGTTTTATATATATTTCCTTGCTCAGTTCTCATAACATAAAAATAGGTACTGAAGCTCAGAGAGGCTAAATCACTTTCTTAGGGTCATTCGGTTGGTAAGCACTGGAGACAGGATTGGGCCCACGCGTGAGGTGAAAGCTGCCCTCTCTCCTGTCTCTTACTTGGTGTCCTGGTGTATTAAAGCACTTAATTTTTGGTCAGCTGCCCTCGAGTTGTTTACAGTATTCAAAAATCGTGTTTAAAAGTCCCAAGGAAATGTTTTTTCAAATTGGCTGCTGAAATCCTTAAGAAAGTGTTTCCTTACCTTCCAAGCTGGGTGATGATGCTGGCAGGTGGCCGTGCAGTGAGTAGGGTTCTGTCCAAAAGGAGTCGTGGCGAAGAGTTTGTGTGTAGACAGGCTTTCTCGCATGCTTAAAATACCCTTAGGGAAGGCTCTGTCTCAATACAACAAAAATAGGTGGAAATGTGGTTTTATCCCTGGAAGATTTCTGTTGATGCATATACTTGTGTCTGAGCTTCAGATTCTGTTTAGGGAAAGAGACTTTTTGTATCATTAGAGACCAAATGACTGGCATCTTACTTCTCTTCCAATTTGGCTTGAAAAAGTGTGGGTATCTGGACAGTAATTGTGCAGTGATATCACTACCCAGAGAAAAACACTCATATTTCAGTGTCATCCTCCCAGACTTTGTTCCCACGTATATCTGTGCATGTACATATTTGTTTTGTTTGTGTAGCTTTCTTTTTTTTTTTTTTTTTTTTGCGGTACGCGGGCTTCTCGCTGCTGTGGCCTCTCCCGTTGCGGAGCACAGGCTCCGGACGCGCAGGCTCAGCGGCCATGGCTCACGGGCCCAGCCGCTCCGCACCATGTGGGATCCTCCCAGACCGGGGCACGATCCCATGTCGCCTGCATCGGCAGGCGGACTCTCAACCACTGTGCCACCAGGGAAGCCCTGTGTAGCTTTATTAAGCAAAGAAATCGTTTTTTTTAAAGAAGTAAACAATTCAGTGATACTCAGTGCATTTTCAGGGTTGTGCATCCACCACCTCTATCTATTTCCAAAACACTCTTACTATCCCAGAAGGAGACCCTGTACCTATTACACAGTCACTCCCATTCTTCCTCCTTTTCCCACCTCCCCACGTATCTGGCAGCCACCAATTTGCATTCTCTCTCTATGGATTTACATATTTTGGATATTCCATATAAAAGAAATCACAATACAGTCAGCATTCCTTATCTGCAGGTTCCACATTCACGGATTCAACCAACTGCCAATCAGATTTATATCTGCAGTTGGTTGAATCCGCAGATGCAGAACCGGAGGATAGAGGGAGCGCCAGCTGTACTCTGCCATTTTGTATAAGGGACTTCAGCATCTGTGGATTTTGGTATCCGGCGGGGTCCTGGAACCAGTCCCCACAGATAACTGAGGGGCGACTATATGTGACCTTTTGTGTCTGGCTTCTTTCACTTAGCATGCTTTCAGGGTTCATTCACGTTTGTAATATGTATCAACGTCATTCCTTTTTATGGTGAATAATATCCATTGTATGGATAGACCACATTTCACTTATCCATTCATCAACTGATGGGCGTTTAGGTTGTTTTCCATCTTTTGGCTGTTATGAACAGTACTGCTATAAACATTGTGTGTACATATATTTATTTGGGTACTTGTTTTCAGTTCTTTTGGGTATATACCTAGAAGTAGAGTTGCTGGGTCATATGGTAATCGTATGCCAAACTGTTTTACATAGCAGCTGCACCATCTTACCTTCTCACCAGCAAAGTACAAGGATTCCAGTTTCTCCAAATCATCACGAACACTTGTTATTTTCCATTTTTTGGATTATAGTCATCCTTTTTTTTTTTTTTAAAAGTTTTTATTTATTTATTTTTGCTGTGTTGGGTCTTCGTTTCTGTGCGAGGGCTTTCTCTAGTTGTGGCAAGTGGGGGCCACTCTTCACCGCGGTGCGCGGGCTTCTCACTATCGCGGCCTCTCTTGTTGCGGAGCACAGGCTCCAGACGCGCAGGCTCAGCAGTTGTGGCTCACGGGCCTAGTTGCTCCGCGGCATGTGGGATCCTCCCAGAACCAGGGCTCAAACCCGCGTTCCCCGCATTGGCAGGCAGATTCTCAACCACTGCGCCACCAGGGAAGCCCTATAGTCATCCTTACAGGTATAAAGTGGTACTCACTGTGGCTTTGGTCTGCATTTTCCCAATGATTAATGATGGGTTAATGTCTTTTCATGTGTGTATCGGCCATTTGTTTATCTTCTTCGGAGAAATGTCTATTCAGGTCCTTTGCCCATTTAAAATTGGGTTCTTTGTCTTTTTCTTATTGAGTTGTAAGAGTTCTTTATATTTCAGTTACTAGACGCCTGTCAGATACATGCTTTGCAAATATTTTCTCCCATTCTGTAGGTTGTCTTTTTACTTTCTTCATGAAGTCCTTTGATACACAAAGGTTTTAATTCTGACAAAGTCCAATTTTCTATTTTTCTTTTTTTTCTTAATGAATTAATTTATTTTTGGCTGCATTGGGTATTGCTTGCTGTGCGCGGGCTTTCTCTAGTTGCGGCGAGTGGGGGCTACTCTTCGTTGCAGTGCGCGGGCTTCTTAATGCGGTAGCTTCTCTTGTTGCGGAGCACGGGCTGTAGGCATGCGGGCTTCAGTAGTTGTGGCACACATACTTAGTTGTTCCGCGGCATGTGGGATCTTCCCAGACCTGGGCTTGAACCCGTGTCCCCTGCACTGGCAGGCAGATTCTTAACCACTGTGCCACCAGGGAAGTCCTCTTTTGTTTCTTGTACTTTTGGTGTCATATCAAGAATTCATTGCTAAATCCCAGATCATGAAGATTTCCTCCTGTATTTCCTTCTAAGAGTTTTACAGTTTTAGCTCTTACATTTAGGTCTTTCATCCATTTTGAGTTAATGTTTTTATATGATGTAAGGTAGGTGTTCAACTTCATTCTTTTTGCACATGGATATCCACTGGTCTGAGCACCATTTCTTGAAGAGACTAGTCTTTCAACTCTTCATTGTATTTGTTGTATTATTTTCAATATTTGTTGAAAGTTTTTCAATGGGGATGAATGGTCTTGGCACACTTATCAGAAATCAATTGGCCATAGACACTTGGGTTAATTTCTGGGCTGTCTGTTCTATTCCATTGGTCTACATGTCTGTCCTTATGCCAGTACCACACTGTTTTGATTACTGTGAATCTGTAGTAAGTTTTGAAATCGGAAGTATGAGTACAACCTCATAATGCTATTTTGGCTATTTGGGGCCCTGTGCAATTTCATGTGAATCTGATGGTCTGCTTTTCCATTTCTGCAAAAAGGCCATTGGAGTATTGATAGGGTTTGCATTGGTTCTGTACATTGATTAGGGCAGCATTGCTATCTAGTCAATATTAAGTCTGTAAACATGGCTTTTTCCTTTTATTTGCTTTTTAAATTTCTTTTAGTTGTATTTTGTAGTTTTCAGTGTACCTGTCTTTCATCTTCTTTTTTTTTTTTTTTAATTTATTATTTTTTTTGCGGTACGCGGGCCTCTCACTGTTGTGGCCTCTCCCGTTGCGAAGCACAGGCTCCGGACGCGCAGGCTCAGCGGCAATGCCTCACGGGCCCAGCCGCTCCGCGGCATGTGGGATCTTCCCGGACCGGGGCACGAACCCATGTCCCCTGCATCGGCAGGCGGACTCTCAACCACTGCGCCACCAGGGAAGCCCTCATCTTCTTGGTTAAACTTTTTTCTAGGTATGTTATTCTTTTTGATGCTATTGTAAATGGTATTGTTTTCTTAATTTCCTTCTCAGATTGTTCAGTGAAGGTGTATAAAAAAATGGCTGATTGTGTTGATCTTATACCTTGCAGCTTTGCTGAATTCACTTAGCAGTTTCTTGTGCATTCTTTGGGATTATCTATATATAAGATCTTGACCTCTGTGAATAGAGGTAGTTTTACTTCTTCTTTTCCAGTTTGGATGCCTTTTGTTTCTTGTTCTTGTCCAGTTGCTCTGGCTAGAACTTCCAGCACAGTGTAGAATAGCAGTGGCAAAAGCAGGCATCTTGTCTGGTTCTTGATATTGAGAGGGAAAGCTTTTCACTCTTTCGTGACTGAGTATCTTGGTAGTTGTGGATTTTCGTGTACATTCTTTATCAGGTTGAAGAAGTTCCATATTTCTAGTTTTCTGAATGTGTTTTAATCATGAAAGCGCTTTGGATTCTGCCAGATGCTTTTTCTGTGTCAAATGAGATGATTTTGTGATTTTTCTCCCCTTCATTCTACTAACGTAGTTCATTGCATTCATGGATTTTCTGTTGATTGATTGATTGATTGACGTATAGTTGATTTACAATATTGTGTTAGTTTCAGATTACAGCATAGTGATTTAGTGCTTTTTGCAGATTATATTCCATTATAGCTTATTACAAGATAATGGGTATAATTCCCTGTGCTATATAGCAAATCCTTTTTGCTTATCTATTTTATGTATAGTAGTTTGTATCTGTTAATTCCATACCCTAATTTGTCCCTTTCCTCTTCTCACTCCCCCTTGGTAACCACAAGTTTGTTTTCTATATCTGTGACTCTGTTTCTGCTTTGCATATACTGTCATTTGTATTTTTTTTTTTTGGTTCCATGTATAGGCGGTATCATTACTGTATTTGTCTTTCTCTGTCTGACTTATTTCACGAAGCATAATATTCTCTAGGTTCATCCATATTGCTGCAAAGGGAAGTATTTTATTGTTTTTTGTGGTTGAGTAATATTCCATTGTATGTATAGACCACATCTTTTTAATCCAGTCATCTGTTGATGGGTACTGGGGTTCCTTCCATGTCTTGAGTATTGTAAATAGTGCTACTATGTTCACTGGGGTGCATGTATCTTTCTGGATTAGAGGGGTTTTTTCCAGATATACCCAGGAGTGGAATTGCTGGGTCATATGATAGTTCTATTTTTAGTTTTTTAAGGAACTTTCATACTGTTTTCCATAATGGCTGCACCAATTTAAATTCTTAGCACCAGTGCTCGGGGATTCCCTTTTCTCCACATCCTCTCCAACATTTGTTATTTGTAGGCTTTTTGAGGATAGCCATTCTGACAGGTGTGAGGTGATAGCTGATTGTGGTTTTGATTCGCATTTCTCTAATAATTAGCAATGTTGAGTATCTTTTCATGTGCCTGTTAGCCATCCGTATGTCTTCTGCCCATTGTTTGATTGGGTGGTTTGTTTTTTTTGTTATTGAGCTGTATGAGCTGTTTGTATATTTTGGATATTAACCCTTGTCAGTCTCATCATTTGCAAACATTTTCTCCCATTCAGTAGGTTGTCTTTTCATTTTGTTAATGGTTTCCTTTGTTGTGTAAAGCCTTTTAAGTTTAATTAGGTCCCATTTGTTTATTTTTGCTTTTATTTATTTGCCTTAGAAGACTGATTCAAGAAAATATTGCTACAATTTATGTCGAAGAGTGTTCTGCCTATGTTCTCTTCTAGGAGTTTTTAATTTATGTATGTATGTATGTATGTATTTATTGCTGTGTTGGGTCTTCGTTTCTGTGCGTGGGCTTTCTCTAGTTGCGGCAAGCGGGGGCCACTCTTCATCGCGGTGCTCGGGCTCTCACTGTCGCGGCCTCTCTTGTTGCGGAGCACAAGCTCCAGACGTGCAGGCTCAGTAGTTGTGGCTCACGGGCCTAGTTGCTCCGTGGCATGTGGGATCTTCCCAGACCAGGGCTCGAACCCGTGTCCCCTGCATTGGCAGGCAGATTCTCAACCACTGCGCCACCAGGGAAGCCCTCTTCTAGGAGTTTTATGGTTTCAGATCTTACAGTTAGGTCTTTAAGCCATTTTGAATTTATTCTTGTATGTGGTGTGAGGGAATGTTCTAATCTCATTGTTTTACATGTAGCTGTCCAGTTTTCCCAGCAACACTTGTTGAAGAAACTGTCTTTTCTCCATTGTATATTCTTGCCTCCTTTGTCATAGATTATTTGACCATAAGTGTGTGGGTTTATTTCTGGGCTCTTTATTCTGTTCCTTTGATCTATATGTCTGTTTCTATGCCAACACCACACTGTTTTGTTTACTATAGCTTTGTAGTATAGTATAAAGTCTGGAAAGGTTATGCCTCCAGCTTTGTTCTTTTTCCTCAGGATTGCTTTGGCAGTTCTGGGTCTTTTGTGGTTCCATATACGTTTTAGGATTATTTATTCTAGTTCTGTGAAAAATGTCACGGGTATTTTGATAGGGATTGCATTAAATCTGTAGGTTGCTTTGGGTAGTACGTTCATGTTAACAATATTAATTCTTCCAATCCAAGAGCATGGGATATCTTTCCATTTCTTTGAATCATCTTCAGTTCCCTTAATCAGTGTTTTATGGTTTTTAGTATATAGATCTTTTTACTTCCTTGGTTAAGTTTATTCCTAGGTTTTGTGTTTTGTGTTTTTGGGGGGTTTTTTGGGGGGGGGATGCAATTTTAATAAACACGATTGCTTTTTTTACTTTGTCTGATATTTCATTGTTAGTGTACAGAAACACAGTAAATTTCCGTATATCAATCTTACATCCTGCTGCCTTGCTGAATTCACTTATTAGTTCTAATAGTTTTTATGTGGAAACTTTAGGGTTCTCTATATAGAATATCATGTCATCTGCAAATAGTGATAGTTTTACCTTTTCCCTTCCAATTTGGATGCCTTTTCTTTTTCTTGTAGCTAGGACTTCCAATATTATGTTAAATAGAAGCAGCGAGGGTGGACATCCCTGTCTAGTTCTTGAATTTATTGGGAAAGCTTTCAGTTTTTCACTGTTGTGTATTATGTTGGCTGTGGATTTGACATAGTCGGCTTTTATCATGTTGAGTTATGTACCCTCTGTACCCACTTTGGTGAGAGTTTTTATCATGAATCATTGTTGAATGCTTTTTCTGCATTTATTGAGATGATCTTGTGATTTTTATCTATTCTTTTGTTAATGTGGTGTATCACATTGATTGATTTACATATTTTGAACCATCCTTGCAACCCTGGAGTGAATCCAACTTGAGCGTGGTATCTTTAGTATGTATTGTTGGATTCAGTTTGCTTATACTTTGTTGAGGATTTTTGCATCTATATTCATCAAAGATTTGGGGTTGTAATTTTCTTGTAGTGTCTTTGTCTGGTTTTGGTATCAGGGTAATGGTGGTTTCATAGTATGAATATTGGAGTGTTCCCTCCTCTTCATTTTTTTGGAATAGTTTGAGAAGGATAGATTTAAGTTTTTGTTTTTGTCTTTTTGTATGTTTGGTAGAATTCCCTACTGAAGCTCTCTGGTACTGGACTTTTGTCTGCAGGGAGTTTTTTAAATTACAGATTGTATTTCACTTCTAGTGAATGGTCTGTTCAAATTGTTTCTTCTTGACTCAGTTTTGGCAGGCTGTATGTTTCTAGAAACTTGTTCACTTGTTCTAGGTTGTCCAATTTGTTGGCATATAACTGTTTGTATTCTTTCATGATTTTTTTTCTGTGGTTTCAGTTGTTTCTCCTCTTTTATTTCTTATTTTGTTTATTTGGGTCCTCTCTCTTTTCTTCTTGGTGAGCCTCGCTAGAGGTTTATCAATTTGGTTTATCTTAAAAACAAAATCAGCTCTTGGTTTTATTGATCTTTTCTATTGCTTTTTTGATCTCTTTTATTTCCTCTCTGATCTTTATTATTTCTTCCTTCTGCTGACTTTGGTTTTTTTTTTTTAATTTATTTATTTTTGCTGTGTTGGGTGGGTCTTCGTTTCTGTGCGAGGGCTTTCTCTAGTTGTGGCAAGTGGGGGCCACTCTTCATCGTGGTGCGCGGGCCTCTCACTATCGCGGCCTCTCTTGTTGCGGAGCACAGGCTCCAGACGTGCAGGCTCAGTAGTTGTGGCTCACGGGCCTAGTTGCTCCGCGGCATGTGGGATCCTCCCAGACCAGGGCTCGAACCTGTGTCCCCTGCATTGGCAGGCAGACACTCAACCACTGCGCCACCAGGGAAGCCCTGACTTTGGGTTTTGTTTGTCCTTCTTTCTCTCATTCTTTTAGGTGGTAGGTTATCTTGTTTGAGATTTTTCTTGTTTTTGTGGAAGGCCTGTATTGCTGTGCGCTTCCCTCTTAGAACTGCTTTTGCTGCATCCCATAGATTTTGTAAGATTGTGTTTCTATTTTCATTTGTCTCAAGATATTTCTGATCTCTTTGATTTCATCATCAACCCATTTGATTTTTAGTAGCATGTTGTTTAGTCTCCATGTGTTTGTTCTTTTCCTGTTTTCCTTTCTATGGCTGATTTCTAGTTTCTTACCGTTGTGGTAAGAAAAGATGCTTGAAAATATTTCTGTCCTCTTAAACTTGTTGAGGCTTGTTTTGTGACCTAGTATGTGTCTATCCGTAAGAATGTCCCATGCTGGCTTGAAAAGAATGTGTATTTGGTGTTTTTCTTATTTAGTGTCCTGTACATATCTATTAAGTACAGTTGGTCCATTGTGTCATTTAGGACCTCTGTTGCCATACTGATTTTCTGTCTGGATGATCTGTTCATTGATGTAGGTGGGATGTTACAGTCCTCTATTATTATTGTAGTCCTGTGAATTTCTCCTTTTACGTCTTTTAATATTTGCTTTATATATTTAGGTGCTCCTGTATTGGAAACGTATATGTGAACAAGTGTAATATGCTGTTGTATTGATGCCTTTATTGTTATGTAATATCCTTGTCTTTCTTTATGGTCTTTGTTTTGAAGTCTACTTTGTCTTTAGTTAAGTATTGCTATGCCCGCTTGCTTGTTGTTTCCATTTGCATGAAATATCTTTTTCCATACTTCACTTTCAGTCTGTGTGCGTCTTTCGCCATGAAGCGAGTCTCTTGTGGCAGCATATTGTAGGTTCTATGTAAAATTCACTGCTTAGCTGCTGCACGTTGTTGAGGTGCCACGTGCGGCATGCACTGACACTGTCTTCCCAGCGTGCCCAGTGGCCCCTGTGTGTGCACTGAGGGGAGTCTTCACAGTCCCACCTGGATCACATCCCAGGCACCCCGTTTGCCTCTGCGCAGCTAGACCCGGTCTCTGCACTGATCTCACGCCAGGCCGTGGTGTGGAGTGAGAGGGGCCAGGGCATTCGCCCCTTTGAATTGGGAAGTGTGCGGAGGCAGCTGCCACCAGTGCAGGTCTCTCTGTCCTGGTTGTTAGCAAGCCAGCCCGTGTGCTCCTCTTGAGTAGAGTCTAGGCTTCTCCAGCCCTCCTGTCTGTCTCAGTGGGCTTCCCAGCAGGAAGGGGACTCCCCAGGGCAAGCAGAGAAGGTGTGTGCCGGTCCCAACCTGGTACCTTTCTTTTTTCCATCCTACCCGATTACATGGAGATCTTTCTTGCAGCTTTGGTTATGGGAGATCTTCTGTGAGTTTCCAGTTAGTTTTCTGTGGGAGTTGTTGTTCATGTAGATGTGTTTTTGGTGTGTTTGTAGGGGGAGGTGAGCTCCACGTCCTCATACTCTGCTGTCTTGATCCCCCTCTGTTGGGAGGGCTTGATTTTTGACTCAGTCTCTCATTATAGGTCTCTTCAGAGTCTCTATTTTCTCGAGTTAGTTTTGGTAATTTGTAGGATTTGTCCTTTTCACTTGGGTCACCTTGTATTTAGTGTAGGGATCATACAGTTTTGTAATTTAAATTTTTTCTTCAGTGACGTACTTGTGAAAGGTGGTGACCACGCGTCTTTGTGAGGCACAGGGTCGCTTCCAGAGCGCTGTCGTGTACCTGACCTTATCCAGTCTTCCCTGTGGTCTTGTGAGGAGGACGAGATGGGGATGTTCCGGATGGAGGTTCTAGGTTTAAACCATCATTCTGCCAGCCACCTGCTGGTGCTCGGTTTCCCTGCCTTTTACACCCATGCCCCTGCGCCACCCACACACTGAGAAAGTGAGGAGCCAAGCAACACTCATACGGTGTGCACTGTGCCAGTTAATAGTGTGTTGTCAGCCACACTGTAGGGATGAGTTCTCTTTTCCACGTTTTCCCACTGATGCCCTTTTCCTGTCCCAGGATGCAGTCCAGGCATTAGTGATCTTGTCGCCCCAGCGCCCCATCCTCTCCAGGCCATGACAGTGTCCCAATCCTCCTGGACACTCCTGAGGAGTGCTGCTTAGGAATTTTGTAGAGTTCCTCAATTTGGGTTTCTTTGATGTTTTCTCATCCCCCGTTTTTAACTTCAGAAGAAACAAGGCAAAAGTAGTTATTTTTTTCAATATAACTGGCTTTTCACAGAAAACCTGCCTTCTTGTTATTGACTTTTGCTCTTGCTTTCCGAGGAGGGAAAAATGACTGTAGTGATTCATGAGGACGCCGGGACCCTGAGGTCTGTGTGGGAAGATCTTGCTCACGTGCTGTCCCACTGTTGTTGTTTTGGAGGTTAATTCCCATGAGGAGGCTCCCATCCTTCCAAGTTCACAGAATTTTTAGAGCTGCAGGCTCTGGTTGAAAGATTCGCTCTGGGGAGGTTGAGTGCACAGAGGGATTCTCGGGCCTGATGATGATGATGCCTTTTCTCTCAAAGTGGTACTTTGCTTTACTGTTTTATCACAAACACAACACATGTTGAAAACAGGACAATCAGAAGATAGGTAAGCCGTAAAAAAACCAAACACCTATAAACACCCATAACCCAATATGGATGCTTTTCCAAATATACATACATGTTTATGTCTGGATGCGATTTTTTCTTACAAAAATTAACATAACTCCTTAAAAAACAAACATTTCTTTTCCTTTAATATATGGTTACCTTTCCCCATTTTTCTACAAAGATAAATCTGTACAGCATCTTTTTTTTTTTTGCGGTACTTGGGCCTCTCACTGTCGTGGCCTCTCCCGTTGCGGAGCACAGGCTCCGGATGCGCAGGCTCAGCGGCCATGGCTCACAGGCCCAGCGGCTCCGCGGCATGTGGGATCTTCCCAGACCGGGGTACGAACCCGTGCTCCCTGCATCGGCAGGCGGACCCCCAACCACCACGCCACCAGGGAAGCCCCTACAGCTCATTTTAATAGTGTTGAGGGTTCCAGGCTTCTACTGTTAGACAGTTTGGTTGTTTCCCTTTTAAAAACAGGCACCACAACAAACAGCATGGAATTATGCAAATCCTTAATTCTTTCCTGAGGATAAGCATGTTGTTCTTTTCCATTATAGATATTTTTACTGATTCTCCGGGCCCTGAATCTCCCTACCCGACTCGTACTGTCTCTACAGCCAATTCCTCTGAAGTTATCAGCAGCGAAGGTGAGGTTCCCAGGGCTTCCAGAGAAAAGAGTAGTTGGTCAGGGAGGAGTGAGAAATTATGAGACTTAAAGCAAACAGATCTGCTCATTAGACGATTTTTAAAAATCCGTCTTCATGGAGCACGGTTCCTCTGAGCCTGCCTGGCCCAGGCCCTGTGCTGGGAAGACTGGGCGCCTGGGTGGGCATCTAGCAGCCGGGCTTTGTGTGCGTAGAGGGGCCTGCGAGAGCCTGGGCTCCTTCGTGCTCTGGTTTCTGTTCTGTAAATGGTAGAATAAAAAGGTCCTGGTCGTCCTCAGCGGTGTGGAGAGAGGACGGTGAGGACTCAGAACTCCGCCATCATCCAAGGAGGCTGAACACTGCTCCTTGGGGTGCTGGCATCGTCTGAAATTCGGTCCAGAAGTCAAGTTTAATAATTTCTGAATTCTTAATGCTGTGACTTTGTTTGCAAAATGCCTTATATGCAAGGTGAGTACTATTGCTGAGGAAGCTGCGACTCAGAGGTTACATAATTTATCCGAATCACATTAAAAAATGAGAAAGCAGAAGTGGAGTTTGAACCCGGGTTTGTCTGTTTCCACATCCTGTGCTCTTTTCCCTGTGCTACACTTTGTATTGAAAAGAATTAGAGTGTGGCCTTATTTAAGGTGCTGCAGAATTTAGTGACTGCTTTCTTAAAACCCTGGAGGGTAGCCAGCCTGTCACTGTCTGAGCCAGGAACGTCTTGTGTACACTGGTGTTCCAGTGTGACTTAGCCCCGTTAGATGCCAGAGTCTTTATTGTATCATTAGCAAAAAAAGAAAACGCAAATATTTCCTATTCTGTTTAAGGGAAAGAAACCTTCCAAGGAGAGATCCACAGAGGGACCTGGAGGCTCCTCAGAAACTTCCAGCCAAGTTCTTGGAAAGCCAAGCAAACCAGAGACCAGCAGAGGAAGCAGACGAGAGGACACCTCTTCTGAGGGCACTGGCAGTGCACATGCCAAAGGGAAGGGGAGCAAGGCGGCTGCCATGAGGAAGAAGCGGAGAGAGCCCTCCTCCAGCAGGGAAGAGGAGGGCAAGGCCGGGGGGCAGACGGAGGGGAACCAGAGGCGTTCGCGGGGCCGGGAGCGGCGGGCGGCCGCAAGGGTGTCTTACAAAGAGGAGAGTGGGAGTGACAAGGCCAACAGCGGCTCTGACTTTGAGCTCTCCAGCTCAGACAGCCATCGCCCATCCGACGAGGATTCTGAGCCAGGCCTCCCAAGGCAGAGGAGGGCCACCGCCCCTCAGAGGATGAAGGTGGGGCCCAAGAGGGAGTCCAGGTCCCCGCGTGGAAGCCACCGTCAGCCCCCTGGCTTTCCAGAAGCATCTGTAAGTGCTTCCGGCAGTAAGCGTAAGAGAGGCAAGCATAAGATGCCCGTGGATGGTGAGGAGGCAGACGGCCGGAGAGCAGCTGGTGTGGACCAGTGGCTGGAGGTGTTCTCTGAGCGGGAGGAGAAGTGGGTGTGCGTGGACTGTGTGCACGGTGTAGTGGGCCAGCCCCGGACCTGCTACCAGTATGCCACCAAGCCTGTGACCTACATCGTGGGCATTGACGGCGACGGCTGGTTGCGCGATGTCACACAGAGGTACGACCCTGCCTGGATGACGGTGACCCGAAAGTGCCGGGTTGATGCCGCGTGGTGGGCCGAGGCCCTGCGACCCTACCGGAGCCCGCTGGTGGAGAGGGAGCAGAGGGAGGACCAGGAGGTGAGGCCTTGCGCACGCGCACCTGCTGGATGCCCAGCCCCGTGTTGTATTTTTACTTCATTTAATTATCACAGCAACAGTACAAAGCTGGGGTTATCGTAGCCTTAATTTTACCAGCTAAACATTTAGAATCTGAGAGATGAGCCAACCTGGTATTTGAACCCAGGATGCTCTGGCTTCAAAGCCTGTGTACTTTCAGTTATTGCCCAGTTATAAATTTGGAGCTTTAAGTCAGGTAAGTAGTCCTGAGTGAAAGAGGCAAACACGCAGTAATATAATTGTTCCCCCTTCTCAGCGTGAACACGCGCAGAGGTGTGCACGCCAGCACCCCTGCCCCGACCCAGAACACTCAGCTCCCAGGAGGAGGGCTGAGGAGATGGCCTGTCTGTTGAGGGGCGCCCTGAGGGGCGGCTTCTGGAGCAGCAGCGCGTCCCTGAGTCACGGGACAGCCATGGGCCCGGAAGAGGGCCCGGGGCTTGTGCAGGGCCGCCCGCAGGGTGGGCAGACTTGCTGGAGAATTATTCCTGGTTCCCTGGGGCAGGGAGTCGTCCCTGTGCACTGCATCGCTCAGGGTGTGGCTCAGAGGTGACAGGGTCGTGGGAGCCTTGCAGAGCGTGTCGTGACTCACCTGGTTCAAGGGCGTGTCATGCGAGCTGGCCGAGCGGGGTCCCTCCTGCTCCCCACTTGCCGCTCCTCCCGTGTCTGTCAGGCTTTGAAGAGATGCTGCGGGGAAGTGCAGGAGACCTGGTGAGTGGGATGCAGTGAGAGCATTGGGGTTGCCTGCGGGGAGCTGGGCTCCTCGAGGCAGCAGGGAGAACAGGAACAGGTGTCGATCGTGGTGGGCGGAGAAGGTGTGAGCGCTCCTTCTGGTTTCCGGGGCAGCCGAGCCGCTGAACCCGTGTCGCAGAATTGTAGTGTCACTTGAGGTGAGGCCTCCTCCCAGGAAGGCTCTGCTCGGGCCGGCCGAGGCGTCAGAGGGCAGGGATGACTTTTCCGTTGCTGCGAGCCGCAGGATTACCGGCCCCTGCGGAGCTTCCGAGGCACCTAAACCTGTGGGACAGAACGCCAGGTCACAGCGTGGTGCGGCGGCCCTGGGGCCCCGAAAGCCCCACGGCACCGTCAGTTACCTGGGCAAGTTTGGGGGTCGCCGCCCACCTCCCTCCCTCTCCGAACACCACGCCCAACATCGTCTCTCGGCCTCTGCAGTTTCAGGCGAGGCACCTGGACCAGCCTCTGCCCACCGTCATAGGCACGTACAAGAACCACCCTCTGTACGCCCTCAAGAGGCACCTCCTCAAGTACCAGGCCATCTACCCTGAGACGGCTGCCATCCTTGGGTACTGCCGCGGAGAGGCTGTCTACTCCAGGTGAGGAGACGCCCGGAGGCCCGGGATTAGCAGCAGCCTTCGCGGGGCTGGGCTTCGAGCTTCATGGTGTGCGCAGGCCGTTTGTGGGCGGGGGCACGGCAGAGAGGTTGTGGCCTGGAAATGAAAACCATGGGGATTAAAAGGTCAGCAGGGGGAGAAAAGTTATAGGGGGAAAGATACGTAGGACAGATAAGGTTTATATGGGGCAATAAGAAAACACATCCCAAAAACAGAAGTCAAAAAACATGCAAAAGGAAGGAATAAAGGATTTGATCATGAAACTTAAAATGAGCGGATATTTTAATGGGGACAGAGTTTCAGTTTGGGAAGAGGAGAAAGTTCTGGAGATGATGGTGGTGACGGTTACCTAACAGTGTGAATGTACTTGATGCCACTGAGCTGTAGACTCGGAAAATGGTTCAGAGGGTAAATTTTATCTTATGTGTGTTTTTTCCCACAGTAAAAAGAAATTGCCAAAGAAGGGGGGGAGGGGAACAGCATAGAAGATAAACATAAAATATATACAAAGTTAAAACTGAGAAAAAATGTAATAAACTTGAGGTGAGTCAGAATTAACAATGGAGGTAGAAATTTAAGAAATGTTAATAGAAGGAAAATAAGTGATTTTTAGAAACTCTAAAAGACCAAGACCAAGATGCAAGACCACAAAATAGAGGATGTTCTTAATAAACGGGAAAAGAAAGACAGGAAAGGAAACTTAGGGAAACTCACAGGAGTAGGTGGCTCAACTCCTCTGCCTGAGGGCTACTTCCTGCAGCTCAGCCCCGAGGGGAGTCATCCCCGACCCTCCGGTTAGGGTCACTGTGGGAGCTTTCTGTCCCCTGGCTGGTCAGGCAGGGGCCCAGCTGCCGACAGTCAGCGTCCAGGGCCTGGCGACCTCAATGGAGGGAGGATACAGCACAGGTGTCCTCACGTGCAGATGACATCTGGTGGGAAGGGGGTCCCTGCCTGGAGGAAGTTTTAGAGGCAGACTTTTTTTGTGTTTAATGTAATAAAATATACAGAACAGAATTTACCATTTAACCGTTTTACGTGTCCAGTAGTACTACGTACATTCACATTGCTGTGCAGCCATCACCACCGTCTCCAGAACTTTTCTGTCTTCCCGAACTGTCCGCATCAACGCTAACCCCCCTCCACCCACCCGGGCCCTGGTAACCACCCTCTAGTTTCTGTCTCTGTGAGGCTGACTCCTCCAGGCACCTCACAGAAGTGGAACCTACAGCATTTGTCCTTCTGTGACTGGCATCCATTGATGGACACTTGTGTTGCCTCCCCTTTTGGCTGTTGTGTTTAGTGCTGCTGTGAACATGGGTGCACAGACATCTCTTGAGACCCTGCTTTCAGTCCTTTTGGATGTATATGCCCAGAAGTAGGATTTCTGCATCACATGGTGATTGGTTAGCTTTGTAAAGAACCTCCGCACTGTTTTCTGCAGTGGCTGCATCATTTTACATCCCCCAGCAGAGCATGAAGCTCTCAGTGTGTCTACATTCTCGCCAGTTCTTGTTTTCTGTTTCTTGAGTAGCGTCCTCATAGATGTAAAGTGGTTAGAAGCTGAGATTTATTCTGAACGGGCTGTCTGTGCCCACTTCCCTCTGCTATCCTTGTGAATGTCCAGATGATGCCCACCTGCTTGCCCCTTCTCCGCTCCTACCGGAAGACCACGACCATGACAGTCACTCCTTCAGGCAGAGATGTGCCCCTGTGGTGGGCACGCGTGTGGAGCCCTTGGCTCTGGTCCCCCCAGCAGCTTGTGAGGCAGGGAGGCAGCGCTCACCGTTCCTGATGGATCGGGGGTCACCCCGCTAGGAAGGGGCTCAGAGGAGGTGTGACCTTGTCCTGTGCGCTGTGCTGGACGTCAGCCTCAGCCCCGGGGCAGGCGAAGGGCCGGATGTCCGCACCAGAGGAGCTTAGTGCCCTTGCTCCTTGGAGCCCTACTGAAGGGCGGCCTTGCTGAAGGCTCAGCAGGAAGCAGCTGGAATGTGAGGCGGGCTGTGGCTCTAAGCTCGGAAGGAGAGCGAAGCCAGAGCCAGGTGGAACCGATTGTTCCGTGTGCGTTCGTCCTAGCCTGTGTACTTTGTCAGCTTACTGTCGTCTCCGTGTTGTCGTCTTCTGGCTTCCCCACCCCTTCTCTGGACACTCGTCCCTCCCTCCCCCTCTCTGGTATTCAGGAGACCAGACCAGACCCTGGGTGAGGGCTTGCACCTGTGCTGCTGGGCCCTTCCGGGGAGGAGGGGGAAGGCACCACGGGAGGCCATTTAGTTGGGGATTTGTGAGTGGATGCACCCCCACCCCGCGAGACAGCAGGTGCCTGTTAACTGTGGGCCTGACGCGGGCCCCTGGTGCCCCGGGAGACACTCCAGGGCCGAACTCCCCCTTCTCCTGGGGGGGCCAGAGGAGGCAGCCGGGCCCTGCAGGCTACTGGGCACAGGGTGCTTCAGTGGGTGTGAACCCTGTCTTGTCTCCCGTTGGCTCCTTAGGGACTGCGTGCACACCCTGCACTCCAGGGACACGTGGCTGAAACAGGCCCGAGTGGTGAGGCTTGGAGAAGTGCCCTACAAGGTAACAGCCGCGGGACTGTGGGCTGCCGCGCACGTGTGGGGACAGACTGTTCTGGCATGAGAGGATCAGAGGAGAAGAGCATCTTAACCGAGGGCTTTGTTAAGAGATGGGCCTTCCCGAGCACGCAGGACATCTAGGCCAGCAAGCAGCCCTCCAAGCCCCGGTGTTGTGGGTCAGAACCTTGGCCTTGTGGGTCAGAACCATGTTACCCATTTGTTCTGAGAGGCCGGAGCCCTGCCTGGCGTGGACAGGCCCACCCGCCCTCACTGTCCCTTTGTTTTGCATGTATGTGATCTTTGCTGAGTCTCACAGGAGTTAGCATCAGGATGCCCGTTGTACAGATGAGAAAACAGGAGCTCAGAAAGGGAAACCTGTCCAAGGCCTGAGCTAGTGAGATGGCAGCGTGCAGCCCCTATGCCTCGTTCCCTCTCTGGCCGGTCAGCTGCCCACAGACGTGTGAATTCAGCACAGACCGCACAGGCTGTCACGGGACACAGGGCCCGCTTCAGCCGGCGGAGGACAGTGGCCAGTCATGAGACACAGTCGCTTTTCTTTGTCAGATCCCTGGGAGGAGCCCTTCGCGTTGTGAGACCCAGGGAGCTGGGCCGGGGTGCAGGGGCCTCTGGTTGGTGGGAAGGGGCCGAGGCACGGGGAGCCGGTCACTGCCCAAAGCAGGCCCGTCCCTCACCGGCCACAGGAACATCTCTGAGTCCCAACTTCCTCTTCAGTGATGGACGCCAAACACAGCATAGCTGTTCAAGACACAGGCTCTGGCCTCTACAAGCTGTGTGACTGTAGGTGAATTGTTTACACCTCCTTGGCTGCTATAAGATGGAGGCGATAATAGACTCTACCTCCTGGGTTTGTTGAAAAAGATTAAGTAATCAACTGAGAACAGTGCCCGGTGTACAGTGAACGCTCAGGAAGTGGTCACCTTTGTTATAAACTGTGGCTGTCCCCTCGGGTGTAGGTTGTAAAAGGCTATTCCAACCGGGCCCGGAGAGCCCGCCTGGCTGAGCCGCAGCTGCAGGACCACAATGACCTGGGCCTGTTTGGCAAGTGGCAGACTGAGGAGTACCAGCCGCCGGTGGCCGTGGACGGGAAGGTAAGGGCCGCGCTCAGTGGTACCAGGCCACCTGGTGGGTAAGGGCCACGTTCAGTCAGTACCAGGCCACCTCCCTCTGCGGCCAGCCAGACCCAGTGTGCCACCCTCCGCAGGTCCCCCGGAATGAATTTGGCAACGTGTACCTCTTCCTGCCCGGCATGATGCCTGTTGGCTGCGTCCAGCTGAACCTGCCCAACTTGCACCGCGTGGCCCGAAAGCTGAACATTGACTGTGCGCAGGCTGTTACGGGCTTCGATTTCCACAAAGGCTACTCCCATCCCATGTGCGTGAGGGGCCTCCCGTGGAGGCCAGAAGGGGTGGGGGGAAGTTATGGAGAAGGGGCGGGAGGTTGGTGTGGGGCTGGCGGGGGTTGAGGCCCAGTGGCTCTTATTTTTAAGGCCTTTTTTTTTTTTTTTTTTTTGCGGTACGCGGGCCTCTCACTGTTGTGGCCTCTCCCGTTGCGGAGCACAGGCTCTGGAAACGCAGGCTCAGCGGCCATGGCTTACGAGCCCAGCCGCTCCGTGGCATGTGGGATCTTCCCGAACCAGGGCACAAACCCGTGTCCCCTGCATCGGCAGGTGGACTCTCAACCACTGTGCCACCAGGGAAGCCCTAAGGTTTTACTCTGGATTTGCAAAATCAGCCTTAACCCTCGATGTTTTATACTTTTACTCTGGCTTCCAACCAGAGGCTGCGAAACCAGTGAAAGCTGCGAAACCAGCATCCTAACGACGTGGATTAACACACTGTTCTGGGGGTGGTCAGGGTGACTGAGTAGGGTCAGCATCCTTCCTGGTTGGTGACCTCTGTCCTGCCCTGCAGTGGGGGTGGGGAGGGGCTGGGAAGAGCACACAGCCTGGGGTCCACGGGCCTGCCTTCTGCATGGGTGGTGTCTGCCAGCAGCTGTGGCTGGGATTGTGGACTGCTGACCTTGGAAGTACTTCAGGGCCCCAAGTGCTTAGGAGCAGCCCACTGTCCCCTGTGGAGGGGAGTGGAGAGGCCAGAGCAGGCCCAGACTCGAGAGAGACCATCTGTGTTGATCCCCACAGAACCGACGGCTACATAGTCTGTGAGGAATATAAAGATGTGCTCCTGGCCGCCTGGGAGAACGAGCAGGCGCTCATTGAGAAGAAGGAGAAGGAGGTGAGCAGGCAGGGCCTGGGCGGGGCCAGGACAGGGAAGCAGAAAGGCGGGGAGCACACACAGCGGAGGTGGTGTTCCCTCCAGCCTCCCTCACGCCACGTGTAAGAGGAGAGGAGAGCCCGGGCTCAGCCCTCTTTCTGGCTCTTTCTTCCTGGGAGGCACCGGGGAGCCAGCACTGAGCAACAACCTGCCTGCCCCTCAGAACCCTGTCTCTGTCCACTGTCTGCCTGGATCCAGGCTCCGGGGCCACTACCCCTGCTGCCGACACCTGCCTCTGTTAAAGGGAGCTGCCCGTGGTCCAGGTCCTGGACCCCCTCCTCCACTAAACACTTTACAGTTGGTAACAATTAAGAAGAGGTTTTTGGTTTTGGTGCCTTTTGTGTGTAGCACTTTATGAATCACACCTGGTATGGTTGAGAAACTATTTGAACCTGAAGCGTTACCTGTATCTTTATGTTCCTGAAACGGCAGCCTACGGTGTTTTCCATTCTGTTTGCTTTTGCAGAAACGGGAGAAGCGGGCTCTGGGGAACTGGAAGCTGCTGGTCAAAGGGCTGCTCATCCGGGAGCGGCTGAGGCTTCGCTACGGGGCTCAGGTCAGGGTGGTCCTTGGAGGATACGCCAGGTTTGGGGGGCGGGTAGGGAACCAGAGGCCGATTCTGCTCAAAGATCAAGTCAGCTCTGTTCTGGTGCCACAGACCTGTGTCTCTCAGGCCCTGCGTCCTGTCCACGTTGAGAAAGGTGCCCAAGGTGTCCTGGAGTCAGGCTTCGGCTGCTCTGCCAGCCCCGCCCTGTCTGCACGAGAGGGTGCCCGCTATGGGTTGGATCTGGTGCTGAGCCCACTTGGGGTGGGGGACAGGTGTCTGCATCTCCTGGCCTTATGCTACCCCTGGGGCTGTGACCACCCCCAGGCCCACAGGTGCTCATTCAGGCCCCTCTCACAGCCCCTGCAGGCTCCCATGGGGGCACAGAGGCCCCCCAGACATAGTCACGTGGAGTGGTCAGAGACGCACAGACACCCTCTGGGGGCAGCTGTGACCCCACGCACGGCTCTCCCTGCCCTCCCCAGCCTGTCCTCGCAGCAGTGGGCACAGAGCGCTGGTGCTGTGCGTTCGTGCACTTGTTCTGTTCAGAAACGAGCAAGAAAACGCAGTTACCTCCTGGATTGGTCGTAGCTCCTCAAGGGCAGTTTTCTGTCTCCAGCCCTATGTGCACAGCAAGCGCTCTAGGACCTGCTGGGCTGAGCCCTGTCCTCCGGGTCACAGCTCGGCGCTGCTGGGGCATTGCTGCCTCTTGACGCAGCTTCCTCCATTGTCGCCCCCAGAGTGAGGAAGCCGCTCCCCACGCAGACGCAGGAGGAGGACTCTCTTCAGACGAGGAGGAAGGGACCAGCTCTCCAGCGGAAGTGGCCAGGATCCTGGCGGCCTCCTGGCCCCAAAACCGAGAGGTAGAGGAGAAGCGGAAGTGCCTCCGGAAGAGCAGGAGGGAGGAGAAGGAGGCAGCTTCCCACCTGTTCCCGTTTGAGAAGCTGTGATGTGAGTGGTCACCTCCTCAGTGGCTCAGCCGTACCCCAGACCTTGCTCCCGGATAGATCCCTCCTGCGTCCAACAGTCGTGCTGTTGCAGACTCGGGCCCCTTCTCTGCAGGCCCCTCGTTGCCCTCAGTCAGGTCCCAGATGCTGCCTGACGCTGTGGGGGGAGAGCAGGTCAGTGCAGGCCGTCTCAGGGTGACACAGCTGGACCTGCTTTCCCAGGTAACACTTAGTGGTGGCAGAAGACTAGAACAAAGAGCTAAAGTCAGGAAAGAAAAGGAAAAATGATGAGAATTAAAGAAATGTCAGGAAGAGTGGATCAGTGTTAAAACTAGATTTTATCCATTACTGGATACATTTATAAAGCCCTATGCACTGCAGATATTTAGGAGAAATAACTTTTATAACATTTTGAGGAAAAAAATAAAGCATTTCTCTAGAAAGACATGACTCTACGTTTTCTTTCAGATTTTACATCAGATAAGAACACTTGGATGACTGATTTGTATACAGGTCGTGACTACATTAAAGATCAGATCTTGTTTTCCCACAGGCTGGGAACTTACCATTACACACATGAAATTTTTTTCTTTCTATGTTTAATCCAGGAGATATGACTTAATCTTTGACAGGAGCCATTAAAAATTTGAGTCAGTTTTATCCAAGGGAAACAAACAAAACATTTGGGGTGTGACTCATGCAGCAAGAACTGGCAGGCAGGCTCCTGTTGTGAAACACATGGGGGTTGCCATGGAAACCACCTGGTCTGCGTCAAGAGCACTGCCCCGTCTCTGCAGGAATAACTAGTTCTTCAGGCAGATGGCACCTCCTAGGATGCACCTTGGAAGTGGAGTGAAACCTCAGGTTTTGAAAAGTTACCACTCACCTGCTTCAAATCCTGTAACAAGGGGAAAGAAGTTCAAATTGCAGGGTGGACACTTCACGGCCGCCCACTTCTTCAGGCGCTTGTGGGCTTTATCTCACTCCATAGAGAGGCACTGTCCCCGTGTCACAGATGAGGAAGCTGAGGCTCAGGTCACTGCCATGCCTAGCGTCACCCAGCTCATCAGCGGCAGATGCGGGATGCCTGTTGTGCCGGGTCCCGCCGGCTCCCTCCCACCTCTGAGAACGATCTGAAGACTGGCAAAGGTGGGAGCCGCTCTTAAGTCCACACAAGCCAGAGTAGGTTTCAAAGTGCTAGAGATATTGAGGTGCCTTCTCAAAAAAAGTGAAACCAATTTTAACCACTGAAAGCAATTTAGAACCTAAGTTCCAAAAATTCATAGGGTTCTTAATAAATTCTATGGCTGAATTCTTTCAGACAGAAATTTCAGACAGAATGCAAAAAAGGATAATGGCAAGTTCCTGTATCAAAAGATATTTAGAAATTTATTTTGAATTTTTATCAAAAATACAAAGATAATACAAGTTTCATCATGATTTCCCAAAGGCTTGAAATATTTTCTTAACATGATTTTGGTCTTTAAGAACACTTGAAATTGGCAGTAATTTAAAATCTGTACCAGAAAAATATTACACAAACCAAACATCAAGGATTTTGTATTTAGCCATCATCTCGTCACTGTGCTTTCCAAAAGCATCTTTAAGAGTTGAGAGATCGAAGAAACTGTTCATTTAACAAGCAACAGTGAACACTATTTCAGTCCTTAAACCCAGATAACTCATCGCTGGGGCTGGCTGTTTTGAATATGAAAAATCTCAGTTTATACCACAAATGCCCCAGGACAACGAGAGGTTATTAGCTCTTGAGTTTCAGAAGTTCTAAGCCCTATTCAGCTACCAAATACTTATTCCACTAAAGCAGCCACTCCCAGCAAAACACAACAATTTCCAAATAGTTGAAAGATAAAGGACACACAAGTCTTTTAAGACATCAGTGTTACAACATACTTTATCTTTCAAAGGGTGTTGAGAGTAGTTGGGAAACTTAAACTCTGTGAATTAAATAAGCATGGGTAGATCTGATTTAGGAATAAAGCTGTGGACACTGAACACATAAATCACCCAGAAGCAGCCACTTGAGGCCCAGATGCTAATGTCAAAAGCACACCTGTGATGAACAGAGCCAGGCCAGAGAGCTTTCAAATCTGCAGCCTCTGACGCCTGATTTTGGTTGGTGGGTGGGGTGTCACCACGAAGGAGCCCACTTAGGATAACTGACTAAAAACTCAAAATCATCTTCAAGAAAATCTGGGTTTTGATGCCAGAGGATGAAAGGAAAGGCCTTTCTCTCCCGGATAGAGACCCCCATCTCCTCCCAGAGGGAAAACGAGCCTTCTGCTAACACTGGTTTCAAAGCACCTGAAGCTTCGAAAAGCTGCTCAGGGACCCAGCATACCGACAGGTAACTTTCTCAACCAGGTAAGTAACAGCCCCACTGAACTTCCTGTGCTCTGAACTACCTTCAACTGACAGATGAAAGGGGATTTTTCTGTAACAGTCTGAGACGTAAATCATTCCAGAGGTGTTTGTTTTCTAGATCTGACTTGAAACCGCCCCCTCTTAGGGCAGGTCGGGGAGCTATGTGCAGAGAAATGAAGTGGCAAGAAACAACCAGGCCTGTGGGGGTCCTACACGCCACAAAGATTCTGCCAAATGGTAACATGCGTGCAAAGCCCAGCAAACGTCCACCTTCCTCATCACCACACCCCCTGGTTCTCTTAAGTACCGAATCAAGCTCCATGCACAGAGTGGGTTTGTGGCGCCCCTGCCACCCTGTCCTGGGACGCGGGCACGGCAGTGGCTGTGGTGGAGCCTGACACCGTCCCCAAGTCCGAGTGTCACCACTGCGGCAGGCATCAGCTAAGTGAAACACGCGAGTGGCCGCACGGCCCCAAGAGAAGGAAAGGAAACAAGCAGGAGGGCGCGTGTCACGCTGCCAGACAGGAGCCGCCTCCTGCCACCAAAGCTGCCCGCTGGCAAGAAGGGGTGCGAAGTGCTAACTGACGGACGCCAACCCGACACCCATGCACACTGCCAAGGCTGCCACCCGAGTGGGGCGCGTGCGGAATCCAAGACCGACGTGGGTTTGGGGGAGGGGATGACCTGGGTCCCGAGGCACAGGCAGTGTCCAGTGGGTGCCGGAGCCCCGGCTCACTCCAGCTTTTTGGCCGGTACCCGTGTCCGAGCAATGATGATGGGCACCAGGGCCAGGCAGCTGATGACAAGCGACCACAGGGGCCGGTAGAAGAGCCAGCCAGCGGCCACGGTCAGCAAGGTCAGCGAGGTGGCCACGCAAAAGGCAAAGGCCTTCAGGCCAATGTTGACCAGGTCTCGGAAGATGGGGAACCAGTCCACTGTGGGGAAGAGAGAGGTAGTGAGGCTTCCCAGGCCCCTGAGCTCTGCTGTTCTCCCCGCCCCGCCATCCAGCAGCCTGTCTGTCTCTGGACCAGGTGGGGAGGAAGAGGAAGTGGTGGGGGGTAATGTGGCCTGAGGGAGCTGGGAGGTCACACGAGGAGGAACCCTGCTCCCGACTGCAGCCCGTCCCAGCCCCAGGGAGGGCGCGTGGTCACGCTCTGAGACCGCGTGCGCTGAGGGCAGAACAGAGACTCTCCGGGGATGGTGGTGAGCACCTGGCTGCCACCCCTCACAAAGCAGGCTGGGCCAAACCCCCTGGGGGGCTTATTGGGCCCCTCAGCCCTTCCTGGAGGGGCCTGTTTGGTCACCCAAGCCGTTACCAGTTACCTGTGCACCCAGCTCCATGGAGGGGCTGAGGGGACTCAATGGGCCCGAGCCACCCACCTCGAGGACCCTGCAGTCTACCACCCAACGTGATACAGTCTCGGATCCGTCAACCCTTGTGGAATTACCCGTCCTTGGCCTCCTGGCCTCTGCAGGCAGGCGTTCCATAGCCATCATCCACTGGGGGGGGATCTGCACTCAGTTCCCATGAGCCAGGGGTCTGGTGCCGCTGGGTCTGCACGGCCGGCCCGGGTGTCTGCCACGACGGCAGGGCCCCCACTCGGCCCCCACAAGCACGCGTCACGTTTGGGCACTGACCGTGGGACCATGCGTCGCACCACACCACGCCCACCCTGTAAGGCCGGTACTGCTCTTTTTTTTAAACATTTCTTTTTTTAAATTTATTTATTTATTTTTGGCTGCGTTGGGTCTTCGTTGCTGCGCACAGGCTTTCTCTAGTTGCAGCGAGCGGGGGCTACTCTTTGTTGCAGTGCACAGGCTTTGCGGGCTTCTCACTGCGGTGGCTGCTCTTGTTGCAGAGCACGGGCTCTAGGCACACAGGCTTCAGTAGTTGTGGCATGCAGGCTCAGCAGCTGTGGCACATGAGCTCTAGAGCGCAGGCTCAGTAGTTGTGGCGCACGGGCTTAGTTGCTCCGCAGCATAGGCCGGTACTGCTCTTAACCTCAGTTCACCCACAAGATCACTGAGGCCTGGGAGTTAAACTTACAGCTAGGAGGTGGCATAACCAGGATTTAAACTTAAGACTGTCTGAGTGGGACTTCCCTGGTGGCGCAGTGGTTAAGAATCTGCCTGCCAATGCAGGGGACAAGGGTTCGAGCCCTGGTCTGGGAAGATCCCACATGCCGTGGAGCAACTAAGCCCGTGCACCACAACTACTGAGCCTGCGCTCTAGAGTCCGTGAGCCACAACTCACAGAAGCCTGTGCACCGTGAAGCCTGTGCACCTAGAGCCTGTGCTCTGCAACAAGAGAAGCAATGAGAAGCCCGCGCACTGCAGTGAAGAGTAGCCCTGCTTGCAGCAACTAGAGAAAGCCTGTGCACAGCAACGAAGACCCAATGCAGCCAAAAAAAAAAAAAAAAAGACTGTCTGAGTGCAGAACCTCAGGTCTTAGTCTCTGCGCTAAGCCCAGAGAGGACAGCAACCTTGTCCATACTGTTGGCTGTGTGGCCTCCAGGGCCCGGAGCAGCGTCCTCCGCACAGCAGGCACTCGGAAAGTGCTCATCACAGGAGTGGAGGTGTGAACGGGCGCCCTGCGCTGCAGCTTCCCGAGTCCCTCCCCTGCACTGTCCCTCTGTGCTCTCATGTCTGTTCTGACTCTGGAGGATCAGCCTTCCAGGGTGGAGAGAACCAGTCGGAGAGTCAAAGGAGGGCCCTCTGAGACAAACTTGACGATGGTGGAACTGGGCTCTGAGAGGGAAACAGCCTGTCCAAGGTCACAGCGATGATGGACTTAGCGATTGTGCCCAAGATGCGGTTGCCTTTCTGAGCACAGTTCAGCTGTCCAAGGGAAGCAGCCTTCCTTTCCCTTCACCTCAGTTTTCCCAGCTGTAAAATGATCTGACAGTCTGCGTGTACTGCAGCCAGACTCGCCCCAGCTGGAGAGGGTAAGCAGGGGACGGGTTTCCGGGCCCAGAGACGGTGGACAGAACCATCTCACTGGACGGGGCATCCCCCAAGAAGCCCCATCCTCCCAGAGAGCGGCCAAGGCCCAGCACTCAGTCACCCCGGGCACTCGGTCCTCCTGAGCCAGGCTGGGCCGCTCGGGCAGCTCTGGGGCTCAAGCGGGCCAACCTTGGGCCATGGGCAGCCCAGCACGCTCTCCCTTGCGCTCCAGACTTGCCAGCGGCCGTGCCAAGTCTAGCCCAGGATTTGGGGTGGGGGTGAAGCATAACAGTTCCTGAGTGTTTCCTATTTGCCAAACATTTCACAGAACTCTGCAAATTGGGTGTGAGGAAACCGAAGCCAGGCCAGGAAAGGAATCCAGAGCTCTGTTCAGGCCTGGCACGGGCCGGCCAGCCTCCTCAACACGGCTATTCGGTTGTGTGATGAAGGGGTGAAGGGCTGAGGGGATGGGCGGGTGGACGGAGCGGGGAAACCCACAGCCTCGGGGGTCCGCATCCACCCGGTCTTACCCTGGAAGCATCCTGACCCGCATCCTGCTTCCCCTGCTCTCTCGTCCCAAAGCCTTGGGGGCACAGGATGGGCTGAGTGCACCCCACCAGGCTGGAAGGGAGAGCGGCGGTGGGAGAGGCCAAGGAGGCCCTGTCTCTCCCCACATACCCAGAGTGTAGAGGATCCGCGTCATGAGGTTGAGGCCCACAAACATGGCTACCCAGCCGGCCGCCCGCAGGCCCCACGTCTTCATGGAGTTGCTCTTCTGTTCCCGACGAAACACCTCCTGGAGGACAAGCGGGGAAGGGCCGTCACGTCTCAGCTCCGAGGGGTCACCAGCCTACCCAGTCGGCAGGGCCAGAGCCGAGGGGCCCGGGCTGACCCAGGAGCCACTGCGTTTCTGGACAGACCAGAGGCAGGAAAGGGCACCACCCAGGCCTACGTGCCTTGCCCACCTGGCAGCACAGAGCAGGCAGGTTTGGGCCCTCAGATCACAGCCCGCCTCCTCCAAGAGCCGCCAGCCCACCGTCTCACCAAATAAACCTGACCCTCCTGCCGCAGCAGCGCCTTCTGGGGGTCATCTGTCCCCACGCGGCATCAAGCCACGAGCCCCAGCACTCCTCTCTGGGGGGCAGCTCTGAGACCGGGGCCCCACCTGCGGGAGGCTGGAGCCCCGGGACAGAGGCCTGGGCTGGGCCTCCTAATTCTAGAAACTCCCTGGGGTCCTGAAAGCTGCCTGAGAAAGGGTGACTCACAGTCGCCAGGCTGGGAGGGGCCAGCCCTGCCTTGAGGTTGGTAACTGGCTACTGGGCCGCAGCCTGACCACACCCTCGTCCCAAGCTCAAGAAGAAGGCACAGCCCAGCACCGCCTGGACTGGGGGCCGAAGGGAGGGGACGAAGGGAGGGGACGACAGCTGAAGGTCCAATAAGCGGGTCAAAAGGTCACAGCTAAGCCCTGCCGCCTGCCCACTACCTTAACCTCCCAAACCCTTATGGGTTGAGAGGGCAGGTTCAGAACAGCTCTCCATGGATACGCTGTGCTCGTCAACAAGCGTGCTTTCTGCTGAAGAGAAGGATTTCCTGCCTGGAGAGGAGAGGCTAACTTCTAAGGCAGGCCCTGAACTAACGGCACATCTCTGCACCCCTTCTCCTCGGGGCCTGGGTGAGGCGTGACCCCGTTTTACGGATGGGGTGGGTGCCCTGGTCTCTCCAGAGGCGCTGCCCTCACTCGCCTGGTCCTGGGGCCACACAGCTCAACCCCTTCACCCCAGCTCACGCTCAGCCTTCACGGGCCTCTGCCCGTCCCTCCCTGGGTAGGGCCACCTGGCGTCCTGGCCCCGACAAGGAGGGCCCTGGCCTGCCAGCGCGACTGACTGGCCCCTTCTCTTCACTTGGGACTCAGCAAAAACGTGCCCTGCCGCCCGCTGCCACAGGAGGTTGCCGTCTCCGTGTCTGTGAGCTCAGCGTCTGCCCCTCTCACCAGGCTGCAGGGGCTCTGCCCACTGCTCCCCGCTTCGGGGACGTGGGCTGCACACACAGGGAGACCTAACCCCTCTACAGCTTTCTCTCGCCTCGGGGCCTGGGTCTGCCTCCGTGGTGGCAGTGTGTGACACGCCACTGGAGGGCAGGGCACAGGTGCACAGTGGCCACTCACCTCCGCTGAGATGTCCCCGTGGTGCAGAAGCAGCAAGGTGTCCCCGGACTTGGTGGAGTACGGAACCAGCTGGTCACCCCGCTGCCGGGCAATCACGGTGACCTGGTCAGAGAATTCAGGCTTAGAGCTGCGGGGCCACCACCTGCGGGCCCAGCTCCCCTCCTCACCGTGTGCCAACGAGGCAGCAAGCGGGGACACCCACGCCACCCCGAGCCTCTGCCTCCACGTCGGCCCGGGGGACAGCGGCTCCCGCTTTGCCGCTCCATCCGAAGCTCCAGGGAGGACCCCGGGCAGAAGCGTGTGTCAGGGCTGAGCAGGGGCTGGGGCTGGGGTGACGGGGTCAGGAACGCAGGACCGAGTCTCTACAGAGCAGAAGCCGGGGCTGGTGGCAGAGGGGCTGCACGTGATTGGAAGAACCGCATTGGGCCCAGCTGCGAGACCCCCAGCACCGTGCCCTCAGCCTGGGGCCCATGGATGTGCACAGGGCACGTGTGCACACGGGGTGGGGTGGGGGCGCCCATAGCCTTTGCTTGGGCCCCAGCGTCTGCGCCCAGGAAGGCCCCCGAGTCAGCCCGGGGAGCTGATTACCACGTGAGCTGGGCCCAGGTCGGGGTCATTGCCGCTCAGCCCTGCGTAGGAAAACGAGACGCGCAGGTCTCCGACCTGGGGTGGAAGAGAAGCAAGTGAGGGAGGCGGGAGCCGTCAGCTGGGCCCATGGCGTGCCCCACTCCCATGACCTCCGCCCTTGCCCCGGTGGCCCCAGCACCCGGAAAGCCTCTCCCCTCCAATTTCACTGGCCGAGTGTAGCTGTGATTCACCAGAACCGGACCAGAGTCTGATGCTGGGCTCTGAGTCCCGTGCGCTGTCGGGTGCGGGACTCTGGGGCCCTGACCTCTGCCATCTGAGCGCCCAAGCCCGCTGGGTACCTCGGGGTACTTGGGGTTTTCACTGTGGTAGAAATAGTCCCCCCGGCGAATGATGTCCACGTGTGGGTCCTCCAGCTTGGACAGGCTCAGTGGCTTAAAGTTGTCCACTTTGTCGATGAGGCCTGAGAGAAGCGAGCAGTTAGAAACAGTCCTGAGGCCACTGCAGCTCCTGGCTGCAAACCCTCAGCCTGACGGCCTTTCCAAGCACCCTCACAAGCCCAGCCATGCGGCCACCTCCTGGCTCGCCCCCTGGGGACCGCACACACCCGGGGCGTCCACCCACGCTGTCTCCCACCCGGAGTCCCTCCTCTGGCTCCATCCTTCCACAATGCCAGCCCCCTTTAGTCTTCAGCTCCTCCAGGAAGCCTTCCCTGTCCCCTCCTCCCCATCAGAGTGACCACAGCTCTGCAAGGGCCTTAGCCTGGCAGCCACTCCACCTTGGGTCTGGTCATCTGTGCCCAGGCCTGGCTTCCCTGCTGCAGCAACAGCACGAGGCTGGGGCTGGCTGGCATGGCTGGCACCAGCTGAGCGCCAGAGCAGAGAGCAGACAAGCCAGGCCCTGGCTCACGCAGTCTCTCCCCCATCCCCCTGGCTATCTGCCACCTAAGTGTCTTCTCTCCCTCCTTCCTGGGTCAGGCCCAGGGACTGAGACCCAGGGACAGAGCCCCAGGAGTTTCTGCGGCCAGTGGTGCCACCCTGTCCCTTGCAAGCCTCTCTTTAGAGTCCCTTCGGGGCTGTGATGAACCGGACACCCCCGGACACATGGCTGGGTGACAGTGGGGCTCAGAAGTGGAGTCCTGGGGCCTTGTCTGCACTGCCGGCTCCAGGGCTGCCAAGGAAGGGCTCTCAGCTCTGCCAGGTCAGCCCAATAAGGACGCAGCACCTGGCAGCTGCTCCCTGGTATGGGTTTCAGGAGGGCTTCTACATGGTTCCCCACCTCCTGGGGACACACCTGCCCTCTGGCCTCGGCCCAAAGTATGATGCTGGAAAAGCGCTGGCTGACCCCATGCCCTGGACAGCAGGGGATCCCTTTAAGCATCTGAGGGCTGAGTGCTAGGGCCCCGGCTCCTGGGAGGCGGCCAGGTGGAAGTGCAGGGCCCCGGGTCGATGCTGGCTCATCTAAAGGGGCCTGAGACTCACCCGCCGAGAGGAAAAACCTGCCGATTTGGACGAAGGGGGCTGTCGCGGTGAATGACTCCACGGCCATCGCACTGTGGGACAGGGGGAGCTGCTGGTGAAGGAGGACGCTGGGCAGGCGCTGCTTGGGTCCCTGTGGGTTGTGCTGGGCAGGGTCCCAACCCAGAGGGCTCCTGCACGTCCAGCCCAGCCCCACAGTCTGGTCTTCACTCCCCTGCCTCAGCCTCTGCCCGGGAGGAGCAGCCTCCTCCGGCCTCCTGCCCCCCAGAGCTTCCTACTCTCTTGCCTGGACCCCTGCCAGCGTGTCCCATACTGCCCCCCGCCTTCAGATGGCCCTTCCACGGACTTCACACCCTCCTGACCCTTTCCAGCCCGGCTAGCACCCAAACCCCACTGTGCACGTTCAAGGCCCTCCCTGGCCCAGCCCAGCGTCACGCCTGTCTCGCCACCCCCATCCCTGCCCCTGAGCTAACCTTCCTCTGCCGGAACCCCCGCAGGGCCGGGTCAAACACTGCTGCCTCCTGAAAGCCCCTGCTGACTGTCCTCCCACCCACGCCAACCGCTGACGACCCCTCCAGGCACTCAGTCCAGCCTTACACCCGTGACCTGTTTGAGGGGAGGTTGCCTGGGGCCAGGGGTATCAGGTCTCGCCTCTGTTCCTGGTGCCCAGCACAGGACCTGGCCTCGGAAACCTGTCTCACATTTTCATCAGCTCACGAGACAGAGAAGCAACTCAATTCCATTACTCAGATGAGGAAGCTGAGGCTGGGCACCTGCTAATGGCTGACAAGGCTACGCTCAGGCCTGGGGACCCAGCTCTCACCTGGGGTTTTTGTGGCCAATCTCTCGGTCAAAGTTTCTGCTGTTGACGATTTCTGACCTCCATTCAGTGTCTGTTTCAGGTAGAGGGAACAATGCAGAAACCACAGTAAACCTCAGGTTTGAGGCCCACTGGCCCCACGTCCTCTTATCCAAGCCTGCGACCACTCGGGAGCCAAAGGGGCGGCTACTGGAGCCTCACTGGATGGATGGGAGAGCAGGGCTCTGAGGACCAGCACCCAGGGAGCCTGATGCTTGGTGAGGACAGAGACCACAGGTGTGCAGGGAGGTGCCCTGTCTGCCCGCAGGCCCGGGGCCGGGTACTCACTGTAGGAGTATCTCCTCTCTGTCTTCACCTGCCCGTCCTCGGTGTACTCCCTGCAGAGAAAGCACAGGCAGCACCAGAGTCAGCCCATCACTCCTGAGGCATCCCCGTCTCTAAGCATCTCCGGCTGGAAGCAACCTCGGGGCTCCCAGGTCAGACTCCCCAGATGGAGCAGGCTTGGTCCACACCAGCCCAGAAACAGGGTGCTCCCTGGCAAACAGCCAGCTCCAGACCTCAAAGGCGCTCACTAGAGAAAAGAGCTTTCTCATCCTGAGCTGAAACCGGCCTCCCCTGGCTTGTGTCCCAGCCCTGCCCTGTGGGCTCAGCTATCTGCCTGCACCCTCTGCTCTGCGACAGCCCTGTGGAGGACCCTGAGGCTGCCCTGCCCCAGACTGAGCCACCTGGGCTCCCCGAGTCCCCTCTCCACCCTCACTCTTAGTACGTGTGGTCGATGAGAGCCTGCCTGGGGCTCCCGTTAGATCTGATAGCACATGACCCAGGAGCACGCCCCCCCACCCCCCGCCGCCCCGCACACCATGGAAGAGAAGATGGGACACAACCTGGCACAGCTCCATCTGAGCCTGAGCTGGGGCAGCCCCAGACGACTTCCCCGGAAGAGAGCCAACCAAGCCCGCTTTCTCCTCCGAGCCCCTCTGCAGGAGATTCCTGCCGCCTCCACACAAGACCATCAGCCAGTAATTGGGGGATAATTTGACATTTCTCTGATAGGAAGATTTTATACTTTAAATTTCAGAAGTGTCAAAGTGAGCGCCACCTGCACGTCACCCTAATCCCCGCGCCTCCTTCAGCCCCAGCCAAGTCTTCACCCGCCGGCCCCTCACCTGGACTCCTCGGTTTCCACCCATTGGTACATCTCCACGTGCCGCCGCAGCTTCACAGCTGGGAGGTGGACCCCGTAGTTTGGATCAGACAAGAGCTTCAGATAGAATGAAACAAACAAGAAAAATAAAGGACAAGAATGCCCGGCTCAGGCGAAGCTGGGCTGGAGGAGAAACAGGTCCAGAGGGCAGAAGAGCACAGAGAACTCCGCGGCTGCTCGCATGGGGAGACGAGGGAAGCTGCCCGTCCCGAGTACTGAACCTGCAAGCCTGTGACACGAGCCGCGCGCACAGCTCAGGCTGCTCGGCCCAAGGGCGCGGTGCCCACACAGCAGTGTGTCGGGTGTTCAGACAGAAGACCTGGCACCAGACACACAAACCCATCATCACTGTTAAAGCGCCTCTTTGTGAGGCTCTTGCCTCGGGCCAGAGGCTGTGCCGGGAGGGTAGCTACTGTATCCCGCCCAACCTTCAGAACCAGCCCCTGGTCTGTTACAATTATTCTCCCCATTTGACAGAGGAAGACACTGAGACTCAGGAAGGATGGGTCCACACAGCTGCTGAGAGATACAGCAGGAGTCACACTAAGTGTCCCTGTCTCCATCAGACAATATCCTGTGATGTGTCCCGGCCTCCCCGGGTCAGCAACCACCATCAAGCCTACCTTGGACGTCCGCAGGGCCCCGGGGATGTGCACCAGCCTCCCCTCATTCTCCGGAGCCACACTGTGGATGCTGTCAGGGGTCACCACCAGCGAGAGTCCCTCAGCCAGCAAGGTCGCCACCTTCACTGTGCGGCCCTGTGCATAGCGGGGAGTGAGGATTTCAACCACTGGACACAGCTGTGCCCTCTGCCCTGGGCAAGAGGAACCCAGGACGTGCACTCTCCCAGGAAGGCCACCCAGCACCCATCTCAGCACCACCCATGCCAGAAAGAGCTGCTGCTTCTTCGTCCCTGCACCCCTCCCCCATTTTCCTCTGCCTTCTCTGCCCCTCCCCTCCTGCTTCACTTGGGGCGATCCCACGCCTGTTCAAACCATGTGACCCAGGCCTCGGCAATCACATCCTGTGTCCACTGGCCACAGGCAGCAGTTCAGAGAGAGGACTGAGGCCACTGAGGGATCGCCCTGCGACTTTTGCTAAACTGATTTAGAAAGAGATGGCTCCTCTTTTCCCTGGGGTTGCTGAGCTGCTTGGATGTAACCCTGGAGTTATGGGGCCACCTTTGCCACCACAAAGGAAGAGCCTGCCAAAGAAACGTCCACAACAGAGAAAAATGGGCAAGAGACGGAGAAATGGAGATTCCTAGTGACCCAGCATGAACGCCTGGATGCAACCATGCCTGAAACTGATACTACCCAGGACTGCAGGTGTGTGAACAGAGCCATTCCCCCTCCTGCTTACATCAGTTGTGAGGTGGGTCACAAAAGAAAGGACTCTGATTAATTCAGCTCCCACTCCCATAAAATCTAGACCCTTATTACCATATCCAGCCTCCGAATTCACAGCCTTTGCTCCCTGATACTGCAGAGACCCTCATTCTGCACAGAGGGACCCCGAACATCGTACCTCATTGGTAAAAATTAAGTAGAAGGAGAGCAGGAAGGTCATGAGCCCCACAAACATTCCACCCGAGGTCTCGCTCAGCCGCTCCAGGAAGCCTGGCTGGGACTTGGTTGTAATTTTGACATGTTCTTTCCTGTTACTCATACTGGAATACTGAAAAAAGACATAAAAAAAAAAAAAAAAAAGAAAATTGGTTTTCAAAAAATAAATTGAATTTCGCTATTTATTTATACTTTTTTTTGGCTGCGTTGGGTCTTCATTGCTGCGCGCGGGCTTTCTCTAGTTGCGGCGAGTGGGGGCTACTCTTCGTTGTGCTGCGCGGGCTTCTCAATGCAGTGGCTTCTCTTGTTGTGGAGCATGGGCTCTAGGTGCGCGGGCTTCAGCAGTTGTGGCCCGTGGGCTCAGTAGTTGTGGCTTGTGGGCTGTAGAGCGCAGGCTCATCAGTTGTGGCGCACGGACTTAGTTGCCCCACGGCATATGGGATCTTCCTGGACCAGGGCTCGAACCCGTGTCCCCTGCATTGGCAGGTGGATTCTTAACCACTGGGCCACCAGGAAGTCCTATTTATACTCAGTTTTTATTGAGTTTTAATTCTATATGTTAAAAATGCACAGACCAAGTGTTTGGTTTTGACAAGTGCATACCCCATGTGTCAGGACACAGAACACGTCTATCACCCAGAAAGCTCCTTGTGCCCCTTTCCTGACAATACTCCCTCTCCCCACCGCCCAGAGGTAACAACGATTTGAATCCGTATCACTACGGATTCGTTTTGCCTCTTCTAGAACCTGGTATGAATGGAATCACCACACAGCATCAACTCCTTCTGTCCAGATTCTTGGACTCAGCGTAACGCTTTTGAGGGTCATCTATGTCACGGTATCAGTAGTTTGTTTCTTTTTACGGCCACGTAGTATTGCACCCACGAGCATATCGCTTCTATTGATTCACTCACCAGTAGATGGACACCTTGGTTGTTTCCAGTTCCTAGCTATTATCAACAACGCTTCTGTGAACACTCATGTACAAGTTGGTGAAATAACATTTATATTTTAAGGCAGGACACGAAAATTTAAACATAAAATTCTGTGTCCATTTGGGCCTCTTCTCTCCCTCCCTAACATGCAGTCTGCATCTGCATTACACTGACCAGACCTTCTCAAATACAGGAGCGCCTGCTCGACTATAAAGCCCATTTTTTTTCCTGTTCTTCTGATGCTAGCAATGTAACTTCTTAAAACAACAGTGTTCTTTCCCAGCCCTGCAGGGGGTCATGATGACTTGCTGCTCGCTTTGTACACGTACCTACTTGGACTATGTATCTTTGGTGAACTTTATGTAGATCAGTATGTCATCTTCATTTACGATCCTTTGTCCCAAAAATGTACATGACTATGCCTTCGACCTCCAGCAGGCGAAACAGTTCTCAGAGCTTCTGAGAGTCTGGGTCTCAGAAGCCCTGGGTCATAATCCTGTTTGGCTCAAATAAAATGCCCTTTTTTCTTTGTCACTGGATTGTTAGTTGAATTTTCATGGACATTTGCTTGGCGTAGGTGGCGGGATATCAGAGACAGACAGCAGAGGACACCTGGAGTCCACCCCAAACGGGTGCTTGGTGCCAGCACAGACCCTTGGAGCCCCACTGCTCCGTATTCCTCAGGCACTTTGGTGGGTTCTCCTGGTACCTGGACAGCACTGCTTTAAATGACATCCTGAGTTTTACTTGAGCTGTTTTTCTTGGGACTTAGAGTCCTAAGGGGGTACTGGAACATCTCCTAGGCAGGGACCTCGGAGGAGCTGTGGAGTGAACGGGGTTCACTGGTCTCTTTTAAAAATTGACTTATATTGGAAAGATTATGTATATACGGTCTGAACAAACTGCTAGTGAAATGAGAGACTGAGCATGCTCAGCTCCGAAGTAAAGGGACACTTGCTCCTTCCAGCCACGAGCCGTTCTCAGGCGACTGAGAACCTGGGGGAAGTGTCTGAGGATCAAGTCTCTTAACGTGCATTGGTCGCACAGGAAGTCCCACCACAACCACTGAGTAAGTTCTGCTCGCCAGGTGCGCATCATAAAGGCTGATCACCCTGCGCTCTGAGCATCCACGGTGGTTTTAGACTGTCGGAGGGAGAAGCCAAGACGCGTGAGAGTCAAGCTGACCCAAGGGGAAGCCCTTAGGGAGACAGACACACATTCGATCCATCACACCGCCCTCAGAAAGTTGTTCAGATACTATCTGAATTGGGCTGCCAAATTAATAATGGGAAACCGTGCTCAAAGGCTGGATAGCCCCCAGATGGGCAGCCACTCTGGCTGGCTTCATGAAGAAACCGATGCTTTTTTTTTTTTTTTTTTTTTTTGCGGTACGCGGGCCTCTCACTGTTGTGGCCTCTCCCGTTGCAGAGCACAGGCTCTGGACGCACAGGCTCAGCGGCCATGGCTCACGGGCCCAGCCTCTCTGCGGCATGTGGGATCTTCCCAGACCGGGGCACGAACCCGTGTCCCCTGCATCGGCAGGCGGACTCTCAACCACTGCGCCACCAGGGAAGCCCAAGAAACCGATGCTTTTGCAAACACTTATCCTAACTCTTAAATGGCCAGGATGGAGCTCTTCTGACATTCCAACACTGTAGAGAAAGCTGGCTTGATAAAACATCTTTTAAAAATTCTGACCCTGAGAGAACAAAAGTATTCCTAGGAGAAAGCCTGGAGTTACAACTCTTTATGTCCCTGAAATGTAAACACTGCCCACATCGCCTGAGTCTACAACCTTGGCTTAACAGACTCTAAAACTGGGAAAAAAACGGAGGGGGGGCAGCGCAGTGTGTGCAAAGAGGAAGCCATTGTGAAACTCAAGCAGGAAAACCAGGAGGCTTCTGTCCGAGTCTGGCTGGATATGTGCATGTCTGCATGTATGTATGATCCGTCTCTAACTCCAAATGGTATTATCAATATTAATTGGTAAAAGAGGTTTACTTAACTGACTTAAAAGTAAATGCATACAAATCAAATATTTCTAAATGTAATTAAACTAGCCCGAATTTTTAAAGGATCACATAATCTAGGCTTAATCTTTAATGAATGAAAATGAGTCAGAATTGATGGTTTAATTAATACAGACATGTCTTTAGAGTCAAACGTTAAGTGTAATACTTTAACTGTACCTAGGTTTACTGAAAGTTAATAAGCTCATGTTATCTCTGTTATAAAATTTGTCAACAAGAAAATTAACTTGGTATGATAATATTTTCATAAGTAATAAATAAGTTTTGGGGTGAACTCTTTAAGAATAATTTTGTTTTATGGTATGTCTACCTAAAAACAGTTTCTCCAGATTTTTGGTGACTTGAAACTTTAGCGTTCTGCTAAATTAAGTCAAATGATGCGATTCACTGAATGTCTAGATCATTTTCTTAATAAGAAATACTGAAACATTAATTGCTAAAGAAGTCTATGTTTACCTACTTTGATCTCTTATTACAGAGAGATTAAATATGTTTGAGACTATTAGTAAATATATTCTGTGCTTTGTTGGAAGGCTGAACTATAAAGTGGCATACATTTCTAAAAATTAATTTTAAAAAGGGAACCCTGAGAAAAGAGTTTTATGCATGGCCAGGACTTACTAAGATCAGATTGAATTTAATTAAATGAATGAAATTTAATATTAAAGATGAAATGGTGAAAACTAGAGGTTTTTTTTCTGTTAAGAGGACAAAGTTTTCTTGAAATATTGATCTGCTTTTGATAACAGACTGTAAAGTTTCTTTACCTCTTAAGTAATCTGCTGTAACTTTCTGTATTTGCTTTTGAAATCTTTTATTATCACTTTGGTTAAGTGAATAAATATTGTTTCACAGTGACTTATGATTCTACTTAGCCAAACATTTAAAACCTCTTGATATCGTTCACAAACTTCCTCAAATCAAATTCTAAATGAAGTTCTTTTGGCCTCCAGCTAACTTTGGGAAGCTTCAGAAGGCCCCTAAGCAGCTCAAAGAGAAATATTTAAACTAATTAGGCTCATTTGGTATGTTGAATTACATGGGAAACATTGTCAAATGAGTAATGATAAATCTTGTTAGGTTATATTATATGGCTAAATATATTACTATAAATATTCTAGAAATTATATGAAGTTCCTAAAATTTGAAATGTCCTGGTATGTTGTCAGTCATGATTTACAGTATCTTAAAATGTTGTATGCCACAGAAATAGCCAAATTTCCTTGATAACTACACTGTAATCAGGTCTTTAACCATGCTTTTAAGTCTTTTGTCATTTATACACAGTTATGCCTACACAATAACTGATGCTTTTACAAAAATGTTTGTAGATGACTTGCTGTTATGCTCCGAAATTAAATTAGACTCGGTAGCAAAAGGACCTCCTCCTTGTATGAGGGCTATTTCAGCCACGGCTCTCACACAAAGCCACTGAAGAAACAGTAATGGGGTCTCCTTTAACTATTTATGTCCCACACTTGGGTGAGTTTCTTCTAAACTCTCACCACCCTCAGCACTATTCTATAAGCCAGCTAGCTTCCTATGAAGTAGCGTTGCTTTATGCTACCTTGGTTCCATGTAATAACCTTAACCCTGCAACTCTGCTTCCAGCACCACAGGAAGAAAACAACCATGACTGCATTTTGTTAACCAATTATCTTCTTGCTTCCAGGAAGCCCATATAATGCTGATCTAATTTAATTTATAGATGGTCCTACTTAAGGGATGAGCACGGACATGACTGAGCTGGATATGCAATAACGCCCACAGTAGACATAATTGAAAACTTTTACTTACCAGGAATAAAGTCAGCACAAGCTGAATTAATTGCCTTAACTCTAGCTAAAGACCAGGTAACACATATTTATACGGACAGTCACCATGCCTCTGGAGTGCACATGACTTTGGAATGTTATGGAAACAATGAGGTTTTTAAGCTCTTCAGGACAACCTAATAAAAAAATGGAAAACAGGTTGCAGAGTTGTTGTTATACGACTGCCAAAACGGTTAGCAATTATTGAAACCGTAATTTTCAATAATTTTCAGTTTTCACCTACGCCAGGCATTCCAAATCCGACGGTATGGAAACTACAGGAAATCAGCTCACTGATGCTCCCGTCCATGAGGCAGCTTTAAACACTCATCCTATCCAGCCTCCAGAATGGCCACTGCTCTGTTAACCCTGCTAACCCAGTAAAAGATTTCCTTCTACAGGCTCAAGAAATTGCCACTAAAGAAGAGAAACAAATATGGCCACAAAAAGGGGAATTCTGACCCCAGCACAGAAATATGGTTTAGACCTGACTGAAAAAAACCCACCTAGTGTCTGGAGCACAACGGCCATCACTCCAGCATGCACCCCCTTTAACTCACTGTGTGCCTGAGAAAACGGTTTCTGGGGAAAACAGTATTCTTGGAAACTTGCCTTCACGGTGGTTCAAGGGAAACATTACATTATTGTCAGGGTCTCACCGAGGCACTTAGAAAACAATCGGTAACAAACTCTTTTTACAGCAAGCTCCCAGAAAACCCTACAGATCATGGATTATAACCTAGTGATTTTGTTTATTGGAAAGGACATCGAATAAATGATTCTTTCCAGCCACAAGGGAAAGAACCTTTCTCGTTATTGTTAACTAATCCATGCTCAGCCAAACCGAAAGACATTAATTCATGGATTCATGTCTCTCATTTTAAAAAGGCCCCTCCACCTAAATGGACTTCGACCCGTTTCTAACACCCTGCTTCAACTAAGACGAGCACCACCAAGCTAGGATAAGGGGACAACAGCAGCAGACAGCTGACCCAAGAGTCCAGACCAGGCCTACAAGACCCATCCTACCAGTTCAATTGTACTATTTACCAAATGTCTGTCTGTCAAAATTGACAGTTACTGTTTTACTTCTAGCTGTGCTTTTGCCCCAGTGTTTAAGATGGAAGGAAAATTCCGTAGTACAGCTGTTGCAAAGTATAGCTACTGGAGGCAAATTTAACCGATCGTTGGATATGTCATCCAACTCTTCAGACAATACAAGGCCGACACAGGCCCTCATAACTCCTGTCATTGACTTTTCAGATGTTCCCAATGTTACCACTTACTTAGATCAACCTCCCTCTGGCCCAACCTTTCAGGTCCAAATTTTCTAATGTACTAATGTGTCCATGCCTTGTCTGACACTACACTACCCTCAGTCCTTAGGGAGCAGACACAACTTACGCTAGTACCCACACCCCAGCCACCCCCGCCCCGAGCTCCATCTCTTACTTAACTTACAAATGTCTTGAAGAGAAAAACACAAGGAACTTGTGCCCGCAACTCCCCCATCTCAAATACCATACAGACAGCTTTTGGAAAGCCTGCAAGAATGACCATGGTTTAATACCGTGTTAGCAAAACTTCCAATCGATGTGGCTATTCATGAGAGCTCTCTGGGAGGGAACACTTGCATCCCCAGGTTTTATCTTCTTATATGGTATTGGAATTGACACACCTACCCAAGGATGGGCACATAAATGTCTTAACAGCTGGCAGGTAAAAGGCTTATGTTTGTTGGGCATTATGTTACCCCACTGTCTCTACAATGAGGCAGATGAACCTCCTTTCTCTCTCCATGACAGAGTCAAGAGATCCATGTTAGCAGGATATCAAGATATCAGGTGGAAAGTCTTTTGGGAATCTTGAGTCCTAGGGCAGGAATATATGTAAACAGAGATACACTCAGAAATCTATCAGGCACCATTGGTCAAACATCCAAAGAGACTGAAAGCAGCATTGCAGCCCAACAGACATCCCTAAGTTCCTTAGCCCATGTAGTATTAGATAACAGTGCTGCCTTAGAAAACGTATAATCTATAAAATGTTTCCCCATCAGCATACACCTCTATGTTTGTTTACTCTAAAGGATTAATTTACTCAATTCTGAAGTTTCTACGATGGGAAAGTGATGTTGCAAAATCGAATAGCTCTTGATTTTTAACACCACCCTGCAAGGAGAAGCTTGTGCTATAACCCAGGCTAAATGTTGCATTTCCATACAGGATGAGTCCTCTAATACAACTCATTTAACAGCTCACACACCAAGTACAATTTCCGTACTGAAGGATCCCCTTCCTAGTCCAGGTGAAATCTCAGAGAAATGGCTCAACTCTGTGGATTCATGGCTTAAAGCTCTGCTTGTGACTTTGTTATTGTCGTTGGCTTTATTGATTTCATTTACAGAGTAATAATCTCTGTGCCTCTTGTATATTCAAAATTCCAGGGACTTCCCTGGTGGCGCAGTGGTTGAGAATCCACCTGCCAATGCAGGGGACACAGGTTCAATCCCTGGTCTGGGAAGATCCCACATGCCATGGAGCAACTAAGCCCATGCGCCACAACTGCTGAGCCTGCGCTCTAGGGCCCAGGTGCCACAACTACTGAGCCCACGTGCTGCAACTCCCGAAGCCCGCATGCCTAGAGCCCGTGCTCCGCAACGAGAAGCCACCACAATGTGAAGCCCGCCCACCGCAACGAAGAGTAGCCCCCGCTCGCCGCAACTAGAGAAAGCCTGCGCGCAGCAACGAAAACCCAACGCAGTCAAAAAAAAAAAAAAAAGAAAACTCCAACTAAAATAACGATGTCTAACGACTTGACACTATTGATCACATCTGTAGTTCTATATAAAATAGGTATGCACAACGCATGTGCAGGGTAAAACTGGCATAAGTCCTATTGGACAATTGACCATCAGTCCTTGCCAAGCAGTTTACTAGCCTAACCCCCTAAAACGAAAGAAAGAACCAGGCTATTAAGATCTGTCATCAAGGGACAGGATGCAGGGCAGGTAAGTAACCACCAAGCCCATCGAGGGACCAAATATTTGATCACCTAATGTATGCTACCAAAAGATTAATGATCAAAAGGGGGAAAATAATGACATGAGATTTATATTTTAAGGCAGGACATGAAAATGTAAACATAAAATTCTCTCTGTGTGCATTTGGGCCTCTTCTCTCCCTCCCTAACGTGCAGTCTGCATCTGCATTACACTGACCAGACGTTCTCAAAGACAGGAGCGCCTGCTCGACTGTAAAGATTATTTTTTTTCCTTTCTTCTGATGCTAGCAGTGCAACTTCTTAAAAGAAGAGCGTTCTTTCCCAGCTCTGCGGGCAGTCATGGTGATTTAGTGCTCCTTTGTACGTGCCTACTGGACAATGTGTCTTTGATGAACTTCATATAAAATATCAGCATGTCACTTTGATGTTCGATCCTTTGATTTGAAAACGTACATGACTGTGCCTTTGACTTTTTTTTTTAAATATGTCAGATACATTCATATAATGATAAGTGCAACGAAGAACATACTACAGGATAATGGGATACAATGACGGGGGTGGGGAGTGGGGTGGACTGGGGATGGCAGTTGAGACTTGAGTCAGTATACACAGCCTTGGGAGGAGGTTGACTTTTTTTTTTTTTTTTGGCTGCGTTGGGTCTTCATTGCTATGTGCGGGCTTTCTCTAGTTGCGGTGAGTGGGGGCTACTCTTCGTTGAGGTGCATGGGCTTCTCATTGCGGTGTGTGCCTTTGACTTCTAACATGTGGAACAGCTCTCAGAGCTTCTGAGAGTCTATCTCCTGGGTTATAATCCTTGGCTCAAATAGAATTAACTTTTTTTCTTCTTGACTGGTAATTGAATTTTTGTCAGAGTCTTCATGGAAACATGTGTTTTCATTTCCCCTGGGCATTAGGTACATACCTAGGAGTGGTACTGATGGATCATAAGGAAGATGCATGTTTTTTAAGAAACTAGCAAATTGTTTTACAAACAGGTTGTTAGAGATATATTTCTAATTCAGTTCAACGAATAGTTGCTGAGTTTCCTTAGGGCAGTGCCAGGCCTCACAGGGGTGAGAATGTAGGGGTGAGAGGCTTTAGGGCCACTGAGTCAGGGCGACAAACAGTGCCAGACCTTGCTGAGTGCCTGGTGAGAGGGGCAGATCCAGTGTTAAAGGAGTGATCCCTTCCAGCTGGGAGGGTCAATGCAGGCCCCCTGAAGAAGGGGGCATTTTGAGTGGGCTCTCAGATGCGGACCCTGGGGTGAGGGCATCCCCAGCAGGGGGAACAGTGGCCTCTCTGCTCTGGCTGGGTTGTGGAGGGCATGGGGAGGAGAGGAGGGCAGCTAGGCAGCTCTAGGTGGGTCATGGTAGGCTGTAAACTCCAGAGTCAGTGGGTCAGGCTTTGCCCAGCCGATAACAAAGCACAGTTTAGCGTGTCCGCTGCTGACCCAGAGTGTCATCATCCAAAGCAGGACTCTGGAGCCAGAAGGCTGGGTTTGAATGCAGGCTGTGCTACACAGCAGCTATGAGACCTTGGGCAAGCGATTTAACCCCTCTGTGCCCGGCACTTCCTCATGGGTAAAATGGGGATAATAATCCAGTACATAGGGTTGTGGTAAGAGCCAGAGGACATAATTATTGGATGCTCAGTGCCCAGGGCACAGGGAGCCCCATGCCGGTGCGGGCTGGTAGGAGTGCAGTCAGTTTTCTCTATCACTGATACCAAGGCTGGGCTGGGTTGAGATGACAAAAGCCACAAAGATGTAAGCGGTTCCCAGATGAGCACGCAGGGTAAGCTAGCCCATCCTGGCACTGGGGAGTCAGAGGAGAGTCAAGTCAGTCTCTGCTTAAACGAAGCTGGTGTCATGTTCTCTGACTGTCGCTGAATGCCACCAGCCCAGGCCTGCCAGGGCCCAGATGTCCACTGCGTTCAGAAATGGTCTTGACTTTCCAGGCCATTTGGAAGCATCAGTGGAGCAATCTGCTGCAGGCAGGTAGGTGACCATCAACCATCATCATGATGACAATGGCAAACACTCCAGTCTATCACAGGTCAGACATGGACAAGCCCAAGGAGGTGGGCACTATCACAACCCCATTTTGCAGACGGGAAAACAGAGGCTCAGCAGTTACACCACAAGTCCAGATCACACAGCCTCTAAGAGACGGACTTAGAATTTAAATCTGGGCAGACTGGAGGCCACTCTCCTACCACTCTGCTCTGGACTGCGTTCCTTACTCCTTGGGAGCTCGCTGCAGGCAGGCAGGCAAGACAGGAAAAGAAGCCAGTCCCGCTACAGCCAGTGCAGTCCCCAAGTCGATGGCTGGAAGGCCTGGCTTCCTCCTGGGCCTCCCCTCAGCACACAGCTAGGAGCCAATGTCAAGATAAGGGGCTCAAAGATGGCCTTAAGAGAAGAAGGTGCCCCTCAGGCTGGCGAGCGTGCAGAGTGGCATGACACAGCCAGCCCCCATTCTGGACCAAATGCCCAGTAAACACGGATGGTCGTGGAGACTTCCTCCCTGCTCACTCCCCTACCCCAGGCTTCGAATCAATGAGCAGTGAGTGGTGGGAACGGGGGTCGACATACAAGCCCTGAAAATCACTTGCTGTGTAACACTGGGTAAGCTGCTTTACCTCTCTGATCCTGTTTACTCATTTATAAAGTGGAGATGGTAACAGTAACTCCATCAATGGACAGATTTTACAGTGACTAATAATCCTGTGGCCTCCCTGCTCCACCCCACCAGCTTCAGATCTTTCTTCTTCACGGGGTCTGGTGGCCCCTGTAAATGTGCATCCCACTGCTGGGTGAATCAACAAAGGTTTGGCAGCAGAGGGAACCCTAATTCATCTACATTCCTTGGCAAAGGTCAGGACCCAATGTATCCAAGGTCTCTGCCCACCAGGACTGAAGACAAACTGTTTTCTTTTTTATGTATTCAGTACCTACTATGCCCCAGACAGTATGCTAAGCACAGTCTCCCTTAAACTTCACAGTAACTGCTCCCATGAGGAAACAAAAATCCCAAGAGATTATGGTCACACAGCTACTGAGGAAGAATCTGCATTTCCCCCAGGTCAGCCTGACTCCAAAACCTGCCCCACACCCTCCCATGACCTGCCAAGCTGGCTGTGAGACCCTGGGCAAGTTCCCCATCTGTAAGACATGGTGGTGGCGGTATGGGGGCAGGCCCGTGTCCTGCCACAGCCTGGGTCTCTCCCGGCAGCGGACCCTGCGTCTCACGGACCACCTCTAGGTGCACCATGTAAGGCTTCTCGGCCTCCCAGACAACTCTAATTCAGGCTGTGGGAGACACAAGCCCTGGCTTCTCAGGGGGTGTGGGAGGCAGAGAGGACGCTTGGGGACAGAGGAGGTGCCTGAAAAGAGCGAGTAACAGACCAGGGGAGAGTGGCTAGACACCACCACAGCAGTAAGGAGGAAGGGAGTGCCTGGGCTGGCAGGGCTGTGAGCTGGCTCCACACACACTTTCACAGAGAAGGAGAGTGTGAATCACCAGCTACTCCCATGCCCAGCACCCTGGCAGGAGGTGCCCCTCTGTTTGTTGAATGAATGTTGGGCTTAAATAGAAAGATTCCTGAGATAAGGCTGGCTGCAGGAAGAAGCAGCCAGCAGCCGTTCCAGGGGCACCACCTTCGGCCAGGGCCTCTGCAACCAAATCCATGCTAGGAGGCCGAGGGCCCGGCCGTAGGGAAATGCCCCCTTCTCCCCGTCGTCCTAACTCCTCCGCTCCCAAACTAGCCCACGCCCCTTTGCAGCATCACAGCCAGCGTTTACATACCCCCCCGGGGCGGGGAGCTCACCGCCCGCCCGGACAGTGCGTCACGGAACAGCTCCGCCCGGGCGGATCGGCTTCGCCACCGCCCCAATGGACTGGCCCCTTCTCTGCGGCCCCGTCCAGCCCTCAAGGTCCTTACATGGGAGAAATTCGAGGGCCCAGGCGAGAACTGGGAACAAAATGAGGAGCTGCGGGGAGCCGGAGCCACACGTCCCGAGGCCCGGTCCCCGCCGCCGCGCGCCCCAAGGAGTCCGGCCGGGCTGGGAGAGACGGACAGACAGCTCGGCAGCCGGAAGGCCCGGATACGGGCGCGAGAGGGAGGGGGTCAGCGGGCAGGGGGCCGCGGCGCGCCCGCGCGGAGAGAAGGCCGGGAGACGGGGAGGCCGGGGTGTGGCCGGCGAACCAGGAGACACTCACGTTCGCGGCCATGCCGCGGCCCGGTCGCCGCCCGCCTCGCTCGACTCAGCTCCTAGAGGGGCTTACGGCCGCAGCGCGGAGCCCCGCGTCCTCTCGCCTGCCGTAGAGCGGTAAACACCCGACCGAATCCCAGAGCCCGGGACGCGCCACAGTTACCACCCCGCGGGCGCGAGCTTTTGGGCTCTCGCTCGCCGCGCCGCCTCCTGGGAAATGTAGTCCAGGGGCGGGTGCGCTCTCCAACAGTTGCCACCTCACTGATGCGCCTGCGCACTGCAAGCAATCCTGGGAAATGTAGTTCCTGTTGCCTGGGGGAGCGTCCGGGCTGCATGCGCCCTGCTGGGAAATGTAGTTCCCGACTGAGAGGGCCGGACTAGACCCGCCGAGGCAGGCGCGCGGCGGGCAGGCCTGGAGGGGGCGGGCCCGCGCGGGCCTCCAAGCCGCCAGCCCCGCAGCGGAGAGGTCACGGCGTGAGGCCGCCGCCACAGTCACCGCGAGGTCGGAGCGCCGGGCTGCACCATGGCCTACTGCCGGCAGGAAGGTAGGAGATTGGGCTGCGTGGAGACGGCCTACGAGGGCCTGCAGGGGACACGCGGTCTGTGCAGCCCCCCGGACCCCCGCGCCCCCACTGCAGGCGCGGGGGACAGTCCTCGGGACCCTCGGGTTGGGCCCGGCGGCGGGGTCGCTATCCCCGGTTTTCAGATGAGAAAACCGAGGCCCGGGTGGGAGCGAGGCCGGCCGAGGTCACCGTGAGGCTCGAACCCGGACCTCGGGGGGAACAGCACATGGGGGAGCTCGTAAACTAGGCCCGGGGGTCAGGGCGGTGCGAGCGCCCTGCCTGCGGCTGGTAACGGGTAATTTATTGATACTAATTATAATGTTACTATGGCGCTCACCACACACCACGTGTTCCCGTTTGCACCGCCTTCAACTGTCCCGGAAAGTCGCCCCTCGGTGGGCGCTGCGCTGGGGGTGGGAGTGCCGCCCGCTGGGACGGATCAGGCCCTGGTCCAGGAGTTTTGTGTGGCGTATCTCGCGACGACCTTCCTAAGTCAGGCCCTGCTTTTATCCGGAGAGTAAACCAAGACCCAGAAGTGACTTGGGTAAGCCACACGGCCGGCAAGTCGCAAAGCTGCGGTTGGAGCCCCGTGGTCTGATTCCAGAACTGCTCAGTCTGGTGCCCAGTGGACTCCAGGGAGCCTTCCGCTCAGCAGACACCCTGCGAAGAAAACAAAACAAAATAAAACAAAGTTGGTCCCCGCCTACTGTCTCTCTGCTTGTTACCTCTGCCCGGGACCTCAGAAGTCTCCAGGCCGGGTCCAAGGGTCTTCCTGCACAACCACTAACCGGCTCTGTCCCTGAGCTGCCACCCAACTCCGCCAGGGCCTAGTGTCCAGTCTTGTAAAATGAGAAGTTGATCTTCATTTAGTCCGCGCATATTCATGAAGCACCTTCTCGGTGCCAGGTGAGGGGAATGGTGGACACCTGAGACTATAAAGTTCCAGAGAGAGAGTTGGAACTCACCCAGAAATCCTTTAGCGAATAGTCCAGCTCCCTCAGTTAATTAAGGGAATCTTAATTCCCATTGATGGAAGTGACCCACCCAAGGTCATGCTTCAGTTAGGAGAAGAGCTCAGTCTAAAATGCTAAGCCTTTTCCCAGTACCCAATTCTGCTCCTGGAAATCTCCTTCCCAGGCTCATAAAGCCGTAATACTCACTGATGTCTCTAATGAGTAGTTTCCATTGATTGATATTTAACTCTGCCATGAGCAAAAGTCCTCTGCCCTCACCACTTTGTTAGACAGCAAGTCTCGTTTTTAATTTCCTTCTTCTAAGTCTAATTTACTTCTTCATTTAGCAAATTTTTTTTAACCTTTTGGGTATAATGAAGCTATAATCCTCATTCATTGAGGGTTTCTAGGGGTTGCAGGTTCTCTGGGAAGCAGAGGCAGGTGTTTAGATCCCTATCTTTTCCTGGATCAAAGATCTCTCTCTTTCTTAGTTTGGGAATGAGAATTAAAAGCACTCACTTTAGGCCTTCCCTAGTTTTTATCTTATCCATGCCACTGTCCCCTAAGGCCCCAACTTCTTGTTTTTCTACCCACCGATTCTCTATGCTTCCCATGGGACTTAGAGAAACGATCCCAAACTCCTTCCAGATTAAGGCTGATGTGAGTGAGCCCCTTGCCTGATCTGGCTCCTGCTAGTCTCTAACCACCCATCACGGACCAGCCGCACTGGCCTCTGGCCCTTCCCTTTGCCTGGTGCACCTTCTTCCAGTTCTTCCCATGGCTACCTCCTCATCCTTTAAGATTCAGCTCATATGTCACCTCAGTGAGGTCTTCTCTGGGCCTTTGTGTCTTTCACATCCTAAACTCTTTGAAATTACCTGGTTTATTTTTGTCATCTTCTTTCCTGTCTATGTTCTTGCAGCAAGCTGGGAGCATTGTGGGCCATGTCCCAGGCACCTTTATACCCAGTGAACCCATACACACGGCTGCCCTCTGTTCTGAGTCAATCACTTGCCTGTGCACATTTACTTCAGGGGTCCGCCCCCCAGCCTTGGGGTTAAAGGCCTTAGCTGGGCGTTCAAGGTGTTGGGCAGCGTGGACTCAGGCTCACTCCCTGGCCCAGGGCCACACTGTTCCTGTCTTTGTTCCTCCTTTTCTAATGCTGACCGTGTTCTCTCCTCTTGTGTCAACAAACGTTTATTGAGTACCTGTGATATGCCGGCCACTGATCACATGGCAGTGGGCACAGGTGGGTGGTCTGCCCTTGTGGCATGGTGGAGGTGGCGGGCGCCCCTTCTGGGTTGGATGTACCAAGAGATTCTGCTGTGTAAAGACCCACGTGTGTTCTAGGGGGAATGAGACCACCCATCCAAGGTTTTTTTTTTCTCTAACCTACTTCATAGTGATAGCCGTTCTGTCTTCCACCCTCTGCTGGGTCTGGGGTCTTCATATCTGAATTCAGAGTTCATTCCTCCATTCACTTTTTCAACAAATACTGATTACCCACTATGTCTTGGGCACTGTTCTAGGCTCCGATGATACTGCAGTGAATGGAATAGACAAATCCTTGCCCCTGAGGAGCTGACATTTCAGTGGGGGAGACAGGTGGTAAACAAATACATAATTGTTAGGTGAGAAAAAGCAGGTTAAGGGTGATGGGGAGTGATGAAGGAAGGTGGCATCTGAGCAGGAGGTGTGAAGTCAGGGAGGGGGAGGCTGTGAGGGTATCTGAATGTGCTCCTTATTTTCCCACTGCTACGATATGAATGTGTCCCCCCAAAATTCATATGCTGAAATCCAAACCCCAAGGGTGAATGGTATTAGTCGGTGGGGCCTTTGAGAGGAGCTTAAGTCATGAGGGTGAAGTCCTTATTAGGTTGTTTTAAAAGGTTGATTCTCCTGTAGTGAGTCCAGCATCAGGGAATCCCTGCTTCCTGAATTTGAGAAATATATTTTTGTGTTGATTTTTAAATTTTTCTTTTATTACTGTCATGTAAACGTCTAAGGAACCTGCTCTTATAAACATGTGCCCGTGGGCTTCAGTGACTCTAAAGCCAGGCAGATGAGTGGATTGAATTCTCACAGCATTCAGTTTACAACATTAATTCAGTCTCGTAGATGATATTTGACTGAATTGCCCCTTGCATGGAGAATGTGCTTCTGTGCCAGTGGTGGGTCCTTGAGGTTAGTGTCCCTGTGCCACCGTCTGATGGCCAAGGTCGTCCAAGGCCAATCTCTGACTGAGGAGCCTTTGCTGTGGAGACCAGGAAGTCGCTGGCCCTCCTTGGCTGGGAGTTAAGTCCACCCCAGGCCTTTTCTCCCATCGGCCGTGATCATGAAAATCTTGACTTGGAACTCTAAGAGGGCGTAAGGTGGTTATCCACATCCTTCTGAATATGCTTGTATCGACTTTTTAAGGTTATCTTGGAAGTGAAAACAAGCATTTTTATATTTTCTCCAGAGAAATGTAGTGAGACTTCCAGTCTAGCTGGTTACCCCACTAGTTGGCAGTCGTGATGAGTTCTTTTTTCACAGTTGGGACTCGGAGATCGGTGAACACTGTCCTTTTGTCAGTCCTGTGTCCAGCCTCAGACATTCCTGCTGGGACAGGTGTGCAGTGGACAGGGTGACACACTCGCAATCTTTCAGACCAGAGTTTGTGTTCCTGCTCTGCCTTCACGTACTATGTGCCTTCGGGCTGGTTTCCTACCTTCTCTGGGCCTCCGTTTCCTCTCTCTGTAAAAAGGAGGTTAGTAATACCCACCTCACAGTGTTGGTATAAGAATTAGATGAGCAACGGGTGGGGAAACTCATCGAGTAGGGCCCAAGCATGTAAAAGATGCAGTTATGTTCTGCCGTTAACGATTCTGATTCCAATTCCAGTGTGTGGGTATTTCCTCCACATCAAGCAATTCTCTGACACCAGCAGTATGTCCTCCAATTCAGCTCAATCTGTCACTGTTTACCTGGAGATGGTGTCAGATCCCACAGTTTAAGGGCTCAGTCCTGCAACACCCCTCCCCCCAGCCCCAACTGCAGGTGCCAATCACAAGTCCAGGTTGTCATCTGTTCTTCTTAACCACTGGCTGTAGATCAGAGGTTCCCACGACCTCCTCCTAGCATTGGATTAATTTGCTAGAGCAGCTCACAGAACTCAGAGAAACAGTTTACTTACTAGATTGCTGGATTATTATAAAAGGATAGAATATTATATTATAAAAAGATATAACTCAGGAACAGCTGGATGGAAGAGACGCACAAGGCAAGGTGTGGGGAAGGGGCGGAGCCTCTATGCCCTCTCTTCCGGAACCTCCACGTGTTCACCTGTCCGCTTGGGCTTTTGCGGAGGCTTCATTACATAGGCATGATTGATTAAATCATCGGCCACTGGCAGCTGATTCAGCCTCCAGCTCCTCTCCCTTCCCCAGGGTGGGGTGTGGGGAGGGGGTGGTGAGACTGAAAGCTCCAACCCTCTAATCCCAGGGCTGTTTCTCCTGGCAACCAGCCCCCATCCTCAGGCTCCCCCAAGTCATCCTATTAACATAACAAAAAGACCTTTATGCTCTCATCACTTGGGAAACTGAAATTTTAGGAACTCTGTGCTAAGAATGGGGTCAAAGGCAAAATATATATTTCTTATTCTAAATGACAGTATCACATCCTTCGATCCAGTGTAACCAATCTCTCTGGGGGATGTCCAGGAAAGTGCCTGGGAGGACTCGGCCTGTGGGAGGGACCTGGAACATTCTGGGTGGGGTTGTGCATCGGTCACTTGGGAGCCCATCAGTGGTGTGGACGTGCAAAGAGCTTGATTCAGCTTCTGTTCTGTGAGGCTGGGCCTCTGGGCCTCATAAGCCCCACAGGTGCCTCCCGTACCCAACAAGCTTGGACGCCTTGCCTTGGCCTGAGACCGGCCTCCCCATTCAGCTGGGCCTGGCTGAGATCTTGGTAAACAAAACTGTCAGAGCTGAGCTGAGCAATTGTGTCCGCTTATTTATTTTGCTTAGCACGCAGCACTTTTGCAGGCTGCTTTCAAGTGTTCTGAACACTGGCCAGAATTACCAAGGTCTTTAGGTTCTTCAACATGCCCTGGCTGCCCAGCCCCAGTCCTTTCCCGGGCCCCTTGGGACAAGCCACCTTCTCTGAGATAGAATGGGAGGTGTTGGAGCAGAACCCTCAGGTGTTCTGAGCCGGCCGTGGTCCTGAGCGTGCCGAGGGTCAGCTGCCATTACTGTCACCCCTCCTGGGAGACCCTGTACAGCTGTGGGGAGGGTGTAACCACCAAGTACCTTCCGTCTGTCCCCTCTGCTGTCCTCACTGGCACGTCTCTCTGGTGCTTACTGTCACCCTTGTGCTTTTCCCAAGCCTCTTCCGGAGGAGCCCGATAGGCGAAATATTATCTGAAGGCGCCTGCTGGCAGGTCCCGAGGGGCCTGGAGCAAGTGGACCAGGTGCTCACAGGGACGGGAAGTGACAGAGCCGTCAGAGCTCATCGGAGTTCTGAGCAGAGGAAGAAGACCCGTTTGTTAGATTTCAGCAGACTTGGGGACTGAAAACAGCTGCATTTGATGGCTTGGGGCGTCTCGTCTCCCACCCGAGGATGCACATGGCTCCAGCAGGAGCCGTCTTCCTCCTCCCCAGTCCGGTCACAGGCACGTGATGCACAAGCGGCTGCTAGACCTTCCCCCAGAGTCAGCAGTGAGCGAGTCCCCAGCCTGGGGAGCACCACTAAACTCACTTCGGGGTTCCAAATGGGACAGTCTTCAAACAAGGTTTTCGTGGCTGCTTGGGTTTAGGACTGATTCACAGCTCCTGGGTGAAACATTTCTCCCTCTGTTCTCCAAACACTAGGGAAGGATCGAATCATATTTGTGACCAAAGAAGACCATGAAACTCCAAGCAGTGCGGAGCTGGTGGCCGATGACCCCAATGATCCTTACGAGGAGCACGGTGAGTGCCGGGCGGGGGTGGGAGTCCAACGTCCCTGGCCGCGGCTGGGTTTCCAGGTGTCTGCCTTGGACACCACTGCTGCTGGGACACTGAATGCAGCTCCGTCAGGTGTGAGGGGCTGTGTGCTTGCCAGTCCTCATTCCCACGCGCTTCCCTGGCCATCAGGCTGAACCTAGGAGTTTCTTCTTTCTTCTACCTCTCTTTCTTCTGAGTTCTTGAATGGTTTTCCGTTTTTACAAGAACGGAGCGCAGTGCTCTGGCACGTCACTTGCTTTTTCCTGCCCACCATGCCTTGGACATCTTCCAGCCTCGCTTTTACCAGCCCTCACACTGTGCTGAGCTGAGAGCAGCTGAGGAGCGGGAGGGGCTTGAGGAGAAGGTCCGTGGCGCAGGGGGTCCTGACCATCTGTGTGAAAGGAGGAGACCAGCACCTTGACTCCTTCAAGTGTTTGGGCTTTCAAAGCTTCTCAGTAACCATCCGAGCGGTTACTTCCGCTTTGGATTAAACGGTTTCCCTGTGTAGTTCTTGGAGCACAGGCACAGCCACAGCACTGGGAGGCGGCTTAGGACACAGAGCAGTGCTGCACACGGAGAGAGTCGCTTGATGGTGACCTTTCCGACTGAGCCGGGAATGCTGGGTTTGTGCCGGGCATTTGAACCCCATCCCGAGGGAGTGGCAGGTCCACCGGTGAGTGCTGGCCAGGCAGTGGTTCATGTTACCGTTATGCCTATGAGGGCTGGTCTTGGTTTTGCTTTTTCTGAAACCTCAGGCAGCAGCTCTCACACTTCCTTGCTCACCTTCCTGTCCCAGGACTGATCCTGCCCAATGGAGACATCAACTGGAACTGCCCGTGCCTGGGGGGCATGGCCAGCGGCCCGTGTGGGGAACAGTTCAAGGCGGCCTTTTCCTGCTTCCACTACAGCACAGAGGATGTCAAGGGGTCGGACTGTATAGACCAGTTCCGGGCCATGCAGGAGTGCATGCAGAAGTACCCGGACCTCTATCCCCAGGAGGAGGAGGAGAAGCCAGCGGATCAATTAGAGGAAACGGCTGTCTCTGAAGCCACCACAACCAAAGAAGAGGAGGGGTCTAGCTAATGAGAGCCTTGGGCACTGGGCTCCAGCCTCCTTCAGAGAGGATGAACCTCTCCAAGAAAGTATCTCTCCCTCTGTAGTTCTGTGCACTGTAATGTACAAAATAACTTATTGAGTTGATCAGGGGTCTTGGTCCCTTGACATGTACACTGAAATATGGGTTGTATGTACGTGTGTCTCACATAACCTGTCAGTGAATGTAGCTGCCACTTTTTTTTTTTTTTTGCGGTACGTGGGCCTCTCACTGCTGTGGCCTCTTCCATTGCGGAGCACAGGCTCCGGACGTGCAGGCTCAGCGGCCATGGCTCACGGGCCCAGCCGCTCCGCAGCATGTGGGATCTTCCCGGACCGGGGCACAAACCCATGTCCCCTGCATCGGCAGGCGGACTCTCAACCACTGCCACCAGGGAAGCCCTAGCTGCCACTTTTGAATGCTCAGATTGTCCTGAATTTTGCCATTTTGAAATAATGTGCTGAATAATCTCAGCAACCAAAAATCTTTATCTGGGAGTGTCTCTTGTGAGTGAGCTGATTTATTCTGATTCATTGTATCCCTTTTAGTAGATTGTATACCCAGTTGGAAAGTGAAATAGAAACAAACATCTTCCTTTAAAAATGCTGGGGGGGGGGCATTCCTTATAGAAGAGGTGGGATGATCAGACCTTGAGTATTTGACGAAGCACTATGCTTCATTTCTGATATATTTTGGTTTCCAGTTTGCATTGAGCTCCAGGTTTTCTACCCTCTGAGTGACCCCCTTTGTAAGTGAAGAGAAAGGCTGTTTTTTTCTCTTGTTATCCCAAAAGCCCTGCTTTGGGGTCTGTGTTCACACTGGCTCTGTCTCAGCCTGTTCAGATGCAATGGTCTTGAGAGGTGGGGACCTAATTATTACCAAAGTAGCACCTGACAGAGGAAACAGTGTCAATTAAAAGGAAAACATGATTTTTGTCTGATTTTTGAGTGGGTTTTAATTTGCTTTTCCTAATTAAAAATGTTGTGATATAAGGAAATATAAATTATGAAAAATTCAATTGAAATTCTCCTTTGAAGATACTGGCACATCACTCTGAATCTGTTAAAATTTTCTGTGTTGCATCCATACGGAGCTCACTGATTCTGTCCGTGAGCAGATGCCTTCACACAGGCGTCGCTGTCAACATTAACGTGTTGTATTTGTTAGAAATGAGTCCCAGGCCACACTGCCCAGGGGACATGAAGCATGAGCACAGGAGGCTGCCTTCCACCCCAGAGAGTGAGCTGTTGGCTCTCTGAAGCCTGGAGGCCTGGCTCAGGGTGAGGAGTGTGGTTCTGAGTCTGGGGTCAGGAAGCTGGAGCCACCAGCTTTGGAAGCCGTGCAGCCTGGAGGAGATCTGGGACTTCTTTGAGCTGCAGGCAGAGCCTTGCATGTTTAACAAACATACTTTTTCAGGAAACGTTTTGATCAAGATGTCACTGACCTGTGACTAGTCCTGGATCCCATTCATTTGATACATTCAGGGAACCTCTACCATCCATGTGCTAGGGACACGGGAAGGTGACTTATCCGGCCTCTGCTTGTATGAAGCTACAGTCCAGCCAGGGGTCAGCATTTACTAGAAGGCAAGAAGAATCAGAAAAGCAGATCCCAGGGGCAAGGACAGGATGGCAGAGTAGAAGGACCTGAGCTCACCGCCTCTCATGAAAACACCAAAATCACAACTAACTGCTGAACAATCATAGACAAAAAAGGACTAGAACCTACCAAAAAAGATATTCTACTTCCAAAGACAAGAAGCCACAACGAGAGGGTAGGAGGGGTGCATTCGTGATACAATCAAACCCCATACCCGCCAGGTGGGCAACCCACAAACTGGAAAATAATTATATTGCAGAGGTTCTCCCACAGGAGTGAGAGTTCTGAGCCCCAAGTCAGGCTCCCCAGTCTGGGGGTCTGGCATCAGGATGAGGAGACCCCAGAGCATTTGGCTTTGAAGGCCAGCGGGACTTGATCGCAGGAGCTCCACAGGACTGGGGATAACAGAAATGCCACTCTTGGAGGATACACACAAGGTCTTGTGTGCACCAGGACCCAGGGGAAAAAGCAGTGACTTCATAGGATCCTGGACCAGACCTACCTGCTGGTCTTGGAGGGTCTCCTGGGGAGGTGGGAGGCAGCTGTAGCCACTGTAACTCACTTGGGGACAAGGACACTGGTGACGGAGGTTCTGGGGCATACTCATTGTCGTGAGCTGTCCTGGAGGTCACCACTTTGGCACTGAGACCTGGCCCCAACCATCAGCCCTTTGGCTCCAGTGCTGGGATGCCTCAGGCCAAACAACCAACAGGGCAGGAACATAGCCCCACCCATCAGCAGATAGGCTGCTTAAAGCCTTCCTGAGCCTGTAGCCACCTCTAAACACACCCCTTGATATGGCCCTGCCCACCAGAGGCAAAAGACCCAGCTCCACCCACCAGTGGGCAGGCACCAGTCCCTCCCACAAGGAATCCTGAACAAGCCTCTAAGACCAGCCTCACCCACCAGGGGACAGACACCAGAAGCAAGAGGAACTACAATCCTGCAGCCTGTGGGACTGCAAACACAGAAAGTGAGACAAAAAGAGGTGGCAGAGGAATATTGTTCCAGAGGAAATAACAAGATAACCCCCCAGAAGAACAACTAAGTGAAATGGAGATAGGCAACCTACCCAAAAAAGAATTCACAGTAATGATAGTAAAGATGATCCAAAATCACGGAAAAAGAATGGAGGCACCAACTGAGAAGATAGAAGAAATGTTTAACAAAGAGCTAGAAGATATAAAAAACAGAGTTGAACAATAAAATAACTGAAATGAAAAAATACACTAGAAGGAATCGATAGCAGAATAAATGAAGCAGAAGAATGGAAGGGAGCTGGAAGACAGAATGGTGGAAATCACTGCCACAAAAGAGAATAAAGAAAAAAAGAATGAAAAGAAATGAGGACTGTTTAAGATACCTCTGGGACAACATTAAATATACCAACATTCACATTGTAAGGGTCCCAGGAGAATATAGAGAGAAAGGGCCTGAGAAAATATTTAAAGAGATAATAGCTGTAAACTTCCCTAACATGGGAAAGGAAACAGTCACCCAAATCCAGGAAGCACAGAGTCCCATACAGGATAAACCCAAAGAGGAACATGCTGAGGCACATATTAATCAAATGGACAAAATTTAAAGACAAACAAAATATTACAAGCAAGAAGGGAAATGCAACAAATAACATACAAGGGAATCCCCGTAATGTTATCAGCTGATTTTTCAGCAGAAACTCTGCAGGCCAGAAGGGAGTGGCACAATATATTTAAAGTGATAAAAGGCAAAAACCTACAACCAAGAATACTCTACCCAGCAAGGCTCTCATTCAAATTTGATGAATAAATCAAAAGCTTTACAGACAAGGAAAAGCTAAGAGAACTCAGCACCACCAAATCAGCTTCACAACAAATGCTAAAGGAACTTCTATAGGCAGAAAAGAAAAGCCTACAACTAGAAACAAAATTACAAATGGGAAAGCTCACTGGTAAAGGCAAACATACAGTAAAGGTAGGAAATCATCCACACACAAATATGATATCAAAACCAGCCGGAGAGTACAAATGTAAGATATTGGAAATGCATTTGAAATGAAGAGACCAGCAACTTAATCTTGAATATATATAGACTGCTATATCAAAACCTCATGATAACTGCAAACCAAAAGTCTACAATAGATAGACAAAAAAGAAAAAGGAATCCAAACACAACACTAAAGACAGTCATCAAATCACAGGAGGAGAGAACAAAAGAGGAAGGGAAGAAAAAAGACCTACAAAAACAAATCCAAAACAGTTAACAAAATGGCAGTAAGAATATACATATTGGTAATTAGCTCAAATGTAAATGGATTAAATGCTCCAACCAAAAGACACAGACTGGCTGAATGGATACAAAAACAAGACCCATATATATGCTGTTCACAAGAGACCCACTTCAGATCTAGGGACACATACAGACTGGAAGTGAGAGCGTGGAAAAAATATATTCCATGAGAATGAAAATCAAAAGAAAGCAGGAGTAGCAATACTCATATCAGACATACAGACTTTAAAATAAAGACTGTTACAAGACACAAAGAAGGACACTACATAATGAGGAATCCAAGAGGAAGATATAACAATTGTAAATATATATGCACCCAACAAAGGAGCACCTCAACATATAAGGCAAATGCTAACAGCCGTAAAAGGAGAAATTGACAGTAACACAGTAATACTGGGGGACTTTAACACCCCACTTACATCAATGGACAGATCATCCAGACAGAAAATCAATAAGGAAACAGGCCTTAAATAACACATTAGGCCAGATGGACTTAATTGATATTTATAGAGCATTCCATCCAAAAGCAGCAGAACACACATTCTTTTCAAATGCATATGGAACATTCTCCAGGATAGATCACATGCTGGGCCATAAAGCAAGCCTCACTAAATTTAAGAAAACTGAAATCATATCAAGCATCTTTTCCAATCACAACACTATGAGATTAGAAATCAACTACAAGAAAAAAACTGTAAAAACCACAAACACACGGAGGCTAAACAATATGCTACTAAACAACCAATGGATCACTAAATAAGTCAAAGAAGAAATAAAAAAATACCTAGAGACAAATGAAAATGAAAACACAACTATCCAAAATCTATGGGATGCAGCAAAATCAATTCTAAGAGGGAAGTTTACAGCAATACAGTCTTACTTCAGGAAACAAGAAAAATCTGAAATAAACAACCTAAACTTACACCTAAAGCAGTTAGAGAAAGAAGAACAAACAAAACCCAGTTAGTAGAAGGAAGGAAATCCTAAAGATCAGAACACAAATAAATGAAATAGAGATGAAGAAAACAATAGAAAAGATCAATGAAATCAAAAGCTGGTTCTTTGAAAAGATAAACAAAATTTAGCCAGACTCATTAAGAAAAAAAGGGAGAGAGCTAAAATCAATAAAATTAGAAATGAAAAGGGAGAAGTTACAATGGACACTACAGAAACACAAGCAACTATATGCCAATAAAATGGACAACCTAGAAGAAACGGACAAATTCTTAGAAAGGTACAGTCTTCCAAAACTGAACCAGGAAGAAATAGAAAATATAAACAGACTAATCACAAGCACTGAAATTGAAACTGTGATTTAAAAACTCCTAATGAGGGCCTCCCTGGTGGCGCAGTGGTTGAGAGTCCGCCTGCTGATGCAGGGGATACGGGTTCGTGCCCCGGTCTGGGAGGATCCCATATGCCGCGGAGCGGCTGGGCCCGTGAGCCATGGCTGCTGAGCCTGCGCGTCCGGAGCCTGTGCTCCGCAACGGGAGAGGCCACAACAGTGAGAGGCCCGCGTACCACAAAAAAAAAAAAAAAAAAAAAAAACTCCTAATGAACAAAAGTCCAGGACCAGATGGCTTCACAGGTGAATTCTATCAAACATTTACAGAAAAGTTAACACCTATCCTTCTGAAACTATTTCAAAAAATTGCAGAGGAAGTAACATTCCCAAACTCATTCTATAAGGCCACCATCACCCTGATACGAAAACCAGACAAAGATACCACAAGAAAAGAAAATTACAGGCCAATAACACTGATGAACATAGACGCAAAAATCCTCAAAAAAATACTAGCAAATCGAATCCAACAATACATTAAAAGGATCATACACCATGATCAAGTGGGATTTAACTCAGGGATGCAAGGGTTTTTCAACATACGCAAATCAATCAGTGCGTTACAGCATATTAACAAATTGAAGAATAAAAACCATATGATAATCTCAATGGATGCAGAAAAAGCTTTTGACAAAATTCAACACTCATTTATGATAAAAAAAAAAAACCTCTCCAGGAAGTGGGCATAGAGGGAACGTACCTCAACATAATAAAAGTCATATATGACAAACCCACAGCTAACATCGTACTTAATGGTGAAAAACTGAAAGCATTTACTCTAAGATCAGGAACAAGCCAAGGATGCCACTCTCTCTACTTTCATTCAAAATAGTTTTGGAAGTCCTAGCCACGGCAATCAGAGAAGAAAAAGAAATAAAAGGAATCCAAATCAGAAAAGAAGAAGTAAAATTGTCACTGTTTGCAAATGACATGATACATATAAATAGAAAATCCTATACATAGAAAATCCTAAAGATGTTATCAGAAAACTACTAGAGCTCACCAATGAATTCAGTAAAGTTGCAGGATACAAAATTAATGTACAGAAATCTGTTGCATTTCTATACAATAACAACGAAAGATCAAGAAGAGAATTTAAGGAAATAATCCCATTTACCATCACATCAAAAAGAATAAAATACCCAGGAATAAGCCTACCTAAGGAGGCCAAAGACCTGTACTCTGAAAACTATAAGACACTGATGAAAGAAATCGAAGATGACACAAACACATGGAAAGATATACCATATTCTTGGATTGGAAGAATCAATATCATCAAAATGACTGTACTACCCAAGGTAATCTACAGATTCAATGCAATGCCTATCAAATTACCAATGGCATTTTTTGCAGATCTAGAACAAAAAATCTTTAAATTTTTATGGAAACAAAAAAGATCCCAAACAGCCAAAGCAATCTTGAGAAAGAAAAATGGAGCTGGAGGAATCAGGCTCCCTGACTTCAGACTATACAATAAAGCTACAGTAATCAAAACAGTATGGTACTGGCACAAAGACAGACTTACAGATCAATGGAACAGGATAGAAAGCCCAGAAATAAACCCACACACCTATAGTTAATTAATCTACATCAAAGGAGGCAAGAATATACAATGGAGAAAACACAGTGTCTTTAATAAGTGGCGCTGGGAAAACTGGACAGCTACATGTAAAAGAAGGAAACTAGAACATTCCCTAACACCATACACAAAAATAAACTCAAAATGGATTAAAGACTTAAATGTAAGACCGGATACTATAAAACTCTTAGAGGAAAACATAGGACACTTTTTGACATAAATCGCAGCAATTTTTTTTTGGATCCACTTCCTAGAGTAATGAAAATAAAAACAAAAGTAAACAAATGGGACCTAATTAAACTTAAAAACTTTTGCACAGCAAAGGAAACCATAAACAAAAAGAAAAGAAAACCCACAGAATGGGAGAAAATATCTGCAAACAATGCAACTGACAAGGAATTAATCTCCAAAATATACAAACATGCAGCTCAATATCAAAAAAACCCCAAAAACCAAAAAACAAACAACCTAATCAGAAAAAGGGCAGAAGATCTAAATAGACATTTCTCCAAAGAAGACATACAGATGGCCAAAAAGCACATGAAAAGATGCTCAACATCACTAATTATTAGATAAATGCAAATCAAAATTACAATGAGGTATCACCTCACACTGGTCAGTATGGCCATCATCAAAAAGTCTACAAACAATAAATGCTGGAGAGAGCGTGGATAAAAGGGAACCCTCCTACACTGTAGGTGAGGATGTAAATTGGTACACCCATGGTGGAGAACAGTATAGAGGTTCCTTTAAAAACTAAAAATAGAGCTACCATATGATGCGACAATCTCACTTCTGGGCATATATGTGGAGAAAACCATACTTCAAAATATACAGGCACCCCAGTGTTCACTGCAGCACAATGTACAATAGCCAAGACATGGAAACAACCTAAATGCCCATCGACAGATGAATGGATAAAGAAGATGTGGTACATATATACAATGGAATATTAGCCATAAAAAAGAATGAAATAATGCTATCTGCAGCACATGGATAGACCTAGAGATTATCATACTAAGTGAAGTAAGTCAGAGAGACAAAGAGAAGACAAATAGCATATGATATCACTTATGCATGGAATCTTTAAAAAATGATACAAATCAACTTATTTACAAAACAGAAAGAGACTCACAGACTTAGAGAACAAACTTATGGTTACCAAAGGGGAAAGGTGGTGGTGGGGTATAAATTAGGAAGTTGGGTTTAACATATACACACTACTATATATAGAATAATCAACAAGGACCTACTGTATAGCACAGGGAACTCTACTCAATACACTGTAATAACCTATATGGGAAAAGAATCTGAAAAATAAGTTATATGTATATGTATAACTAAATCACTTTGCTGTACACCTGAAATTAACACAACATTGTAAATCAACTATACTTCAATATGAAATAAAAATTTTTAAAAAAAACAAGCAGGAGGAATGTTTGCACAATGGCTCTGGATCCCAGGGCAGACCATTTTCTTCCAGCCATGTCTGAACGAAACTGTCTCTGCCCCAGTCCACTTGGTTAGAGGAAAGATTCCATCCTTTCCGCTTTTCAGAGGGAAAACACCATGGTGATAAGAGGGTGGGTGGGGGTTGGATGGTTCATTTCTGAACTGTCATGTATTTTTATAAGCAATAAACCTTCAACAGGCTCCAGAGAAAGAGACATGCCGAGGTGATGGTTTCTAGAGAACGGCAGCTCAAGATCACTCTGACTTGGAAGTGCCAGCTCCCCAGTGTTTTGTGTCAGTTTTGTTATTGTGTGACGCAGGCAAGTACACCAGCCAGGCTTCTTAGCAGGATGCTGAATTTTAAGTCCTCAGGAAGTTCTGTGACAGCACAGATTTTAACTTAGTAATAATATTTTTAGTAACCCATAGTGTCTTAAACACCTAGAAAGTAGAGACCGTATGTAAAAGGTTCCTCACTCACCTGGAAGAAGCAAAGAAAAGTCATGTGTGTCTGCATAGTTTCACCAGTAACTTTCAGGATCCACTGGGCCTGGGAAGCTTCTGGAAAACACCTGTCAGTGTGATAAGCAGACAGACTTTGCTCACCTGAAGAGTGGAGAAAAGGGGCACTTAGTTCATCCAAACAGGGCAGGAAGAAGACAGAGTAGGGGCACCTATGAGCTGGAACCTGAATCATTCTACTTTCCTACACGTGTGGAACTTTCCGTAGTAAAACGTTAAAAAGCATATGCTAAGCAACAGTATCTAACTATGTCTCATTGCCTCACGCCGGTGGAGGCTCAGAGCTGCGCTGCTCTGTCCCACACGGTGGCTACAGTGTCTGTGTGAGGCTCGGCGGTAATTAACACTCCACGCTTCAACTCAAGGCTGATGGGAGAAGTGGTTTAAAAGGATACTGATCAAGTTGACATCCCTCTTGTTCCCATTCCTGTCCTCTGCATCTTCCAGAGGTTACTTATAATTTAGTCTATCCTTCCACTCTATATTTTTCTGATTTTTAAAAAATTGTGGTAAAATATACATAATATAAAATTTATCATTTTAACCTTTTTCAAGTCTGTGGCATTACGTACACTCACACTGTGTAGCCGACACCACTATTCATCTCCAAGACTGTTTCATCTTCCCAAACTGAAACCCTGGCCCCATTAAACACCAGCTCCCCTCCCACCACCTCCTACTCTCTGTCTCTAACTTTGACTCCTCTAGAGACCTCGTATGAGTGGGATCCCTCAGTATTTGTCTTTCTGTTCTTGGCTTATTTCACTTGGCATGAAGTCCTCAAGCTTCATCCATGTTGTCATGTGGACACTTGCGTTGTTCCCACCTTTCAACTACTGTGAACGATGCTGCCATGAACATGGCTGCACACTGTCCAATCTATTTCTTTTTCAATTATTTATTTATTTATTTATTTAATTTTGGCTGCATTGGGTTTTCATTGCCGCACGAGGGCTTTCTCTAGTTGCAGCCAGCAGGGGCTACTCTTCGTTGCGGCGCGCGGGCTTCTCATTGCAGTGGCTGCTCTTGTTGTGGAGCATGGGCTCTAGGCTTCAGTAGTTGTGACACGCGGGCTCAATAGTTGTGGCTCGCAGGCTCTAGATAGAGCGCAGGCTCAGTAGTTGTGGCGCACGGGCTTAGTTGCTCTGCGGCATGTGGGATCTTCCTGGACCAGGGCTCGAACCTGTGTCCCCTGCATTGGCAGGCGGATTCTTAACCACTGCGCCACCAGGGAAGTCCCTGTCCAACCTTTTTTTTTTTTTTTTTTTTTTTTTGGCGGTACGCAGTCTTCTCACTGTTGTGGCCTCTCCCGTTGCGGAGCACAGGCTCCGGACGCGCAGGCTCAGCGGCCATGGCTCACGGGCCCAGCCACTCCGTGGCATATGGGATCTTCCCGGACCGGGACACGAACCCGTGTCCCCTGAATCGGCAGGTGGACTCTCAACCACTGTGCCACAGGGAAGCCCTGTCCAATCTATTTTTAACACATCTGTCACCAATATTAAATTTTAAAAAATCTGACATAGTAACATGCTAGACACAATCAATGTTCTATAGCCAGCTCTTGTCATTCATGTTATTTGTGAAGTTTATGTAGTGCTAGGTCATTTTGAGTAATGTATGGCATTCTTACAACATGATGTAAGTATATCTTATTTTATTACTTTAAAAATTATATTTATTTATTCTCTTGATGGCTTTAGGTAGTTTCTAACTTATTTCTAACCTACTGAAAGTAATGCTGGTGGGAGAAACCTTGTATATTCTCCCTGTGCACAGACACCTACGCTGGGGAACAGATCTAGAAAGAGAATTACTCAGCAGAATGTGCACATTTTATTTGATTTTCTGAATTTCCCTCTAAAGGGAAATTTCGTGGATATTTACATATGTCAAAACATCAATTTGCATACTTTAAATGTGTGCAGTTTCTGGTATGTCAATCATAACTTAATAAAGCTATTTTTTAAAAAAAGATATTTTCTCCTAGGAAAGAAAAAAAGCAGGCAGAGATAAATCAAGAATAAGTAGATATGGAAAAAATGGAAAACTTAGAAAAAGATCATCGAAAGGAAAAATTCCTCAAAAGTTGAGAATAGGTTTAAACTGGTCATATGACCAATGGCCAATGCTTTAATCAATCATTCCTACATGATGGAACCTTCATAAAATTTCCTAAATGGTGGAGTTTGGGGAGGCTTCCAGATTGGTGAGCACATCCATGTGCCAGGAGGGTGATGCACCCCAACTCCCTAGGGACCAAAACTTCTGTGCTCAAGACTCTTCTAGACCCTATGCACCTCTTTGGCTTTTCACTCATATCATTTATAATATCCTTTATAACAAACCTGTAATAAGTTTTTTAAAAAGTTTAAACCAGTCGCAATAGAAGGGAATAAACTTGAAGATGGTGCTTAACCAAAATGCAGCACAGTCATATACAGAGACCTTTTAAAAAAGAACTACTATTAGATACTGAAAATAAATTGGGCAATTTCAGTAAGTCTAATATGGACCCAAAACAGAGTAGAGAAAAACAAATTGGGAGAAATATCCAGAGACAATTGCTGAGGATTGCCCAGAAAGGAAGAAAGACTTTGTCCTCAGGTAGAAATTGCACACAAGTAGAGAAGCCACAGATAAAGTCAAGGATAAAGAAAAAAACCTCAAATATCTACCTGGGAAAGAGAATTTGCTGAAAATGAGTAATAGTAAAAAAAAAAGACAGTGGGTTTCTCATCAGGAAACTAGATGACAGAAAATAAATTTAGAATACCTTGGAAATGCAGAGGGATCATCGTTGGTCCCTCAGTAGAATCCATATGCAATTAAACTATGGTGGGGGAAGCGCAAGAGTATTTGCAAATATACAAACAATGTGAAATCTTATCACTTAAGAGCCTTATTGAAAATTAAAAAACAAATTCTAAAGGAAAAATGTTCAACAAGAATAAAAATCCATGCAGTCAGAATCAGCTTCTCAGCCTCCGTGTAAGTATGCCAACTACTTGGCTATGGTTTCGAGCTGGTGGCAGCACAAACCAGCAGTGCGGTGAGTCATGAGGCCCCTCCAGGCCCAGGTCGTCCGATGGGACGAGGTGTGTGGGGACCAGACAACGTCCATCTGGGCTTGCTGCATCCTCACCGGTCAACGCTGCACAGTGGGGCAGGCCAATCTCACAGCCACAGGCGTGATCGCTGTGGCCCTGGCGGCTTGACTGCTTGGCGGTGGGGAATGCAGAATGACAGGTGACCGTAAGTACAGTCACGCACTGATGCAATTTGTAGCTATGATTCTGGGTACCTGGCACAGGCTTTCTCTTCTGGTAGGCTTTATTTTCCATTCTAACTGATAATAAAATAAAAAATAGTTTGTGTTTCTGTGGCAGTACCAACAACCACCTTTACCACCTGCCACATGCAATCCATTATTCTCCTCTCTCTCATCGTGAAGCCTGGAAGGACCAGTTCATCTTTCCAGGCTCCAGGTCCTCACGTGGGTACCAGGCACCATGCTAACAGGGTGCGGGGAGCCGCATTAGGAAGCACCCTGAGGGTCTTACTAAGACAGTCAGGTGGCAGGAGGTAAATCCTGTAACAGTTCGGTGGCAAATGGTCGGAGTCTAAGAGTCCCAAAGTCCGGAGCACGTGGGATGTTCACCTGAGAGGGACGCGCTGCATTTTGTACCACCCATAGCAGAGAAAGAGACACAGTCTTGAGGGGCCTCTCAGGATCTTGAAGGCAACACATCTCACTTTGGGACATCATCCATTTACTAGGTGATCCATGAGGTGGCCAGTTTGGAGTGGGACTTGGGGCAGGACGTCTCTGCAACAGGAAGAGCTGCCCCCACAGAGCCAGCTGTAGGAGAGGCATCCGTGGCAGACAGACTGCTGTGGGTTCCAGTGGTCGACCACGCACTGGAATCAGCGTGCTGACCAGAGGGAGTGAGCCTTTCCCCGCTGAGCCCTTTTCTCCATTTTAAAAGTTATCCCTGCTGCCTATGAACACTGGGAGTGACTAAACACCTGGTCAAGGGGCAGCAAGCAAACTGAACTTCTTGTCACGAACTGGGTACGATGGGATCCACAGAACCACGACACTGCACGTAAAAGAAATATCAGTTGATTTGGCACATACAAGTTTGGGCCCAAGTCCTTTTGAAAGGCACAAATAAACCTGATGGGCTGGGAGCTCAGACAATCATGGTTCTTTATCTACCGCTTTACCTTCTCTCCCTCAATTCACATGTACATTCGGGAGTTCCCAATGACCAGCTAAGAGTAAAGGAAAAAAGCCAGAGCATGATTTATAGAAAGATTTTCATGGTTTGGCAGTGCCAGCTGGAGGTGACCAGTTGTACACCCTCACACAGGAGCGGCCTCTGAAAGAGAGTGGTGAAGAGGGTGTACAACTCCCAGTGGACAGAACTTGTGTGGTACACCTCGCTGGACACCTTGATGGCCTGAGGGTAGATTTGCAACGATTCATGGGCACTGGCTAATAGTTTGCCATTGTTGATCAAGGTCTTGGAAGAAACAGACTTGGAAAATTGGTGACTAGGAGGTCTTAGGGAGGGTATGAGGGTCAACCTCACAGAATAGGTAGAATATGAAGATAGCCATTACTACACAAATGCCCACCAGAGGCACCTGCACCAGAAGGAACTCTCCAGAATCAGCAGACATGATGACATGTCCTGTGGGTATCACTCAGCTGCTCTCCCAGCCTCCTTCATGTTCGTGACCACACACACAACAGCCAGGGCAGCAGGGGTCGGGGCCCAGCATGGTGGCATCATGATCTGACACTCATCAAGGCTGATCTGGCACCACCTCTGCCATGTGCCCAATCTCCCAACCACAGGGGTTGAGATTGAGTCTTTGATGTGGAAATAGTCCACGGTGACAGGTTGACTATATCGAAACTCTCCTGTCATGGGGGAGGGCAATGGTGTCTCCACTGGAATAGACATTCTGAGTATGGATTTGACTTCCCTGCCCACAGCTTTTCTGCCAGCAAAACCATTCATGAACTTCCAAAACCCTCTGGGCTTGGGATGCTGCCATACAGTCTTGTATCGTATTCCACACATGGAGCTGCGTACCCCAAAGCCAGGATGCAAGATCTTGAATTCAGTGGTGGAGTCAGCTCTACAGAATTACGTGGAGTTGAGGAGAGGAAGGGGTTGTTTCTCAGTGGGAAACTGAGATACCTTTCACCTATAGGTATCTACTATACTCTGACTCACTTTTAACTTCTGTAAAATGGCATAGCCTATGGTTCCCTCTTCAAATCATCTATATTTGGGCCCCATGTCTATGTGGGCACACACTTTCTGGGATGTCCAAAACCACATTCTGCATTTCTACACACGTCTCTAATCCTCACAGGCCTTCATTCAAGATTTCTACAACACCCTTGACATAACCTGCCTGTTAAATTGTGCATCTTTACTTCATGACATTCATCAAACTTATCTTTTATGTTATTTGTGTGAATATTTTATTAATGTCTGGCTCCCATATTAGGCTGTAACCTTTATGAGGGCGGTGACTATGTGTGATTTGCTCATAAATTTATCCTGGTTCCATGGATATATGCATATTCTAAACCATCAAACTGTATGTATTTAATATGTGCAGTTTTGTGTTTATCAATTATACCTCAATAAAGCTGTTAAAAAATGAAAAACAAAATAAAAAACAAATTTGTCCTTGAAAGCCTTCCTCAGCAGCTGGCACATATTAAGGGCTCAAGAATAGTTTTGGATAAATACTTATGTAAATGAAAAAAACATGAAAGACTGAAAACAACATATATTCAGAGTGAGTAGGGAAGTAGGGAAGAAATACAGAGGAATAACTGAGTTATCAGGTTCTGCAAACTACAGAAGTACAGATCAAAGCACGCAGCCCAGAGAAATAATCCAAAGTAGAGTCACGGGGCTCAGAGCTTCTTGGACATACAGCTACAGCTAAGAGTACAACTGACCCTTGAACAACGCTGGGATTCGGGGTGCCAGCTCTCTGTGCAGTTGAAAATCCGCCTCTAATTTATAGTCCACCCTCCCTCCATACCGACAGTTCCTTCATATCAGCGTTCAGCATCTGTGGATTCAACCAACCATGGATCGAATCCTGTAGTACTACAGTATATATTAATACTCATGAAAAAAATCCACGTATAATGGGACCCGCCCAGTTCAAACCCCTGTTGTCCAAGGGTCAGCTGTACTTCTTGGATTCTCATAGCAGAACCAGAAAAGTAGAACACTCCCTTCTTGCCTTTCTGAACTTCCTGAAGTAACTGGTCCAAGGTCATGCTGTTAATGGATAAGATTATTGTGTGGGATAGTGAAAATGAGAAATGATGGTGGTGTTTTTGAGAACCAGAAATTTGGGAAATTTTTGGAAATATTAATCCTTTACCAATCATATGTCCTACAAAGATCTCCCAGTTTGCAACTTGTTTTTTACGCTGTTTATGATGTCTTTTTCCAACTTTAAACTCTTTATTATAGAAAATTTGGAATAAACAAAACCAGAAAGGAGGGTATAATATCAGAAACAAATATGTAAAATTGATGAAGTGTATAGAATAAATATGTAAAATTGTTAAGTATAATAAAACCCTTAGTTCTCAATTTAAATTTTAATTATCAGTAAACTCTTATGTATTTTTCTTTAATAAGATAATTTTAAGTTTTTCCATAGAAAATGCCTAGAAATAACTACAAACTCAATAGTAATAAATTTTCTAGCACCCAGATTGTGGTCTGTAGAAACAGTTTTTCCTAAATGTGTCAGGGATTTTTTGGAGAAATGGCTGACTTCAAGTCTGGGGAGGAAATGCACAAGACAGACCTGGAAGCTCTGACATGAGGAAGGTGGATGCAGCGCTATCAAACACCATGAGGTTCAACGTTCAAGACTTGGGAACCAAAACAAATGGACGCCTGTCTGCCAAAGACAGGACAGTTTGATCATCAGTAAGGATAATGATTGCAATATATTTTTACACACATTAAATATGTTTAAATCTATGAATTCTTTTTTTTTTTTTTTTTTTTTGCGGTACGCAGGCCTCTCACTGTTGTGGCCTCTCCCGTTGTGGAGCACAGGCTCCCGACGCACAGGATCAGCGGCCATGGCTCACGGGCCCAGCCGCTCCGCTGCATATGGGATCCTCCCGGACCGGGGCATGAACCCGCTTCCCCTGCATCGGCAGGCGGACTCTCAACCACTGCACCACCAGGGAAGCCCTATGAATTCTTAATGATACAAAAAATAATTCTTTGGCCCTAAATAGACATTTCTCCAGAGAAGACATACAGCTGGCCAATAGGCACATGAAAAGATGCTCATCATCACTAATTATTAGAGAAATGCAAATCAAAACTACAACGAGGTATCACCTCACACCGGGCAGAATGGCCATCATTAAAAAGTCTACAGGGACTTCCCTGGAGGTCCAGTGGTTAAGACTCTGCACTTCCACTGCAGGGGGCACGGGTTTGACCCCTGCTTGGGGAACTAAGATTCCATATACCACATGGCACGGCCAAAAAAAAAAAAAAAAGTCTACAAATAACAAATGTTGGAGAGGGTGTGGAGAAAAGGGAACCCTCCTATACTGTTGGTGGGAATGTAAATTGGTGCAGTAACTATGGAAAACAGTATGGAGCTTCCTTAAAAAACTAAAAATAGAGCTACCATATGATTCAGCAATCCCACTCCTGGGCACATACCTGGAGAAAACCATACTTCGAAAAGATACATGCATCCTTATGTTCATAGCAGCACTATTCACAATAGCCAAGACATGGAAACAACCTGAATGTCCATTGATAGATGAATGGAAAGAGAAGATATGGTAGTACATATATACAATGGAATATTACTCAGCCATAAAAAAGTATGAAATGACGCCATCTGCAGCAACATGGATGGACCTAGAGATTACCATACTAAGCGAAGTAAGTCAGAAAGAGAAAGACAAATACCACATGATATCACTTATATGTAGAATCTAAAATAGGACACAAATGAACCCATATACGAAACAGAAACAGACTCACAGACATAGAGAACAGACTTGTGGTTCTCAAGGGGGAGAGGGAACGGAAGAGGGAAGGATTGGGAGTTTGGGATTGGCAGATGCAAACTATTGTATATAGGCTATATATGATATATATATATACTTAATATATAATATATTAATATATTATATATATATATATAGCACAGGGAACTATATTCAATATCCTATGATAAACCATAATGGAAAAGAATACGAAAAAGAATATATATATACGTATAACTGAATCACTTGGCTGTACAGCAGAAATTAGCACAAAGTTGTAAATAAACTACACTTCAATAAAATGTTTTATAAGGTTAACTTCATAGGAAAAGAGAAGTTTACTGTGTAAAGCTTAGGCTACTGGTATCACTTGCATTGCAAAAAACTCTTATTTAAAACATTCAATATTAAAAATACGTGTTTTTTCATTTAGCAGCTCAAAAAACCCAATAAGAATATACGTTTAAGCTAGCTTAAAAACTGGCTACTCCACGACTATTTTTTTAATATAAATTTATTTATTTATTTATTTTTTATTTTGGGCTGCATTGGGTCTTTGTTGCTGCATGTGGGCTTTCTCTAGTTGTGGCTCACGGGCTCTAAAGTGCAGGCTCAGCAGTTGTGGTGCATGGACTTAGTTGCTCCGAGGCATGTGGGATCTTCCCAGACCAGGGATTGAACCTGTGTCCCCTGCAATTGGCAGGTGGATTCTTAACCACTGTGCCACCAGGGAAGTCCCTCCACAACTATTTTTTAGCCTAGTATTATGATCAAATGTTGATCATAGTGTTAATGATGTGGTAATCATTAGTTTCTGTAACTTTAATCAAAAACTGAAATATGAGCAATGAAAACTAATGATACAATATGTAAACATTGATGTAATACTGAATTTCCTGATTAAAATGTTAATATATCTGAAATTTTTTTTTTTTTTTTTTTTTTTTTTTTGTGGTACGCGGGCCTCTCACTGTTGTGGCCTTTTCCGTTGCGGAGCACAGGCTCCGGATGCGCAGGCTCAGCAGCCATGGCTCACGGGCCCAGCCGCTCCGCGGCATATGGGATCCTCCCAGACCGGGGCACGAACCCGTATCCCCTGCATCGGCAGGCGGACTCTCAACCACTGCGCCACCAGGGAGGCCCTGAAATATTTTTTTAAAAAAGAATCTTTGGTCACTATAGATAGTGCTAGGAAATAAAGTAAAATGGTGAAAACCAGGACTATCCAAGAGTACTTGGGATGTACAACACCCTCTCAAAATGCAGATCAATAAATCAAGCACAATGTTATATACTTTATTTGGACCGGATTCAAACAAACTGGAAAAAAAAATCTGGAAAATGCAAACATTGGCTACTTGATAATATATCTAATTACTGTTAAATTTGGGGGTGTGATAATGATATTGTGATTATGTTTAAAAGGGGAAGTTCCTATACTAAATAGAAACTTACTGATGAAGTGATATTATTAATGAGATTTGTTTCAGCATAAAATGGGGGGAGTAGTGGGTGTAAGTGAAACAAGATTGGCCCTGAGTTGATGACTAAAGCAGGGTAATGAGCACGTAGCTGATATTATGCTACTCTCTCTGGTTTTGTTTATATTTCAAACTTTGTGTAATAAAAACTTTACAAGTTGAAAGAAGGTACCATAAACAGGGTAAAAACCAAGTTACAAACTGGGAGAAAATACTTGTAGTATAGGGCTTCCCTGGTGGTGCAGAGGTTAAGAATCCATCTGCCAATGCAGGGGACACGGGTTCGAGCCCTGGTCCAGGAAGATCCCACATGCCGTGGAGCAACTAAGCCCATGCACCACAACTGTTGAGCCTGTGCTCTAGAGCCCATGAGCCACAGCAGCTGAGCCCGCGTGCCGCAACAAGAGAAGCCACCGCAATGAGGAGCCCGGGCACCGCAACAAAGAGTAGCCCCCACTCGCCACAACTAGAGAAAGCCTTCGTGCAACAACGAAAACCCAACACAGCCAAAAATAAAAATAAATTAATTAATTAAAAATACTTGTAGTATATAATTGGCTAATGATTAATATACAGAATATCTAATGGACTTCTAATAATAAAACTACAAGCAACCTGATAGGAAAAATTTTGCCACTGGGCAAAAGACATGAACAGGCTATTCAGAGAAAAGGAAATGAGCGTGTTTAATATGCATTTGAAAATATATTTATCTTCATTACTAATCAAGGCAATACAAAATCAAAATAAAATAACATACAATTTCAAGCTCACCAGATTGGAGTAATTTAAAAACTTTGATCACAGTTTAGCTAGAATGAAAACTCTTACATACTGAAGGTGCAGGAGGTAAATTTATAGAACCATTTGGAAAACAGTTTAGCATAAGTGAATATAAATCAACAATGGCATAATTTAGCAACAAGCAAATTCTCTCAGTGGTATTTACCCTAGAGAAAATATTGCACATGTGACCAGGAAACATCTGGAGTCATGTTCAGAGGAGTCTTGTTACATGCACATAGTCAGAGGGTTGGAGAAAGACATCTTGTTGTATTCACGTGATGTCATTCCATGAAGTGCTGATGAACTAAGCTTCACACATCAACAAGGATAACTCTCAAACCAGAAGGCTTAGCATAGGAAGCAAGTCACCAGAAATGGATATAGAATGATGCCACATATATAAACTGTGAACTTAGCAAAATATCTTAATGATATATTCATATACATGTATGGCAAGAACTTTAAACAGAAAAGTAAGGAAAATGATAATAACAACCAAGATAGTGATTCATTTGGGAGAAGTTTTTTGTTTGTTTTTGGTTTTGTTTCAATACATTCAAAGAAAGGTACACAGGGGCTTCAAATATATGAATAAACAAACTCCCATTTTAAAAATAAGCTAAATGGTGGTTTTTAAAAGGTTAATTCTATTTACTATAATAATAATAACAATGACAATTTAACATACCAATTTCCCAAATTTAAAAGGAAGCAGGGATCCCTTGGAATTTATTTTGAAGCATTTTAAGGACATCACAAAATCAGTATTTCTCATGAGACACTATGGCTTAACATAATGTATTAGTCTAAAGAGTTTTTCCCTCATATACACAGTAGTGGTTCTTCTGGTGATAAAGCCGACTAGAGACACAGAAAAACTTCCCAGTACAAATGTGTTACAAGCCACGTATAAAGCAACCTTTATAATGTATAACCGAGTTTACAAAATAGCATGGGAAATCCCTGGAGTTAGAAGGAAGAGGGAGCTGAACCTGGGATCAGGTTCCCCCTTGGGCTGTTTACTGATAAACCCCGGATCTCCACAGCTATGCAGGGACAGGAGACAACGTCATGAATCCACATGGGGAGAGACAGGGTCAAGGATTCCACACAGAGCCAGTGCTCATGAGAACCAATGTCTTGGGCAAAAATTTTGAGTCAGAAAAATCTGGCAAAGGAAGTCACCAATGAAATTTCTCTGCTACTTCCTTGGCTTCTTCAGGGGAACAAAATCTTGCTTCCATGTTGGTTCAGAGTTCACATTTATCCCATGCATAGAGTCCAGAAAAATCTAAACAAAACGTCAATCTGAAAATTCCCCAGATTTGTGCCATGTAATAGGAGGAAGAAAATCCAAATCCCCTCTGGATAAAAACTTCTCACCCAGGATGCTCAGTTTCCCTACGTATTAAAATTTGCCAACAGGAACCCATGATACAAAATTAGACAATGCTAAAAGCAGCCATCAGAAACTACAGTGGAATTATACTTCCATGGATATCAGCTATTGGCTAATAGGTAGAGAAGATACTTTTAAATGTTTAAAGACGTACAAAAGTTAATAAAATATGAACAAAATATATAATTATAAAGTATTACCCAGCAGATTTTTAAAAAAACAACTGACATTATTAGAAAGAAAAATAATAAAATAAATGTAATACACTATTAAGTGGATCTATGAAATAGCAGTTTGCGGGCTTCCCTGGTGGCACAGTGGTTGAGAGTCCGCCTGCCGATGCAGGGGACGCGGGTTCGTGCCCCGGTCCGGGAGGATCCCACATGCCATGAAGCGGCTGGGCCCGTGAGCCATGGCCGCTGAGCCTGCGCGTCCGGAGCCTGTGCTCCGCAACGGAAGAGGCCACGACAGTTAGAGGCCCGCGTACCGCAAAAAAAAAAAAAAAGAAATAGCAGTTTGCACACAGCTGAAGAGAGAATTAGTGAATTAGAATATTAGACTAACTTATTCAGGATGCAGTTTAGAGAATAAAGAGATGGAAAATATAAAAAAGATGATGAGATATAGAGAATAAAATAATAAGGGTTAACAAATACTGAATTGGAGTTTCATAAGTAGTGAGTGGGAGAAAGGAGAACAAGTATTTGAAGAGATAAAGACATAGAACTTGACGTGGATTGGATAAAGGATAATTTACGTGAATTGAGGCTTAACAGGACACATTATATATCAAAATGGATGGAGAAAGACTATCCACACATAGATACATTTTAGTGAAAATACAGAATACTTAACACTAATACAAGAAATTAAAACTAGCCAGGAGTGGAGGGAATTTTCCTAAAGAGGACAATATCCAGAATAACTACATAATTCTCAATATCAACAATGAGGGCCAGAAACCAATAATAATTTCTTCAAAGTGTTGAAAGAAAATACCAGTCCACATAGAATATCTTTCAGGAAGATATATTTCAAGAAAAAGTACAACATGAAGATATTTTTAGACAAAAAGGAAAAATGTACTTTGAATAGAAGTTCACTAAAAGAATTTTCAAGGAATATAATTCAGGAAGAAGGAAAATAATCCCAGAATAAAGGTCTGAGATGAAAAAAGAAATGGAAAGCCAAGAAATTCATAAATATACAAATGAATTCTACTGATGCAGATATAGGGAAAATTATCCTCAATGTACTTCCTAGATTGATCTATCTATCATCTATCTCAAGACTACTCTGTCATGACAGAAGATGTATAATCCCACATTAATCAACTGTTTTTCAGAGAGAAAATTCTGTGAAACATAAAATGGTTTCTAATGAGGGCAGAAACAGTCTTTCCCCAAGATATTTCTATGGCTGTTTTGTTAAACACTGACCTTCCTTCCCCCTTGTGTTTTTGCATAATTTTTAATATTTGTTTCTCAGTACTGATTAGCAAAGGACTGACTGTGCCGTAGCCATTGGTCACAAGCATCTGGATACAGACCAGGATTGGGTCATTTGTCCACATCACGCCTACAGAAAACAAAATGATGAAGTCCACACAGTATATGATCACAAAAGAACTCGAAGGCAGCAGAATTGTCTGAGTAGCCCTTTTTCCTGGGGAGCTTCTTGGAGAAAGGCTTTTGCTGTGAAGATGCTGGGACTGCCACTTATGTCCGTACCGGAAAATCACATGTATCCTTTTGACAGGACCATGAACCCCACGAAGAAGACATCTCTAAATAACATGAGTGTGAAAAATGGGCCCCTGTGGGTGCAGCTCAGGCAAAAAGGAGCAGTGCTCAGTGAAGAACAGAGGTTGACCCAGGTCTCACTGGCTGTGGCCTGTCGTAGAGGAGCGGGTTGCTACAGATGGACACGCTTAGGACCCAAAAGAAGAGAAATAAACCCAGGATGGGACTGGGAGATTTAAGCTGGAAGTTAGCCAACCAGGAGCTGCTAGGGCTGACAGTGGTGGCCTGAAGCACTCTAGCGGCAAGTGGTACAAAGGGAGAGGCCCCTCAGCACCTTGCTAAGGAAGACAAGCACCTTACTGTTGAAGTCATTCTGAATGTCCTGTGCCCCCAAATGTCCAGAGACACGAAGAAGCCCATGGTGAGGAGCATCGCTGTATGTACCACAGCCAAGTGGGTGCCAGTCACGTCAGTGAGCTTGGCCTTGGATCCCACAGGAAAGCTGAAATATGGAGGAAAAGAAGAAAGGCGTTTGCTGAGATCCCAATGCCAGCTTGGGGATAAAAGGCATTTTTTTATAGCAATATAACTGGAATGTTTGTTCATTTTCATGGAAATGTTAAAGCAAATAATGTATTTCTGGAAAGAGAAACAAGAGATTCTGACAACAGCAGCATTGCCATCGACATGCTTCCAATCATCACATCACCCTTTTCAACCTCTACAATCATTATTCTTCACCAAAAAGTAACAATTACCAAAACAATTCTATATAAATATGACATCCTCTTATTCAACACTGAAGTTTCAACTCGTTGCTCACTCCTGCAAGGATATCGTGTTTGTGTATCTCCTGTCCGCCTCGGCGTGGCACTCACATCACAGCTTCTCTGTGAGACTGCAGTACCTGCCTTTAGGGCACAGCCTACCCTATCTAATGGGGAGCTTTGGTTTACTTTTCTATCTCCCCTGCAGGTTCCCCAAGGGCAGAGATGCTGTCTTATGCGTCTTTGGATCCACAGCATTTGGAGCACTGCTGCTTACATAACAATTGTTCACTAAAGCCTGGTGATGTAAATTTTGGACAAGTGGAAACAAGAACCTTCTGGTTAGACAATCCCAACAGGACCACTCTTGTGGTTTATTTAGGGACAAGCAGAACCGTGAGGGATTCCATAGTTTGCACCCTGGACCCACACAGCCTTTGTTTAAACCCAGAGTCCGCCCCTCACTAGCTGGGTGAGCATGGTCACTCACTTAACTACTTTGATCTCAGTTAACAACCTGAGTAGAAGGGGGATAACGGCAGTACCTGCAGCACAGTATTGTTGGAGAAATGCCTAAGTCAATCTATGAACAGCATTTAGAAAATGCCTGACATACGACACACTAAAAAGTGCTCGTTACTGATTATTTATTGCCACCTAACATCGGCTTGAGAGAGCGAACGGCATGTATGGAGGATTTCATTGCTGAGAGAAGAAAGGACAGCACTGGCCTCCTTGACAGACTTTCACCCTTGGATGCTGGCAGTATTCTATCTTCTTTTATTTTCCAGTGTCCCCAGGAGATAGCTCTGGTGTTTCCCACATTCACAACCCATTTCAGGGAAACAGGGAGATGCCTGACAGGGTCTCCTTCTCAATGATCGGTAGTAAGAAATGCCGCATTTTATGTTCTCGTCTCTTCTGAGACCTGTGGATTAGAGAGAATGCCTCCACCATGTGGATGATGCCGGGCATTTTTCACCTATGACGTCTCTCAGGTACCCACCCAGGCCTGAGAGACACTGAGCTGGTGAGGAGGAGGAACCCACACCTTCAAGTTTCCTTTAATTGATCTGTAATATTTATCCAGAGTTCTGTGCTACAGGTTAACAATCACACTGAAGGACTACTGACCGACCTGAATTCAGGCATTTTACTCAATCTCTTTAATATAATCTACGCCTTAAAGTTTTTGATCTTTATCGCACCATGAAAGTGCTCCTGTTTCCCTCAGAACCTCCATGTGAATAGTAAGAATGATGGAATAAATGATTCTAAAGATCTATTGTAGTTCTGATTTTGTCAATACATATACATTTCTAAGGGACACCAGAGATACTGAGTCTGTGTCCTTGACGTAATGTTCACGAAACCACTGCCAACACCATGGCGAGAAACACCTGCACAGTCAAGGGAGGCTGAGAGTCCCTTCTGTGGGATAGACAAATGCCATGGGACCGAGGAGAAAGATGCTTATGTTTGTAGGAAGACAAAGATGCTTCCTTTGTCTGTCAAACTCTTTTATAGAATATATCTTTCCATTTTTACTCTTTTATGGAATATATCTTACATTTTTATGGAATATATCTTTACATTTTTACACAAAAAAAGTGATATGCCTTTGGGTTAAACAAATAAAGCTGAATCCAGTGAAAGGTGGAGCTAACATTCATTCTTTCTTCTGCAAAATTTACTACCCGTAGGCATTTATATGTGGCTTGTGAACAAGCAGGAGGAGGGAAGTGGTACAGCAGATTTTCCCAAACACCGTCCCGCTCCCTCCTGCCCAGGATGTGAATCGTCCCTTTGTGTAGCACATCCATGCCAGTCATTTAGTGGTCTCCGTTATCAGATCCACGGTATGGCAGTGCTTGTGTTCAAGTAACCCTTATTTTACTAAACAATGGCCCCAAAGTGCAAGAGCAGTGATGCTGGCAAATCGGATACTCTCTTACTGTGTTTAATTTATAAGTTAAACTTTATCATACTTATGTTTGTATATATAGGGTTCAGTGCTATCCATGGTTTGAGGCATCCACCGGGGGTCTTGGAACATTTCTTCCCCCACCCCCTTAAGAGTGGGACTACTGAATCATACCCTTCTCCTTCAAAGTCACTTAATGGAGAATACTCTTAGTTTACCTTATTTATACACCCCAAATTTGAAATTCATGATAATTCAATGACTGCATTAAAATTCTACTTGGCCAATATTTTGGGAAGAAAGTTCTCAATGAGAACATCATCACTTGAAATGTGGGAGGAAGGAGCAGTGAAAACTCCTTTAGAAGATAACATATTATTGATCAAAAGATAAAATATGCTTCTCTAAATTATTATGAACTTTTCTTATTTATTACAGAAAATTCAGTGAGACTACAACAAAGAAATTTCTTATCTTCATCTAGAGGCTTTAATAAATTTAATGTAATGAAATATTTAAAAGTAATATCTGGAACTAAATTCTATATCCTCTCCTCCATGATTATGAGTTAGCAAAGAATAACTCTAAGGTTAACATATCAGCTGGGAGAAGATGGTGATTCCAGATATATGTCAGATATCAAGGAAGAAAATTCCTCAACATAAGGAGATGTAAATTGTAGTCAGATAAATAGGCCCCTGTGGTTGTCTATGATAATATGCCTATGCTGAACCATGAAAAGTACCATGTTTTATTTTATCACAAATTTAAATTTATTCTACTATTTTAGTTGTCTCTTTACATCCTAGAATGTTTTAAAAAGCATAAAATGTGCCTAAGTTTCAAAGAATATCTATGTGGTAGTGAGAAGGAAGACGAAGTCATTCTGATAGAGTAGCCAAGAACATTTTACAAGAATGCAACGTCAGTTTCTTGTAAATACATACTATACATTTTATTTGAAATTCTAAAAATCAGATATTAATAGAATTTTTAGTATTCAGATTTATCTTTGAGCTTGTGAATTACCAAAACAGGATATGAAAAGTTTTAAGTCATAGAAATAAATGTAAGCCTAGGAATTCCTGGCTTTTTGAAATAGTTTTACTTATGTGAATCTTTATTCAAGAAGAATCATTCATTTAAGATAAGATTCACTAAATAATAATGCTATGAAAGTTCAAAGACGTTCTGTAGTGCATTTAGAGATAAATACCTGTGTCCTGGTTCTGATTCAGTGCAAGTCAGAATTTAGGATACCTCCTCCGCTTCCTCTTCCACTCAGATTTTTCGAGTCTGAAAAATCAAGAGACATTTATTCAGCTGGATCTCTGCAGTGAGTCAGTGTATCTGAGGTGAAGCTACCAGGTGTGCTTATATGGAAAGACCCCTTTAGCTACTCTCTCCATAGACCAGTAATTTTGCTGTTGCATCTAAAATCTGACAGTACCTGTCATGTCATAGGGAAAGAGGGAGTCCCCAAAGTAAAAGAAAAACACTTCTTTCATTCTCAGAAAATGGTAAACAAGCAACATCTGGATGAAAACTTTTTTGTGTGTAGTTCTCAATTTCCAAGGCCAAATGAGCCTCTTTTTTTTTCGTGTGTGTGTGTGTGTGGTACACAGGCCTCTCACTGTTGTGGCCTCTCCCATTGCGGAGCACAGGCTCCGGATGTGCAGGCTCAGCGGCCATGGCTCACGGGCCTAGCCGCTCCGCGGCATGTGGGATCTTCCCGGACCGGGGCTCGAACCCGTGTTCCCTGCATCGGCAGGCGGACTCTCAACCACTGCGCCACCAGGGAAGCCCGAGCCTGGGTTTTTTATGAGGTGCCAATCATGGAAACTAAGTCCCCTCACACTGATCCAAAATTGATGGTGCTGGGTCTAAAATACAATGAAGTCTAAAAGCCACACAATGTTATATGTGAGAGGAAATACATTTTAAAAATATATTTCTTTCTCAAGATTGTTTTGGAAATATATATTTGGTGTATATATGTATATATATATATTTGTTTGGTATACATATATATAATGAAATACTAATCAGCCATAAAAAGAATGAAATCCTACCATTTGCAACAACATAGATGGACCTTGAAGGTATTATGCTAAATGAAATAAGTCAGACGGAGAAAGACAAATACCATATAATTTTGTTACCTAACTAGGTTTGTTTGCTCAATGCATAGCAAGTCAAAATGCTGAGACACCAAGGTTTGCAAAGAGAGGGTTTATTTGAAAAGCAGCCAATCAAGGAGAACAAATCTCAAATCGACCTCCCGGGAAGGCAAGGGGCTCTGGGTATTTATGGGATAACAAAGAAGCAGGGGGGGTCTGAGGCATGGGGGTTGTGGGGAGCATGGGGAAAGGTGATTGGAAACAGGTGTGATAACCATGGTTCTTCGCAGGTATAGCTAAGCTACAGGCCTCTGCAGGTTCAAAAGGTCGCCTAGAGGACACTCAGGCAGGCCGAGCTGAAGGGTCCGTGGTTTTATCCAGTCTTAACCAGCTCAGCTTGAACTAGCTGCAACTGACTGCAAGTTTCTAGGAAACAACTCGGGCAAAGATCTACGTGCTTGGAAGACATGCAAGTCTTTTTTTTTTTTTTTTTTTTTTACATCTTTATTGGAGTATAATTGCTTTACAACGGTGTGTTGACATGCAAGTCTTAAAAGGACCTTGATTAGTGAAGGCAAGTGAAATGGATTTAACCCGTGGTTTCAATTTCACTTATATGTGGTATCTAAAAAGACAAAACAAACCAACAAACAAAATAAAACAAAAACTCACAGATACAGAGAACAGAGGAGAAGGGGGGTGGGGTGGGTGAAATGGGTGAAGGGGTCAACTGTGTGGTGAGGGATGGCCATTAGACTTGTGGTGGTGATCACTCTGTAGTGTATACATGTGTGGAGTTGTAATGCTGCATACCTAAAACATATCTATTTATTAGCTCTGTCTACTGAAACTAGCTAAAAGCAATGGCATCCCAGCATCAGTGAACAGAACTCACAGCCAGGTTTTGATTTCTAAATTCCCTGGTTTTGAGCAGGAAATACACAGATTGAACTGGGACATCCTGTGCTAAAAGGAAAGAAAGCCAGCATTCAAAGACTAATGGGATTGTCTCAGGTGGACATGGAGACGGATGAAAGGGGCTCCCACAGACCTAATCTGGGGAAATCTGAAGATTATAAGGAAAATGACTATAATGAATCAACATTGAATATATATTTTCTGAGGTCCATATTAAAATAATTTCCATAAAAAGACATGAAAGAAAGGAAATTAACTGACCATAATTACATGTGAATATTACACCAGTTCTTTATATTTAAAATTAGTAAGTAACGGAAAGTATTAGATATTTATGTTACCTTTTCAGAGTGAAATGTACTTCAGGATAACCAAATAGTCATTGCTATCAAGGAAAAGCTCTTAAAAATCAGTGTCATCTATGACCACTTGGCAATCTCTAATGAAAGAATTATTCAGATTGGGGGCTAAAATAGGGCCAAAATCTCCAGCTGAAATGTGGATGGGAAACTGGAGAACCACGGCCCTCAGGCATCACAAGGCACATGGCCAGCTGCAAAGGGAATGAACGGCGCTGGCTGCTACCACCCAGCGGAGCAATCCTAGCCCCAGTGTGTGTGGCAGCCAAATGCCACGTGGATTCCTCGTGTGAGGCATACACAGCCACCATGAAGCATTCTTGCTGAAGGGGTTTAGCTTGATCCAATTAAGGCTTTAGCTAGACCTTTAATTGTTTTATCTTCTTCCAGAAGATACAGGAGATTGATTATAGTAATTAGCTGTTATATTTTCATTATTAATGAGAAAAACCAATGGAAACCACATCAGCCAACTCTGTTCTTTGAGATAATTTTGCCAGCTCCTGGAGACTCCAGCTTAGCCCAGAGATGTGTGGGCACTGGATGCTGGTCACCCGAGATTCTCTCCCTACCAGCGCAGTCATAGCATGAGAGAGTGCCTTACCTGTTAACTTTGGCTAGAAATTTAAGGGAAGGTAATGACTAGCCCTTGCCAAGTGCCCACTCTTGATTAACACTATTTTGAGGACAAAGTGGAATTGAATGGGCCAGAGTCGACCCACAGGCCTCTATCCTTCTTCTGGTAGCTTAGTGTCAGCCACAGCCAAGCCCCTGAAAAGGTGCCCCCCCCCAGGAAGAAGGGTTATGTCATTAGAAACACTGAATAGCTACTTCTACTCTGCTCAGCCACCCTATGTTTCATAATAATATTAAGCACAATTTATTTTAAATATTTAATGTGTACCAGCTGACCTCTTTACATGAATTATTTTGTGGAATTCCCACAAAAGCTTTGTCAGGTAAGCAAAAGTATTCTCATTTTATACGTAATGCAATGGAAGTGAGATGGACTATTTAACAAACCATCAGATCATCTTCTCAAAAGGAAGGAGTAAAATCACTTTGAAGCAAATTTTCTTTGCTGTTTAAGAAATCACCAGTTATGGAAATGTGAGTTAAGAAGTCCCTCTTGTTCAGTGGAAGAGTGTATCAAAATCCATGGGGACTTAAAGAACTGTTCCCTCCCTGAGGCCTTTTGTTCACTGATCCCTATAAAGAGAGTGGAAATTGTAAAAATGGACTTGGTTGACCTGCTGATTGGAAAGGGCCACCAAGACCTCAAAGGGAAACTAAAAAGAAGGTGGAGTTTGTGCAGGTAACCAAGGCTCTATACAAAGTCACCTGTGTTCACTGAGCGAGAGCTGGTCCGAGTTGTGTGTGGCCGAGCTGGGAATTCCCCTGAACCTGCTTTATTTGTTTAATTAATAGACTTTATTTTTATTGAGATATAATTGACATATAACATTATGTTAATTTCAGGTATACAACATAATGATTTGATATATGTATATACTGTGAAATTATCACCACAGTAAGTTTACTTAACATCCATCACCATAATAGTTACGCATTTTTTTCTTGTGATTTTAAGTTCTAAGATCTACTCTCTTAGCAACTTTCAAATATGTAATACAATATTATTAACTATAGTCACCATACTCTATGTTACACCCCCTGGATCTACTTATTTTATAACTGGAAATTTGTACGTTTTGACCCCCTTCACCAATTTTGCCCACCCCCATCCTCACCTCTAGCAACCACCAATTCAGAAAGCTCAGTGAATCCCACACAGGATAAACCCAAGATTATTCACACAAAAATACTTAACAAACAAACTGCTGAAAACTAAAGGCAAAGAAAATATTCTGAAGTCAGTCAGGGGAAAATGATGCATTTTGTGTAGGGGAAACAATATTCAAATTACAGTACATTTGTAATCCGAAACCACGAGGCTCAGAAGAAATTGGAACCACATTTATAAAGTGTTGGGGGAAAAAACCTCGCAATCCAGAATTTTAATTCTGGCAAAACATTTTTTGGAAATGAAGATGAAATAAAGACATTCTCATATGAAGGAAAACTAAGAGACTTCATTGTCACCAGGCTGAGTCTAAAAGAATTGCTAAAGGGAGTTCTTCAGAAGGAAGGGAAATGATATCAAAAGAATATTTGGAACATGAAGAAAGAAGAAAAAAAAGATTCAGAAATGGTACATATTGGTAAACTTAATAGACTATTCTTCTCTAGAATTTTTCAAAACATGTTTGATGGGGGAAAGCAAAAATTATAGCATTATCTGATAGGTTTTTCCATGTACATGGATGTAAGACTGAAGACAACTACAACATAAGGAGAGAAGTTAAAGTGACCTATACAGTGATAAGTTTTCTTCATTCCACTTAAAGTGGTAAAATACTGATTTTAAATAGACTCTGAAAACTCAACTATGTATACTATAATCTCTAGAAAATCTACAAGAACAACTATAAAAATATAGTCAAAGACAGCAGTAGATAAATCAATATGGAATACGAAAAAAATGTAGAAATAACACAAAAGGGGACAGGACAGAGGAAACAAGAGGAACAAGAAGTAAGAGGAACAAACAAACAAAAAACAAATGAAAAAACATAAACCCTAGCATATCATTAATTACAATAAATATCAATTGTCTAAAAACACCATTTAAAAACAAAGATTGTCAGAATAAAACAAACATGATCCAAATAATGCTGTCTACAAGAAACTGACTTCAAATAAAATTATATATATATGTGTGTAAATATATATATATATATAATGAAAGGATGGAAAAAGATATACCATTCAAATACTAATCAAAAGAAAGCTAGATTCAACATATATTTGTAATAACAACTCTCAACAAAGTGAGTATAGAGGGAATATACCTGAACATAATAAAGGCCATATATGACAAGCCCACAGCTAAAATCATACAAAATGGTAAAAAGCTGAAAGCTATTCCTCTGTATCAGGAACAGACAAGGATGCCCAGTCACCACTTTTGTTCCACATAGTATTGGAAATCCTTGCCAAAGCAAGTAGGCAAGAAAAAGAAATAAAAGGCATCCAAATGAAAAGGGAAGAAGTGGAACTGTCCCTATTTGTAGATGACAATATATTATGTATAGAAAACCCTAAAGACTCCACCAAAATACTGTTAGAACTAATAAATGAATTCAGTAAAGTTGTAGGACAAAAAACCATTATACAAAAATCAGTTGTGTTTTTATACACTAACAACAAACTATTAGAAAGAGAAATTATGAAAACAATTCCACTTACAATTACATCAAAAAGCAGAAAATACCTAGAAATGAATTTAACTAAGGAGGTGAAAGATCTGCACACTGAAAATTACAAGACATTGATGAAAGAAACTGAAGACACAAATAAATGGAAAGATATTGTGTGCTCTTAAGTTGGAAGAATTATATTGCTAAAACGTCCATATTACCCAAAGCAGTGTACATATTCAATGCAATCCCTATCAAAATTCCAGTGGTATTTTCCACAGAAATAGAAAAAAAAATCCTACAAATTGTATGGAACCACAAAACATTCCAAATAGCCAAAGCAATCTGGAGAAAAAACAAAGATGGAGACATCATGTTTTCTGATTTCAAACTATATTAGAAAGTTACAGTAACCAAAACAGTCTGGTTTTGTTATTAAAAATAAACACAGAATGGAACAGAATATAGAGCTCAGAAATAAACTCATGCATATGTTGTCAATTAATTTACAACAAAGGAGACAAGAATTTACAGTGGAAAAAGGATAGTTTCTTCAAAATGATGTTGGGAAACTGGACAGCCACATGTAAAAGGATGAAACTGGACCACTACCTTACACCACACACAAAAATCAACTCAAAATGGACTAAAGACTTGAACATTAGACCTGAAACAATAAAACTCCTAGAAGAAAACATAGTGGTAAGCTACCTGACATTGGTCTTGGTGATTTTTTAGATATGGCACCAAAAGCAACAAAAGCAAAAATAAACAAGTGGGACTATATCAAAGTAAAAAGCTTCTGCACAGTAAAGGAAACCATCTACATAATGAAGAGGCAACCTATGGACTGAGATAATATATTTGCAAATCATATATCTGATAAGGGGTTAATACACAAAATATATAAAGAACTCATACAACTCAATAGCAAAAAAAAAGCAAACAATCCAATTAAAAAATGGGCAGAAGATTTGAATAGACATTTTTCCAAAGAAGACATACATATGGCCAATAGGTACATGAAAAGATGCTCAACATCACTAATCATCTAGGAAATGTAAATCAAAACCACCATGGGATATCATCTCACACTTACTAGAATGGCTATTATCAAAAGGACAAGAAATAACAAATGCTGGCAAGGATGTGGAGTAAAGGGAACCTTTGTGCACTGTTGGTGGGAAGGTAAATTGGTATAGCCACTATGGAAACAGTATAGAGGTTCCTCAAAAAATTAAAAGTAGAACTACTGTATGATCTAGCAATTACCCTTCTGGGTATTTATCTGAGGGCAATGAAAACACTAACTTAAAAAGATATTTGCATCTCCATGTTCATCGCAGCATTGTTTACAATAGCCAAGACATGGAAACAACCTAAGTGTCCAGTCATGGATGAATGGATAAATAAATGTCATATATATCTATAATCTATATATATTATATGTATTTTATATATATATATTATTCATCCATAAAAAAGAAGGAAATGCTGCCATTTTTGACTACATGGATGGACTTTGAGGGCATTATGCTAAGTGAAATAAGTCAAACAGAGAAAGACAAACAAACACTGTATGATGTCACTTATATGTGGAATCTAAAACAAAAACAAACGCGAGCACATAGATACGGCAAGCAGATTGGTGGTTGCCAGAGGCAGGGGTCGGGGGGGCGCAAAATGCTTGAAGGGGTCAAAAGGGACAGACTTTCAGTTTTAAGGTAAACAGGTCCTGGGGATGTGAGGTACAGCATGGTGACTCTAGCTAATAATACTGTGCTGCATATTTGAAAGCTGCTAAGACAGTAGGTCTTAGAAGTCCTCATCACAAGAAAAAACTTTTATAACTATGTGTGGTGATGGATGTTAACTGGACTTATTGTGGTAATCATTTCACAATAGATACAAATATCAAATCATTAAATTGTATACCTGAAACTAATATAATGTTATATGGCAATTATACCTCAATAAAAAAAGGTAGACCTGGATTAGTTGCTAATGTATATTGCAAACTCTAGGGCAACCACTAAAAAAGTAAAGAAGTGTAACTGATATGCTAAAAAAGGAGAGAAAATAGAATCATATAAAATGTTCAATGAAAACCAAAAAAAGGCAGAAAAAGTGCGGAAGACAAAAATAGAAACAAAGAACAAGGGCAACAAATGGAAAACAGTAACAAATACAGGAGATATTAATCCAACAGTATCAATAATCACTTCAAATGTTAATAGTCTGAATATACCAGTAAAACGACAGTGATTGGATCAAAAAACAAAACCCAATTAATTACATGTTGTTGACAAGAAATCTACTTTAATTAGAGACATATATAGATTAAAAGTAAATGGATGGGGACTTCCCTGGTGGTGCAGTGGTTGAGAATCCGCCTGCCAATGCAGGGGACATGGGTTAGAGCCCTGGTCCGGGAAGATCCCACGTGCCGCGGAGCAACTAAGCTCGTGCACCACAACTACTGAAGCCCGTGCGCCTAGAGCCCGTGCTCCACAAGAGAAGCCACCACAATGAGAAGCCCGCACACCGCAATGAAGAGTAGCCCCTGCTCACCGCAACTAGAGAAGGCCCACCCACAGCAACGAAGACCCAACACAGCCGAAAATAAATAATAAATAAATAAACTTATTAAAAAAAAAAAAGTAAATGGATGGAGAAAAACATACCATGCTAACACTAATCAAAAGAAAGCAGGAGTAGCTGTATTAATTTCAGACAGAGCAGACTTCAAAGCAAGGAAAGTTATCAGGGATAAAGAAGGCATTACATAATGATAAAGGGATCATTTCTCCAAGAAGTCTCGACGATTCTTAATGCCAGGTACCTAAAAATGGAGCATCAAGTTACATGCAGCAAAAACTGGTAGGGCTGCAAGGAGAAACAGATGAATCCTGCATAATGGTTGGAGACTTCAACACCCCCTTATTAGAAGTAGACAGATCCAGCAGGCAGAAAATCAGTTAGGACACAGTTAAACCCATCAATACTCAATCAACAGGATATAATTGACATCTATTGCTTCCATTGCCCATCTGTTCTTACAAATTGTCTACTTTATCCACTAGAGCCCTTAGCATATAAGTCATAGTTGTTTTAAATTCCCAGTCTAATTCCAACATCTCTGCCATGTATGCTTCTGATGCTTGATTTGTCCCTTCAAATTATGTTTTGATATGCCATGTAATTTTTCTCTGATAGCTGGACTAGATGTACCTGATAAAAGGAACTGCTGTGGAGGAAAAACAGCATCTTTGGCAGTGTGAGTTTTTCCTTTTTTTCTCTCCCCGCAATTTACAACTAACTGGATGTCCATAACCAAACCAAAGTGCCTCTGCACATTACGCCAGGACATCCAGGAGTTTCTACCACCTGTGCATCCAGCATGGCAGACAGGCCTTCAGTGGGGCTGTGGGTCCACGGGAGTTGGTGAGCCTGCCCCACACCCACTTTTCACACCAGGAAAAGGGAAACCTGGAGAGTGTAACACAGGGCACCATTCGTGAGAGATATCGAGAATCTGTGGAGGTCCATCCAACCCGATGGGAGAAAGTGGTGTGCCATCAGAGCAGGACAGAGATGAGTTTGGAGGAAGAGAAGACAGAGGAACTCACCAAGCAGGTCCCCCTCCCCAGGATGCCACTGTGAGGTACTGAGCTTTTTGCTGGTAACGGGGACAGCCGTGACCTCCCTGGCAGAGGAGTCGGATGCAAAAGCGGTGAGTGACTCAATGCCCAACTGAACACGCTGCAGCTGAAGGGACCCGTTTCTCTACAGCAGCACCTGGATTGCTGAAGAGAGACCTCTGTGATGGGGATGGGGGTGGGGGAGGGAGAGAAGAGGGAAGGAGGCAGACAAGAATATCAAAGCGCATTGAAGGAATGCATTTCCTGCTGCCTGCTCCAGTATTTCAGCAGGAGGTCTGCCTATGAACCTCTGGAGTCTCCCATTCGATCCCCCAACAGAGCCAGGGCACCCACCGCCCCAGGTGCTAAGGCCACACCTCCTTTCACTCTGCTGCCACCTCTTCTTGCATGCTCAGGAGTACTGCTCTGAAAGCCAGAGCCAGTAAGAGAAACCAAAAACTTGAGCTATAGTGCCACCTTCTGAAATACAAAAGAAAGGTTTCTAATTGCCAGCCTGTTGAACTGTAACAGCTAAAAAAGCCCAAATCCTTGCCAAGGGGAGTGTTTGCTACTTCGAATGTGAAAGCAGAAGTGCATATCCTAAAACACTATGAAGAATCAGGGTAATACGTCATCAAAAAAGAAAATGATAATTCTCCAAGCATTGAATTCAAAGGCATGGAGTACTGCAATCAAACTGATAAAGAATTCAGAATAGCTATTATGAAGAAATTCACTGAGCTACAAGCAAACTCAGAACGGAATTCAATAAACTCAGAAATAAAATCAATGAGCAGAGGAGTTCTCTACTAAAGAGATTGAAATTTTCAAAAAGGAACCAAGCAGAAATTCTGGAGCTGAAGAATTCAGTGATTGAGATGATGCATACATTAGAGATCATAGGTAATGCAGAACAGATGGAAAAAAAAAGTGACTTATAAGAATTTAGAAATGATTCAGTTGGAAGAGGAGAGAAAACTAAGATTTTTAAAAAGTGAAGAAAATTTATGAGCACTCTCAGATTCAATCAGAAAAGAAAACATAAGAATAACTGGTGTACCAAAGGAGAAGATAGGGGGAAGGGGGCAGAGAGTTTACCTAAAGAAATTTTTTTAAATAAATAAATAAATAAATAAATATATAGAAGAAATAATAGCTGAGAACTTCCCAACCTGGAACATACATGTCCCCAAAACCAACAGAATACCCTATTACCTCAATGTAGAAAGATCTTCTCCAAGACATAATATAACGTAGTATAACTGTCAAAAATCAATGGTAAATAAAGAATCTTAAAGGCAGCCAGGAGAAAAAAGAAAGTAACCTATAAGGCAACCCTCATGAGGCTGTCAGCAAATTTCTCAGCAGAAGCTCTACAGTTCACGAGAGAATGCAATGACAAATCCAAAATGTTGAAAGATAAAAATTGCCATCAGTAATTCTTCATCTCACGAAGTTATCCTTCAGATATGAAGGATAAATAAGGGGTTTCCAGACAAACAAAAGGTTTGGGAGTTCACCACCTCTACACCTGCCTTGCAAGAAATGCTAAAAGGAGCTCTTCAAAACAATGTGAAAAGACATTAATTAGTGACACAAAGCATATGAATGTAAACAACATGCTGGTTAAGGTGAAAAATAGACACTTAGTATTAGAAAAAGTAACTCCATTGGAATACTGTGTTAACCACTTAATTATAGTATAAAGTTTAAAGAAAAAGAACACTGAAAATAATTACAGTTATTATAATTTTAAAAATTCACAGCATAAAAAGAGGTAAATTGTGACATCAAAAATAAAAGGAGGGCTTCCCTGGTGGCGCAGTGGTTGAGAGTCCACCTGCCGATGCAGGGGACACGGGTTCATGCCCCGGTCCGGGAAGATCCCACATGCCGTGGAGTGCCTGGGCCCGTGAGCCATGGCTGCTGAGCCTGCGCGTCCGAAGCCCATGCTCCGCAACGGGAGAGGCCACAACAGTGAGAGGCCCGCGTATTGCAAAAAAAAAAAAAAAAAGGAGAGGAGTAAAAAGGTGGAGTCTTTATAGGTGAATGAAGATAAGCTGCTATCAGTTAAAAAGGGACTGTTTTATCAATGAGAAGTTTAATGTAAGCCTCATGGTAACCACAAAGCAAAAATCTAGAGTAGATTCACAAAACATAGAAAAAGGGGAAACTGAGCATATCACCACAAAACACCACCAATTACAAAGGTAGGCAAAAACAGAGGAGAAAAGAAATGGTGGAGACACAAAACAACCAGAAGTCAAATGATAAGATGGCAAAAGTCAGTCCTTACATACCAATAATCACTTTAAGTGTAAATGGATTGAATTTACCAATCAAAAGGCATGGAGTGGCTGAATGAATAAGAAAAATAAGAACCCACTATATGATGTCTATGGGAGACTCACTACAGCTGTCAAGACATACATAGGCTCAAAGTGAGAGAATGGAAGAAGACATCCTAGCCAGTGGGAACCAAAAGAAAGTGGGGACAGCCATAGTAATATCAGACAAAATAGACTTCAAACTGATAGTAGTAACAAGAGACAAAGAAAGTCATTACATAATGATAAAAGGGTCAATATATCAAGAACATATATCAACCATAAATATATATGCACCCAACATTAGAGTACCAAAATATATTAAGCAAATACTAACAGATCTGATGGAGAAATAAACAACAATACAATAACAGTAGAGGACTTCAATATCCTACTGTCAGCAATGGATGAATCATCCATACAAAAAATCAACAAGGAAACCTTGGAATTGAACCATGTTTTAGACCAACTGAACTTCACAGATATATATAGAGTATTCCATCCAACAGCAGCAGAATACACATTCCTTTCAAGTACACATGAAACATTCTCCAGGATAGAGCATACGATAGGACACAAAATAAATCTTAGCAAACTTAAGACTGAAATCATACCAACTATCTTTTCTGACCACAATGGGTATGAAACTAGAAATCAACAGCAAGAGAAAAGTTGGAAAATCTACAAATATGTGGAAATGAATAACACACTTCTGAACAAATAATAGGTCAATAAAGAAATCAAAAGAAAAATAAAATATCTTGAAACAAATGAAAATGGAAACACAACATAGCAAAACTTACAAGATGCAGCAAAAGCAGTTTAGAGATGAAAGTTTATAGAGATAAATGCATATACTGATATATTCGAAAGACCTCAAATAAACAACTTAACTTCACATCTTATAACAATAGAAAAAGAAGAACAAATTAAGCCCAAAGTTAGCAGAAGGAAGGAAATAATAAAGATCATAAAGGAAATAAATAAAATAGAGGCCAAAAAAAAAAGACCAATGAAACTAAGAGTGGTTTTTTTGAAAAGATAAACAAAATTGGAAAACCTTTAGTTAGACTCACCAAGTAAAAAAGAAGACTCAAATAAATGAAATCAAAAATGAAAGAGGAGACATTACAACTGATACTGTAGAAATACATAGGGTCATAAGAGACTACTATGAACAATTATATGCCAATAAATTAGATAACCTAAAGGAAATGGATAAATTTCTAGAAACACACAACCTACCAAGTCTGAATCAGGAGGAAATAGAAAATCTGAACAGATCTATAATGAGTAAAGACATTGACTCAGTAATCAAAAACCTCCCCACAAAGAACCCCAGGACCAGATGGCTTCACTGGTTAATTCTACACAACATTTAAAGAGGAATTAACACCAATTCTTTTCAAAAACTTCTGAAAAATTGAGGGGGAGGGAACAATTTCAAACTCATTCTACAAGGCCAGCACTATCCTGATATCCAAGCCAGATAACAACACAAAAGAAAAAAAACTATAAACCAATATCCCTGATGAATATACATGCGAAAATTCTCAGAAAATATTAGCAAACTGAATTGAAGACTACATTGAAAGTGTTACACACCACGACCAAATGGAATTTATCCCTGGGATGCAAGAATGTTTCAACATATGAAAATTAATAAATGTAGTATATCACATTAATAACATGAAAGATAAAAATCATATAATCATTTTGATAGATGCAGATAAGGCACCTGACAAAATACAACATCTTTCGTGATTAAAAACCCTCAAAGAGGGCTTCCCTGGTGGCGCAGTGGCTAAGAATCTGCCTGCCAGTGCAGGGGACATGGGTTCAAGCCCTGGTCTGGGAAGATAGCACATGCTGCGGAGCAACTAAGCCTGTACGCCACAACTACTGAGCCTGCACTCTAGAGCCCAAGAGCCACTACTACTGAAGCCCGAACGCCTGGAGCCCGCGCTCCGCAACAAGAGAAGTCACCGCAATGAGAAGTCCGCACACCACAATGAAGAGTAGCCTCTGCTCGCCGCAACTAGAGAAAGCCCGCATGCAGCAATGAAGACCCAATGCAGCCAAAAATAAAAAATTAATTAATTTTAAAATTTACTATATGATCTCACTTGTACGTGGAATCTAAAAAAAAAAACACAACGAAACAAACAAACAAACAGAAACCAAGACCTCAGCTTACAGATACAGAGAACAGATTGGTGATTACCTGAAGCAAGGGCGGGGGGGCAAAAATGGGTGAAGGCCTTCCTACATTTATTACACTTATAGGATTCTTTCCACTATTAATCTCTTGAGGTCTTACAAGGCTTGTTATGACTGAAGGTTTTCCCACACTGATTACATCCCAAAAGTTTTCCTGCTGCACAGGTTCAGCTATTGTAGAATACTTTCCCTCACTCATTAAGTTCATGGGAGTTCACACTAGCACAGGTTCTCTCAACTTTGCCTAAACTACATGAGAAATGCCCTCAAACAACTATGGGATATTTTTCTTAGAGGAATAAACTCTGAGCTTACATGAAATTGGCTTCCAATTTTACTACATTCGTTTCCTTCCTCCACCACAGTCAATGCTTTACTGAAAATGAATGTGACTGGTTGAGATCTCCTTTTTAAATAAATAACACAAATAACTCTTCTTTGTGAATATTCTTATAATCTACCTAGGTGTATCCTTGGTCAGAAATGTCCTATTGTGTGTATGACATTCTGGTTTCATGTCTACTTTTCCAGAACCAAAGAAAGCTTAAGTGCAAATAATCCTTTCCCTATCTGAAAAAATACCTGACAAAAGACAATCGGTACAAAAAATTTTGGACAATTTGGGGAGGAGAACATATGAATTACTTCACATATGAACTTATATTATGCAGAAAACCCATAAAGTACACACAAGAAGTAAGCAGAAAAGAGTAAAAGAGAAAATGCACAGATTGGAGAGTTACTAGAAACTAAGGAGCTAGGGAGACATCAGGGGGATGACATAGTAAGTGCCCCCAACATACCCTGCTTCATAAAAGTGATGACAACACCAGCAAAAATAGTCAAAATCAACTCTTTCAGAACTCTTGACATTAACAAGGCTTGTAACAATCAGGAGAGCATTTATTCAAGAAAGGTAAGAACAGCCAGCTTTGTGGCATTTAAATTGCTCTAGGGCTTCCCTGGTGGCGCAGTGGTTAAGAATACACCTGCCAATGCAGGAGACGTGGGTTTGAGCCCTGGTCCAGGAAGATCCCACACGTCATGGAGCAACTAAGCCCGTGAGCCACAACTACTGAGCCTGTGTGCCACAACTACTGAAGCCCACATGCCTAGAGCCCGTGCTTGGCAACAAGAGAAGCCACCGCAATGAGAAGCCCGTGCACCGCAACAGAGTAGCCCCCACTCGCCGCAACTAGAGAAAGCCCGCGCACAGCAACCAAGACCCAACGCAGCCAAAAATAAAAACAAATAAATAAATAAATATCTCTAAATATCTCCCTTTACTCCACCTGTGGGTATCTTTGAAAATCAAGAGCCAGCAATCAGGGTGAAAATCTACAGTCCAGCAGCCACTGAAGGGGAAGGACTGGGCTGGAACACATTCAAAGCCCCGTTCCAAGAGAACTGTTATTATTCCACCTGTCTGGAAGTTCCCAAGATAACCCCACTCAAGGGCCTTCTCTTATTTTACCTTACTCAGAATCACCCACTGTGAAAAGCATTTTCTCCAGGTGCATCTGTCAAAAAAAATCAGCAGCAATTGAGCTAGCTGAGATGGTGATAACAGGGTAAAAAACAAGCTAACCAAAAACTTTAAAAAAGTAAAATCTGGAGAATGAGCTGTCCCTAGGGGGCTTTGAATTCCTGGGGGATATAAAAGGCCACAAGCACACACACGGTAGTGAGCGTACTCAGGGCTGTAGGTATGCTAGAAAAGACATTTTGCACAAACAGGAAGCAAAGACTAAAAGTTATAAACTGCCTCACCACGTTGAAGGCATGTCCCAACACACAGAGCGCGTCTAAACTACAAGACGTATTAGCTCCCTGTTTTTAAGCAAATCTCTCTCCAGTTATGAGCTGACCAATATGCTAACACAGCAGAGATTTCAGTGGCCACAAATGAGAAAAAAAATGCAGATTTTACAAAATTACGTGAATCCCACAGCTCCAAGATCAACAATGTTAACACCCTGGGCAGGTATCCTTTTACCTCTTCTCCTTCATCAGAAAAATATCACGTGTTGCCTTCATGTCCTCCACCCACATCCTCCCATCAACTCACCCCACTGGCTTCTGCTCCCAACACCTGAAGGACACTGGTTCCATCGAGAGCATCCGTAACCTCGTTGGTGCCAAATCTAATGGTCTCCTCTCCATCTCCCTCTGCCCGCTCCCAGTGGTCCTGGGCTTGAGGTGGCCCCACCTGTCTTCCTGAAATCATCTCTTCTCTGAAATCCATGTCATTACGCTTACTTGGTGTGTCATCTACTGACCGAACGTCCGTTCTCTGTCTCTTTCAGAGACTTCTCTGTCTCTAAGTGTCCTGTGCCCCAGGACTCAGGGCGAGGCTCCCCAAGCTTCTCTAATTGGCCACCCTGTGTTGACCCTTGAACAACGCAGGGAGTTAGGGGTACCGACCATCCACACAGTCGAAAATCCACATGTAATTTAATAGTCGGCCCTCCCTATAAGTGGTTCCTCCCTATTTGACATGCAGCCTCTGGGGATTCAACCAACCAGGGATCATGCAGTACTGCAGAATTTACTATGAAAACAATCCAAGTAGAAGTGGACCCATATGGTTCAAACCTGTGTTGTTCAAGGGTCCACTGTAAATATTATCCAATGCCCGTGACTTCCTGCCGCCCCGCTGACCTGCAGTTCTGGCCACACGGATATCTAATAGTATCTCAAACTTAACAGTGCAAACACAGAACTCTCCAACCCCAGGAAAAACCAATAATATTTTTCCTGCCCCAAGTCTCCTCCCCTCTCTGTCCAGTATCAGGTGGCATGAACCACCTGTGTTGCCCAAACCAAAAACTCAGGAATCAACTTTAGTTTCTCTTATCCCTTATTGGTCACATCCATCTCTCAGCAAACCCTGCCTAATCTAAAGCCAAAATAATCTATATCCCAGATCCAAGCACTCTTATTCTTCTCTCAGCTAGTCATGCCGTCACAGAATACAATATATATTCTATTGATACCCCGGACTATTCTGGCGAGATCTGCTGGATGCTCACAAATCGCCCCCACCGCGCAGATTTCATTCCCAGTCTCTCTTGCTATTACTTTAGACCATATGACTGAGTTCAGGCTGCTGGAATCTGGGGAAAGAAGTAGCATCAACTGCCTCCAGCCTGGTCCCTAAAATGTCCCCCTCAATCTTCCTTCCACAGGACAATTTCTCTTTGGAGAAAAACCACCTAAAAAAGCATGGCATGTTTCCTCATGAGCTGGCAGCAGAGGCTAGGTCAGGACCACTTCTGAATTTCGGATGAAATTCCATTTTGTGGTCCCTCCTAAGATAGGGAGGGGCTTGCATGTTCACACATTTGCAATGAAAGAAATTTTGGTGAGAAAGCAGCACAGGTAATTTCTGTTTTTTACCTAATACTAGCGTGGGTGGAAGGTAAATGGGATCGGGGGATGGCGGGGAATCCTTCTGATTGAACTGTGTTTCCTGGCTTATGAAAAACAGAGCCGGACAAAGAGAAGGGAATGTCCCCAACCTTGGCCCAAGTTCCCTAAATCATCCTGGCAACGGAAGGTGCAGGAAGAGGCTGTGAGTTCGGACTGTGGGCCAGGTTCTGAGTACAATTACATGGCTCGCTCTCCGAGGGCTTTGTGATGGTACTGAAACAGTGTGGGCAGGTAAGCTGTATAATACTCCCATCTCTGTTTATCTCTGGAAAATTCATTAGATACATAAAATTCATTGACAGCTGTGCTAAAAATATATAAGCTGTTAATAAAACAAGTTTTAAGTGGCTTCCTAAAAGGTCCAACAACCAAGCCAGTTTCCAGGAAGCCCATGCTCAACGGCCACTAGAGAAAGCCTTGAGTACAGTTCTGGCGCCATCTCGTGTCAGTATTGAGCTCAGCACTTCTAAACAAGAAAAAACAAACAAACAAACAAACAACCCAGAGCAAAGGAATATAGAGAAGCGTTCCTGAAAATTTGCGGAGGGAAAGGAGGTGCCACGGGAGAGGTAGGCTGGGGGAGCCCTGAGGGAGGCCTTTATCTCATAGCACTGAAGGGCTCTTAGCACCTAAGTGACATGATCAGATGTGTGTTTTAGAACAATTCAGGTGTAGGAATACAGGCTGGGACTGCAAGAAGGGATCAGATGCCTACGGAGACAGTGTATCCAAGACTATGCTTCTGCCTGAATTTGGGGGCCAGACCACAGGAATAGTTGCCTCCTACCAGGATACAAGCAGGGATTACTGACTTGTTTGTTCGCGTCTGTGTCCTCACGGCTTAGAACAGTGCCTGGTACATAAGTGTTTTTATTAAAAATCAAAAGGGGTGGTATTTTACTATATAAAAGACCACAGGATAATACTGTCAAAATCCTGATCCCCTACCCCAACCATCCCCAAAGCTCCGTTCTGAAAATTCCGAAGTTAGCTCCGGACTGCACACCAGCCTGAGAGGCAGGGGGGTCTCCCCACCTTGCAGGCGAAAACTGAGGCTCGGGGCGGCTGCCCACACCTGGGACTCTTTTACCGCCCAGACCCCAGGGAGCGCCTCCTGCTTCATGTCAAAACGCCGGCTTTGGGCGCAGCCCAGGCTCAGCTGGTGTCGGCTGTGTCCCACTCCCTGCTCCGGACCGGGTACAGTACCCGCCGCACGACGAGGCGAGGACACGCTCTCCGAACAACGTGACGGAGAATTTCTGCCCCAGAGAAGCAGTCTTCTAAGCGACATCCCCAGAACCCTTCCCAGGTTAACTGGACCCGAGGGACCCCACCGAGAGAGGTGACAGCCAGTCCCACCAGAAAATGGGAAAGGTCTACACCATCCCGTGAGTCGGAGAGAGGCTGGGCCCCCAGCGGCTTCCGCCCCCATCCACGGCCTCAGCTGTGCAAACGGGGAAACTGAGGCCTCCACAGGAAAAGACTCCTCTGACGTTACCTCGCAGGCGTGGCAAACGAAATGTCCTGCTTTCCTGTTTAGCCTGAAAAGACGGGGTCTAAATGCGAAGGACCACAGGACTTCCAGAGCAGCCTCACCTCTACCAACTCCCGCCGCCTCCGCTAGGCGGGACCCTTTCAGCCTCCTGGTGGTCACCAGCTCTGCTCCGCGGGACGAGCTCGGCCCCGCTCGGCCCCGCTCGGCCCCGCTCGGCCCCGCTCGCCTCCGCTCGGCTCCACTCGGCCCCGCTCGGCTCTGCCCGACAGTCTCTGTCCACGGGCTCGGTCCCGCTCGGCACCACTCGGCCCCCGCTCGCCTCCTCCCGACAGGCTCCGTCCACGTGCTCGGCCCAACTCGGCCCACGTGCTCGGCCCACGTGCTCTGCTGCTCTCCAACCATAGGACAAATTCGATTTGCACGCTTGCCGCGCTGGGCCTTACGGTCGTGGCTGGGTCCGGCTCGGTTCTCTTCGGCCCCCCTCGGGTTGTGTCCCGCACAGCCGCCTCCACCCGCAGCCTTGCCCCCTTCTCCAGTCACCTGAGAAGCCCCCCGGCACCTTCCCACCAGTCACCGACCCGGCCGCTCCGGGGGAGCCTATCGCACAGGACCCGCAGGGTTCCCCCGGCTTTACATCGTCGCTGAGGCCGCGTGGGCTGAGGGGTGGCCCTGGGTTCTGGACCATCGCAGACCCGACCCACATCGCAACTGGATGACCCTGGGGCCTCTGAATCTCCGTCTCTCCTTATGCAAAATGAAGCTGCTGATAACCCCGCTCCCCCGGGGCTCGTGGCGGGGCTCGTGATGGAGCTGGGGAGCAGTGAGTACGTGTTGCGCGCTGTCGGTGTGCCAGGCCGAGGGTGGACGCAGGAGAGAGCCTGGGACAAGAGAGCGAGAGGCCTGGCCCTGAACGCAGAAAGGCGCACAGAGACCTGGCCCTCTAAGCCTGTCCGTAGCTGTGTGGCTTCGAGCACGTTGCTCAGACGCACTGAGCCCAGTTTCCTCTCAGTAAAGGCCTAACTCCTGGGCAAGCAAGAACTATCTGTGTGCGCTCTGCCTCCAGCCCCAGACATCACAGAATGAGGCTGCACAGGTGTCAGTCCCATTCGTCGTCCTTCAGAAGGTTGGGTTGAGGGAAGGACAGCCTCTTACAATGACTTCACTGTGACTGAGGTTCACCCACAAACCTGAATAGCCTGGAACTCAATGTTGGGGAGACAGGACAACAGTTGGGTACTTGAATTGCAAGCTGCAGAAACTGACCTTAGGAATTTAAATGAAAACAATTGTTGAAAGGATAGTCGAGATAAGGAATTAAGGGAGGCCTGAAAACAAGCGTCAACAAGGCAGCAGCTGGGCTGCCCCAGGTGGTCTCAGTACCCAAAACCTCTCAACAGTCACCCCTGGACACTGGGTTGCCACTGCTCAGACTATGTGTCCAGAGAGAGGATCTGATTAATGTGGTGTCAGGAAATTCTTCACACTGGAGTAGCTTTTGAAGGATACTAGAAATTTGCCAAAGGGAGGGGGAAGGCCTTCCAGGTAGGAGAAGCAGGTCCAGGGCATGTCCATGAGAGGGCAGGGATCTTGGGGCCATCGCAGAATTCTGCTTGCCACACTATGCCAGATGCTTTCCTGGCCCTCTTGTTCAGTGCTCACAAAACCCTACAAAAGTAGGTGCTATTAATTTTGGGGAAAATGATTTTATTTTCTCTATAAAATTGCTAACTGCTTTCCAGCTTTACAGCAAAATGCTGCAAAAACGAGGGGTGGAGAATCACTGCGAATATTAGTACCCCAAATATCCAGTATTAATATTAGCAGCGTCATTCCAGATATCTTTCTAGGCATGTATATGACAGGAGGCAAGGAGGAGAGAAGAAAGGAGGAAGGTTGTGTGGAAGGGAGGGAGGGAAAGTAAAAGGAAGCAAGGAAAAGAAAGAATTCTATAAAGTGGGATCACACTCTATTTGCTAAATTTTAAAATACATGGAGCTTATTTATACTTGAATTTAACAAAATAAAAAGAATTTAAATGAACTGAAAGCAGTTGCTAATCTTACTTATTGTTTGTTACCATGACATGTTATTTCCTACAAGACTCCCCCAAGATTATGAAGAACATTGAGAGGTTGGGGGTCATTTATTTTCTTAAATTACATGTTTCGCTCTTGGCTCAATTTTTCCCTACTGTGGAGGATGAGAAAAGTAAGTCTCTCACATTCTCTTCCGTGCCCACGCCCGACATTCTGCCGTTGGGCTATTGTTTTCATAATGCCAAGGTCTTCAATATCTACATTTACTCTGCCGCCTCCCTTCCCTGGGATGTTTAGTCCTATAGTTCTGGGTTTATTTGGAAGCATTACTCACCTCTATCCCTGTTACCTTGGCTTTTCCCTCTCCGAGTTCCGTGTTTAGATTTATCTCTTGGTGGCCATAGCCTCAACTGACAAATGTGAACATCGCGATTTGTTCAAAGATACTTTGCCCACGGCAGATCAGTGCAGGAGTCAGTCCAGTGCAGGATTCAGGAGTCTGAGCTAGATTTTCCTGACTCCAGAGACTGCTCAGGAGATGGGAGCTTTTGGTATGAGGCTGGCCTCTGGGGAATGAGACAGTCACTCTCTCTTCCTGAACCTTCTGGGAGGCCAGAGGAGTCTGGACAGGACACAGGGCTAACTCTGCCCAAGGGGTCAGATTTGGGGCAGGGCCCCAGGGGTTTGAGGAGGGAATTAGTGACATCGGCTGCTGATCTTCTTGTCCTACGTTTACCTGGAGGCTGAGGACTGTGGGCAGAAAGTAGGACAATGAGGAAGTTCAATGCATCTGTTTTCCTTCTACTAGAAACAAAAATTCCCAACCAGGGGTCTAAACAATGACAAGTTTCTTTCACTTGGGGGAAAAAAAAATAAAGCCCAGAGGTGGGCAGTCTGGGCTACTGTGGCAGCTCAGCCATGTCCCCAGATCCTTCTTGTTTTCCATTCTGGCCTCCTTCTCAAGATGGCGGCCAAAGGTTGGGGAGGAAGGGGGAACCCCAGGGACTAGGAGCCCGGAGACTTGAGTCTCATTGGCCAGAGCAGAGGCCTGCAGAGGATGCTGGGAAATGTAGGTTTTTAGGTCAAAAGACAGAAGCCTTATCTTCATGATAACTGATATTTCATCATCACTTTTGTGTGTGTGTGTGTGGTATGGGCCTCTCACTGTTGTGGCCTCTCCCGCTGTGGAGCACAGGCTCCGGACACACAGGCTCAGCGGCCATGGCTCACGGGTCCAGCCGCTCCGCGGCATGTGGGATCTTCCCGGAACGGGGCACGAACCCGTGTCTGCTGCATCGGCAGGCGGACTCCCAACCACTGCGCCACCAGGGAAGCCCTCATCATCACTTTTTAATATACAGTAATGACAACAGCTGCATTTATTCACTCATAGATGTTTGTTTGAAGTGCCAGCCGTGGGTCAGGCACAGAGCCAGCTGTTGGGTATATAGTGGTGACTAGACAAGGGTCTGTCCACACACGGGTCACTTGGGGGCTGTGTGCTGAGCACCTGATAGTGATTCCTCCCTTTAATTCTCCCAATAGCAATGGGAAGTAAGCACTATTTTCCCCATCTTATGGACAAGTAAACGGAGTCTCTGAGAAGCTAACGGTCTATTCAAGGCTCCGTAATTATATAACAGAGTCAGAATTCAAACCCATGTTGGTTTACTTTAAAACGTCGGCTCTTTACAATTTTTCCATTCCTTGCTGTGTGCAGTGCCTGGGACCTGCCCCTCAGGAATGCCGACTTAATTGGTTGGAGGGGTAGAGCCTGCGCATCAGTGTACTTGTATTACCTCACTTAGCCCTCACAGCAACTGGAGATGGTATTTTTCTCTCTGTTTAAAATTGGGGAAACTAAGATCCAGAGAGGTAGACTCACTTGCCCAAAGTCACACAGCAAGTTCACGGTGGAACTGGGATGTGTGTCCACATCTCTTTACCTTCTCCAAAGAGCTGTCCTTGGCTCCAGAAGAAGATTGCTTTCATAAAGTTGGGGGGTACACTGGCCAACCCCTCTGCCCCAGCCAGCCCAGAAACCTCCCTGGGAATGTGTGTGCCCGAAGGGCAGGGCACCACGTGGCAGCCGGGTGATAAAGGGCCGGGCCAGGCCAGGATGTGCAGCGGAAGCCCAGCCCGCTGAAGGCAGAGGTGTGGCTGGGCCCAGGTCGGGCCGGACGTGGGGATGCACTTTTTCCCCAGCACAACAAGCTGTGGGTTTCCTCCTCCCTAGCTGAGCCCTGCCTGATATGTCAGGCCCAGAATGGGTCCCTAGTGAGGGAGTGGAGGGCTGGCAGGCGGGCAGGGGCCCAGGGCCAGTCCCCGGAGGAAGTCACGTGGTGGGGGTCACAGGCCTGACCCAGGAACGGTGGAGGGAGGGAGATATTTCAGGCCTGAGAGGAAGGGCCCAGCCCACGAGATGAATCACCAGGGACAGATTATCCTGAGGAAGACCTTGGGGGTGGAATTGTGATAAGCACCCTCCTCCCAAGGTGACCAGAGCCCACGTCAGCCGCCAGTGATCAGTGAGGCCACGTGTGGCTCGAGCACTCAGCTGTGTCTAAGAATAGTTCCAGGTGCTTTCCAGGAGAGGCTTCTCGGTGACCTTACACCATGAGGATGAACACCTCCACGTTTGAGGTGAGGAAAAAAAAAAACCAACAGAGACTTGGGGATAAGTCACTCGTTCAAGGTCACATGGGCAGAGATGGGATCTGAAGTGGGAGTCTGCCTATCTGTTGCCGCCAACTCCTCCCAAAGCAGGGAGCTCCTGCCCTCCCGTTCCCGCCGCTCCCGGCCTGGATGTGAAGTCTCACAAATAAAACCACAAGCTCTAGACTCCTCATGGCAAACCAGGCCTCGAGTCTTATGCTTGCTTCTAGAAGAGGCACTAGACTTGTCCAAACCCCTTGACGTCCACATGGGAAGGGTAGAGTCCAGAGGGGGCAAAGGGGATTCTGATGCCACTGAACTCCAAGCTCCCCATTCTCCCACCCACACTATAGTTAGTGTAAAATGGCCAAGTTCAGTGGAAAATCCCATGTGATGACCCACCTACGGGCTCACAAACCATGACGGTCCTTGGAAACCAACAGGGACAGTGTTTCTCGAATTTGAGAAAGCTGTCTGTGTGCTCCTCCCCAAATGGTGGTTTGACCAATTTTTATTACAGGCATACCTCGTATTATTATGCTTTGCAGATATTGTTTTTGTTTTGTTTTTACAAATTGAAGGTCTGTGGCAACCATGCGTTGAGTAAATCTGTCAGCGCCAGTTTTCCAACTACATTTGCTCACTTTGTGTCTCTGTGCTACATTTTGGTAATTCTCGAAATATTTCAACTTTATTATTATATTTGTTAAGGTAATCTCAGGTGCGTGATCATCGGTGTTATGGTTGCAAAAAGCTCATGACTCACTGAAGTCTCGGTTGATGGTTAGCATTTTTCAGCAGTAAAGTATTTTTAAATTAAGGTGTGTACTTTTTTTAGACATAATGCTATTGTACACTTAACAGACTATAGTATAGTGTAAACGTAGCTTTTATATGCACTGGGAAAGCAAAAAATTCTTGTGACTCGCTTTATTGCGATATTTGCCTTACTGTCTGGATTTTCAGTGGTCTGGAACCGAACCCACAATAACTCAGAAGTCTGCCCGTATTCCATTGTTTAATATACACTATCATAAAACTAAGTATAGGCTCTTCTAAAATCAGCAAGTTCCAGATTAAATATAGACAACTACAATCAACACAGAGACAAACTCAAGCAGGGAACTCAGCAGACGGTGGCCCTCAGTCAGAAAGCTGTCATCCCGATCGTCCAAGATACGTGGATGTTAGATTCACATTGAATTGAAACGACAATTTTAAAATTCTCACGCTTGGAGCCTTGAGCCTGTCTCTGGAAAGCGAAGGGCCTGCAGAAGTCCCTTTTGGGGAGATGCAGACTTGGGGTAGCCACAGCTGGCCCCATGTCTGAGCTGGGAAAAGTCAAGGCCCAGAGAAGGTGGGGACCCACTCTTCCCTTCCCTGATCCCTCTGACCCCCATCAGCTGCTTTCCAGTTGGTTTGACGAAGAACCGTGGACCCGCCACTGCTGTCCTCGAATGCCAGGGGCTCACCTGAAGTGAAGTAAGCTGCGCTCCCTGAGAGAGGTCTGAGCACAGTGGCCGCCACTCAGTAGGGATGGCACTGAGGGAGGATGGGCGCCGCGTTAGGACTGGGTGCAGCAGGGCTCCCGAAGGCCCAGCTCCCCAGACGTGGCCGGCACCTGGGGAGCTGGTTATAACCAGAGAGGTGACAACCTCCGCCAGGAGGGGGACCTGGGCATCTTTTTATTTTTGTAACTAAGTTATTTTGATGCCACGGAAGTTTGAGAAATACTGACTTAGATGACCTTTAAGATTCCTGAAGGTCCTTAAGGGCTGGATTCCAATATGCATGTTACCACCGAAATCATCATCATCTTCTTCACCTGCATTGTTACCATCATTATCGTCATCAAGTAGCTATCATATGTCGCACGCATGGTATATAACACACTCTGCTAAATGCTTCACACATACGACTGCAGGTAATTCATGAGGTAGCCTTATTATCGTCATCCCAGTTTACGGAGGAGGAAGCTGAGGCTGAGGGAGGTTAATCACTGTCCTGAGGTCACACAGCAAGTGGCTGAGCCAGGACTCAAGGCTGGGCCTGCTGCCCCAATGCCCTCAGCAGTGTTTCACATCTGACCCTGCCTCAAGCTGGCCATGTGTCTTCGGAGCCTCCTGTAGCGGCTTCAGTATTCAGTCTCCTCAAATATGGGATGGACCGTCTCTTGCATCCTTTGTGCTCCACGATCTCTGTCCCAAATCTGCAAACAGGCCTTTTGGGTTTTCTGCCTAGGTGGGCAGTCAACAGGACTTTGGCAGCAGGAGTGAGGCGCTGCTTTTCCACGTTCCAACTCCTCCAGAAGAGGATGCTTCTGCCCTATCGTCCTGGCCCCCTGTGCTCAGCACTGAATCACTCACCGGAGAGTGGGAGGGCTGGGATGTGGATGAAAATGGCGTGGAGGCCCCCATTCCTGGTAGGGGTGGGGAGATGGGGAGGGGGAGACAGAAAGGGAATTGACAGTTAACTATTAAGCACTGACTGTGTGCCGGGCACTCAGCTAGGTGCTGGGCAAGGGACTTAGCCACTCAGCAGCTCAATGTTCTCTCCTGGAAAATGAGGGTGTTATAAGGAGTAAATGCGATCCTCTCAATTACTGATTTTCCAGTGATCATCCAGTGAGGTCTGACCACGTGCCAGCCATCGTTCTGGGAAATGCAGCAGTGAAGTGACAGATATGCCTACCTCACAGGGCCAGTAGTGCAGGGGAAAACAGACAAAAATAAGTCAACAAATAAACATACCATGTAAAGTTGGGGGTGGTGACAATGAATGCTAGGAAGAGAAATAAAGCCAGGGTAAGAGGTGTCTAGAAAGTGCCATGAGGGGCAGGATGGATGCTCGGGGACTAGTTGGATGGAGTGACCACTGATAAAACTATCTGGGAGAAGAGTGTTTCCAGGGGGCAAAGACACAGAAAGGGTCCACTGGCGGAGGCCTGGCATGTAGCAGGGGCTCAGGAAACGGCGCTGGCCTAGCTCTGAGGGAGGGGCGGCTCCTTATCGTATCAGATGGCCCATCTCTGTTGCGGCCGCTCCCAGCTGTGGGAGTGTGGCCTGCAGGCCCCCTTCTCGTCGCATGTGCTCCCATCCTGGAAGAGAGGACCTGGGGGGGAATCCACAGCCCTGAGACAGGAGAAGAGGGAGGAAGAGCTTCCATGGGAGGGGCTGCCCCACACCCACCGGTCTGACCCACAGCGGGGGCTCCCCCAGCAGAGACTGCTGTGTCAGTCCCAAGGGGGCCAGGTGCCTGGCAGCCACAAACCAACGGAGGCTCGCTTGCTCGGAAAACCCACACGGGACTGTCACTGCCCTCCCTGCTCACGTACAGGTGACATGGACGAGGAAGAAACAAGGGGCCCAGAACGGAAGGCAGGGCCCCTGCAGCAGCCAGCGCTGTGAAGGAGCCGGACGGGCAAAGGGATAGAAGGAGGCTGGCGAGGAGGCCACTTGAGGTTGAGTGGCCTGGGCAGGTGGCTCTGAGGAGGTGACATGTAGCGACTCCCTTGAAGCCATGCAGAGTAGTGACAAAGGAGAGTGTCACTCTCTTGGCTCCCACACGGGAGCTCCGCCCCACACCCCACGGCCCTGTGCTCCTTCACACTGAAAAGGCCCGCACTTTCACGACAGGCTGCCCCAGGCAGCAGGTCGCTGGGGGCCTGGCTCTCAGGAACCTCCATGCACTGCCCCCTGTTCCCAGCTGCTCCAAATACAGCAGCCATGCAAGCCTCCCCTCTGATTTGGGTTGCTGACATTTTCCTATAAGCCCAAATGAAGGCAGAGACTGCCTTAAACACGATGTCCTTTCCTGATCGGTGGTGTCACCAAGGGGTGGCTGTGACCTCCCTATTAATTGAATGTCCCAAATGCATCCACGGCCCTCACCGTGCTCCAGGCAGCCTTCTAAGCACTTTACCTTAGCATCTGAAACCTCACAGCCACCCTCGGAGGTAGAATCCGTTACCACCCCCAGTTTACAGACGAGGCAAGGAGACATGTAAGGAGCTCTCCCAAGGTCACAGAGATAAACGTGGACCCAGCTTAGAGCCCACACTTAGAGCAGGGTCTGGCAAGCAGCCGACCCAGTGTGTTAATACCGGCTAATGCCAGCCTTGGGATCCAAGCAGCCGCTCTCTGCGTCCAGCAGGGGGCACCAAAGCCCCCAGCCCCAAGCCCTGCCCCAGGCCCGCTAGGGGTGGCTGAAAGGGAAAGCCGCCGAAGAGAGGATCTTTGAACGCCAGGGAGCTGAGTGTGTTCCCTTCTCAGTCCCTGCAAGCCCCTTGCGCCTCCTCTGCTTCCCTCAGGGGCTCCCAACCGGTTCCCGAAGCTCCGGCTCCCAGCTTGCTCTTTACACCACGCTCAGCCCCTGTGGCTCCCGCACAGCACCCCACCCCCGCCTTGGCTTGACGACTGCCCGCTTCTAGCTGTGGAGACCCCGGCACCCTCCCTCCTGCGTGCCCGGCACACACGTCCACCTGTCGCTTCTGTGACCCACAGACACACCCAACTCGGCACCTCCAAAACCAAGTCCATGGGCCTCAGACCAGCTTCCCCTGGGTTGTCCTCATCAGCCACACTGATCCTGTCCTGGGGCTTCCTCACTGTCTACCCTGCCTTCAGACCACCTCCGGTCCCCCCACTTCTCCCCTTGACTCTTGTCCGGGCCGGGCATTTTCTCCCTGGATAACGGTTAAGACCTTCTGCCTCACTTCTGCCCCCTTCTACTGGTCCCATAACAGCTGCCATGAGCCTTCTGAAACACAAATCAGGTGCTGTCACCCGCCTGCGTCCCTTTCTGAGAAGGCCCAAACTTATGAATACGCTCTGAATGTATCCCCAGACCCTCTCTTGGGCCTCATCTCTGCAACCCTCCCCCACTCCGTTCCTCCATTCTCTAGGCCTGCTTCCCCTGGCTCCAAAAACTCTACCTGGTTCACACCAACACATTTCTTCCGGATCCCCGTTTAGGTATACCTCCTCCAGGAAGCCTTCCCTGACCCCCCATGCTGGATTTGGAGCCCCCTTCTCTGTGTTCCCACAGTTCTCTGTGTGTCCCCCATCTTGAGGCCCGATACCATTTCTATTGCAATGGCCCAAGTCTCTCTTCTCCAGGAGATGGGCAGCATAATTGAGGGGCTAAGAGCAGACGCTAAAGCTAAAAACTCTCCAGGTTCAAATCCCAGCTGTGCCATGTACTGGCTATGGGAGTTTGGGAGTATATTCAATCCCTCCACGATTCATTTTTCCCATACTGTAAAATGATGATAATTCTGACAATCACTGTATTAGCTAGAAGACTAACGCCTATCTCATAGTATTGTTAGAGGACTAAATGAGTTAATACACTGACGCTCTTAATGACAGCAGCTGGCACGTAGCACTTGCTACCTATGTAACTGATCATTAAATTGGTCCTCAAACTAGTTGCTTCTGGAGGGCGGACCCTGAATTTATTTGATCCACTGTTATGTCTCCAGCACCTGCTCCAACGTCCTGGTCGTGAACATCCCCTAACATTTGTGACATGAGCACATCTTTGGCCTAAGAATGACAACGCATGTAGAAAAGAAAGAGCACATGTGAGTGACGTTCTGGAGGCAGACTGCTCAGGGCTGGGAGAAAGACAGGAGGCAGGAGATGGCCAGGACAGACCTGTGACTTTTTCTCCAAATCCTGGTGGCTCCATCCCCGCCCCAGTCACTCACTGCCGCCTCTCTCCACGCAGGCACCCCAGCCAGCATGGGGGACACTGCTGCTTCCTCGCTTCTCTCTCTCTCCCTCTGCCCCTCCCCACTGACTCCTTCCAAGTCCCATCAGAGCTGCTCGTGTGCCAGCCTCCTCCCTCCTGTCTGCACCCCATGTCCACCCTAGTTGTTCCAGTTACAATTGCTATGCAACAAGGGACCCCAAGACACAGTGGCATAAAATAACCATTTCATTATACTCCCAGGTTATGGGGCTCGGAGCTTGGGCAGGGCACACTGGGATGACCACAGAAGCCACTGTCCGCATTGCCTCTGCCGGGAAGATGGGAAGACACGATGGCTGGTGGCTGGGCTCTCCTAGAGGCTCCTTCACCCACACGTCTGGCGCCTGGGCTGGGGTAATTCCAAGGCGAACCTCAACGTGGAGGGGGGACTGGAACGCCCCCACGGCCTCTGCATGTGCCTGGGCTTCCTCACAACATGGCAGCCTACAGATTCTTCCCCTGGTGGCTCAGGGCTGCAGAGCAGTGTTCCAGGCAACAAGACAGAAGGGGCCTTGTGGTGTCACTCTGTCACCTTACTGGGCCAAGCCCTCACTGGCCCGCCCAGACTCAAGCAGGGAGACACGGAGGACCCACCTCTCACTGAGAGGCCACACAAAGTGAAGCCGCCCACGTCTGGTACCTGGACCACAGGGTAGCCTCCTCCCTGCTCTGTCCCACTTTGCCCAGCCCTCTCCATGCCCCCCGTGGACTCTCCACAGGGCAGCCTTTGAACACACAAGTCACATGAGTCCCCTTTCTTTGATCTCTCCAACGTCTTCCCACCAAACTCTGTGCTGAAAGCTGAGCTCCGCACGTGCCCACACAGCTCCGGGGGATCCGCATGCCCCCATCTCCTCCCTGGGGCCCGCTGCGCTTCCTTCTCTTTCTGGAGCAGCCCCTGGCCCTCCTGGGGCCCCGCCCACCTCTGAGCCTTTGCACTGCCTCCTCGTCGTGTGCTGCTGGGCCCGTGGCTCCCGTGTCCTTCAGGCCACCTCCTCACATCTAAAATCAACCCTCCAGCCCCAGCAGTGCCTCTCCCATCACTCTGCTTTATTGTCTGCACTTGCGCCTGTGATGTCTCAAATGATACATTTGTTTACTTCTGGTCTGCCTCTTCCACCAGCTCCGAGAGCAGGACGTTGTCCTTGTCCCTCATTATATCCACGGTGCCCACCCTGGTGCCTGGCACAGAGATCTGTGGAATGGGAATGAAGGCAAGAATAGTGGTTTTCAGGGAACGTGTATGATTTTCTTTTTTTTTTTTTTCCGGCTGTGCCATGCGGTTGTAGGATCTTAGTTCCCCAGACTGCGAGATTTTGGTTCCCCCAACCAGGGATCGAACCCGAGCCTCCAGCAGTGAAAGAGCGGAGTTCTAACCACTGGACCGCCAGGGAAGTCCCCACGTGTGTGTAATTTAGAAAAGCAATTCAGAAGTAATAGCCCTGGGGAGGGGGCTGTTAACTAGAGTCAGGCACGCCTTGTTTCCAATCTAGCGCTGCCATTCACCAGCTGGTGACTGTGGGAAAACACCTTTGCGCCCCTGAGCCTCGATTTCTTCAGCTGAAACTTGAGTCCAACCGCCCCCTAGCTCACTGGACTGGGGTGTCTCTCACAGGAAAGGATCAGGACCTCTGGTCAGCCTGGACGCTGTCCCCGGGAGCGAGGCGGAGCTGCACCGCCCGTCGCGCCCGCCAGGTGTCGCCGCGAGAGCGCGCTGAGAAGCCGGCTGCGCCCGGAGCCTTACGGCTACTCGGGCGCCCCACGTCTGGGTTGCGTGCGGGGCATCCAGGCCTCAGCCCGACTCCGACTTTCCTCTAGGAGCGGGACTCCAGAGGAGGCTGTCTCACCTGGGCACCCACCTGCCTCCCCGCCTCGAATAGACGGGGGCGGGGAGGAGTACTCTGAGCCAGTCGTCCCCGCACCGCCAGTAGCCCTGCGTAAGGGGGCGCCCTCCCCTGAAGTTGGGCTGGAAGCCAAGGGAGGGAGGAACCTGGGTGCGCCCTAACACCCCACAGCTCCTAGCGCTCGGCCGGGCCGCGGGGACGGGGACGCAGGCCAGGGCGAGAGGGTTCTCGGCTGAGCCCCGATTCCCGCCAACCTGAGGGCAGTCCCTGAGCCTCCGCTCGCCCCGCAATTTACGAGTTAGCGTCGGGTGGAGCCCCTCCGGACTCCCACTGCGCCGCGGGAGCGCGTGGGGCAAGCGCGAGCGCGCTTGGAGCAGGCGGCCCTGTCCCGCGGGCGCGGGGGCGCGGGGCGGGCGCTCCGGGGAGGCGGGTGGGGGAGGGTCGGGGGAGGGACGGGAGAAAGGAGGGAAGGAGGGAGGGGCGGGGGCGGGAGGCTGCAGCGCCCCCGCACTCTCCGCGCCTCGCACACTTGCACCGGCCGCTCGCGCGCAGCCCGGCGTCGCCCCGTGCCGCGCTCGCTCCTCCCTCCCTCCTCCCGCTCCGTGGCTCCCGCGCTCCCGGCGAGGCTCAGGCGCCGAGCGCGCGGACGGGCGCACGACAGACGGCCCCGGGAAGCCTCGGCCCGCGCCTCCCGGGCGGGCTATGTTGATTGCCCCGCCAGGGCCGGCCCGCGGGATCAGCACAGCCCGGCCCGCGGCCCCGGAGGCCAGCGGGGACTATGAACCGGAAAGCGCGGCGCTGCCTGGGCCACCTCTTTCTCAGCCTGGGCATGGTCTACCTCCGGATCGGGTAAGGGCCGCTCGCACCTCCTGCACGCGCGTCCCGGCAAAGTTGGCGTGGCTTGGGGAGGGGTTGCGCCGCCCGCGAGCCGCCGCCGGTCGCCAACTTCCTTGGCTCCTCAGAGACGCCGGGTGGGCGCGGTGCGGGAGCGGTGGGCGCACAAAGGCCCCCCTCGGGCGGGAGCCCCAGGGGCGCGCACAGCTCCAGAGACACAGGCAAGGGGACCGGCCGTTCTGAGAACGCCTGAGGCTGGAAGCCCCCCAAACCAAGGACAGCCAATAGGGACGCTCCAGCTTGGGGGACTCTGAAGAGGGCTAGCCGCTGCAAAGGTCAGCGTCTCCCAAGGACCCTTCAGACCAGGGCATGGGAACAGCAGGTCCAGCGGGAACACCCAGCCAGGACCACAGCCGCTCGCAGGGAGCTCAGCCCCCAGAGCCCGAAAGGAACTCTGTACACAGAGGCGCGGGCACAGCCGCTCCTAGTACAGGGCAGTCCCCGGGCGGCAGGCGGGGCCGGTCCATGAACTGGGAACAGGTACCCGGAGGGAGGGACGTTCGCTGGCAAAAACACAAACCGCTCCTCAGAGCCTTGGCACCACCCGGTTCCCAAGGACCCTCAGACTCCCGGAGCCCCATCCCAGGCGAAGGGGACAGCGCCAACCACCCTAACAGACGCACACAAAGGTAGAACTAGAGATGGCCCGAGACACCCAGGGAGACAAGCTCGCAGAGCCAGCGCCAGAGAGAGGCGGGGCACCCCGCCCCCTAAAACTGGGCACCCGAGGAGGCCGGCTCGCCCGCGGAGCAGCCCTCCCTGCCTCACACCAGCCTTTCTAGGAGGTGGGGCCGGGGCGGCGCGCTGGCTGGAAGGTGGGAGGGGGCGGCTCGGGACGCGTCTTGGAGCTGCATTTGCGCGGCCAGTCACCCTTTGTACTTCGGAGATAATGCGCGTGAAGCACAGGAGGTGGGGGCGGGGGCTTTAGGGATGGGTAGAGGTTCTGACGCTCAAGGGCCACCTTGGCAGGTTTCACGCAACCTGCTCCCCCAGCTCCGCTCGGGGAGAGGTCGGACTGCAGGGGCTGCGGCGATGGTGTGTGTGTGTGTGGTGGATCCTTTGTGTTTTGTCACTACCACTCCCCCGCTTCCCCACCCCGCGGCTCTGACGTGGGGATTTCTTAAGTTGACCGGCCGTGGCGGCCAGCAGGTGCGCACAGAGCGGACCAAGCGGCTGCCAGCTCTGACCGCGGGCCGAGACGCGACCGCGGGCGGAGAGGCGGCTGCGAGGCTCGCGCGCTGCCTGCCTGCCGGTGTGTTTTAAGTGTTATTGATTCGCCCGCATCTGGGTGGCTTTTCTTTTTTTTCCCCCTGCTTTAATCTTCATCTTGGCCCGCGCCCCGCCGTCCCGCGCGCATCCAGCATCCAGGAAGCCGGTCGGGCTGATTGGCGCTGGCCGCGTGCGGCTTTATCTCCTTTTTAATTAGAAACGGGGCGGAGGGACCCGGGAGGGGAGAGAGAAAGGGAAAACAACAGAAAATAACCTCCCCTGGCCGCCCCGCCCGCCCGACCTCCCGCCGGCGGCGCCGAGACCTCATAGTCCCCGCAGGGGCCCAGCTGCCCGGAGGGAGGGCGCCGGCCTTCCGCCCCGCTGCCGCCCTTTGGGGTGGGGAGAGGGCCAGGTCGGGAGGAGTTGCGGGGTGGTTTGGGGCCAGGCCCTGCTGCTGCTCTCTGCACCTCGGGTCATCCATCTGTAAAATGGGCATGGGAGGCCTTTCGGTTCCTTGGATGGATGGTAGGGCACCTGTGGTGTTCTTATTTTATTTGGATAGTTCAAGTGACTCAAGCACTAGCCTTTTTGTAACAATCAGATGCAATAATAACAACTACCACAGCAGCTCATTTATTGAGTATTCACTGTGTGCCTGACACCTTCGGGGCACTTCCCATGTTTTGACACATTTAATTTTTCAGCAGCCCTATGAGGTGAGGTCTAGTTAATATCCTCATTTTAGCGATGGGAAAAACTGAAGTACAGAGAGGGTATGTAACTTGCCCAAGGTCACACAGCTACTAGGTGAAGGAAGCTTAGATGGCACCCTAGACCTGAGCTCTTAGCTGCGAGACTATGGTGCCTGTGCATTTTTTACCCCAATATATAGTTTCACTCTCTGCCGCTGTAGGGATTTCCTGGTGGTCAACTAGGTGTCGAGAGGTTCCTCCTGACTTGTGGCCAGAGCATCTCCACTTGACCTCCCCTTTCTGTGCTGCGTCTTCCTGAAACATTTAAAATATCCTAGCTCCGTGTTAGACTCTCTTTGAGTGGCTGAGACGAATGACCGAGAGCTCTTGCTAGGGTCCTGTTTTAGAACCATCACCTGCTAGCCTCCAGGCCTCAACCTCGGTGAGCCTTGGTTCTCAGCTATGCAAAGTGGAGATGTGAAATGGAGATGGTGATTCTTGCCCTATAGGGCTGTTTAGAAAGGCCGAGTGGTCTAGAGTTAGTGGTAGGACCTGCCATACTGCATTTGCATATAACAGGGCTGCTGCAGAAGTTCCCGGATGCATTCAAGGCATAACTAGGGGCACCTGCTGTGTAATAGGCGCTCACCCTGAGTGACATTTTTGAAGCTCCACAATCCATTTAGTGAGCCAGCAGACAGCCTCCCTGTCCTCAAGGAGCTGATGGTCTAATGAGAAAGACAGGTGATAAACAAGCAAGCACACAGGTTAAAAACAAACACATACATTAAAACATTTCAGAAGACCATGAGTAATCAAGAATATTAAGTAAACAAGACAGAGATTGTGATGGAAAGTTAGGAGGGATGGGGTGGAGAGGCAGGTTCCCTTAGGTGGGATGGTCAGGGAGGTGACCCTTGAGGTCACTTGGATGGTGGCAAGAAGCCAACCGTGTGAAGGTCAGGGGGTGAGAGGGCTTCCAGGGAGAGGGACCAGCAAGGATCGAGGGCCTGAGGCAGGAAGAGGGCTGGTGTGTGGCAGCAGCGGCAGTTATGTGCTTCGAGCGGAGTGGGGTCGCCTCAGCTCTTGTGGTGTTGGTCAGGGCACCCTCGCCTTGAGAAATCCCAATTCCAGAACAACTTCCCACAGCTGAGCCTGGACTGGAAAGACGAAGCACTTAGCCCAGCTGTTGACCATGGCCCATGTAAATGGGAGCTCATTATTATAACCAGAATGAGGCCTTCTCTTTCAAAGGATGCTTGATGACCTTTAAAGGATTATACAAAAGGAAGCTCCAGACAAGTGGGCCATCTTTGTGTAAAGGGAGGGCTAGCTGCATTGTCAGGGCTACCATTGGAGCCTCTTTGGGGTTATCTTGCTATTAGGAAATGGGCCCACCCTCAGGCCAGATACCCACGAGTCACACTGACGCCTCTCTTTCCCTTGTACCCTTCCCCAGCCCTCCCATCGGCTCCACCTCATCCATCAGTGAGCTGGGTCACCGCCATCTGCAGCCACCCCCACTACGGCCACCAAGGCCAAGCCACCTCTGGCCTGCCCACTCTCCCTGCTCTTGTTCTGGAGCCCTGCAATCCTCTCCCCGCTGGGGCTGGAGGCATGGGATCCTGTCAGTAACCTGCTTCCAGCCCTTCAGTGCTTCTTGATGTACCGAGAGAGATCAGCCCTGAGCCATCCCCCCTCCTCAGACCCCCCCCCACCGAGCCCTGGTTCTGCATTGGGTTCTGTGGGTTCTTTCTGTTCCTTGGCGATCCCAGGCTTGTTCCCTTCCCAGGACTTTGCATCTTCTGTTCCCTCTGCCCAGGATACTCTTCCCCAGACCTTCCCATGGCTGGTTCCTGACCATTCAGGTCTCTGCTGCACTGTTACCTCCTCAGGGAGGCCCTCCTTGACCACTCATGCTAAAGCAGCCCCTCTCCTTCCCTCCCAGACCCACCACTACTTGTTATTACAGCATCTTCATTTATTTTCTTTGTAGTGCATGTCACTGAATGTTGTGTTGTGTTCATTTGAGACATTTGCATGGTCTCCCTCCATAGCCCCTCGAAGGCAGGGCCTTGCCTGTCTCCCAGCATGGTGCCTGGGAGCCTGGTGCCCTGCTAGGTGCCTAGTACGTACCTGTGAATGCGCTGGGAAGACAGGAACCTCGCTGCGATAGTCATAAGTGTCCTCTAGGCCAGTTATGCCTGGAGTGGGATACACATATTCCATTGGCATGCAGGAAGGAAATACTACAACTTTTATTCACAGTTGCTTTTTAAAGATTTTTTAAAAATAAAACATATACATACATTATGTTGTACACACATGACATGTCTGAACAGTTTTTTTTCTTTAATCAACATCTGTGCACCCATCCCCCTTTCAGAGGCAAATGCTACGTGAAACTTGGTGGTTACCTTTGCAGTTTTACCACCCAGAGATGACCCCTAAACAGTGCAGTTCCATTTTGCATGATTTTAAACTTCATCTCAATTGAATTCTCCCATAGATGCAAAGGCAACTGGCTTAGTTCATTTGACAGTATGTTTGTGACACGCATCACCTTTCTTTTTTTTTTTTTTTTTTTTTTGTGGTACGCGGGCCTCTCACTGTTGTGGCCTCTCCCGTTGCGGAGCACAGGCTCCGGATGCACAGGCCCAGCAGCCATGGCTCACGGGCCCAGCCGCTCCGCGGTACATGGGATCCTCCCAGACCGGGGCACGAACCCGCATCCCCTGCATCGGCAGGCGGACTCTCAACCACTGCGCCACCAGGGAGGCCCCGCATCACCTTTCTTTGTGTCTAAAAAAGAAATTAAGCCTCACTGATATTGAATATACACATGGTACAAGTACCGATGGGTATTATAAATGAGTTAACATGGGTTGGGGGTGCAGTATGAAAAAGGTTGAGAGACCCGTGCTGGGAGCAGTAGCAGGGGGAGGGCAGGGCTGGATGCCTAGGGAGGGCCTGTAGGTGTGCCCCCCACCTTGCTGGCCTAACGCTCCGTCTCTCTGTGTCCCCTGCTCCAGTGGCTTCTCCTCGGTGGTAGCTCTGGGCGCGAGCATCATCTGTAACAAGATCCCAGGCCTGGCTCCCAGACAGCGGGCGATCTGCCAGAGCCGGCCCGACGCCATCATCGTCATAGGAGAAGGCTCGCAAATGGGCCTGGACGAGTGTCAGTTTCAGTTCCGCAATGGCCGCTGGAACTGCTCGGCGCTGGGGGAGCGCACCGTCTTCGGAAAGGAGCTCAAAGTGGGTATGTGCTCATCCAGACACCCCAAGCGGGGTCTTGTAAACTATGGGGAGACCAAAATGCCTCAGGAGTGCTCTGGGACCCCGTTCTCTGCCGCGGGCTGGAACGCCCTAGATATGGGATCCTGCAGGTGCCACAACTTGAATTTAGGTCTGCTGATGAGGGTCAGCTCTCCGATTGGAATCCACCACCAACTGTTCCCAGTAGAGTTGCAAACCAGCAGCCAGTGGTCCAAATGCTAACTGGTTGATACAGCACCGATACTGTTTTTTAAATTGAAGCCCAAATTTCAAAACTATCTGTTTCACCTAAAAATACGAACTTCTGGCTCCTTTTGAAAAATTGGCAGATCTACGGATAGCTTACACCTGTGCCCACTTAGTTAATAATGGGCTGCAGCTGAGAACACAGCACCCTTTAGGTGGAGCCTGGGCAGCCCATTCACTGCCACAGTCCCCACCCTTCTGCATTGCCACCCAATCCCCTTATATGACTTGCCTGGCCGCTGTGGGCATTTGAATTTCCAACCCCTGTTTTATGGGAATGGTGTTTCGTGCAGATATACACATACAGACACGCACACAAGAGTGTTGGGCCACACATTTGGTTTCCAAAGCAATTGTGAGAAAAGCCTGGTGGAAAGGGCACGGGAACAACGTTGGTTGCCAGGAGGTCCCGGTCGATGTGGGGAAGGCCACGTTGTGTGTCTTCTCGCTTGTGTGCGTCTGGACTGGGGGGCCGGGAACCCTGCAGCCTCACTGCTGAATCGAGCAGTGAACTTCCCTGAAAGTTGGGTCAGCCTCAGGTCCCTCGGCTGCAGTGGTTCACCCAGCCTGCTCGACTGCTCACAGGGCACCCCTGGGTTCTCTGTCTCCTTCAGCCCCAACATCAGCAAATCCAGTTCATGTTGAAAAGATCCACCCCAAGTCTGGCCACTGCTCCATGCCCTCACCCGCTCCCCCTCGGGTCACGCAGGTGGCACCTCCCAGCCTCCGTCTGCCCCCGGCCATCCTGCAAACCCTCCCGTGGGCAGGGTTGTCCTCTGTAAATGGAAATCAGATCCTGTCGTTTCCCTGCTTAACCTCCTTGGGAGGCTCCCCCTGGCCTCAGAGTGAAATCGCAGCTGCTCACTGGTCCGCCGCTGCCTCTGTCGTCATCCGCTCCCATCTTCCTCTCCCCCTTGCCTACCCAGCCTCATCCTGTTTCCCAAGCACACGGCATTGGGTCCTGCTTGGGGGCCTCGGCTTCACGCATTCCTCTGCCTGGTATCATCTCCCACCATCCTGTGCACCTTCCCTTGTGGTCACTATGGTTTTCCTGCCTTCTCCTGCTCACACCCATATGCCCCCTGTTTCTGGGACCCAGGCCTGGGCTCTGGCATTATTTTGAGCTGTGTCTTTGTTGACATATGAGATGTTACGTATGGGGAAACTGAGGTTCAGGGGGACTTGCCCAAGGTCAGCAAGAAGTGAGTGGCAGGGTCTCCTAGGACTGGGCTGATCCCAGTGTCACTCGCAGTCTTGGAGTAGCTAGCCCGTTGGTGGCATTGTAATAATGCCTGCCAGGCTGCAACAGGAGGGCTCCAGTGCAGGGAGCCCTGGGATGAAGGAGTCCCTGCTGTCCAGAAGCCCCCAGCTGCCCAGAGTTGTAGGATTGAGGGATCAGTTGCAGGCTGAGGCGGGAGAATACCACCAGTATGCACCACCAGTTTATTTATTTATTTATTTATTTATTTATTTATTTATTTAAAAATTTTATTTATTTTATTTATTTATTTTTTGGCTGCCTTGGGTCTTTGTTGCTGTGCGTGGGCTTTCTCTAGTTGCGGCGAGTGGGGGCTACATGTCGTTTCAGTGCGTGGGCTTTTCGTTGTCGTGGCTTTTCGTTGCAGAGCACGGGCTCTAGGCACGCGGGCTTCAGTAGTTGTGGCTCGTGGGCTCAGTAGTTGTGGCTCGTGGGCTCTAGAGGGCAGGCTCAGTAGTTGTGGTGCTCGGGTTTAGCTGCTTCACGGCATGTGGGATCTTCCCAGACCAGGGCTTGAACCTGTGTCCCCTGCCTTGGCAGGTGGATTCTTAACCACTGCGCCACCAAGGAAGCCCCCACCAGTTTATAATACCAGTATACACTGAGCAGGAGCAGAGGCCTGGGGCAAGGAGCATTCTTTGAGAAGAGGACTTGGGTAGGATGGCCTCAGGGGATTTAAGCAAACAGAGGCGCCAAGAAAACCCCTGGGATTGCGATGCTAGAGCAGCAGGCCTGCGGGACCTGGAAGGGAGTGGGAGCCAGAGCCTGGAGGTGTGTGGGGTCAGGGCTCCCAGTTTCGATTTCTAGGTGGTAGGAGATATCGGGGAACTTTGAGTAGGGGCATGACTGCCAAAGTAAGTTTGCACCATATGAAATTGCCACAAGTCAGTGGTTTTAGGCCCACAAAAATAGCAACATTATATGATTCAATCTAATGGGAATTCTGGAAGAGTCATTAAAGAGTGGGTACAGAATTCATTCATTCACTCACTCATGCGTTCACCAAAAATTTCTTGAGTGCTCTCTGTGGCTGGAGGCTGCCCTTTCAGCCTCTGTGGTCAGGGAAGGCCTCTGGATTTGTGAGGGAGGTGTCTGGGGGAAGGCAAAGGGGACAGCAGGTGCAAAGGCCCTGAGGCAGGAATGTGCTTGGTGGTTTGACAAACAGCACGGAGGCCGGCGTGCCTGGAGTACAGAGAGACTCAGAGGTCAGAGAAAGAGCCAGGAGGCAGACATTGTGGCACCTGTCAGGTCAAGTCCGGGGTTTGGATTTTCCTCTGGTGAGTGGAGGGCCAAGTGTGGGAGTGAGGAGTCTGGTCCAGTCTTCCAGGCAGGATGTGGCAAAGTGGTAGCAGTGGAGACCCGCTTTGGCCGTGAGCTGCCAGGATAGAGAGAGACTGACAATCTGGAGGCTGGTTAGGAAGGAGTTACCCTGGTCTGGGCTTCTCAGGTGGTGGCAGTGGGAGCAGAGGAAGGGGAGGTCAAGATGAGATCCCTGCGAGTCTGAGGAGTCACTTGCCCTCTGAGCCTTGGCTTCCTCGTGTGTAAACAGGCATCCTGCTCCAGGACAGCAAGAAGCAAGCCTCAGGTTTATGCTTTCCAGGCTCTTCAACACTGCTCTGCCCTCATGGGATTGCCTCTTTCTGGGAATGACCAGCCAGCTGGGGCTGCCTTGTATAGGTGAGGGATCAGGAGTGTAGTCTTTGGGCACTCTGGCCATCAAGTCCACACTCCGGACGCAGGACACATCACTGGCCTTTGCAAAGACTTCCCAGAAGCTCCACCCCACACTTCTGCCTACTTCCCATTGGCCAGGACCTAGTCACATGACACACCTAGCTGCAAGGGAAGCTGGGAAATGTAGTCCTTTTTTTTCTTCCTCCCCCGAGGGGCTGTGAGATAAGCTAAGGGTCTGTGATGGAGCAGGAAGGAGGAGATTGACATTGGGGGGGCGGGGCAGCAGCCCTTCACGGGTTCTGCATCCCGTGCTGAGACCCAAAGGTTCACCCTTCTCTGCCTCCTCACACCCAGTCCGGTCCCCGCTCTGCCTATGTTTCTGTCTCCCCTCCTGAGTGTTCTGGATTTTACTGTTTAGATCTGAGGAGAGGGCCCCAGGGCAGGACCAGGCAAGGCCCTCGTGGATCCTGGAAACCGAAACCCAATTCAAGCTGCCTCAGGCAGGAAGGGGAATTGTGCATCCTCGGGAACTGAAGGTCGGGGTGCCGACTTGGGGAGCCCTGGGACGTGAGCTGGCATCAGCTCCTTCTGGGGCAGAAAGGTGTCTGTCAGGGGGGTCAACCTCCAGGCTCAGGTCCTGCAGGAAAGAGCCTGACCTTTCTGTGGCAGCGCCTGCAAGAGCCCTGGAGCTCACTCTGATTGGATCTGGGGCCTGACTTCTGGGCGTGTGTCCATCCCAAACCATCACAGGGACCACTGACAATAGGGCTGTTGTTGTCCAGGCCTGGGAGCCACACCTGCACCAGCTCCCAGGGAGGGGGACTATTTGTGGGGCTTTCAGGCAGCTCGGGCGGCCGGAATGAGGACTGACCTCAGGTGGGGTGACTTCCACACACAGTCCTGGGGGCTGAAGTGCAAGATCAAGGTGCTGGCAGGGTTGGCTTCTTCTGAGGCCCCTATGCTTGGTGTGTAGAGGGTCGCCTTCTTCCTGTGTCTGCATTTGGTCTTTCCTCTGTGCACGTGCCCTGATGTCTCTGTGTGTCCTCATCTCCTCTTCTAACGGCGCCAGTCAGGTTGGAAGAGGGCTCACCCGAATGGCCTCATTTTAACTCAATCACCTCTTTAAAGGTCATACCTCCAAATACAGACACATTCTGAGCTACTGAGGGTTAGGGCTGGGCATATGAATTCTGGGGGAGGGGACACAATTCAGCGTATAACAAGCAGCCAGAGAGCAGCATGGTCTGCACTTTAGGGAAAAGCATATGGCGTGTGGTAGGTGCTCGGAGGTGAGATTCCCAGGTGGAAAGCGCAGATTGGACCAGTGGAGATGACCTTGGTCTGGGTCTTGAAGGGTGGGAAGAATTTCACGGGTCAGTGAATGGGATTCCAGGCAGAGGGAACATCAGGGCAAAGACGACGTGTGATTGCTAAGGGGATGGGGAGCGGGGGTCTGCAGCCTCAGGTGAGGTGACAGGCCGGCTCTCAAGGGTCTTAAATGCCAGGGCTTATGTGACCCCACGACAAGTTTATCAACGGCTAACCAGGCTCAGTGTGGCCCTCGGGGACCCAAGAAGGCGTTCAACCCACTCCAGGTTTTTCCTTTTCTTAAATAAAACAATGAACTCCCCCTTGAATCCACCACCAGCATGACAATTAGAATAAGGACCGGTAGCTTGCACCCCTGTGAACATCCCTCAGGCAACTCCTGCTTCCACCTGCCAAGTCACACTTTCTCTATCCTGAATCTTGATGTCTAATTTATCCTGCTGATCTGTTCCCCAGAAGTACATTATTTAGTTGGAGTTGTGTTTAATTTTACAGAGGAAACGCATCACCCTATAGGCAGTCTTCTGGAATTTACTTCTTTCCTCTCACTACTAACAAAGCTCACCTGTGTTGTTCCTCTTAGCTGTTGTTGATTCATTTCAGCTGTGGTGAGTAGACCCCATCTGTGCACCCATGCCCTGGTTGAGGGGCGTCTGGGTTGTCTCTGAGCACCTGCTGTCACAGTGCCACCGTGGGCCTCCCTGTGCGTGTCTCCCAGGGCCCACGTGTGTGCTTCTCTGGGGTATATGCTGAGGAATGGAACTGCTGGTCTCAGGGTATGAGGATGGCCCTGATTTCTGCAGTGACCGTGCCACGTGCCACTCCTCCAGCCGGCAGTGTTGACCTACGGCCTCGCTAACACACAGGATTGCCCAGACGTCTTCATTTTTGCCTGGGGGATGGGTGTAAAATGCTTTGTCACTGTCCTCTTGATTTACATTTCCCTGAGAAGTCGTGTGGTTGAAATCCCTTCCTATGTTTACTGGCCGTGCAGGTTGACTCTTCTGTGAGTTGCCTGTTCGTGCTTGTTGGCTGTTTTTCCATCCGGTTGTGTGTGGTCGTGTCACACGTAGAAGAGTGAGGGCTGCATCAGGCAGGACCCCAGGGAGGGTGGGTCACATGGGGCTTCACACCCCTGTCTTTCATCTTTTCCGTGGAGGATCGGTGGGTGAGGGCGAGGAGCAGAGGCAGCCCTTCCGCATCCATCACCTCATGGGTCTTCCCCATCCCCGAAAGGAGGCATGTCCCCCTGCAGCTCAGCTCCGAGCCGCGTGGAGGCTGACCCAGTCACCTGGGTGTTCTGCGGCAAGACTGAGATGGCCGGCGAGTTCCCTGCTGCTGGAGGGGTTCTTGTTGGTGTGGTCGTGCCAGACGTGAGATTCTTGAGGCCGCCGCGTGTCGGACAACCTCGTTTTGTTGGTGGGCCCTGAGGCCGCCACACGAGCACTGGCATCCGAGTCACGCAGCCCACCTTGTCAGGTGGCAGCAGCATTCACAGGACGTAAGACCCTAGCACCTGGTGGGTTAGGGCCCTAAGAGGATGTCCCTTTACCCTTCCAGGAGGCCCACGTGCCTGTCTCTCATGCAGAGGAACTCAAGGACCTGGGGATGCTCCAGATTTTATTCCTGGTGCAGCAGGACAGGAAGATATGGGGTACAAAGGGGAGAAGCTATTGGTCCCATTTCTAACCTGAGCTCATCATTTTGATTCTACAAAGTGTATCCGCCTGTCTGTCCACTTCTCACCACCTCCCCCATCACCCCGTGGTTCAAATCTCCATCTTCGGGGAGCTGTCACCCAACTCCATCAGCCCCCGAGTGTACCCACCCACCCCCAACCACGTGGCACCCAGCAAAGAGTCTCCCCACGGTCGCTGTGACCACGGTGTCTCCCTGTGTAAAACCCTTCCTCTCGCTCTGAGGATAAAATGCCAACGGGTCCCCTGGTGCTTTGCTGACCTCCATGACCTGCATCCCGACCCCCTCTCCACCCCAGCTCTGCCACCCTCTTCCCACCCTCACACGTGACTAAGTCCTTCCCACCTCAGGGCCTTCGGCCCAGCTGGTCTCTCTGCCTGGATGCTCTCCCGTCCTTCCACCCTCGGCTCACATGGCAGCCGCTCACCAGGACCGCCTGTGTAGTGTAGACCATCCATTCTCCAGCTACCCCTCACCTTCCATGTTTTTCTCCTCATCACTTACTACTGCAGGGCACATTCTCCATTTATTTGCTCATTTGTGCCGCCGCAGAATAACACTTCAGCCCTGCAGTTACCTGCCGGTTCTCCTCCCAGCTTCCCTATTGCCTGGCTGTGGACCAGGACCAAACGGCAATGATAATATACCCATCTTGCAGGTATGGGCAGCTGAGATTACTTACACCCCACGAGGCACCCAGGACGTGCTCCATAAATCACAGCTATGTTATTCCTGTGTCTCTCCAGCCAGAAGGGCTCAGTGGATGTGGTGCACCCCCGGGTACTGGTGCAGACCCCCGCCCTAGGTCCTTCTGGAGCCGAGAGCAGAGCAGAAGGGCCACAGGGAGAAGCTGCTGAGCGATGGTGGGTAACCTGCACACCCCAGCATTATGCAGGCCTCCACCCAGATGCCACCTCCTCCAGGAGGCCTCCTTTGACCATCTGGCTGAGACAGCCTCCCCCGTAGGTCATGCTGTGCTGTTGTCTTTATAGCACTTACCACTTCCAGAAGTGACTTTGCACACTTTTGCAAGGCTGTGTGTGTCTGCCATCGGTCCTTGGCTGTGGGGAAGTCCATGGAGCCCGGACCTGTCAGTCCTCTTCTCTCTGAGACCCCCAGCACCTGGCCCATGGCCTGGCACACAGCAGATGCTCAGGAAACACATGGAGAGATGCTCGCCCCCCTGGCAGGCCAGCTCCTCTCTACCCTACACGCCCAGCTGCTCTGAGCCCTCCAGGGTCTTGTTAGTCTTCTGGCCCCAGGTCTGGGTGCACCACACACATGGGATGTGCCCTGTTCTCTTTGTTGAGTGAATGCTTTTCATTTCTGACCCAAAATACAAGACTGATCGTTCATTCCTGCATGTGATCATTTCGATCCATGTTAGGCCAGCATTCTGTTAGCTCTCCTCCCACATTTGCGTTGGCTTTAAATGGGATCAAATGTTGACTAGGTCAAGGCCTAGGGGAGATCCCCCCTCCATGGGGTGACTCAAGAGGACCTGTTCCCCAGTCTGTTCAGCGGACTGGTGTCTACCCCTCCCCACCCCCACCCGCTGCTCTGGGGTAAAAAGGAGGGCTCCCTGGATGTTAAATTTGGGAACTCAGCATGCTATACGCCCTGCTTGAGAGAGAGCCAGTGTATTAAAGGCTCTGAAAAGTCCTGCAGACAAGAGAACAGCTTGAGGAGGCTTCCCTGGAGGTCCACGTTCCTCTGACCTCAGACTCACTGGCCATCTGGTGGAGCTGCTCTTCCAAGGCACCCACACCAGGAAACACTGCTCTGGAGACCCTCACAGATTGGCCATGCTTGTACTGTGGCTTTTGGACTAACCAGGAATCCACCAAAAGTGTATTCACCCACCCCCAAGTCCGACATCCTTCCATAAGGGCACAGCGGAGGCACGTTCCTGTATCTGATATGGACGTGGACGATGAGATCTATATGAGTCAGCGTCACTCTGAAATCAGCCCCAAAATTCAGAATACCTGGTTTTCTGTACAAATACAGGAAAACATTCACGTGTGTGTATAATGTATATACAGTAATGCACCAAATATATAGAATGAAGATGCACCCTATCCAAAGTATTCATACACTATTTTTTTTAGTTCAATTTTTTTTTAAGATTCCACATATACATGAGATCATACAGTATTTGTCTTTCTGTGTCTGGCTTATCTCACTTAGCATAATGCCCTCAAGGTCCATCCATGTTGTCACAAATGACAGGATTTCCTTTTTTACGGGTGAATAATATTCCATTGTATGTATATACATATATACGCATATACGTGTGTGTGTGTGTGTATGTGTATCACATCTTCTTTCTCCATTCATCTGTCGATGGGCTCAGGTTGTTTCCATGTCCTGGCTATTGTGAATACTGCTGTGGTGAACATGAGGATGCAAATATATTTTTGAGTTAGCATTTTCATTTTCTTTGGCTAACTACCCAGAAGTAGAATTGCTGTATGCTAGTTCTATTTTTAATTTTTTGAGAACTCTCCATATTCTTTTCCCATAAAGGCTGCACCGACTTACATTCCCACACATACAGTATGTTAAATTTACTTTTCCCTGGGTGCATTTGGTTGAATTCATGTAAGTTAAGTGCTCATGGGACACCCCCCTGCCACCCACAGTATGTCCACCCATTCATTCATTGGTCCCACGGATGTTTACTAGAATCTTCAGCGTGGTAAAAGGCTGATGAATCAGCCAAAGGGTCTGCCCTCGGGGCACTCACCGTCTGTTGGGGACAGACAGCAGAGTCGGGGCTGCATGTGCTCTGAGGGGTCTGGTAGAAGAGCAGAGGTCACTGGCGGGGTGGCACTGGACTGGAACGTGGAAGGCTGCCTGCAGGGTCACCTAAAATGGGCCGCCACAGCCCAGGAGAGGAAGGGTGTGGTGGGGATGGGCAGCCGCAGCAGGCTTGCAGGTGTGACCCAGCCAGAGCCGGGGATCCAGAGTGATCCGGGCGCTGGCTCCAGGCTGGGGGGCAGGGAGGGCAGAAAGAGGCTGGAGAGAGCAGTGGAGATAAACCCATCGCACAGGGTTTGCCTGGGAGGGGAGCTGTCCGAAGAATCTCTCTCCCTTGTCTCCGGGGAGAGACAGGATGTGGGAAGATGATCAAATTCTTAGCACATATAGAAATTTGCTATGAGGCCAGCATTATTATCAACAAAGAAATGGTGATTTCCTGATGTGCGCTCCTGGGGACGGCTGCATTCTTTTTCAAATACTCACGACCTCCTGTTTGGTACTCCCCTGTGGAATTTTTCCAGGGAAGGGCACAGATGACCTAGGATTCAGGCCCTAGGGGCCACCCTCCTCTGTCTACCAGCCGGGGAACTTGGATGCCTTTCTGGGCTTCTGCTCCTGCCCCATTTCACCGCTTCTCCTCCCGGGTGGTCACTTCAGCAGCTCACCCCTCTCCCTCGGGTGACCGGCTGGGCCCAGGATCCCGGGTCTGAGAATCTGTATGCCTCGCACAGTGGCTCCGTCTTTTCACCCGTCTCGGGCGGGGTGGGTGGATGGAGCACATGTCTGGTGAGCTGATGACTGCTTGGAGGGATGATTTGAAGACCTTTCCGGTGAGAGAGACAGAAGCAAGGGGCAGGCCAGCTCCACTTTCTCTCTGCCATTTCTTAACAATGCGCCATCTTGCCAGAGCAAAAGACCTATTCTTTCCCTATTCTTGCTTAGAACGCAGCTAACAAAGGACTTTTTGTCTCGCGTGCATTTTTTTTTTTTTTTTTTGCAAGCCTCAGTTCATCCTGGGTTTTAGCTCTCCTGACACGATTCTTTGAGATGAGTCTTTTGTTAGAACGTTCCCTTGCCAGCTTTCTTATGGTCGACAGACACAAACTCACACACTCCCACGCCTTTACATGCACAGTCATTCATTCATTCAACTGTCGAGGCTTCGCACATGAATAATCTGGGTCCTCACAACCTTGTGGGGAGAGACTGATCTTGCAATTCAACACAGAGTAAGGATGGCAACGGTGCTGAGTCAAAAGCTGAGGAGGGGATGTCAGGAAGGCCCTCGGAGAGGGGACCCCGAGCTGCGTCTTGATGGAGACAGTTAACCAACGCCACGCCTAGTAAGAGCTGCTGCGTACTGATCCCTTCCACGTCTGGTCTTGGCTTGGTGGCTGGTGCCTTGGCTTGTTTCATCTTCCTAATGACTTTAGGAGGCAGGTGCTTTATTATTCCCATTTTACAAAGGAGGAAACCGAGGCCTTGAGAGGTCCGTCAACTCACCCCTGGTCCTTCCCCCCGAGGAAGTGGAGCCAGGATGTCAACCCAGCTTGACTGTCCCCCCAGGGCCCTGCTCTGAAACCACTGAGCTACATGGCCTCTCACCAAGCCCGTGGGAGAGGAAGGGCATTTGCTGACTGCGGGAGCAGCGTGTGGAAAGGCTTGGAGGCAGGACGGCTTGGAGGAAGGAAGGAATGCCGTGAGCATTTTTTTTTTGTAAAAAAATTTTTTTTTTATTAAATCAGAAAAAGAAAGATAGAGTTTACATGATATCAGTCCATCCTATGGCTCCTTTGACTTACATTTTAATACACTCCTGGTCCTATTTACTCCTCTGTACAAGTATTAAAAAAAAACTCAGGTATTTGAATAATCTTCTGTAAGTTGGTTGTTGACCCTTGGCGGGTGGCAGCAGTGCGCTCTGGCCTTCCTTGCTGGGAAGAGATGCTTGGCTAGAACGGAGGTGGGAGAGGAGGGTGGGGCTGGGAGGCCAGAGTCGTCTCTGCGGGCCTGTTCCGTCAGCCAGGCCCCGCCCAGACACGTGCCCCCTGCAGCCCCCGTTCTTCTGTGTCTCCATCCAGAGGCCCCCCAGCTCCTGTGCTCCAAGACAGCCAGATGTGGCGTTCTGAGCCCAGAAGGGCTGTGAGTGTCATGCCATGGGGCTGGCAGAGGCAACCTTTTTCCGTCTGTGTATTTTCCAAATCATCATATATTTCAGCTGGTGTCACTGCAGATGGCTCACCCTCTGACCCGTTGGCTTTAAATAGCAAAATAGAAAAAAATACAATGCACTTTGTGGTTTCCAGTAAGATACTGTAAATACACCCAGATAATATTCCGGTGCAAACCATTTGCAGTGGCTGCACAGGGCGGTGGAATGGAATCTTTCAGGCAGGCTTGGACATCAGTTTATTTCCTCTGTACCCGCCGGGGTCGTTATGGAGCTGGAATGCGGGGAGGGCGTCAGCCGGGCTCCCCGGGTTCATCTCAGTGATAACAACGGTCTTTACTAAGCACCTTCTGGGGAACGGGGCCTCTCTGTACACAGAGGTTTCGTTTCGTCTTCAGGGCAGCTTGGCAGTGTCCTCCTGGTGGATCCCATTTCACAGGTGGGGAAGCTGAGGCCGGGGAGCCAGCATCCTTGCTCAGGGTCACCCCGCCCTGAGTAAGAAGCAGGGCGGAGAGACTAATAGGCTCCATCTTACCCAAGTTCTGAGCTGAGGCCGCCTGAGCTTCTGCGTGGAAAGTTACCTGGAGATGCAGGCGGACTGACAGTGAAAGAAGCCATGGTGGAGGTGAGGGCAGGACTCCACGCTGGGAGCCAGGAGACCCTGGTCCTAATCCCCCAGGTCTCGCTGCTGAGTCACTGATGAGCCTGGGCAAGTTTCCCAGCCTCTGTGAACCTCTTGTTCCAGGATGAACCCACGGGCCTTATGTCTGTGGCTCTGGGAGACTTTTCTCTGGTTCCGGGCACAGAGGGCCCTGTGCCGGGGCAGGATGGTAGGGCTGGCAGGACCTGCCTCTGCCCCAACGGCCTCACTTCCTCCCACCCCCGTAGGCTGACCTGCTCCCGCCCCTGCCCAGGCCGGGTCAGGGCCACCGCGGGGACTGCCCGTCAGCCGGGAGCCCCCCTCCCCTCAGAGAGCCTCATGGCTGGTTCCTCCCGGCTCAAAAGCCCCCACCCCAGGTGGTCCCTGCTCCCGTCACCGCCCTGTCCTGCGTCTGCAGAGTCCTCGGCTACTGCTGAGTGAGTGGTATGATCTTGCTCTCTGTCCCCTCAGAAGCCAAGGCCAGGTCTGAATCCCTCCTCTCAGTTTCCCCAGCACAGTGCCTGGCACATAGTAGGTGCTCAAGCAATATCTGTTGAGTGAAGGAACAGGGCACGTGGCTCGGTCAGGGGGGCCGAGGAGAGGCAAGGTGTGATGGAGGCTCTTCCTCTGCTCGTGCACAGGAGGGAGAGGTGGGTGGTCAAGGCAGCAGGGGGCTAGGTCTGTTCTTGGAGGGCCAAGGGTCAGTGATGGGCAGTAAGCCAAGCCCAGTGTCTGCTGCTTACTGGCCGGCCCCACGTGGAAGAGTCGGGGAAGAGCCTGGGCCAGGAGTCAGTAGGACTGGGGTGGGTGTCGTACCCTTAAGGCAAAGAGGGTCAGACTCTGGAGCCAGGCTGACCGGGGTTGAATCCTGGTCAGAGTACACGCCTCTCTGGGCCTCAGTTTCCACATCTGTAAAATGGAGATAAAAATGCTCCACACCTCATAGTGTTGTTGCCAGAATGAAGCGAATTGATCTGTATCGAGTGCTTAGGAAAGAGACTGGCAAATAGTAAGCATTTTATGACTTTGCTTTTCTTCTTATGAACCATGTGCCATTGGGACCATCACCTCATTCTGTTTCTGCAGCAATAAGACACACCTTAGAACCGCCCTTGCAGACAGCCAGTAAGAGACAAATAGACAGCTTCGGGAAATTGCCCAACTGGAGGGGCTTCCCCAGGCTGAGAGTGGGGTTGTCCCGGGAGCTCTGAGCGTGGTCAGGGTCGGGGGTGTCCTCCGCAGTGGTTGGGGGCCTGTGACCCCTAGGTTTGCATCCTGGCTCTGTCTCTGTAAGTCACCTCCTTGAGCCTCAGTTGCCCACAGATACAATGAGGAACTGCTGCTTACCTGGGGTGGGCGAAGGAGGCATGGATGGATGGAGGTTAAGGTGGCCTCTCACGCAAGGAGCCTGCGGTGGTCAGATTCTGGGCTGCTCGCCTACCTTCTTTCTGCCATCAAACCCTGTTCTCAGGAGGCCGTCCCATTTGAATGCGTCCTATAAATTATTTATTGATGTTTTAACCGGTTACAGTCGAATGGCAGAAATCAAGGCATTTTGATCAGGGTTGCTGCCTTAAGGCAAAGGCATGGGCTTTGCCACGCAGCGAGGAGCTGCAAGGGTGTTTGGACCAGGGGCTGAGGGAGGACGCTGCCAGCTTGGGCCTGGAAGCCCAGTTCTGGCTGGTTTCTGGCTTGGCGGCCTCAGTGAATCAGTTTACTTCTCAGAACCCTGGTTTCCTCATCGGTAACACTGTGGAGAATGGTGGCCACCGAACGGGGCTGTTGGGGAACACCCGCAGGGGTGGGTCTGGCACCCACATGGCAGGTGCTTAACAAAGGTTACTTTCCTTCGCCCTCTCCCTGCACCGAAAAGCCCCGAAACCCCAGGCCGTGGGCAGACTCTGTCCTGACGCCCTGGGGGAGGCCATGCCGAACGGGTGGGGCCCATCGCTGCTCCGCAGCTGCCTGGTCAGAGCCTCTCTGAACCTCAGTCAGCTGGTTTCCCTATAAATAGGTGACCAGAACGCTTTCCCAAAGCACCTAGCGCGGAGCCTGGCCAGTAATAAGCAGTAAATGAAGCTCACCTGGTTTTTGGCCACTGCTTGGAGCATTCATTCATTCATTCATTCATTTATCCATCCATCTATTCATCTAACAGATATGTACTGAGCACCTCCTACATGTCAGGCCCTGGGGACACGAAGGGCACATGACAAAGCGCTGCCTTCAAGGACATTATGCTGTAGGGGCAGCAGGAGTGGTGGCTGTGGTGTGAGGAACAGACGACAAACAAGTCTAAAATGGCAGGAGGGCCGTGGAGAAAGCTGAAGCGGGGGAATTTCTCTCTGTACCTCTCAGGGGGCCTGTAATTCCATCCATTGTAATTATTATAATACTCACTACCGTTTATTCATGCACTGGTCCCAGGGCTCACAGATACCTGGGACCCCCACCCGCTGGGTGCCAGCTGGGTGAGATTCACAGATACGGAAATGGAGGATCAGAGAGGCCCAGTGACTTGCCCAGGGTCACCCAGCTTCTGGTGGGGTGGGGTTGGCCGTGAGGTCTGCTCATTCATTCATCCGTCACACACTATCGTGGGGGCTGTAAACAGCGGGAGACAGACAGGCACGGGCCCTGCTCCCTCGGGACCCCCCAAGTCTGGCTGGGCAGCCGGAGGCTGGCTCAGCCCCACACACTGGCCTCTGTGCGAGGCTATCGTGTCCTTCAGTGCATCATGGAGCTCAACGAGGCAAAACGGACTCGGTGGTAATCGTAATCACAGCAGCAGTGGCTAGTGTTTACGGAACACGTACGCCACGCCCGGCGCTGTGATTCAGTCCACTCACCAGCCCGTGATGCTGTTAAGCCCATTTCATGGAGGAAGCAACAGAGGCTTAGACAGGTTGACAGGCCTGACATTAGTTACACGGCCAGCCCACTGCCCAGGGCAGCTTTCCTGGTGGTCAGTGAGGAGGGGGAAGTATGGCGACTGGGCAGTCCTAGTGTAACACTGGTGGGCATGGCCCAGGTCAAGGTCAGTGGCAGGAGTCAGCAGTGACCCTTTAGCATCTGGAAGCATTGGACTGCAAGAGCCAGAACCTGGGTCCCGGGGAGCTCAGAAGCTAAGAATAACGGTCCCTCTGTTTCTCGGGGGCCGTGGGTGCGGAGGTGAGGGCCAGCTTGGTGGGGAGGGAAGGCCGTGGCCCATGACTTCACTCTGGTCTAGGAGTGCACCTTGGACTCGGGAGTTGTGTGTGTGCAGGGTGCAGCTGCCTTTCTCCCACCCACCTTGGGATGTGCTGGGGGATCCCAGGCAGGAGCAGAAGCCATCTGCATGGCATGCGCTGCTCAGAGATACCTGAGACCTCCACCTGCTGCGTGGTAGAACCCCACACACTTGTCCCCAGCCCCACCCCCAGGGAAGAGCCTGGGGGAAGGGCAAGTCTCAGGTGGCGGGCCAGGCTCCGACCCTTCCTCAATTTGCTGCTCTGTTCTGAGTCTGATAAAGGGGATACAGTTTCCCTTTAGTTGCTGGAGGCTGCCAGTGGGGCCGCTGCACTTTGCAGTCATTTGCTCCCCGGAGAAAGTTCTTGGTCTGAACAGCGTGTCCAGAGGCCACGACTGCAGCTCAGCGCTGCTGCCCACCAGTTGGGTGGTCTGGGTGAACCAGACTTTTCTCTTGGCCTCAGTTTCTTCAACAAATGAAAACTCCTACTCCTTACCTCACAGCCTTCTTATAAGGGACCGTTATTACCATCATCAATAGAAATCGTAAGAAATCTAATATTTGGGATCACTGTCTCATGCCAGGCCCTTTGCTAAATGCTTTACCTTTGTTAATTCTTTCTAGTTCTCTCGACCTCCCTAATTAAAGTTAGTGGTTGTCATCCTATTTTGTAGAGGAGGAGCACAGAGCAGTTAGGTGACTCACCCAAGGTCACACACCTAGAAAGTGGTGGAACAGAGATTTCCTCCTCCCATCTTATTCTCTGTATACTCTGCATCTGATGGTTCTTTCTCTGATGTCTGTGAGGGTCTAATCTCACTGTCGCCTGGTTCCTCCAGTGTATACTTTTCTCATGGGTTTGATTCTCAGTAGTGTGAGCTGGTGCCTGGAGACTGAGGCTCAGGCGGAGGAGGAACTGGTCCAAGTCACGGTCAGTCAGTGGCAGAGCTGGGATTGAATCCGGGCGTATGGGCTCCAGCACCCCTGTATTAACAGGGCCGCCGTGGAATGTCAGGGCCAGGCATCGGCACAGTGAAGCCGTTGGTCCAGCAGGTGGACAGGCCTATGTGTCTGCAGGGTGGGGAAGCGGTGGCCGGGGGTCGGCGTGGAGGTTGCTGGCCTCCTAGCAGCCTGGGTGAGGGGCTGCGAAGTGAAGGAGGGACGGGTGAGAAGGTCCACCTGAGTCGGGGTGACGGCGTCCTGAGACACTTCTCCATCCCCGGGGCCTCTTCCTCCAGGGTGCTTCCCTGACCCCCACCCACCCTGGCTCCGAGAGCGAACGTGCTGAGCGCCCACACTAGGCACGGGGTCTGGGTTCATCTCCATCCCGGCAGGAGGTGCCACTCTGGGACCCAGGGAGGCCGGGAGGCTGGGTGGCAGTGCGTATCTGCACCAGGCCTAAGTGACCGCCCCCCACTCTTGCACCCCAGCTACTCAGGACCCTTCCACCCCACTCAACAGCCAGCACCGCCCTGTAGGGCCCTTGTAAATTCTTAACATGTGGCTCCCAGCCCCCCAGCAGGGCCGTCTCCACTTCCACGTAGCTGGGAAGCCCTGCGGGGAAGTGACACCTCAGCAGCTCCCCAGGCCCCCACTAACCCTTTGCTGTCCTGTCCCTCCTGCCTGCCCGCGAGCAGTCCCTCTCCCCTCCCCCAGCCCTTGTCCCCTGTGTCAGTCGGAGTCCCGAGGATGAAGGTCCCAGCTTTCTCTGGAGATGCTCACAGTCGAGTGAGGGGGCCACGGGGGTCCACACCTCTAAACAGCAGGTGACACAGCAGCGATAGCAAGGCCACGAGCACAGGAGCTGCTGTGTCAGGCAGGTGCCACGAGCCAGGCAGGGCGCTGAGAGCTTCACGTGGACAAACTCTACTCTCTTATCATGCCCGTGAGAAAGGGACTATTGCTGTGTCCCCACTTTCCAGCGACGAGACTGAGGCACAGGGAGGGGGTGGCGGCGGCTGAAGGTGACAGGGCTACAGACCGATGTTCTGGGGTTTCAGCCTAGGCCTCTGGCTCCAGAGCCTGGGTACACTGTGGTGGTCAGAGTGCTGCTTTACAGTTTGTCACCAGGTGCCACGAGTGCTGTGCGTGTGTGCAGCGGGCATGGCCACATCAGCCTGGGGGGAGTGGGTCGTCATCCACAGAGGAGTCCCTCTTCTGGCCTCCAGCCTCTCTCCTCCGCTGCCCCATCGACTCCCCAGGGGCGTTCAGTGACTGGGGATTGAACGGGGATGTGCGTGATGGGGGTGCCTGGGACGGAGCTTTCTCGGAGTGAGGAACGGGCGCTCAGTCAGTCTCTGTGGAGCCCCGACAGTGAGCTAAGCCTCCCTTCCCATCCCAGGATGCCCTGGACCTGAGCCCAGCCTTTCCACTCTTGTCCCCGCAGGGAGCCGGGAGGCCGCCTTCACCTACGCCATCATCGCAGCCGGCGTGGCCCACGCCATCACTGCTGCCTGCACCCAGGGCAACCTGAGCGACTGCGGCTGCGACAAGGAGAAGCAAGGCCAGTACCACCGGGACGAGGGCTGGAAGTGGGGTGGCTGCTCTGCCGACATCCGCTACGGCATCGGCTTCGCCAAGGTCTTTGTGGATGCCCGGGAGATCAAGCAGAATGCCCGGACTCTCATGAACTTACACAATAACGAGGCAGGCCGAAAGGTAGGCAGCTAGGGAGGGGAGCCGGGCGGCTCTTGCAGAGATGCTGCAAAATGGCTTATTCATAACAACTGATGTTGGGTCTCTGGCGATGGGCCACAGGGCTCTGTCCGTAGGCTCATTCTGCTTGCATCTGTGGTCGATTTGCTGATGGTCAGGATTTCTGTGTGGCATGATGCTTGTCAGTTACTAACAAGGTTGAATAATCAAATTTCTGTTTAAACATTGGATATAACTCAGCAAGATGGAACGAGGGTCGGATGTGAACTGTCATCCTCAGGCCCACAGAGTCAGCTGTACAAAACTCTGATTGTGGGGAGGAGTTGAGGTGAGTGCAGTAGGAGTCCTTGCTGTAGGGCAGATGCCGGGGTTGGTGATGTATCCTTGGTCACCTTAACCAAGATCTGGAGCTCAAAATAATGGAGGGGACCATTCCCTCTTCACCACCTCTCAGATCCTCCTAGATTCTGGGCTCAGCTTAGAAGAGAGACCAGGCTGTCCCAGGATGTTTCCAATGGAGGTGGCTGGCTTACAAAGGGGATGGACACCCCATCCCCTGAGGCAAGGGAGCAGATAGGTTTGCCGGCAGAGTACAGTGAGGGCCTGTGGGGTGGGGCTGTCCCAGGAGGGTGGGTCCTGCCTGTGTGAGGACCCGCAGGCCCCGGAGGTACTGGGCACGGAGGGGCTCTGATGGGCCAGGCCAGACAGGGAGGGAGGGCTCCATGCCGCCGGGGTGGAGGATGGACCACTGCAGTGGCAAGTTGTGTGTGGGCACCACTGGGGGGGCCAGGCAGGAGCAGCGGTGACGACAATGGGGGAAGCCGTGCCCAGGGCTGTAGAGACCAAGGAACGCAGACCCCGTTCCTGGGGCCCCCAGCTTGGCTCCAGCCCGTGGAGGCTGTGCAGGAATGCCAGCCCAGGGTGGCCTCATCCTCTGGTTTTAGACCCAGATTTTCATGCACAAGCACTTCTTTTTTTAGGCGTTGGCATTTAAAACTGGTAGTCACCAGTGACTCTTAAAAAATGTAGAAAAAGGAAAAAAGAAAGAAGATTACTATAGGAGCTCAAACACACACGTGCTGGCTAAGGGTGGACCTCGAGCTGCCCATTTGGGTGCCAGCTGACCTGGTTTTGCTAGAACATGTCCATGGGCCACCAGTCTTCTCACTCAGTCCTCACAGCATCCCTGTGAACGGTAGCCTCATTATCCCATTTTGCAGGTGAAGAGATGGAGGCACAGAGGGATTGTCACGTGCTAATCGGGAGCAAAGCCAGGACGTGAAGCCTGGCGTCTGGTTCTCGGGGTGGTGTCCTTTGCACAGTGCGGGCTGGCGCTGGGCTGCCTGGGTTCAGATCCGAGCTCTGTCGCTCGCTTCTTCCCGGGAAGAAAGCAGAGCTGGCAGGAGTGTCCTCGCGGGGAGAAGGCAGGAGAGCCCTTCCCCAGGGCTGGCACGCAGCTGGTCCTCAGCACTGGGTGGGTGTGACCACAGACCGAGGGAGGGAGCTGTCTGGTGAGTGGTGCTGGGGGGTGGCTTGCCCACCCATGTACAGACGAACGGGAGGCACCAGCAGCCCTTCCTCCTGCCTTGGGATTCCCTCCCTGCCTCCCTCCTCTGCAGTCTCCGGCCACATCCGCTGTGTCAGAGCCTCCCAGGCGGCCACAGTGAGTCACACAGCAGGCTGCTCACCTGGTCTGTCCTAGGATGATGGCCGGGGTAGACTGCAAGGCCCTGCCGGCCCTGCCCTGCGCCAGGAGCTCCTGCTCAGGGCGGCACATTCCTCCGGGGTTCTCAGCTCTTCATTCCTCCCGATTTCTACGGTCAGGTCACTTCCTAGGGCTGAGGTCATAGGTCATGGGGCCCCTCCTGGCCTTGAAGCTCCCATCCCTGGGAGTGGACAGGAGAGGGACAAGTGGCTTTGCTCTCCCCCCGTTTCCTCCTGTGTGGCTACCTGGTCCAGCCACAGTGAGAATGAAGGGAGAGAGCGCTTAGCTGGGGGCAGGAGGGTCCCACGCACATCAGGCGGGAGAGGGTTTCTTGTTTGGATTTCCTTCCCATTTAGGTCACCTCAGAGCACTGAGTAGAGTTCCCTGTGCTATACAGCAGGTTCTCATGAGTTGTCTATTTTATACATAGTAGTATGTATATGTCAATCCTAATCTCCCAGTTCATCCCACCCCCTTCCCCCTTTGGTGTCCATACATTTGTTCTCTACATCTGTGTGTCTATTTCCGCCTTGCGAATAAGTTCATCTGTACCATTTTTCTAGATTCCACATATAAGCGATATTGTACGATATTTGTTTTTCTCTTTCTGACTTACTTCACTCTGTATGACGGTCTCTAGGTCCATCCACGTCTCTGCAGATGACCCAATTTCATTCCTTTTTATGGCTGAGTAATATTCCATTGTATATATGTACTGCATCTTCTTTATCCATTCCTCTCTTGATGGACATTTAGGTTGCTTCCACGTCCTGGCTATTGTAAATAGTGCTGCAGTGAACATTGGGATGCATGTGTCTTTTTGAATTATGGTTTTCTCCGGGTATATGCCCAGGAGTGGCATTGCTGGGTCATGGTAGTTCTATTTATTTATTTATTTTATTTTATTTTATTTTATTCTATTTTATTTTATTTTTGGCTGTGTTGGGTCTTCGTTGCGGCGAGCAGGGGCTACTCTTCGTTGCGGTGCATGGGCTTCTCACTGTGCTGGCTTCTCTTGTTGTGGAACATGGGCTCTAGGTATCTGGGCTTCAGTAGTTGTGGCCCTCAGGCTCAGTAGTTGTGGCTCGCGGGCTCTAGAGCGCAGGCTCTAGAGCGCAGGCTCATTAGTTGTGGTGCACGGGCTTCGTTGCTCCGCGGCATGTGGGATCTTCCTGGACCAGGGCTCGAACCCGTGTCCCCTGCATTGGCAGGCGGATCCTCAACAACTGCGCCACCAAGGAAGCCCTGGTAGTTCTTTTTTTTTTTTTTTTTTTTTTAAGGAACCTCCATACTGTTCTCCCTAGTGGCTGTACCGATTTACGTTCCCACCAACAGTGTAGGAGGGTTCCCTTCTCTCCACATGGGAGAGGGTTTCCTGAGCCACCAGCTCCAGCAGGCATGAGGGCTGTGCTTGCTGTTCTGGGCAGCTCTTGGGTGATGCAGATGATGGGACCGTCATACGTTGTAAGGTCAACCTCAGGGGCCTTTCTGGAGTAGGTGGGCCCCAGAAAATGAGTGAGGTTTGGCTCGGCAGAGCAGAGAGGTGGAGGCAACCCAGGTAGTGGCCAAAGGCCCAGGGGAGGGGCTTGGGGCCAGTTCAGGGGCCCAGACTGGCTGGTCTGTGAGTCCCTGAAGGGGTGGCTGCAGCCAGAGGGCTGCAAGGTCACCTTCCAGGCCAGGGAGTGAGAGCTGTGGGTTTTCCCCTCAGGGCTGCCCTGTCCTTACTGCTTGAGTTCCAGCTCCGATATCCCCTCTTCAGAGAGGCTTCCCTCTCAACCCCTTCGTAGCCTTTCCCCGGGCAGTGCCTTGTTCCGAGGCCTTCTCCCCTCCCCAGATCATAAGCTTGATAAGGACAGAGACCTCGTGCATCACATTCACAGCTGCACCCCAGGGCCTGGTGTATAGAGGCACTCTGTGTACGTACGGAGTGAATGGTTGAGTCCCCTACGGTCACTGGGGAGCCACTGATGGTTCTGGAGCAGCGGGTCAGAAGTCACAGAGACTGACTCCAGGGCAGCAGAGTGAGGCCTTGGGCGGGGTCAGGAACGGGGTGTGGGCATCCTTGGAGGGGTGCGCAGTTTGGGCCTCACTTGACACTTCTGAGCAGGAATGGTTTTCCCAGCTCAGGGTGCCCCCTGCACTCCCACCATCCCCTGCTGCCTAGCTCCACTCTGGTTCAGGAGGACGCTTGAGGGTCACCTCCTGGAAGGGCAGTTCAGCCAGGCACTATATGTTTTCCAGAGCCAAGAGGTAGAATTTGGGACTCCCCAGTGGACACAGGAAAGGCCTGATTAACCACCAGTCTAGCCCCTTTGTGATTTGGGGGTGCAAACAGAGGCCCAGAAAGGATCCCGACTGGCCCTCAGCTATGCAGGGCAGTGGCCACACCCCTCGGCCAGGGCACGGCAGGAAGGTGGTCTCCCAGCCTAGCCCCTCACTCCCAGACATGGGGCACCCCAAGGGCCCAGACACAGATCCGAGCGGCCAGGAGCAGGGCAGCCGCCTAGCCTGGGGAAGGTAAGGCTCAGTGCGTATCATCTCTGGGTTCCATCCCTTCTGGGGGCCTCAGTTTCCTCATCTGTCAAATGGCACTATGATCCTCGATTTGTTCTGGATCCCAGGTGCCAGTCAGGGCCAGGCGAGGGCACACACTGGAGACCCCCAGGATCCTGCAGCCTGCCATTTATTCAAAGGCACGGGACCCCATTCCAGAAACTCTGCCCACAACAGGCTTCCGTGGGCCCCATGCACAGTGGAGCTGGAACCGGCAGGAGGAGAGGGGCCAGCCCGTAGCCGCTCCTGGCTGAGCGACTTGGGAAGGATCACAGATGTGTTTATTACCGGCTCCCTCCTCCTGCTGTGAGAAGACAAGACTCAACCTGACCACAGGCTCTGGGGCTTGTTGGCAGCTGGTTCGAGAGAAAAGGGGGAGGGGGAGGTGGGGAGGGGGTGTGTGTCCCAGAGCCGAGGTGGTGGCCCGCTGAGTGAGCGGAGACTCAGGGCTTGTCCTCCGGGTGGCCCTTGGGGTGGCAGGGTGTCCCCGACTCAGCTGGCAGATCAAGAGGAATAATGCCGCGGGGGGCACCTGCCCTCACAGGTCTCCGGTTTGGGTCCGGCCCAGGCAGAGCCAGGGTTTCACCTGCAGATGTGGCCGCAGGGCTGGGGGTGTCTGTGCTTTGCCTCCCCCCCACTGTCTTGTGCAATTGTGTGGTCTGCAGGGTTGAATCAGAGGGGTCACGGTAGAAGACAGGAATGGGGGAAGCCAACAGGTCCTTTGGGGACGTGATTTTTGAATCAGAGTCTCTCTCTATTGGAATTTTAGGGCCATAGATTTTGGCATTGAAATCACAGATGGTTCAGGTTGGGACTGTAGAATGTTAGGTTGACACCCTCACACGGGGGGCTTGGAATCAGGATCTTTGGTTGGGAGGGAGAGAGGCGTCAGAAGCGGTGGGTTGAAATCTTTGTTTTTTTTAAAGTATAGCTACATTTTAATGAAGTCATTTTTTTTAGATTAACTTGAGTAATTACACTGCAATTTAAAAAACAAACAAAAAATGATTCACAAGAAATTTGCACTGGAGTAACTTTGAATTGCATTTCTTATTAATTGTTGAAGGTATAGCTCATGGTTGGTGGTAGTCCGAAGGAGCCAATAAGAAAACTTTAAATTGCTGTTTGAAATCTTTGTTTTTTTTAAATTTTTATTTATTTTTGGCTGCATTGGGTCTTGGTTGCTGCGCACGGGCTTTCTCTACTTGTGGCGAGCGGGGGCTACTCTTTGTTGCGGTGCGCGGGCTTTTCATTGCGGTGGCTTCTCTCGTTGTGGAGCACAGGCTCTAGACGCGTGGGCTTCAGTAGTTGTGGCTCGAGGGCTCTAGAGTGCAGGCTCAGTAGTTGCGGTGCACGAGCTTAGTTGCTCCGTGGCATGTGGGATCTTCCTGGACCAGGGCTCGAACCCGTGTCCCCTGCATTGGCAGGCGGATTCTTAACCACTGCGCCATCAGGGAAGTCCCTGGGTTGAAATCTTTGGATGGCCGAATCTTTGTGGCTTTGAATCGTTTCTTTCCCACCTTTGGGGCAGTGAGGATATGAACTCACCGCGCTTCTTGCCCTCAAGGTGCTCTGTCTGGTGACAGAGGCGGTTAAGAGGAGCAAAAATGATGATTCAGGGCTAAACACCGCAGGAGAAATGCAACACAGAAGGTGCATAAGAGTTCAGAGGAGGGAACGGTTTCTTCTCGGAGGAGTGTGGACACTTTGGGGGCAAGAAGAAGGGACCCTTTAGTAGGGCTTTGAAGGATAAGTAGGAGTCCACCAGGTGGACAAGGCAGGTGGGAGGGAGGGCAGTTCAGGGAGAAGTAACGGCATCTATAAAAGCATGAAGTCCTGAAAAAGCATGGTCAGGTGGGGGCGGACTGCGCGTATCTGGGGAGAGGGGATGATGGGTGATGAGACTGCAGAGGCGGCTGGGGTCAAGTGCAGGGCCTTGCCTGCCAGGTCCAGGAGCAGGCTTCCCCCTTAGGCTGGCAGTTCCTGAGGAGACTTTGCAGGAGGAGTGCCGTGTTCAGGTTTCTGGCCCTGTCTGGGACAAAGCGGAGAACAGAGTGAAGGGGGCAGGGTGGCAGCTGGTGCCCCAACCCAGCAGGGACCACAGGTAGGCGGGAGGGACAGCTGTTTTGGAGCAGAAGAGGCAGGACCCGCCTTGGGTTGCACTTGGGGTGGATGGGTGGGCGCTGTACCTCACTGGGGTCAGGCACTGCGGCGTGTGGAGTCTGGACTTGAGGGGAGATGATTATTAGGGTGCTTTTGGGCATGTGAGTGGGAGAGCCTGTGGGCATCACATGGGGATGCCCAGGGGCCACTGGTGCCTGGAGAGAGGTCTTGGTTCTAGGCAAGCCACTTCCTGGCAGCCACCAACGCGAGGCAGTTGCCAAAGCCCTGGCATTTGGCAGGATTGGCCAGCAGGAAGATTCTAGTGGGAAAGCCCAGAGCCGGGCACAGCCCTGAGGAAATGGGCACTGGGGCAGGAGGGCCATGGGACACAGAAGAGCAGACAGGGAGGTGGGTCCTTGTGGATGCATCCCTGAGCACTGAGCTCAGAGCCAGCTTCTGCTGCATCCTGGCTCTGGAAGCTGAACTGTGGGGCCGGGGGTCCGGGCTCTCTGCGCCTCGGTGATCCTACTGCACCAGGCCGGGGGTGCCATCGAGGCCTTGCCAGCCACTGAGGGCAAAGTGTGCTGGGAGCTCTGGGGGGCCCCAGGGAGGGAGGGGGCCTCCACAGTCCCTTCCTGGGAGCGTGGTGACTGAGCCCAAGAGAGGCAGCCCTGGGGATGGGGGCCCAGCTGGGACGGGGCTGGCCCCTGCTGGAATGTGCTCCAAGGGAGGTGAGCTCAGGGGGATGGAATTCCACCCAAACGAGAGTCACCTCCCAGTCCCTGCCCAGCCTGTGCTCGAGGAGGGTGCTGGTCTTGTCCCTTCCTGCCCTGCCCTGTCTGGTCTGGGTGCTCCTGGGAGCTGGATTCCCACCCTGCCCTGGCTGCAGGCAGGCCTGTGAGTCAGGGGACACCAGGGACCTGGCCTCTGGCAGCTGGGGCGGGGCCCCGATAAGGCTTGCTCAGCTATGCTCTCCTCTGCTGTCCCGAGGGCCACTTGCATATTTGACCGGATAGAATGGTCAGTGGTGGCACGTTGAGGGCCCGAGGAGCCAGGCCCTGCCTGGCCTGAAGCCAGCTGACCAGGCCGGGCTGTGAGGAGGCCTCCGCAGGCCACTGTGCCCTCCCTTCCTGCTCCAGATCTGGTGCAGATGTGGGTTCTTCCCTTCCCAGATGCAAAGGCTTCCACCTGGAACTTGAGGGACTTGGACCAGGGGTGGCCTTGGGCAGATCCTGGCCCTCCAGGGCCTCAGTTTCTCCCATGGTGGGACCTCGTGTCTCAGAAGGGTCTTCTAGTTCTGACATGTGGGGGTAGGGAATACAGGGTTCTTAGGACCACTGGACACCAACTATGTCTCCAGCCACATGCTCCTGGAGTCCGCCAAGCTTGTTCCTGCCTCAGGGCCTTTGCACATGCTGTTTCCCCTGTCTGGAAGGCCCTTCCCTCAGATGTTTGCATAACTAGTTCCTGCTGTTCCTTCAGGTCTCTGCTCAGAGGTCACCCTCCTGGGTAAGCCCTCTCTCACTTTCTGACTTTCCTCCCCTTTCTCCACCTCGACTCTGTCTGTACCCTGTCTTGCTTTATTTTCTCTATAACACTTAACACCATATGAAATGATTTTATTTGCACAGTTCTTTACGTCTTTATTCCCTCTCTCCTCCCACTACAATGAATGTCAGCACCATGAGGGTAGGGGTGGCCTGAGTTTACAGCTGTATCCCCTGTGCCTAGAACAGTGCCTGGCACATAGTAAGTGTTCAAGAAATATTTGTTGAGTGAATGAATGACGTGACAGGTGTCTCCTCTTACCTGGGGCAATTTCCCAGAAGGAGGGTTGCCAGATAAAAAAACAGGAGTCCCAGTTAAATTTGAGATAACAAATATTTTTTAGTACAAATATGTCCCAAATATTGTGTGGAACATACTTATAGCAAAACTTTATTCATTATTTATCTCAAATTAAAACTTAAATGGGTTTCTTGCACTTTTAAATTCAAATTTTCATGTTGAGATATTATCAGCTCATGTGCAGTTGCAAGAATTTAGAAAGATCCTATGTGCCCTTGGCCCGGTTTTCCCCAACAGCTCGTAAAATTATATAGTATCCCAACCGGCTATTGATATCAGTATAGTCACGACACAGAACATTCCACCGTGAGGATTCCTGTGCTACCCTTTTGGAGCCAGATCTACTTCCCTCCCTCCTTTATCCCCTCCTAATCCCTGGCAGCCACTAATCTGTTCTCCATTTCTACAGTTTTATCATTTCAAGATTGTAATATAAATGGAATGGTACAGTGTGTAATCTCTTGGGATTGGCTTTTTTCACTCAGCATAAGCCCCTCAAGATTCATTCAACTTGTTGCATTTATGAATAGTTTGTTCCTTTTTATTGCCGAGTGGTGTTTCACAGTATGGAACCGTTCATCTGTTAAAGGCCGCCTGGGTTGTTTCCAGTTTGGGGCTATGACAAGTAGGCTGCTGTGAACGGTTTTGGACAGGTTTTGGTGTGAACGCAGAGTTCCATTTCTCTGGGGTAGATGCCCAAGAGTGTAACTACTGGATCGTACGGTAGTTGTATGTTTAGCTTTGGAAGAAAGGGCTAAACTTTTCCAGAGTGGCTGTACCATCTTACATTACCACCAGCAATGTGCAAGGGATCCTGTTTTGCTGCATCCCCTCCAGCATTGACGGTCGTCACTGTGTTTTGGTTTTGCCGTTCTGAGAGGTGTGTGCGATATCTCACTGTGGTTTTGATGACCGTTTCCCTAACAGCTAGTGATGTGGACCGTCCCTCCACGTGCGTACTTGCCGTCTGTACATCCTCTTCAGTGGAATGTCCGTGTCTTATGCCCATTTTCTAATTAGATTAGGTTTTTACAGTTGAGTTTTGAGATTTCTTTGTATGTTCTGGATCCTAGTCTTCTGTCAGACACATGGTTTGCAGTTTTTTCCTCCCAATTTATAACTTGTCTTTTCCTCCTCTTCATAGGCTCTTTTGCAGAGCAAAAGTTTTCTACTTTGATAAGGTCCAATTTATCAGTTCTTCCTTTCACGGATAGTGATTTTGTGCTAAGAACTGTTTGCTGAGCCCTAGGTCCTGAAGATTTTGCCCTGTGTTTTTTTCAAAAGCTTTGTAGCTTTACATTTTACATTTAAGTCTTTTGTTTTTTAAAATTAATTAATTTAAAATCAACTAAGTTTTGTTTCTTTTTTAAATTGATTTTTTTAGTTTGCAAATTTGATTTTTTTTTCCTTTGGCCGCACCTCATAGCATGCAGAACTTTCCTCACCAGGGATCGAACCCATGCCCCCTGCAGTGGAAGTGCAGAGTCTTAACCACTGGACCACCAGGGAAGCCCCTTAAAATTGATTTTTTAAATGTATTTATTTTTTATTATAGTAAAATACCCATAACATAAAACTTACAATGCCGACCATTTTTAAGTGTCTGGTTCAGTGGCATTAAATATATTCACACCGTTGTGCAGCCATCACCACCATCCATCCCCAGAACTTTCTCATCTTCCCAAACTGAAACTGTCACCATTAACCACTAACTCTCCTCCACCCTCCCCAGGCCCTGGCAGCCACCGTCCACTTTCTGTGTCTATGAATCTGACTGCTCTAGGGGCCTCATATGAGTAGGATCTGACAGTGTCTGTCCTTTTGTGGCTGGTTTATTTCACTGAGCAGAATGTCTTCAAGGTTCCATGACCCATTTTGAATTAACTTTTATATAAGGTGCATATATGAGTTCAGGGTTATCGTTTTGTCTGTTTATGTTCTCATCCTGGCAACCCTGCCCAGCCCCTGCTGCCCCGTGGAGGAGGCTGGTCTCCAGACAGTACTGAGAAAAGTCGTTTCAGAACCAGATTCCCTTCCTTGGGCCCATTTAATAGATGAGAGACTGACACCACCACGGAGGCCCTGCCAAGGCCACACACAGCAAGGGGGGGCGGGGCAGGATTCACACCCAGGGCCTGGCTCCCAGGTCCTCCTGCCTCCTCCTCCCCCCATGACTGGCCAGGGCACGTGGGGCTGGGCGGGGCTGACGTGTCCACTGGGGAATGCCCACTGGGATGACCAGGCCGGGATGTGCAGGCCTGGAGGAAAGAGTCAGACAGGTCCGGAGCGGAAGCCACTGAGGAGGGGCTGGAGGGGAACCAGCTCGGGCCCGGGTGGAGGACGCCCACGAGGCCTGAGGGTTTTTTTCCAGTTTTCTCCGATGACACAGCGAGGGCAGGGCCCAGCCAGGTCCGGTGGGTGATGCTGCGGTGATAGCAGTGGATGGTGCCAGGGAAGGGAGGGGATGAGATGGGGGGGACGGGGGTGGGGAGCAGGGGCGGGGCAGGGGCGGGGCAGGGGCGGGGCAGGGGCGGGGCAGGGGCGGGGCAGGGGCGGCCCTTCCCACAGAGAAGGGAAATGTCTGTGGGTCCCCAGCTCCGTGAGGCCTGGTCCTCTGCTGAGGACTTTGCTCTGGGCTACTGAGACCCCCTTCCCACCCCAGTCTGGGTGGGCGTGGGCGGCCTGGGGCAGGCCCAGAGGGGGCGGCTGGACACACCAGCCTGGGAGGGGCTCGGGAACTCAGCCTGGAGCGGGCCACCTCGGGGGGCTGTCACTGTCCTGCAGTCAGTGAAGGGCTGGCGGCGGGGGCAGTGGGAAGGCGGCAGGCAGGGGTAGAGGCGTGTGGGAAGATGCAGGTCGCAGCTCTGATGAGAAAATGGGATAAGCCGGAGGGCAGGTGCCTGTTTGCTGGGAGAAGGTAGACGATGGGGTACATACTGACTTCACCTCCACGAGTCCTGTGAGGTTGACGTTCTCCGTTGTTCTCTCCATTTTACAAATGGGAAAACGGAGGCCCAGAGAGGTAAAGAAATTTGCCCAAGGCCACACAGCTGGCAGGTGCTGCCCTACGCTCTGAATCCAAGTAGTCCGGCTCCAGACCCAGTTCTTAACCTCTGAACTGTTTCACCAGCCCTGGGGCTTCTTGGACTCACATATGTTTATCCTCAGACCCAGTTCTCACATCCTGCCATTCCAAAATGTTGTCCTAAGATTCTCCAATCCCCTGTTTGGGGCAACTTGGAGACTCTGGGGTCCCCAGCCCCCAAAAGGCCCTAGTGTCTGGTGGTTTGGGGACTGTAGATTATTCTGGCACTGTTCATGCTTCCCCCTCCTGGTCACTGCGGCCCTGGGACAGTCCTTGGGCCACTGTGATCTGCCTGAGAGAGGACTCTTGCAGGCCAAGAGGGAGCTTGGCCATGTGGAGAAGACGATTCTGTGCATTGTCCCTCCCCAGCAGGAGAGGGGGCCTGGACCGCCATGGGGGGTGCAGGGGCTGGGCAAGGAGGTGCCCAGGAGTGCCCACACCTGTGCAGAGACCCGGCACACCTCCTGCTGTCACGGGTTTTCTGGGCTGGCTCAGCCTAGGGAAGGCAGTGGGGGACTCACATCCTGTCCCCCTACCGGGTCCTCTCATCCTTCCGGGCAGGCATGAGAGACACCTCGCCATCTCCCAGAGCCCAGCCTGGAGCCTGGCACCCAGTGGGTGCTCTCAGCAACGTGGCGTGACGTGAGTGCAAGGCCGGCGTCCAGGAGGGGACTTAGAGGATTGGCAGGCCTGGGGGTTGGGAGTGCGTGTCCTCTGCCTTCCTGGGCACGGCTGTGCAGTGGATGGGGATGGACTGAGGATGGCTTGTCCCGGTGTGGGAGCCGGCCTCCGGAGACCATTCCCGGCTTCCCTGCTTCTCAGCTGTGTGGCCTTGGGCATGTTCACTTGCTTCTCTGTGCCACAGTTTCCCCATCTGTAAAGCAGGGACAATGATCGCTTTGTAGAGTGTTGTGAGGGTTAAAAGATTAAATGCATTTAAAGTGCTTGAAGCTCTGCTGTCCTATATGGTGGCCACAGGCCACGTGTGGCTATTTAAATGCAAATTAATCACAAATGAATAAGATTGAGCATTCAACCCCTCAGTCCACATGTCCAGTGCTGGGTAGCCACGTGGCTCGTGACTTGCTGCAGGAAGGTCCAGTGGACAGGCCGGCTTGGAGAGGCAGGCGCTGGGCTCGGGCTTCGGTGTCACTACTAAGGGGACCCGGAAAGGTCTCAGCAGTGAGGGGAGCAATCCTTTCACCTCCCTGGGCCCCTGCCAGCCCAAGGCGGGGTCTCCAGTCGTGGCCGTGTCACTTCTGTTGGAAGGAATCCCCACCGTGGCTGTTGGCCCTTCAGAGGGGGCACATTTGAAACCGGCTGAGGTGGGAGGGGGCGGCGTGGCGAGGCCCTGGGAGGCCTCCCAGGTGAGGCGCAGCCGAGGGGGCTCGGTTACACCACGGTGAGACCAAGTCAAAAGGCGCCCACCGGGGACAATCACCGCCTTTGTCCTCTGCAGGGGGAGTGGGACTCTCGGGTGTTATCAAATCTGCCCAGACAGGGGACGGGGAGCCAAGTGGTGGAGGGTGGGCAGGGGCGGGGCGGGACGTGAGGAGGAATTGGCACCCAGGCAGCAGCGTCACTTGCCCTAATCTTGCACACTTGTGTGTCCTTTGAGGAGAAATCCAGGTACTATTATGTCCCGAAAAAGGACCCCTTACCTGACACAAGGCCTTCTTCAAGTCTTCACCCTGCAGTGTGCCTTCGAGACACTAATGCCATGTTCTGTCTACACGAGTGAATCCGTTTCACTGGCCCGACCACCTTGGGGGTCCTTGTGAACTCCATTTCACAGATGGGCAGCTGAGGCCCAGCCAGTGGCTTGAGCAGCGTCCCAGGGCAGCCCCCGCTGCAGCAGATCAAGGGCTCACCTGATCTCAGGACCTCCCCAGGACGTCGTGTGGAGGGGGCAGGCCCGGGGCCAGCTGGGGGTGGGCAGGGTCAGGCCAGCCCTCAGCTGCTCTGCGCGCCTCTCCCAAGGCCTGACGCACCATGTGCTGCCCCACGCCTAGTACTCTCCATAAATGATCCCCCAGGGAAGGTGTGGTCAGTCCCATTTTACAGATGAGGAGAGTGGAGGTAGAGTGGTTTTACTGAGGATTCCCTCCCAGCCATCCTGCTTCTGTAGCCCATGCTCTGCCCGTCCTCTCTGGGTCTCTTCTTAGCCCTCAAGTGTATGTGTGTGTCTAGTTTAGACCTGGGAGGACTGGTAGTATTTTGAAATAATGATTCTAACAATGTTTGTAAAAACACGTAATAATTTGCAAAACCTTTTCTAACGCTTTTCTTTGGCCAAGCCTCACAACTTTCCTCCAAGCAAGTGGTATAACTGTGCCCGTTTTTCAGGTGACATACCTGAGGCTCAGGCCAGGCACTGCTCAGCCTGCAGGGTGGGTGGCTCTGCGGGGCATAGAGTCCTGGGTTGGGGGGAGGCCAGGGGCTCCCAGCAGGAATGACACGGCTGAGAAAAGCGACCAGAAAAACACTGACTTTGCAGTTTGTTTGCTGCGTGCCCTTGGGTAGTCTCTCCCAGCCTTGGTCCCCTCAGTGGCAGAAAGGCCATGATAACCTGCACTTCTCAGAGCCCTCGTGCTGAGTGAATGAGATGATGCCCGGGGAGGACCGAGTCCCACACTCTCGGGTGATGAGTGCTCAGAAGACAGTAGCTGTTGGTATGAATATTGTTATTACTCTTATTAGTGGTGGTAGCAGCAGTAGTCATTTTAAAGCCACAGTTAGGTTTTAATTCCTATATTCCATTCCGCAGGGTCTTTCTAGCTCTAGCTCCATGTTTCCCACGTACCATTTGTGTAGCCTGCTAGGAGGACTTGGGGAGGAGATGTCTGGGAATCCATGGAGATTTGTCACTTCACTGAAAAGAGGGGGTCGCTGGGGACAAAGCTGTTGCAATACCACATTGGCCCTCCTCACTTTGTGACAGGTGAAGTCCATCTCTCGGGGGTATCTGAGCTGCTCCCTGTGGAGAGAGCCCACCCAAGCCCGTGCCACACTCTGGGACCTGCAAAGTTGTCCGTAAGGTCCAGTCTCCAGCCCAGACCTCCTTCCAAACTCAAACCTCGTGCATCCAGCTGCCCCCCGCCCCGGATGTCTGCTGGCCCAGAACCCACCTGTTCCAAACCTCGCTGCTGGTCCTTCTCCCACAGCCATGCTCCTGCCTTCCATCCCCTGCCAGCTCAGGAAACGGCAGCCCCATCCTCCTGGTTGTCTGGGCCCAAAACCTTGGCTTCATCCTGACTCCTTTCACACCCCACATCCAGCATGTTGGCTCTGCCTAAAACATCTGTCCAGGACCCTCCCCGTCTCACAGCCCGCACCCCTGCCCCCATCATCTCCCACCTGGAGCAGCACAACAGCCTCCTAACCCGTCTCCCTGCTTCCACCTTGGCCCCGGCAGCCTCTTCAAATGTTAAGTTAAATCATCTCCTCTCCACTCATAACCTCACAGTGGCTCCCAACTCAATCAGAGGAGAAGCTGAAGTCTTCACAAAGGCCGACAAGGCTCGTGACCTGGACCCCTGGGCCCCTCTGACCTCATCTCCTACTTCCCCTTCACTCACTCTGTTCCACCTACATTGTTCCTTAAACACACCGGGTGTGTCCCTACCTCAGGGCCTTTGCACTTGCTGTTCCCCCTGCCTGGAACGTTTGCCGTCCGGACATCCACCCCCCTCCCCTCCTCAAGTATTTGCTCAAATATCACCTTCTTAAGGAGGCCTTTCCTGACCACCCTATTTGAAATTGCCCCCCATCTGCCTCACCACTTCCTGTCCGCTGTCATGTTTTCTTTTTCCACATGGCACTTATGACCACCTGACATAATATTGGTAAGTCGCCAAATGATCCCAGCATGGCTGGGGAAAAAGTGCTGTAGGAGGCGTCTGTGGGAACTGTACAGGCTCAGACAGAAGCTTTCCTCTCACCTGTGTCTTCAGTATTTGTTCCAGGGGGCCGGTAGTAAATAGAGATTTTATTTTTAAATTCCTATGTCCCCTTATCTTACTCCAGGCACTATTCTAAGTACTTCATATATATTAACTCATAAAATTCTGATAAGAACTTAGTGAAGTAAGTACTATTTCAAAAAAATTTTTTTGAAGTCTAGTTGATTTACAATGTTGTGCTAATTTCTGCTGTACAGCAAAGTGACTCAGTTATAAATATATATATATATATTCTATTTCATGTTCTTTTCCATCATGGTTTATCACAGGACATTGAATATAGTTCCCTGTGCTATACAGTAGGACCTTGCTGTTTATCCATCCTATATATAATAGCTTGCATCTGCTAATTCCAAACTCCCAATCCTTCCCTCCCCCACCCCCCCTTCCCTTGGCAACCACAAGTCTGTTTCCTATGTTTGTGAGTCTGTTTCTGTTTCGTAGATAGGTTCATTTGTGTTGTATTTTAGATCCCACATATAAGTGATATCATACGGTCTTTGTCTTTCTCCTTCTGACTTATGATGTAAGTAGTATTATCTCACTTTTACAAACGAGGACACTTAGGCACAGAGAGGTTCACTAACTCACCCAAGGTCACACAGCTAAAAAAGCCAGCATCTGAATCCAGGCAGTCTGGCTCCAGAGTCTCTACTCTTGCTATAGTTCTTCTCTTGTGTGCATTCATTCACTCAATCATTCACTAAATATTTATAACATATCTACTTTGTGTCAGGCACAAGATTTTAGAGACCAGCAGATGACTAAAAAATGGTCTCTGCCATCTCACACCAGTTAAAATGGGCATCATCAGAAAATCTACAAACAACAAATGCTGGAGAGGGTGTGGAGAAAAGGGAATCCTCCTGCACTGTTGGTGGGAATGTAAATTGATACAGCCACTATGGAGAACAGTATGGAGGTTCCTTAAAAAACTAAAAATAGAATTACCATATGACCCAGCAATCCCACTACTGGGCATATACCCAGAGAAAACCAGAATTCAAAAAGACACATGCACCCCAGTGTTCATTGCAGCACTATTTACAATAGCCAGGTCATGGAAGCAACCTACATGCCCACCGACAGACGAATGGATAAAGATGTGGTACAGTTATACAATGGAATATTATTCAGCCATAAAAAGGACTGAAATTGGGTCATTTGTAGAGACGTGGATGGATCTAGAGACTGTCATACAGAGTGAAGTAAGTCAGAGAAAAACAAATATCGTATGTTAACGCATATATGTGGAACCTAGAAAAATGGTACAGATGAACTGGTTTGCAGGGCAGAAATAGAGACACAGATGTAGAGAACAAATTCATGGACACCAAGGGGGGGAAGTGGCGGGAGGTGGTGATGGGATGAATTGGAAGATTGGGATTGACATATATACACTAATATGTATAAAATGGATAACTAATAAGAACCTGCTGTATAAAAAAAATAAAATTCAAAAATTCAAAAAAAAAGTGTCTGCTATCAGGGAGCTCACAGTCTGGTAGGAAATGCAAAACAAATAAATAAGGGGAAGGGAAAAATATATTCATTCAGCAAACATTCACTGACATCTACTAAATGTGAGCCCTCTGTTAGGCCCTGGAAATCAGAGATAAGACACAGTTTCTGCTTTCAAGGTGCTTACATTCTAATAACAGAGGGAAAGTGTGAATTACTGCATGTAATCAGGACAGCATGAGCTGAATAGGGTAAAGGAGAAGGTAGGGGGCTCTGGGACCCCGGGATAGGAGGTCTAACCATCTGGGGGTTGGTTTGGATGGGTCGATGGCTGAGTGGTTGGGCGGATGGATAAATATATGATGGACAGTATTTTGAAGGATGGTTAGATGAATGGTTATATGGATGGATGAACAAATTTATGATTAGGTGGATAGATATTAGAAAATGGTTGGATGAATGGATATATGGATGGATGGATGGATGGATAGATAGGTATTTGGAAGGGTAGGTAGATAGATAGATAGAAAGAAAGAAAGTGTTTGGAAGGATGGTTGGATGAATGGTTATATGGATGGACAGATAGATGGATGAATTGATAGTTATTTGGAAGCATGCTTGGGTGAATGGATGGGGAAAAAGCTGAGCTCATTGCTGGCAAGTTGGACATCATCCCAATGAGATCACCAGAACAGCTGAAAGAAAGGGATGGAAATCCCTTCATTCTTTCAGCAAATGATTATTAAGCACCTATTTATGAGTCTGGTACCATTTTAGCCTCTGGAATTAGATGGTACTTGCCTTTATGGAGCTGACATTCCAGAGAGCAAGCAGAGGACAAACAAATAATCAAATATATATAGAATCTGCTGTCAGAGAGTAATAAATACCATGTTGAAAAAGTAAAGCAGGTCAAGAGGGCAAAGATGATGGAGGGAGCACTTTATATTAGGGAGTCAAGAGAGACCTCTTTGAGAAGGCGAGTTCTGAACAGGAAGTGAGGAAGTGTGCCGTCTGGGGAATAGCATTTGAGACGAGGGAACAGCAACTGTAAGAGCCGGAGGCAAGGAGGCCAGTGTCACTCACCGAGTGAGGGAGAGAGGAGATGAGGTCCCAGATGGTGTTTGGAGTCTGGGGTCCGGGTGGGGGATATGGGCAGATCACCTTCTGGGCCCTATAAGGAGTGTGTGTGGGTTTGGTTATGTCTCGGAAAACCAATGGCAGACTTTGAACCTGGGGCTGATTTGTGTTTGGAAAGGCCCCCCCCGCCCCTACCGCTTCCCTGCTCCCCTCGGTGGGGGTCCCAGCCCTGCTTCCTCCTGGCCTGTTCACAGCTGGGAGGCTGTCAGCATTTTGATTATAGCTCCCAGCTCTCAATGGTTTACAGCTCAACGGTGAAACAGGCCCTGGGCCACGGGTGGCACCTCGGAGTGATTTACTTGCTCACCATTTCTATATTTAGTGCTGTTTAATGCCTCTAGGCCAAGTTTTCAGAAAGAAAAAGGAGGAGGAATTTAGGGAGAGTTGGTTACTTTTTTTTTTTTTTTTTTTAACATGTAGATCCATTTTTCAGTTGTTTTCTGAGATTATTGCCCAGACTTTCAAAAAGTTGCGGGATGCCGACTAATGGTGTATTCTGGGACATCTTTCGTTTCTAAGAGAGCCTAGTCTCCGCTAAGCTGCCCTTTTCTCTTGAAAGCTTGTGTCTGCTTTCTGGTGAGAGCGAGCTAGACCGAGTGTGTGACTCAGGGGGCGAAGGTATCCGTTACTTAATATTTCACAGAATACCGCTGGACTTCAGGCCGTTTGCTCTCACTGACCCCTAAAGTGGGGTCCCTCAGACCCCCAGCCAAGGCATCTGCAGGGCATCTCAGATTTTAATTTCCACACGAATCACCTGAGGAGTGTGAAAATGCAGCTTCTGATTCTGCAGGTCTGGGATGAGGCCTGAGAGTCTGCATTTCCAACAAGCTCCCGGGTGATGCCATGGGACCACCAGTCTTTGAGCACAAGGATTTTGATCAGCGCTGTCCAATAGAAATCAATACGAGCCACACAGGTAACTTAAATTTTCTAGTAGCCACATCGAAAAGATTAAAAGGATGACAGTAAACTTAATAATATCTTTTATTTAATCTAATATGTCCAAAACATTGTCATTTCCCTATGTAATCGATATGAAAATACTGAGAGGGTTTGCATTCTTTTTTTTTTTCTTTTCCATAATAAGTCTTTGAAATCTGGCAGTTGCTTTACACTTAGAGCACATCTCTGTTCAGACTAGCCACAGTTCAGGCGCTCGCATGGCTGGTGGCTCCCCTCTTGGACGGCACAGATCTCAATCTGGCTTGAATACCTCTGGTGACAGGGAGCTCCCTCCCTCCTGGGACGTTCACTCCATCCCCACAGGCTCTTAGTTGAGATTTGCCCCCAGGCCAACTGGGAAGAGCCAGCTTCACTCCCTGGGTCCCCGAGCTGGTGGGCATCCTCTGCAGAGAACCGTCCTGCAAAAATGCGGAGGGCCCCTCGAAGCCCTCCCCTCCGGCTCCCTCCCGTGAGCGGGCCCTTCACACGCTCCGCCTCAGCGATGGTCTCTGTTGTTGCTGTTCTTTCTTGTTGAAGAACCGGGGTCAGGGAGTCTCAGTGCTATTCCCCTGATCACCCAGCCAGGAGGTGGCAGAGCTCGGGCTCCAAGTAAGGACACTGAGACCTCTCCTCCCTCTGCTGTAAGAGGCTCCAGGTTCTTCATGACACAGTTTCAGCGGATCTTCCTGGCTCACTCGAGCTCCTCCAGGCACACGTGGCGGGCCCACCTGGACTGACGGAGCCGCAGAGCTGGCCGGGAGGGTGGGCATCCGAAGCCACACGGCCCTGGGGCTCAGCTCCTGTGTCAGCTCCTTGTTGCCGCAGAGCAGTAAGCAGCAGCTCCTCCTCCCACCATGCCCACCCCCTGCCCGGGGGAGAGCCCCCGCCATCTCGGCTGGAAACTGCCCTGGGATAGAGATAACCCAGGGTGTTTTTCCCAGTCGCCGGCCTGGAAAAAAACCTGACTCCACTGGGGGCAGGAAAGAGGCTGTCTCAGGGGAGGTGTCCCTGCGCCCGTGTCCTCAGGCCTGGCTGCAGGGCAGCATGGAACTGCGGCCCAGGCCAGCCACCCTCCTGGACACCAACACAAAAGGAGCTTCTGCTCTGGGATGGGGGCTTCAAAGGGCTTCAGTGGTACCTGGTCACCCGGGTAGGGCCTTGCTGAGATCCGGGCGATTCATCTGGGGGTGGCCAGGGGCACAGAGGGTGGTCAGCCAGAGGGCGGATGCCCCTGTGCTCTGGGGCATCCGCTCCTACGTCCTCTGTCCCAAAGCCCCTCCCTGGGGGCTTCAGCTTGATCTTCTGTGGACTAAGTCAGGGCCTCTTCTACCAGACCCCACCGTGAGGGAAATGGCCATCCAGGCTCCCGAGCCAGGGTGAATTCATTCATTCACTCATTCGTTCATTAGGCAAATGCTTGCTGAACATCTCAGCCTCGTCTTGGTGCCTCCTGAACGAGACAGATGAGGAACCGGAAGAAGGGTGTCACAGGCAGAGGGGACATCAGGTGCAGAAGCCCTGGGGGCTTGGAGTGGTTCAGAAGGACCTGGCATTAAGTGTGCACAGAGGGATCCACAGAGCTGCACAGCCATCAACACAAGCAATTCTAGAGCTTTTCATCGCCCCTAAAGGGCCCCCCGTACCTGTCAGCAGTGACTGCCCATCCCCCTTTCCCCCAGTGCTGGGCAACCAGTAATCTGCTGTGTCTGTGGGTTTGCCCAGTCTGGACATTGTGTGTGCACAGAATTCTACAATATATGACTTCAGGGGTCTGGCTTCTTTCACTGAGCATTATGTTTTCAAGGTCCATCCATGGTGTAGCAGGTGTTGGCATTTCATTCCTTTTTATGGCTGAATAATACTCCCCTGTATGGCTAGACCACATTTTGTTTCTCTGTTCATCCGTTGATGGACATTTGGGTTGTTTCGCCTTTTGGCTGTTTGCATAGTGCTGCGGTGAACACCCGTGGACAAGTTTTGTGTGTTTCTGGACCCGTGTCTCTGGTCTGATTGTTGTGCTGCGCTGTGGTCAGTACCACACATCCTTGAAGTCCATCCTCTTCAGGGCTGTCCCTGAAAAAGCCCATGTCTCTGGGTCAAGAGAGGAGGAGGGTCTGGACAGACGCAGGCGGGACCTGCGCCCTGAGTGCTCTGGCTGTGCATCCCCGTGGGGCTGGCCAGAGCCCCGCAGCCCAGCAGGTGCCGTGGACACTGGCTCGGCCTCCGTCAGCTGGTTCGCGGGGGCCGCCCCTGGAAAGCGGCGAGCGGGCCTTGGCTTCTGTGCTTCCTTGCTCCCCATCTGTGGTTCTGCCTGGCTGAGCCACTGTCCTACTGCTTCCCGCACCTGCTCAGGCCCCTGGCCTGTCCCCCACGTGGCTGCCTGAGGGAGCCTCTCCAGTGCCAGTACCCTGTCCTGTCCCGCGGTGGGTCGGCCCTCCCCCCCGATGGCTGGCTTCCTTCCCGTTTCTGGGCTCCCCCTGCTCCCTTCTGCACTGCCCTGCACCCATGCCATCCCCTCTGCCCGGCCTGCCCTTTCCTGCTTTCTGTCCAGCCTGGCCCTCCTCAGGTCCTGTCTCAGCTCAGGGGTTATTTCCTCACCTCCTCATTCCAGTCGGGCTCCTTTGTTCCTGCTCTCAGCCATTCACTCAGCAAGTATTCACTGAGCACTGGCTGTGCTCTGGACTCCAGTCGGAGTGCTGGGGCCACGGCAGGAGCAGACAAACCGAGTCCTTGCCCTTGGGCAGTTAGCATTCTGGTGGGAGACAAGAGAAACCGAAGACAGAAATGTGTGCTATGTCAGATACTGATGCCCGTGGGGAGCAAAACAAACCAGGGCGGGGGTCAGGGAAAGGGTGGGAAGAGTGTTCCAGGCAGAGGGAGAGCTGTGCAAAGGCCCTGAGGCAGGAGCATGCCTGGTGTGTTGGAGGAGCAGCAAGGAGCCCATGGCGATTAGGGTGGAGTGAAGAAAGGTGTAGGGGATGAGGCCAAAGAGGTAGCAGGGACCACGGGGTATAGGTGGAGAGAGAACAGTGTAAGGGGCCACGGGGTGTAGGTGGAGAGAGAACAGTGTGAGGGACCACACAGTGTAGGTGGAGAAAGAACAGTGTACGGGACCACGGGGTGTAGGTGGAGAGAGAACGGTGTACGGGACCATGGGGTGTAGGTGGAGAGAGAACAGTGTGAGGGACCACACAGTGTAGGTGGAGAGAGAACAGTGTACGGGACCACGGGGTGTAGGTGGAGAGAGAACGGTGTACGGGACCATGGGGTGTAGGTGGAGAGAGAACAGTGTGAGGGACCACACAGTGTAGGTGGAGAGAGAACAGTGTAAGGGGCCACGGGGTGTAGGTGGAGAGAGAACGGTGTACGGGACCATGGGGTGTAGGTGGAGAGAGGACCGTGTACGGGACCACGGGTTGTAGGTGGAGAGAGAACAGTGTAAGGGGCCACGGGGTGTAGGTGGAGAGAGAACGGTGTGAGGGACCACGGGGTGTAGGTGGAGAGAGGACGGTCTGAGGGACCACGGGGTGTAGGTGGAGAGAGAACGGTGTAAGGGGCCACGGGGTGCAGGTAGAGAGAGAACGGTGTACGGGACCATGGGTTGTAGGTGGAGAGAGGACCGTGTATGGGACCACGGGTTGTAGGTGGAGAGAGAACAGTGTAAGGGGCCACGGGGTGTAGGTGGAGAGAGAACGGTGTACAGGACCATGGGGTGTAGGTGGAGAGAGAACAGTGTGAGGGACCACGGGATGTAGGTGGAGAGAGGATGGTGTACGGGACCACGGGGTGTAGGTGGAGAGAGGACGGTGTGAGGGACCATGGGGTGTAGGTGGAGAGAGAACGGTGTACGGGACCATGGGGTGTAGGTGGAGAGAGAACAGTGTAAGGGACCACACAGTGCAGGTGGAGAGAGAACAGTGTAAGGGGCCACGGGGTGTAGGTGGAGAGAGAACAGTGTAAGGGGCCACGGGGTGTAGGTGGAGAGAGAACGGTGTACGGGACCATGGGGTGTAGGTGGAGAGAGGACCGTATACGGGACCACGGGTTGTAGGTGGAGAGAGGACGGTGTGAGGGACCATGGGAAGTAGGTGGAGAGAGGACGGTGTGAGGGACCACGGGGTGTAGGTGGAGAGAGGACGGTCTGAGGGACCACGGGGTGTAGGTAGAGAGAGGACGGTGTGAGGGACCACGGGGTGTAGGTGGAGAGAGAACGGTGTACGGGACCACGGGGTGTAGGTGGAGAGAGGACGGTGTGAGGGACCACGGGGTGTAGGTGGAGAGAGGACGGTGTGAGGGACCACGGGGTGTAGGGGGAGAGAGGACCGTGTACGGGACCACGGGGTGTAGGTGGAGAGAGGACCGTGTATGGGACCACGGGGTGTAGGTGGAGAGGGAACAGTGTACGGGACCCCACGGACCCAGCACAGAACCCCAGCATTGGCCAACAGCCATCAGCATTGTTCTAGTCTCCACCACCAGGCTCTCACAAACTGGAACGGTATGGGGTGAATCCAACAAGATGCTATTTCACCTGCTGTGTATTTCTAATCAATAAGGGTTTTAAGAACATAACAGTGGCAGCGTTATTACTCGGAGCAACGTGAACAATCCCTCAGTGCTGTGTAACACCCCACCTGACTCAGATTCTTCCATTGTCTTAGAAACATTTTCCAGTTGGGCTGTGGAGCGGGGGACCGCTGGGGGCCTGTGACCACAGGAGGGGCAGGTACGCACTTCCCTTCAGAGCCGCCGATGGTGGAAGCTGGCATTGGCCTCGTGCCTATGTGACAGCTGGATGCACGGCCGCCTTACCCCCCAAGAGCGTAAGCTTCCGGAGAGCAGGGGCCTGGCCTCTTTCTGCCACCTGGCCACCAACCTCAGGCCCGCCCAGGCCAGGGACTAAATTAACATGTGGTAGAAAAATGAATTAGTGAGTGAATGAATGAATGAATGCCAAGGCCAATCCACTGATGCGTCAGAGGTCGGGAGGAACGTGTGTTTGATGGCTCCACCCACTCCCGCTGGCCTCCCTGCCCCTCAGGCGATAGTTGGGGTCCCTGACTGCCTCACTCCGCAGTCCTCACTCCAGGGCGGCAGACCCCGTCAGAGGCCACCCCCAGGTGAGACGGCAGCAGCCAGAGTGGTGGCAGGGCTGGGCTAGGGCAGGGTTGCCCGTGGGGCTTGTCTGTTCCACGTCGACAGTGGGCTGTGCTGGCCCCGGGTACAGGCGAGTGCAGCTGAGGCTGCCCGGGCCGTGGCGGGCAGCGCAGGGACCCCCCTGCTGGCTTCCACTGTCCAGGAATCTGTGTGTGAGCTTGTGTTGGGGGTGGTGACTGTGAGAGCCACGTCAAGAAAGACACAAGTCTGGGGGTGAGGGGTGTCGGTCCCCGAGAAACGGTTCCTCCGAGACCCCGGAGCTGGCAGAGGCCAGTTCATGGAGGCCTCGAGAGCCAGGCCACGGACTCCGGGCTTCAACCCCTGGATGACTGGGAGCCACAGACAGTGTTTGAGCAGCCGTAATCCGGCAAACACTCCTTACAGGAGGTCCCAATCTAAACCAGGAAGCTTGTCCCTCGGGATGGGGTTGACACCCCTTTTCCTGAGGCCCTGGCCGGAGTCCACGCCTCCCGTGCCGTCGGGCTAACCCAGCTGCATTCCAGCGGCCTTGTTCTGTGGAACGCAGCTTCCCCTGCCATCCCCACCCGAGGCAGACAGGAATACTTGCTTGAAGTCGGTGCATCCAGTGTGACTCAAAGAATGTGACCAAGAAGAAAATACTCCAAATGTTTACTAAAAAAAAAAAAAAAGCTGTCTTTTTCCCCTCTTTCATCTGAGTTGCCCAGAGGAATACAGCTGCAGCTGAAAGAAATGAAGCTTTCTGCTCATGATGGATGGACGTGCAGGAGGAGGGCAGGTGGAGGAGGAAGAGGGGCGGGGCAGCGGGAGAGCAGGGGCGGTGCTGTCAGCTCTGGGCCCCCAGCCTGCGGCCCCCTCCCAGGGCGGCGCTCACACCTCGGGTCTCCTGTGTATGTTTTGTGAGGGCAGTGTCCACGGCTGCCTGCCCACTGGCTTCCACGTTGTCTTAGGTCAACCTCCTTGGAAAGGACCGCTGCATGCAGGGCATTTCCCAGGAAGCAGGAGCGAAGCTGAGCTGTGATGCAGCAGCTACAGAGGCTTCAGCTGGTCTCATGAGTGGCTCTGGGCTGGAATGGCCCTTTAGAGTTGTCCCCAGCATCAACCAGTGGATTGGCCTGGCCCAGGGCACACCGGCCGAATGCAGCCGCGCCCCTTTCAGGTTGGGTCTGGCCAGTGGAAGACACTGAAGGGAGCCCTGAGGGCAGAGCAAAGTGGCCTGGGCCAGGCCACTCACTCCTGGGGCTGCCATGATGAGGGGCCATGACCGTGGGTGAGGCTGCTCCCGTGATGGGAGGACGGTTCCAGGAGGGATGCGGCTGAGGGTGTCAGTGGCTGACACTCCAGGCAGCCAGGCAGCGAGTGTGTGGTCCTGGGGGAGGACCTGGGGGGGCACCATGGCGTCCACAGCACTATCCAGTCCTGTGACCATGGCCTGGGGGAGCAACGCCATCCTGGCACACCCACCTTCGTTCTGTTCAGCTGCATCCCGTAGTGCTACAGCCAGACTGCCTGGGTTCACATACCAGCCCAGCACTTCCCATCTGTGGCCCCTGGTGCCTCAGCTTCCTCACCTGTAAAATGGGGATGATGAGGATAAATCTGCCTCATGGGGTTACCGTGCGGATTCAGCGCGTTGCTGTCTGTTAAGAGCTTGGAAGCCCAGCTGATGCTGTCAGTGGCTTTTATTGGAGTTGGGCACGGTTCCTGCCCTCGTGGGGCTCACAGCCTGGTGGGAGGGATGGGTGTGCAGACAGGAAGTTATGACACAGGGCAGTTTGGCATGGAGCAAGCATGGGGCTGTGTGTGAGCAGCTGTCCCTCCTCTTATCCAGGAGGAACACGGGGAGTGCACGCAGCGCCGTCAGTAACCTCAGCACCGTAATGACACAGCTGCCCCTCCTGAGGGCTCCTCCGGCCGGGCACCACGCCTTTGGTCACTGGGTCCTGATGCTGCCGCCACTGGCTGTGTTCTGGTGAACAAGGAGACACGACCGAGGCCGGTGGGGGGGTGGCGCCCACCCAGCGTCCCCGCGGGGTCTGGTCAGTGGCGCTGTTGGGATCCCGGAAGGAACCTGAACAAAGGGGTTACTTTCAGGGCGTACGTAGCGTCCAGGCTGTCCTCCGAGGGGTGCTGCAGCACCTGGGGCCGGTAGCCGTGGGGAGCTCGTGCTGCCCGGGGCCTGCGGGGCAGAGAGGGGACCTGTGGACTGGAGGGCGAGCAGTTGGAGGAGAGGGGCCGCCTGGCGGGAGCCGTGGCCCCAGGTAGAGGAACGGGGTAACGGCCACCACGCGGCCCTACAGAGAGGGGATCCGGGGAAGAGGTGTCCCTGCCCCTCTCTCTTCCTGCCGTCCAGTCTCTTGCAGGATGCCCCGCTCCCTGCTCCCCACTGCCGGCTGGGCCTGGCCAGACGCTGGAGGACGGGAGCCTGTGGGCGCAGGGTACACAGGTGAGCCTCCAGGGCCGGAGAAGGGGGCACAGAGGTGCCCAGCACACCCAGGCCCTCAGCCTTGACTCCAGCATGGCCCCCACCTTGTGGGTCTCCTTAGGCAGATGGCATGAGGGCCCCAGCACAGGGCATGGCTGTAGCACGTGCACAGTGAGGGACACCTTGTGTCACACACACAGGACGAAGGACCAGTGCTGGCCTCTGTTGTTGAAGGTGGTTTGGGTCACGTGCAGCTTGGAGACGAGAAACACGGGCAGCTGGGGCCTGGAGCCCTGGAAGAGGAAAGCAGCGGGACGCGGGGACCATCCTCCTGCCCGCGTCCCCTGAGTCTGGCCCAGGCAGGGCCTTCTATGGAAACCACACAGCCCCGGAGGAGGCGGCCTCGGCGCCCAGCACATCTGCCCCCTGCTCTCTGTGTTCTCCCCGACGGTGCCGCCTCTCCCAGGTGGCCCGGCTGCCTCGGGTCGGGTGGGGAGTGGGTTTGGAGAAGGTTCGGGAGCCAGGTCTCCTGCTGGGGGAGGGTGCTGGGAGCTGAGAGCGGGAGAAGGCACAGCGGCAACACGGACGGGCAAGGATGCTGCCGGGAGTGGGGCAGATGGGGTGAGGGAGGAGGAGGTGACCGTGGAGGCTCTCCGTGCAGGTGGAAGCAGCGCAGACGCGCCGCAGGAGCTGGGGGTGCAGGTCACACCAGGACAGGCATCTCCGTGTGGGAGGAGGCAGGGCGACGGGCCGAGCTGCTTCAGGGGGCCCACTGGCCACTCACGGTGGCCCCGGGGGGACAGTCACTCCCTCGTGTCTCTGCACTACCGCACTACCCAGAGGTCGACTCCCACCCGGCAACGTCTGGGAGAATGTGCCCTCCTTGTCCCTCTGTGTCACTGTCTTCTCTCTTGGAAATCCCCCTCCGGCGCCTTCATTGTACAGGCGGGGGAAACTGGGGCCCAGAGAAGGAAAGGGGCTTGCCCGCAGCCACACAGCAACGTGGAGGCAGAAGCAGGACCAGCGCCTGCCAGCTCCTTCCACCCCACAACCCTGCCCCCCACCCCTCCAGCACCGCGCCACGCTCACCCCGGCATCCTCAGCATTTGTTGTGTGGAAACGAGAAGAACTCACGGGTTAGGGGCCTATAGTGTGAGACGCGCCACACCAGGCCCTGATAGCCCTTCTCTCCTTAACCCCCACCATGTCCTCTGAGGAAAGAACTGCTCCTACTTTACAAGCAGGAGCAGATCACTGAAGAGGCTTGGGTGCCGAGTGACAGGACGCTTAACCAGGTGCGGCTTCACTGACAGGAGCCGGCTTTGTCTTGCAAAATGAACATCTGGATGTAGTTTCTTTCCGACGTTCAACAATCTATTCTATTCGAGGCCCAAGCTGTTTCCCATCCTTCCGTCTGCAGATTGTCACCTTGTTGGCCCCTGGTTCTCTTGCCTCGGCTTCACAAGATGGCTGCCTGAGCTCCCAGAATCACGCTTTCACACCACAGCATACAAAGACGGAAAACAAGAAGTTGCTCTCTCAGGTCTCTCTTTTTATCAGGTAGTTTCCTGTGTTTTCAGCCTCTGTGGTCAGCATCAGGCAAGGTGTGGTTAGGCCGCGGAGGGACGGACAGGGAGTGTGCCCTGTTCCCTCTGGCTATTTCTGCCATCACCAGCATGTGGTGGCCAGAGGTGGGATTCGAAGCGGGTTCTTGGGCTGCCTGGCTCTGACACTGGTGCCTTCTCCCCTGCTTCAGGCTGCCTTTTGTCACAGTGTGCTGCCATGTTGAGCCTGATTCTGACTGCCTGGGTCACTGCTCACCAGCTGGGGTGCACACGGCCCAGAACTGACCTCTCCCTGCAGAAGAGTCAGGCTGGCCAACACTGGGGGGTCAGACAGACAGAGCAGCAGATGCCCAGCTAACCCGCAGCCTCCACCTTCAGGGCCTGGCCTCCCCAAGGCCCTCAGATCTGCTTCCTGCTGTGACTTCAAACCCATGAACTAAGGACTGGCTATTGGGTCTATGTAAAACATTTTACTGCACAGACGAAAGGACCTCTGGGACAGTTAGGACATTTTAATCCATAAAGGACAGAAACCCAAGGCAGCTTAAAAACAAAGGAAATTCGTTAGTTCATGGAACCAAATGGTCCTGAGGTAATGGATTCAGGGCCAGCTTGATCCAGGGTACAAATGATACTCCCAGGAAACAAGTCCACACACCCCTCATCTCTATTTCTCAGCTTTGCTTTCTTAGTTAGACCCACATGGCTGTCAGATGCCTGTCCATAGCTGTCCACAGCTCTGCCCTCTGTATCCCATCCTGTTCCTCTGGCAGGAAATTACCAATAGTTCTTGTCTTCTCTTCACACCAAATCCCCAGGACTCACTCTGATTGGTCCTGACTTGCCTGAGTCACCAGCCCATACCTAGCAATGGCCAGAGGGAACTGAGAGTGATGACCGGAGGGAACTGGGAGTGGTGACCCGTGGGATCTGGGAGTGATGACCCGTGGGATCTGGGAGTGGTGACCCGTGGGATCTGGGGGTGATGACCCACGGGCTCTGGGGGTGATGACCAGTGGGAACTGGTGGTGATGACCCGTGGGATCTGGGAGTGATGATCGGTGGGATCTGGGGGTGATGACCAGTGGGAACCGGGAGTGATGACCCGTGGGATCTGGGGGTGATGACCGATGAGATCTGGGAGTGATGACCAGTGAGATCTGGGGGTGATGACCGGGGGAGATCTGGGGGTGATGACCGGGGAGATCTGGGAGTGATGACCCGTGGGATCTGGGAGCGATGACCCGTGGGATCTTGGGTTGATGACCCGTGGGATCTGGGGGTGATGACCAGTGAGATCTGGGAGTGATGACTGGTGAGATCTGGGGTTGATGACCCGCGGGATCTGGGGGCGATGACCAGTAGGAACTGGGAGTGGTGACCCGTGGGATTTGGGGGTCATGACCCATGGGCTCTGGGGGTGATGACCGGTGGGATCTGGGGGTGATGACCGGTGAGATCTAGGGGTGATGACCGGTGGGAACTGGGAGTGATGACCGGTGAGATCTGGGGGTGATGACCGGTGGGAACTGGGAGTGATGACCGGTGGGATCTGGGGGTGATGACCGGTGGGAACTGGGAGTGATGACCGGTGGGATCTGGGGGTGATGACCCGTGGTAACTGGGAGTGATGACCGGTGAGATCTGGGAGTGATGACCGGTGGGATCTGGGGGTGATGACCCGTGGGCTCTGGGGGTGATGACCCGTGGGCTCTGGGGGTGATGACTGGTGAGATCTAGGAGTGATGACCGGTGGGAACTGGGAGTGATGACCGGTGAGATCTGGGGGTGATGACCAGTGGGAACTGGGAGTGATGACCGGTGGGATCTGGGGGTGATGACCCGTGGTAACTGGGAGTGATGACCTGTGGAACTGCTTTAGGGTCCGCGGCTGGGGAAGGGCTCACCAAGGAGTCAGTGTGCAGAGCTCGGAGGCCACACTGCGCTCGCTGTAAAACAAGGCACAAAGAGAAGGGCGTCAGGAGTGGGAGAGGTCGGGAGAGGTCCGAGCTGGAGGAGTCCTGCTGGGGCTGGGTGGGGCGCGGGCAGGGCGCTCTGAGGAAGAGGTGGCATTTGCCGAGGCCCTGGAAAGGCTGGGATGGCCCGGGCCATGCTGGGATGAATGGAGGTGCATTCCTGGAGGAGGGCAGGTAGGAGGACCGGTTGCCCTGAGGTGGGGAAATCCTCCTGGGCTGTGTTTTTCCTGAGGACTGCAGTTTGGTGGGGAGGTGAAGGGGGGCGGTGGAATTCAACACTGGCAAACAGCTTTTGGCTTTAATACTCAGATGCCTCTCAGAATGCTGTGGCGGGTGACAGAGGCTCCTGGTCCCAGGAGCGCCATGTGGCAGGGACGTGTGGGAGCCAGAGGTCGCTGTCTGACCTCCCTCCCCTGAGAACTCCTCCTCCTCCAGGAAGTTCACCCCTAGATCATCTGGGCAGCCCCGAGAGTTTGGACAGCCCAGGAGGCCAACCTTGATGGTATCTGCTGGGTGTAATGAATCAGGAATCTTTCTGGAGCCAAGTTTCTCCGGAGGCCTCTCCCAGGCCTGGGAGCCCCGCCCTGGTAATTCTGGGCTCTGGGCAGCACCTGGTACATTGTTGGCACTTCCTGGGGGACCTGTCAGAAGGAGATTGATTTTCTTCCCTCCAGCGGTGCAGAAAATCCTTCCTACTGCTCCAGACAGGTTTGGGGCTGGGCTGGGGGACAGAGAAGCAGGGTGAGAGCAGTCCTGCCCCACCTGGTTCAGGAATCCCCACTGCAGACCCCACACCCTCCCAGGACAGGTGCTCACCGCCCCCCCTGCCCCCCGGCAGCCCCTCCAGTGCTGGTCAGCCTAGTGGGGACGGCTGGCATCTCACTGAGCTGGGATCTGTTGCCTATGACTCCCCTCCAGCTGGGGTCCCAGTCCTGTCCTCGGGACAGACACACAGTCCCTCCCATTCACCCAGCCCCAGGACAGGCCTGCAGAATGTATGCGGCGGTGACCAGGACCCTCCAGGCGGGGCAGCTCCAGCTCCTTTAGCCTGGGCTCTCCAGCCCCTTCCTCTCCACGTGTGCTCTGTTCTGTCCATCTGCTGGGGCGTAGCCCAGTTCTGAAAACGATAGAGCAAGACCATCTCCTCTCGTATTGTGAGCGCTAGACCTCTGTTAATACGGCTTCAGATGGTTGGCTTCTTAGCAGCCTCTTGGTTCATGGTGCTCTGGTGGTCAGCTAGAGCTTTCCATCTTTCTCAGTCTCTCCTATCTTGTGCTTCCGCAATCTTTTTTTTTTTTTTAAATACCAAAAATTATAGGTGTTCGTCCTACTTCTGGCTGTTTTTAACCACACGTTTTATTTAGTCTTTGGAAGTGACTAAATCCTGACTGGGATTATCCACTGTGGACACCCAAGCTGGCTGGGGCCAGATTTCAGTGGCACCAAAAGACCCTTCTGCTCCCCGAGAGGCCCCTTTTCCTGGCCACTCACTGTGCCCCAAATTTTCTCATCACACCCTCAACACATGCCCTTCCCCAAGCCTGGCCCCTCCTCCAGTCCCTCGTCTCAGTGCATGGCCTCCATATCCATCAGAGGGCCATGAGCCACCCCTGGGCCCCGCAATCCTCCCCCATCCAGTATTGCCTTCTCTTCCCTCCACTGCACCCTCTTCATCGGAGCTGCCATCATCTCTGGCCTGGGTGATGGGGACATTCTCTCTGGATCTCCATCCTGCCACTCTGACTCTCTGACCTCATTTCCACTCTCTTTGGCATGATCTTTCCAAGTGTCAGACCTCCTCACTCCCTGCACGAAAGCCCCTTGGCTCACAGGTACTCCAGGTGCATCCCTGCCCTGAGCGTCCAGCCCCGCCACCTCCCTGCTCCATCTCTTCTCACACGGCCCCAGCCATGTCTCCTCCGTTCCTCTCGGGGTCAGGCTGCATCCCTCCCACCTCTGGGCCTTGGCGTGTGCTCTTCCCTGGTTTGAACTACCGTTGCCCCATCCCCCTAAGTTTGGCTGATTCTTTTCTTTTTTAATTTTTATTTTATACTGGAGTATAATTGATTAATAATGTTGTGTTAGTTTCAGGAAAGTGGTTCAGCTATACGTATACATGTACATGTATCCTTTTTCAAATTCTTTTCTCACTTAGGTTATTACAGAATATTGAGCAGAGTTCCCTGTGCTATACAGTAGGTCCTTGTTGGTTATCTATTTTATTTTTTTAATGTCAGGTATTTATTTAGAAAGATTTTAGTTTCTTTTCCTTTACATTTTTACGTTTCTTCACTTTTCTCAGGTTCCATAGAAATTTTTTTTAAAACATTATTCCAAGATTGAATTTAAAAAATTGTTTTATTTTACATTGGAGTATAGTTGATTAACAATGTATTAGTTTCAGGTGTACAGCAAAGTGATTCAGTTATACATATGCATGTATCTGTTCTTTTTCAAATTCTTTTCCCATTTACGTTATTACAGAATATTGAGCAGAGTTCCCTGTGCTGTACAGTGGGTCCTTGTTATCTGTTTTAAATATAGCCGTGTGTACATGTCAATCCCAAACCCCCAATCTATCCTTCTCCCCTGGTGACCATAAATTCGTTCTCTAATCTGTGAATCTGTTTCTGTTTTGTAAGTAAGTTCATTTGTATCATTTTAGATCCCAGATATAAGTGATATCATATGATATTTATCTTTGTCTGACTTATTTCACTTAGTATGATAATCTCCAGGTCCATCCATGTTGCTGCAAATGGCATTATTTCATTCTTTTTTATGGCTAGTATTCCATCGTATATACGTACCACATCTTGTTTATCCATTCATCTGTCGATGGACATTTAGGTTGCTTCCAGGTCTTGGCTATTGTACATAGTGCTGCTGTGAACTTTGGGGTGCATGTATCCTTTTGAACCATGTTTTTCTACGGATATATGCCCAGGAGTGGAAATGATGGATCATGTGGTAGGTCTATTTTTAGTTTTTTAAGGAACCTCCATACTGTTCTCCATAGTGGCTACACCAGTTTACGTTCCCACCAACAGTGTAGGAGGGTTCCCTTTTCTCCACACCCTCTCCAGCATTTGTTTGTAGACTTTTTAATGATGCCCATTCTGACTGGTGTGAGGTGATAACTCGTTGTAGTTTTGATTTGCTTTTCTCTAATAATTAGTGACATTGAGCATCCTTTCATGTGCCTCTTGGCCATCTGTATGTCTTCTTTGGTGAAATGTCTGTTTAGGTCTTCTGCCCATTTTTTGATTAGGTTGTTTTTTTGATATTGAGCCGCATAAGCTGTTTGTAAATTTTGGAGATTAATCCATTGTCGGTCGCGTCGTTTGCAAATATTTTCTTCCATTCTGTGGGTTGTCTTTTCATTTTGTTTATGGTTTCCTTTGCTGTGCAAGAGCTTTTGAGTTTAATTAGGTCCCATTTGTTTATTTTTGTTTTTATTTCCATTTCTCGAGGAGGTGGGTCAAAATGATCTTGCTGTGATTTACATCCTAGAATGTTCTGCCTGTGTTCTCCTCTAAGAGTTTTATAGTATCCAGTCTTACATTTACATCTTTAATCCATTGTGAGTTTACTTTTGTGCATGGTGTTAAAGAGTGTTCTAATTCCATTCTTTTACATGTAGCTGTCCAGTTTTCCCAGCACCATTTATTGAAGAGCCTGTCTTTTCTCCATTGTATAGTCTTGAGTTTGGCTGATTCTAATATGTCCTTCCTGGTATCTGGCCCTTGCTGCAAACAGAGCAGCTCCTCCTGGGTCAAGTTTTCTTCGCTCTCTGTGTCACTCCTTCACAGCACTCACCAACTTGTAATTAGATTTGGGGGGAGTATTAATTCCATGGCTGCTTCTGGTGTGGGTCTGCAGGCTCAGAGAAGGCAGGGGCAGCATCTGTTTGTATCATGGTCCTCCCAAGGCCCCCACAGCAGGAGTGATGCCAGCAGCACACAATAGGTGCTCAATGCAAAATGAGTAAGTGAATGAATGCACATCAGAGCAGACACACAGTAGGTCCTTCTTTCCTTTCGCAGTTGGCCGGCACCTGTTCTACGCCAGGCTCTCTGCCCGAGGCTAGGAGGTGGAGGGGAATGTCCTGGCCCCAGCCCCCCAGGAGTGTCACAGGTAGCGTCCTCCAGGAGGAGAGGCTGAGATGGAATTCGGTCTAAGCTGTTGATGAGGGGTCAGTGAAGAGGGTGGGAGGAGCAGGACAGGGCCGAAGTGCAGCTGTGATGCTGGCCTGCAAGGCCGCGGTGGGAGCTCGGGAGCTCTGGATCTGTGGTGGGAGTGGCCAGACCTTGGGACCCCCGCCTCTCTCTGTCCCCGGCTGCAGGGAGGGCTGCAGGGATCTGGAGCTGGGACAGACCCTGCAGCATCTGACAGCTGGAGGCTGCCCTGTCCCGTGGTGTGCTGGTGCCAGGGCTTATCACTCGCAAGACGCAGTATTAAATAAATAATATTAGAGATTTGCAAGCTGATTGGGAAACCACCGGTAGCTTAAAATTGGCCATGGTGGGAGCATTTATCCCACAGGAATTGGCAAACACTACAAAACAGGGCTTTTTTTTTTTTTCGAGAGCCTGTTCACCAGCACATCTCTACATGTAGCTGTGAAGCAAGACCTCCCTTGAAGGGGGTTTGGGTGGTATATCTCCATGTCCACCACAGAGAGCTGCTGGCCTGATGGGGGAAGCTAACAGGTAGATAGTCATCACAGGGACAAAGTGAAAATTACCCAACAGCCCGGGACAGTTATGGAAACCATGAGGGAGTGAACGACTGCCCTGGCAATCAGGGAAGGCTTTGTGGAGGAGGTGACTTTTTTTCTGACAGTGTAGAATATTCAAATGGTACAAAGAACAATCCTATGAAAAGTAAGGCCCCTGATACCTGGTATCCTCCCCGGAGGCAGCTACTCCTACCAGTGTCTCACGTACTCCTCCAGGGATGTTATTCTGTGTTCTTAGGAACACACACGCACAGGTCTTTTCTGTCTCGTACAAACAGCTCCTGCTCTGCATACCTTCCTGCACCTCTGTTCTCTCCACTATGTACCTCACTAGAAAGTACAGGGCTGCCTCATTCTCTCTGGCAGCTGCAGGACATTCCAGTTTATTGGTGCACCATGATTTGTAGAACCAGTCCCCATTGGTGGATCTTTAGATCCTTTCGGCCTTTTGATATTTCAGATAATGCCTCTCTGAGGCTGTCATTTTACACATGCATGAGCCTCCCCGGAGGGTACATATTCTGTGGTGGAATTGTTGGGCTGAGCCTCTATAATGGCAGTAAAGATTGGCCTTCCAGATAAGGGCCAGCAGGTGCAGAGCCCAGAGGTGGACAAAGGGGAAAGAGGACAGACTGGGAGTCCCGGGGTGGGCTCGTGCTTGGCTGTGCCAGGAGGAACGGTGTGCAGCGCCGGGGTCAGGGCCCATGCAACGGGCACATTCAGACTAGGAAATTCGGGAGAGTTTTAAACAGAGACTGCAGGCCAACAACTTATGAATGGGTGGATAGAGTGCGGCGTACCCCTACAATGGAATATTATTCAGCCGTAAAAAGGAATGAAGTGCTGACACCTGCTATACCATGGATGAACTCTGAAAGCATTATGCTGAGTGAAGGAAACTGGACACACAATAGGCCACATATTGTATGAGTCCATTTATATGTCCAGAACAGGCAAATCTATAACGACAGAAAGTAGATTAGTGGTTGCCAGGGACTGAGAGGAAGGGAGAAACAGGAGCGACCACTGATGGGCACGGGGTTTCTTGTGGGGTGATGAAAATGTTCTAAACTTAGTGGTGATGGTTGCACGGCTCTGCATATACTAAAAACCACTGAATCGTGTACTTTAAGACAGTGAATCGTATGGTATGTGAATTATATTGCAACAAAGCTGTTTTGTAAAGGAGAGGTTGCTAATAAAACAAAGGACAAAGTTAAAGGAAACAAGGGGGATGGTGCAGCACCCTGGGGCTGGCACCAGGGTCCCGTTACTCCTTAGGGAGGTCGGGCTGCTAGAACCCAGGGGGACTCACAGAGAGGATGTGGGAGCCGTGACCTCTGCTAGAGGAACACAGCCACCCTGTGGGCCAGCAGGGAGGAGCGGGAGGAATACTAACCAGGACTTGGCTCTGCCCTCAGGGCTCCCTCCAGGGCCTTCCACTGGCCAGACCCACCTGGAAGGGGCGCGGCTGCATTCCCCGGTGTGCCCTGGGCCAGGCCACTCACCGATAGCCATCAGGGAACTAGATCAAGCTCAGGGGTGCCACCCTCTGGTCCAGCCTCCTGGGGAAGGGTGGGGAGTGCTCTGGAGAGACGTATGGAGGAGATCCAGCCTGCTCTGTGGTCTTAAGTCCCTTCCTTTCTCTGAGACTCAATTTCCTCACCTGTGAAATGGGATGGATATGCCCATCTCTCAGCAGGTGTCAGACTACCAGATGCCATCAGAACTCTGAAAATGCTTTGTCTGGGTTAAAAAGCAGTGTGGATATGAGGTCAGGATTCTCAGAGAGAGTCAGAAGCAGCCTCGTAAATCATTTAGTTCAAACCCCTTGAGTTCAAAATGGGGAAAACCCAGGCCCAGCGAGGACATCCAGCCGGTCAGCTGCAGAAACAGCCAAATCTTGACTCCAGAAAAACTCCCTCCTTCTCTCCTGGGATTTTTTTTTTAAATAGACTATTTTTTTCAGAAAAGTTTTAGGTTCACAGCAGAATTGAGGAGAAGGTAGAGCTTTCCCATATTACCCTCCACCCCCACAGTCATCACAGGGACAAAGTGAAAATTACCCAACAGCCCAGGACAGTTATGGAAACCATGAGGGAGTGAACGACTGCCCTGGCAATCAGGGAAGGCTTTGTGGAGGAGGTGACTTTTTTTCTGACAGTGTAGAATATTCAAATGGTACAAAGAACAATCCTATGATAAGTAAGGCCCCCCACACACACACATTCTCCCAGCACCAGTGTGAGTGGTGAATTTGTTACAGCCAACGTGAGGTCTTTTTAAAATCGTAAATCCTGCTCCTGGCCACCACTGGCTGCCCTGTCCACACACAATAAAATCCCATCTCCTGGCCCAAGGAGACAGGATGACTAAATGCCATGTGGTGCCCTGGATGGGATCCTGGAACAGAAAGGGGACATACGGTCTCAACCAAGGGAATCTGAATAAAGTACAGACTTCAGCTCATAATAATAAATATTAGCTAATTAATTAATTTACCACACTAATAAGTTTACATTTACCACACTAATGTCAGATGTTAGTCATAGGCAAAACCGGATACAGGATGTATGGGAATCCTCTGTACTATTTTCACAACTTTTCCGTAAACATAAAACTTTTTAAAAAGTTCAATAAAAAAGCACAGAATAATAAAAAAAAATCGCACCTCCTTAACATGGTTGGTAGAGCCTCTGGGGTGGGCCCCCCTACCTGTGCCACCTGGGCACCTGCACTGTAGCCCGGGCACCGCAAGGCCTTGGCCCTATTGTGCAGAAGCCTCGGGCCCTTTGCCCTCAGGCCCTTGGCCCTGCCTCAGTCCATCTTTCAAGTGGAGATGAAACGAGGGGACAGGTCTGTGCTGCCCTCTGCTCGGGTGTCCCCCTACTTTCAGTGTCACGTAGCCGCCCCTGCCTCCGCCCGCGCTCTCCAGCCCTGATCCTCTTCCATCTTCTCCGTCTCACTTTTTCTGTTATCTGAAGTGGGTGCCTGCTCACCTCTCCCCACAGCCTATCTTCTTTACAAGGGCGGCAGCTTCGTGGCCTTAACTTTACCGAGACCCCAGTCCTTGCACGGGGCCAGCACACAGTAGGTGCTCAGCATGTCCCAAGCTCTTCAAGTGTAAGGGGGTGTGCCCCAGAAATCCCCCTGAGCAGCTTGGAAGCTGGGAGCCAGCCTGGCCTCACGGTGGGAACACAGCGTGGCTTTGTCCCACACACTTCCTCTGCTGTTGTCCCCTGCTTTGGGCAAAGGGCTCGGTGCCCGTCTGGGTGACCAGCCCTGGCCAGGGCGGCTGTGATTATGCCCAGCTTAATGTGGACATAATGCGATCACTGAGGCTCTCAAAATGCAGAGTTTGCAGCATTAAGGGGCTGCGTGTCATCTGATTAGGGGCCCATACAAATGCCACCACGGCCTCAGGTCATGGGTGGCCACAGAAGAGGAAGGCAGCTGCCTGCCCAGCCCGGGCGCCTGGCCCTGGTTCTGGGGCTCGTTGCTCAGGGGCCACCACCGAGGACACATTCAGTGTCACAGATGCACAAATACAACCCAATGCTTCTTCACGACATCCTACCAGGGACTTTTTCTTAAAAAGCCAACTTGATTAGTCTAATTCATGCCCTCACTCAGAGTGTACAGGTCAGCACTAATATATTCACAGATATGCGCAACCATCACCACAGTCAATTTACCTCAAAAAGAGACCTACACCCTCTTCGGCCGTCTCTCCCCGTTTCTCCAACCGCCTCCCAGCCCCACTAGTCGGCCTTCTGTCTCCATAGATTTGCCTCTTCTGGACAGTTATACAATACGTGGTCTTGTTATACAATACGTGGTCTTGTGTGTCTGGCTTCTATCACTGAGCAGCATGTTTTCGAGGTCCATCCATGGTGTAGCAGGTGTTGGCACTTCATCCCTTTTTATGGCTGAATAATATTCTGAATGGATGGACTTCATTTATCTATTCATCAGTTGGGTTCATTTATCTGTTCATCAGTGGTCATTTGGGTTGTTTCCACTTTGGGGCTATTTTAAAGAATGCTGCTATAAACTTTGTTTTATCCGTTTTTTATGTGGATGTGTGTTTTCATTTCCCCTGGATATATGCCCAGGAGTGGAATTGCTGGGTGTCTTAGTGTGCCTGAGTGGCTACAACAAAATGCCCCAGACTGGGTGGCAGAGAAACAACAGAAATTGATTTCTCCCAGTTCTGGAGGCTGGGAGCCCGAGAGGAGGGTGGAGTCCTGATGAGGACCCACTTCCTGGCTCATAACTGGGGCCTTCTCACTGGGTCCTCACGAGTTGGAAGGGGCTGGGGTCTCTCTGGAGCCTCTTTTATGAGGCGCTAATCCCATTCACGAGGGCTTCACCCTTGTGATTTAAGAACCTCCCAAAGGCCCCACCAAATATCACCACTTTGGGGGTTAGGATTTCAACGTATGAGTTGAGGGGTGGGGAGCGGGAGACCCAGACATTGCGACCATAATCCTGCGTCATTTGGTAACTGTCTAACACTTTGAGGAACTGCCAGGCCATTTCCACAGGGGCTGCACCATTTCACATTCCCACCAGCAGTGTTCGAGGGTTCGTTCCCTTTTCTCCACATCCTCGCTAACAACTGTTCTCCCTGTATTTCCTCTTGTAGCCGTCCCAGTGGCTGTGAACTGGTGTCTCACTGTGGTGCTGATTTGCATTTCCCTGGAGCTGATGTTGAGCATCTTTTCGTGTGCTCGTGGGCTACCGTGCCCACTGCATTTTTATAAATTGCAAGTATAGCTTACATGCAAAACAGCACTCAGATCATCCATGTGGATTTAAAAGAATAATTATAAAGCACTCATCTCAAGGAACAGAATACTGCCAGGAGCCCCCTGGGTGATCCTCACCCACCACAGCCCCTCACCTCCTACCCGACGGACAACCACTGCCTTGATACTTATGACCCTCATTTCTTTACTCTCCATTGCACTCACCACCGCCTCTGTATGTGCCCCTAAACAACACAGTCCAGTTTTGCCGCCTTTGAACTTGACACACATGAAATCATTCTGTGGAAATCATCCACGATTGCCTCTTTCCCTCCCCACTATATTTCTGAGGTTGACCTCTGCTGCCATGGCTGGTCATGGTCACTGCCCTCGGGTGTCCTGTTGAGCCCACACGCCTCCGCTTATCCATTTTACCGTGGATGGACATCAGATCATGCCCGGTTTGGAGCCACAATGAATGCTGATGCTCTGAACATCCTTGAACCTGTTTCCTGTGCACACAAGCATATGATTCTCTAGGGCATACATCTTGGAGGGGACACTTCTGAGTCACAGCTCTGTGCATCTCAGCTTTCCAGGTGCTCTGTGGCCTCACCCACACTCAGTGTCAGAATCTGTTCTCAATGCCCCCTGCGCCCAGGCACCCGTGTTGGAGCCTCTGACGCACTAAGCTCTACCAGCCAGGCCGTGAGGCCTCAGAAACGCCTGCCCACCTCTGCCGCCAGCACACGTCACACCTCTGCACCTCGCTCTTCCCCACGCTTTTTAGGCCAACACGGAAAGGTGACGTTTGGGAACTATCTCCTCACTGATGACCAAAAGGGACATCTGGGGCTTCCCTGGTGGCGCAGTGGTTGAGAGTCCGCCTGCCGATGCAGGGGACACGGGTTCGTGCCCCGGTCCGGGAGGATCCCACATGCCGCGGAGCGGCTGAGCCCGTGAGCCATGGCCGCTGAGCCTGTGCGTCCGGAGCCTGTGCTCCGCAACGGGAGAGGCCACAACAGTGAGAGGCCCGCGTACCACAAAAAAAAAAAAAAAAGAAAAGAAAAAAAAAGGACACCTGTGTGATTTGGGTGGCTGCTCACCCACCACCAGCTGCACGTGTGTGGAGGTTGCAGGACAGTACGTGCTCTGTCGCTCTAGGTGTCCTGGAACCAGACATTCAGCTGACCAGAATCCATCCCTGTCCCCGAACACTCTGGATGCCCCGGCCTCGCTGGCTTGTTTGAGTGCAGACACTTTGGTCTTCCCTTCTGTTGAGTATACTGACCAGCACTGGTCACCTCCTCCTGGAAGCTGAGCATCTAGGGTTGGGACGACCCTGGACATGGGCCCATCCTTGGAGACGGGAATCTTATCTTGTTACCTCTGTGTCCCCAGCACCAGCACAGGCCCAGACCCAGAGGCAGAACTAAGTCTATTTTGGGGATATCTGATTTTGTTCCAGCCCTCTCACTTTTGTCAGAAAAGATGGAATTGCCTTCACTCTGTGTTCACTGAAGGCAACTGAGGCCCAGAGAGGGGGTGTGACAATCCCAAGGTCACAGAGCAAGTAAGCAGCCACCAAGCACTTGATTCGCACCCCTCGGCAGTAAGACCCTCGTTCCCGAACACCTCACAGACCAGCTCTAGGAGTCAGCCGAGCCTCGGTTTTTGCCTTGTTAAATGGAGTCACACTAACTCCATGGAGTTAAATAAGATGCCACGTATAAAAGCATGGAGCCAGTGTGTGGTGTGCACAGGTGAAAAATAGATGTCTAGTCATTTACTCATTCATTCACTTATTCTTTCACTATGTAACAGGCAAAGGCAATTTGGCAGTCTGGATGAAGAACCAGGAAAGTGACCCAGAAACCACGTCACTAATACATCCCCGTCCCAGTGCCTGGCACACAACAGCAAGTGTCCATTAGGATGAAATCAGGCTGTAGATGAGGAGGAAGCATGAGAAGCTTTAGTTCCAAAAATGCCTCCTTACACATTACATATAGTTTTTAAAAAAACAGAAAGAAAGGAGGGAAGAGAAAAATTGGAAAAAAAAAAAAGAAAAAACCTGAAAACAATATAAATATCTTGTACTAATGGGGGTTTGGTAAATGGTGTCTTCTTTTATTGCTGGGATATTCCAAAGCAGGGGTCAGCAAAATCCAGCATGTGGACCATCTCTGGCCCACTGCCTATACATGTAAATAAAGATTAAGTGAATATATACAATGGAATATTACTCAGCCATAAAAAGAAACGAAATTGAGCTATTTGTAATGAGGCGGATGGACCTAGAGTCTGTCATACAGAGTGAACTAAGTCAGAAAGAGAAAGACAAATACCGTATGCTAACACATATATATGGAATTTAAGAAAAAAAAATGTCATGAAGAACCTAGGGGTAAGACAGGAATAAAGACACAGACCTACTAGGGAATGGACTTGAGGATATGGGGAGGGGGAAGGGTAAGCTGTGACAAAGCGAGAGAGTGGCATGGACATATATACACTACCAAATGTAAAATAGCTAGCTAGTGAGAAGCAGCCGCATAGCACAGGGAGATCAGCTCATCTGCTCGGTGCTTTGTGACCACCTAGAGGGGTGGGATAGGGAGGGTGGGAGGGAGGGAGACGCAAGAGGGAGGGGATATGGGGATATAAGTATATGTATAGCTGATTCACTTTGTTATAAAGCAGAAACTAACACACCATTGTAAAGTAATTATACTCCAATAAAGATGTAAAAAAAAAAAAAAGATTAAGTGAAAAACAGTCGTTAGCTTTGCCTGTCCTTGAACTTCCTATCAGTGGAATCACACAGTATATTCTCTTTTGCATCCAACTTCTTTCATGCAACATTACATCTTAGAGATCTGAGCTTCTTGTGTGTGTTAGAAGTTCATCCTCATTTCTGTCCAGCATCTCATTGTATGATTATAATGAAGTATTATCATCCTCCCCGTTCTGCACATGGGGAAACTGCAGCTCCGCTGAAGCAAGTTGCCTGAGGGCACACAGCAGGTTCATGTTAGATCTGGGATTTAAACCCAGGGTCCAAATCTCTGCTTTTCACTCCCTGTACAGTGCTGCCCCTCATGCTGTGATGATGCCTGAGAGGTGCTGGGAACTCGGAAGAAGGAAAACATCATCCAGGCTGGGAGTCAGGGAAGGTGAAATCAGAGTCAGGGTTCCCAGACTCAGATGTGTCCATAGGGCCTGGCAGCTGCCACAAATGATCAAAGCAGACGACCTCTGAAAAAGCATAGCTTGCGGTCAGGCAAGCGATAGGGAGTGGTAAGGACTGTGGCGAGTTGAGGGATGCCGACCCGTGAGGGAGGCAGGTGCTGATAAAACTCCAGGTGTCATGCCGTGCGATGATGCTGGCTGAGGGGAGCCAGATGCAGCAGGACTGCCGTGCTGGCCTCTGTGGCCAGCAGGTCAGTGCCCAGCTGCACTGGTTATGAAATAATGAGTATCACTCCAGAGTTGCCAGATGCCCTGTTTGCCAACAAACCTGGCAGTCTGTCTTTGAAAGTCTCCTGGTTTTTAAATGTTGGCTCAAAAATGATTTTAAGCCTGTGCAGCCCCGAGAGAACCTATGTGTGGTCTGGACTGGCCTGAACTGATCTAAGCGCCGGCATGAGGACCACTCAGGGTGGGCGGGCAGGGAGGGGAGGCGAGTCCTGGGGAAGGCACAGCTCAAAGGCTGCAGGTGAGAGTGGTTCGAATCCAGGTCTCAGTTTCCTGCGCCAGAAAGAAAAACACACGCCAAACCCAGCCAGGCGGGGCAGGGGGCGGGCGGGCCAGGGGCCCCACTCGGCCGGCCACGCAGTGACGCGCTGTGCTCTCCCTGCCACCCCCGCAGATCCTGGAGGAGAACATGAAGCTGGAGTGTAAGTGCCACGGCGTGTCGGGCTCATGCACCACCAAGACCTGCTGGACCACGCTGCCGCAGTTCCGCGAGCTGGGCTACGTGCTCAAGGACAAGTACAACGAGGCCGTTCACGTGGAGCCCGTGCGCGCCAGCCGCAACAAGCGGCCCACCTTCCTGAAGATCAAGAAGCCGCTGTCCTACCGCAAGCCCATGGACACCGACCTGGTGTACATCGAGAAGTCGCCCAACTACTGCGAGGAGGACCCGGTGACGGGCAGCGTGGGCACGCAGGGCCGTGCCTGCAACAAGACGGCCCCCCAGGCCAGCGGCTGCGACCTCATGTGCTGCGGCCGCGGCTACAACACCCACCAGTACGCCCGCGTGTGGCAGTGCAACTGCAAGTTCCACTGGTGCTGCTACGTCAAGTGCAACACGTGCAGCGAGCGCACTGAGGTCTACACGTGCAAGTGAGCGGCGGGGCGGCGGCCCCACTGGCCGCACGCGGGGCGGCGAGGACCGGACGCTCTCCACGCCGCGGGCACGGCCCAGACCTCTGCAGCCGCGCTGAGCTTGTCTTATCTGCTGTGGGATCCCCTGCGGGGGACCCCTCCGGGGCCCCGAGTTGTCCACGCCACACCCAGCGCCGCTCCCTCGGCCCCAGACACTGCCTGGGGACTCCTTGGCCGGAGCAGAGCCTTCGCACCAGAAACTCTGGGCTCCGGGGCCTCAAGAGAGCAATATTTAACAATTTATTCTGATAAAAAATAATATTAATTTATTTAATTAAAAAGAACCCTTCCACCTCGTCGGGATCCGTTTTCTGCAATCAAAGTGGACCGCTTGCTTTCCTGTGGGATAATTCTGTCGCTAGGACAAGAAGCCGAGTAGAACTGTACATAATGATTCTTTCTGCAGATACTTGTACTAGTTGATTTCGCAAGTACCCCCTTGCCGCACTAGATGTTTAAGTGCAAGGGCAGACATCCTGTATACCTATGTAGACATATACACACACACTTATATTTTTTTGCTGTTTGCTGCTAATTCTCCAGAGATTTAAGCTGGTCCAGAAATGGAGGCGTTTTCCAGGATACGTTTCCCATCCTGTAGTCCTCCCCAGCTCAAACGTCACCATTAGAAAAGTCCAGTTTGGAATATATATAGAGAGGAAAGGTAATACTAAAACTCCCAGCAGTTTCCATCTTTTGGAAAGTGAGCCACTGGATAAGAGAGAATATTTTGTATGAGACTATTTTTATATGAATATTTTATTTATATTGAGTCTGCCTGTATCATTCCATGGCTTGTGCTTCTTCTTAATTCCAGTACTCCCTTTGGGGTGAGGAGGGGTGAGGCCTGGGTATGGGGTCAGCCCCATGGGGACCCTCACATGGCTGGGTTCTCAAGTTCTGTTGGCCACGTGGGCAGAAGCGGCCCCAGATGCCTGGGCTGCAGTGTCATCGGTATCCCTAGGAAGGAAGCAGGTCCCTGGCCACAGCCTGCTGAGCTCAGGCCTTTTGAGCAGGGTCCCTGAGCAGTGACCTTGAGTTGAGCTATGTAGTGGGCAGGCTCCTGCCCTCGGATTCACGTGACCATCACAGGGACAGGTCATCGTCACTCAGCAGAAGCCAGCTAAGGGAGCCCACTCCTCACCAGGACGCCCTGCCTTTGCCGTGTATCCTCAGTTATGGGGCAGCAGAGCTGGGGTGAGGGGTCCCACGAGCAGCAGTAAGTTAGTGGATGAGTGGTTGGTGTCACGGTCCCAGGGCAGAGAGAGGTGTGGATGAGGCCTCTCTACACTGGGTCCAACTACATCCAGTGCCTCTCAATCTGGAAAGCTCTCCTCCAGAAGGGTGTGGTGTCCTAATGTGTGTCCATTTGCATTTCCCTGTGTGTGTGTGTGTGTGTGTGTGTGTGTGTGTGTGAGAGAGAGAGAGAGAGAGAGAGAGAGAGAGAGAGAGAGAGAGAGAGAGAGAGAGAGAGAGACTGACTGACTTCAGGGATGCTCGGGGTTGCCATGTGACAGCACCCTCGAGCACCTCCCGGGTGCTGATGTGTGTACGTCTTGTGTGCTCCTGCATGTACACAGCTATCTGTGTCTCTCTCTCCATGTGCCTGCGAGATTCAGGTTGCTGTGTGCCCGTGCATCTGCTGGTCCCAGGTTGTCTCTGCTTGCGGTTGACGGCTTGTGGTGTGAAGCAGACAGCGGGGACCTTTGGTGATTGTGTTGAGCCACCAAGAGATGGCACCTCTGAACTACATGCCCATAGACACTGATGAAACTGATACCTCTGAGACCACAGCCCCATGGCCCCACACACTGGGAGCCCCTCAGTGTCTAAGCTGTGTTGGACTCCCCAATGTTAGCACTGGGCCTGGATCACAGCATGGACAAATAAAACGGCTGGACAGTTGGTTGACTTCTTCCTTTGGACCATTTTTTTCTTCTTTACATGGTGTCAGGATGGGTAGGCATGTGAAAGGATGACTGGATGGATGAATGAGTGAGTGGATGGATGGATGGATAGTGACGGGTGGGTTGGTGGACGGGTGGGTGGGTGGGTGGGTGGGTGGATGGATGGATGGATGGGTGGATGGGTGGATGGGTGGATGGGTGGATGGATGGGTGGATGGATGAGTGGATGGATGAGTGGATGGATGAGTGAGTGGATGGATAATGGATGGGTGGGTAGGTGTGTGGGTCAGTGGACGGGTGGATGGATAATGAATGGGTGGGTAAGTGGATGGGTCAGTGGATGGGTAGATGGATGGATGGATGGGTGCGTGGGTAGATGGATGGATGGATGAGTGAGTAGATGGTGGATGGATAATGGATGGGTAGGTAGGTGTGTGGGTCAGTGGATGGATGGGTGGATGGATGAATGGGTGGGTGGATGGATGGATGGATAATGAATGGGTGGGCAAGTGGATGGGTTGACGGATGAATGGATAGGTGGATGGATGAGTTAGTGGATGGGTGGTTGGATAGATCGATGGATAATGCATGAGGGGGTAAGTGCGTGGGTCAGTGGATGGTGGATGGATGGATGGATGGATACATGGATGAGAGCATGGATGGATAAGTGGATAGATAGATGGTTGGATAATGGATGGATGGGTAAGTGGGTGGGTTGGTAGATGGGTAGATAGATGTGTGGATGGATGAATGGGTAGGTGGATGGATGGATGAGTTGATGGGTAGATGGATAATTTGATGGATAAAGAATGGGTGGGTAGGTGGGTGGGTCAGTGGTTGGGTAGATGGATGGATGGATGAATGGGTGGGTAGATGGATGGATGAATGGGTGGGTGGATGGATGAATGGGTGGGTGGATGGATGAATGGGTGAGTAGATGGATGGATGAATGGGTGGGTAGATGGATGGATGGGTAGATGGATGGATGGATAGATGGATGGATGGATGGATGGATGGAGGGATGGAGGGATGGAGGGATGGATGGTTGGATGGATGAGTGAGTGGATGGGTGGATAGATAAGTGGATGGGTGGATGGATAAGTGGATGGATGGATGGATAGTGGGTAAGTGGGTGGGTCAGTGGATGGTGCATGGATGGATGGGTGGGTGGGTAGATGGATGGATGGATGAGTGGATGGATAGTGGATGGGTAGGTAGGTGTGTGGGTCAGTGGACGGATGAATGGATGGATAATGAATGGGTGGGAAAGTGGATGGGTTGATGGATGAATGGATAGGTAGATGGATGGATAAGTTAGTGGATGGATGGTTGGATAGATGGAGGGATAATGCATGAGTGGGTAAGTGGGTGGGTCAGTGGATGGTAGATAGATGGATGGATGGATGAATCGGTGGGTAGATGGACAGATGAGTGAGTGGATGGGTGGATGGATAAGTGGATGGATAATGGGTGGGTGGGTAGGTGGGTGGGTCAGTAGATGGGTAGGTGGATGGGTGAGTGAGTGGATGGGTGGGTGGATGGATGGATGGATACATGGATGAGAGCATGGGTGGATAAGTGGATAGATAGATGGTTGGATAATGGATTGGTAAGTGGGTGGGTTGGTAGATGGGTAGATGGATGTGTGGATGGATGAATGGGTAGGTGAATGGATGGATGAGTTGATGGGTGGATGGATAATTTGATGGATAAAGGATGAGTGGGCAGGTGGGTGGGTCAGTGGATGGGTGGCTGGATGGATAATAGGTGGGTGGGTTGGTGGATGGGTAGATGGATGAATTGGTGGGTAGATGGATGGATGGATGGATAATGGATGGGTGGGTAAGTGGGTGGGTCAGTGGATGGGTAGATGGATGCATGGATGGATAAGTGAGTGGATGGGTGGATAGATAAGTGGATGGATAGATGGAGGGATAATGGATGGGTGGGTAGGTGGGTGGGTAGGTGGATGGATGAATGAATGGATGGATGGATGGATGGATGGATGGATGAATGGGTGGGTGGGTGGGTGGATGGATGGATGAATGGGTGGGTGGATGGATGGATGGATGGATGGATGAATGGGTGGGTGGGTGGATGGATGGATGGATGGATGGATGGATAAGTGGGTGGGTGGGTGGGTGGATGGATGGATGGATGGATGGATAGATGGATGGATGGATGGATAAGTGGGTGGGTTGGTGGATGGGTAGATGGATGGATGGATGGGTGGATGGATGGATGGATGGATAATGGGTGGGTGGGTAAGTGGGTGGGTTGGTGGATGGGTAGATGGATGGATGGATGAATGGGTGGGTGGATGGATGGATGGATGGATGGATGAATGGGGTGGGTAGATGGATGGAAGGATGGATGGATAATGGATGGGTGGGTAAGTGGGTGGGTTGGTCGATGGGTAGATGGATGGATGGATGAATGGGTGGGTGGATGGATGGATGGATGGGTAGGTGGATGGATGGATGGATAGATAAGTGGATGGATGAATAATGGATGGGTGGGTAAGTGGGTGGGTCAGTGGATGGGTGGGTGGATGGATGGATGGATAAGTGAGTGGATGGGTGGATAGATAAGTGGATGGATAGATGGAGGGATAATGGATGGGTGGGTAGGTGGGTGGGTTGGTGGATGGGTAGATGGATGGATGGATGAATGGGTGGGTGGGTGGATGGATGGATGGATGGATGGATGGATGGATGGATGGATGGGGTGGGTAGATGGATGGATAATGGATGGGTGGGTAAGTGGGTGGGTTGGTGGATGGGTAGATGGATGGATGGATGAATGGGTGGGTGGATGGACGGATGGATGGATGGATGGGTGGGTGGATGGATGGATGGATAGATAAGTGGATGGATGAATAATGGATGGGTGGGTAAGTGGGTGGGTCAGTGGATGGGTAGATGGATGGATGGATGGATAAGTGAGTGGATGGGTGGATAGATAAGTGGATGGATAGATGGAGGGATAATGGATGGGTGGGTAGGTGGGTGGGTAGATGGATGGATGGATGAATGGGTGGGTAGATGGGTGGGTGGATGGATGGATGGATGGATGGATGAATGGGTGGGTAAAGGGATGGAAGGATGGATGGATAATGGATGAGTGGGTAAGTGGGTGGGTTGGTGGATGGGTAGATGGATGGATGGATGAATGGGTGGGTGGGTGGATGGATGGATGGATGGATGAATGGGGTGGGTGGATAGATGGATGGATAATGGATGGGTGGGTAAGTGGGTGGGTTGGTGGATGGGTAGATGGATGGATGGATGAATGGGTGGGTGGGTGGGTGGGTGGATGGATGGATGGATGGATGGGGTGGGTAGATGAATGCATGAATGGATAATGGATGGGTGGGTAAGTGGGTGGGTCGGTGGATGGGTATATGGATGGATGGATGGATGGGTAGATGGACGGATGGATGAATGGGTAGGTGGATGGGTGGGTGGATAGATGGATGGATAGATAAGTGGATGGATGGATAATGGGTAGGTAGGTGGGTGGGTAGGTGGGTGGGTTGGTGGATAAGTGGATGGATGGGTGGATGGATGAATGGGTAGGTGGATGGATGGATGAGTTGATGGGTGGATGTATGAGTTAATGGGTGGATGGATACGTTGATGGATAGATGGATGGATAAAGGACGGGTGGATGGGTAGATGGATGGGTGGACTGATAAGGGAGGAGAAAACATACAGAAGTTTCTTGAAGCCCCCCACCCCATGTCTCAGTTTATCTCTGCCTTGGAAAACCTACAGTGTCTACCGTGAGCAGAGACTTCCCAATCCTGTGGTCCTTCTGCTCCTGGACTCATGGCCCCTGAGAATGGGGGAGTTTCTGACCAGACTCCCCAGATGACCATTTAATGCTAATCACATAACATGATATCAGAAATCACCCCATGATTCCCCTTCAATCCGGGTGAGGAGCGGGCGTGGCATGAGGGCAACCAGGCCTTTGAGAAGAATGCCCAGGTCGGCTGCCAGGCTTCCCGCGGCCCCTTAGAATACTGTTAGTTCCCAAGCCTGGGGCCTGCCTTCTCTCTCGAGGTGCCCAGCTCAGCTGTGCTCTGAGACTCAGCTTCTCCATCTGTAAAGGGGGAGAATAATCTCTCCCTCACAGGGCTGTTGTGAAGGTCCTCCCTCCCGGTAATGACTGCACGGCCCTTTCAGTGGCAGAGCAACGGATCAATGCTAAATATTAGTATTGTTGATTATCACTACTACTATTACTGTATTCTTCCCATAATGATGAGATTCTTCAAACATGGCTTATGGTAATAAATATTTGGCTCTGTGTTGGGCAAAGGTATTTTTCCCCTCTTTGGTTTATTCCTAAAGTGGCTTTTCCAGAAAACTGACTTTAAAAAGGCCAAAATCATAAGAGGCTGAATCAAAAATTAGAAAGGCCCAGGACTGCAGTGCTGAACACTCAGATGCCAGGGCCCAGGTGTAACCAAATTGTGGGAAGTGAGCTGCTCAGCACAGGCCCATTGCAGCCACATGTGAACGTGGGCCACCCCGTGGCCAGATCTTCTGGTTTTTCAAGCAGGGCTGAACATTTAGGTCTTTAAAGTAAAATCTATTTTTTCTGTATGTTGACAAACACCATGAGGATGGAGCAAAACAGGACTGCAAGCTGAACTTGGCATTTGCATCGGCGGTGTGCAGCCTCGGACTCGGACCAAATCTCTTGTTTTAGAGACAGAGGAACTGAGGCCCAGAGAGAGGCAGGATTCTACCCCAGACCACACAGCAAGCACAGTAGAGGGATGACCAAGGCCAATCTGTTGTTCAGACATACATATGTGAGTACGCGTGCGTGTGCACACTCTCACATGCCCCCTGGACTAAAGTTTAAAATCAGCTCAAGGCTCCCCAGGGAGGGATCTGAGCCTTCCCACGGCCCCGCAGGGATGGGCTGTGCCCTGCACCACTCTGCAGGGGGTGCCCTGGCAGAAGGCCTGGGACCACCCCCCAACCTTCCCACGCTCCCTGCCCCATGCCCCTCCACTCGAGGGACTCCCTCAGCAAGACCCGGGTCAGGAGAGTCCTGGGACAAAGTTTTCTCCACCTGAGGTACAGCCATCCCCTGCCAGCTTCAGGCAAGTCTGTGACATGTTTCCTGAGCCCCTAGGAGGCTGCTCACTCCCACATACAGGTGAGAATCTGTATTTCACACTTGGCGGCTATAGGCTAATCTAGAACAACTTTAGCTAGGATGGCTGGGTCCTTTTCCACATGATCTCATCCTCCAGCAGGCCTCATTCACATCAGAGAAGAAGGATTCCAGAAATAGGGGCAGAAGTGGCCAGGCTCCTTGAGGCCAGGCCCAGCACTGGCACTATGTTAATTCTGCTACATGCTAAGCACCAAAGCAAGCCACAGGGCCAGCCCAGGTTCCAGGAATTGGGAAGGAGACTCTGTCTCTTAATGGGAGCTGCTGCCCAGCCACACAACAATGGGTGTGGCACCGGGAGGGGACTTGGGACAGGACCCCTGTGAAGACACTGGCACATGCTGTCCTGAGCAGAAGACAGTCTTAGCACTGACCATGTGGCAGGGACACAGCCACTCTGTTTGATGGACCCCCACTCCCACCCCAGAGCCTCAGCCACCTCCACCAGCTGCTTGGTCCTAGAGTCAGTCTTGGGTTTTGTCTTCCTCCGCTCCCCCAGCCATCAGCAAATCCCACAGGACTACTCTCTGTCTGCAAACCCACCATCCACTGGTGTGGCTGGATCTGGCTGAATTCCCACCACACAGGTCCTCCTCCTCCAGGTTACACTGCTGGACCACACTTCCCATCTCCCTTGCACTTGGACGTGGCCATGGGACTAGGTTCTGGACCGTGAAGTAGGGGTGGTGTGCTCCACTTCTGGGCCCATCGGCACCCCCCACACTCTTTCCCTTCCACTAGCTTGACACAGCGGGCCATGAGGTGTGGGCAGTGGAGCCCCAGAAGGAAGAGCCCTGGGTCCCTGAATGGCCACCTGGAGGACAGCCACCTGCTGATCAGGAACACCCAAGGGCAAGAAATACATGTCTGTTGTGGGGAGCCACTGAGATTTTGGAGTTCATCTGTGACAGCACAGAGCCCCTCCCTCACTAGGCTCCAGCCTCAGAGGCCTTCCTTCTGTTCTTCCAACATGCCATGTACCACCCTGCCCCTGGGCCTTTGCATGTGCTATCCCCTCTGACCTCTGCATGGCTGGCTCTTTCTGGTTAATGAGACTCAGCTCAAATGCCAACACTTCAAGTATATACCTCTACCACCCTGGCTTCCAGCACCCCTCATCCACTATTTTTGTCTCTCTGTGGCATTTACCACTATCTGAAATGTTATCTCTCATTTACTAAAGGTTGTGCAGTATAGGTGGTTAAGAGCATGTACTCTGGAGCCAGATACTCTTTTTTTTTTTTTTTTTTTTTTTTTTTTTGCGATACTTGGGCCTCTCACTGATGTGGCCTCTCCCGTTGCAGAGCACAGGCTCCAGACGCGCAGGCTCAGCGGCCATGGCTCACGGGCCCAGCCACTCCGTGGCATGTGGGATCTTCCCGGACCGGTGCACGAACCTGTGTCCCCTGCATCGGCAGGCGGACTCTCAACCACTGCGCCACCAGGGAAGCCCCAGATACTCTTACGTTCAAGTCTGCCTCTGCTATTTATTGCTGTGTGGTTTTAGGGCACGTAACATAACCTCTCTGTGCCAGTATGTCCCTATTTGTAAAATGGGAGCAGTAATAGAATTATCACAGTGATTAAATGAACTAACACAGGTAAATTGCAAAACACAGTGCCTAGTACACTATAAGAACTGAGGAAGTGTGAGGTTTAATTAACATGTTTATTAAATTTCCTGGGGGCAGGACTTTGTTTCTCTTTGTGGCCACTGGGCCTCCAGTGCCCAGCACACAGCTGGGGGTTACTATTGGTTGACTAAGAATGAATGACAATAAAAGGGACAACCTAGAAGAAATGGATAAATTTCTAGAAATGTACAATCTCCCAAGACTGAACCAGGAATAGAAAATATGAACAGACAAATTACCAGTAATGAAACTGAATCAGTAATTTTAAAACTCCCAACAAACAAAATTACAGGACCAGGGCTTCCCTGGTGGCGCAGTGGTTGAGAGTCCGCCTGCCAATGCAGGGGACACGGGTTCGTGCCCCGGTCTGGGAAGATCCCACATGTCACGGAGCAACTGGGCCCGTGAGCCATGGCCACTGAGCCTGCACATCCGGAGCCTGTGCTCCGCAACGGGACAGGCCACATCAGTGAGAGGCCTGCGTACCACACACACACACACAAAAATTACAGGACCAGACAGCGTCAAGGTGAACTCTACCAAACATTCAGAGAAGAGTTAACACCTATCCATCTCAAACTATTCCCAAAAATTGCAGAGGAAGGAACACTTCCAAACTCATTCTAGGAGCCCAGCGTCACCCTGATACCGAAACCAAAGATATTGCAAAAAAGAAAATTACAGGCCAATATCACTGATGAACACAGACGCAAAAATCCTCAACAAAATATTGGCAAACCAAATCCAACAATACATTAAAAGGATCATACACCATTATTAAGTAGGATTTATCCCAGGAATGCAAGGTTTTTTCAATATCTGTAAATCAATCAATGCATTCATCACATTAACAAACTGAAGAATAAAAATCATATGATCATCTGAATAGATGTGGAAAAAGCTTTTGACAAAATTCCACATCCATTTATGATAAAAACTCTTCAGAGGGAGCATACCTCAACATAATAAAGGCCATAAATGACAAATCCACAGCCAACATCATACTCAATGGTGAAAAGCTAAAAGCATTTCCTCTAAGACCAGGGACAAGACAAGGATGCCCACTCTTGCCACTTTTATTTAACATAGCTTTGGAAGTCCTAAACACAGTAATCAGAGAAAAAAATAAAATAAAAAGGCTCCATTAAGAAGTAAAGCTGTCACTGTTTGCAGATGACATGACAGAATACACAGAAAATCCTAAAGATGCCACCAGAAAACTATTAGAGCTTATCAATGAATTCAGTAAAGCTGCAGGATACAAAATTAATACACAGGAATCTGTTGCATTTCTAAACACTACCAACAAACTATCAGAAAAATTTAAGGAAACAATCCCATTTACCACTGCATCAAAAAGGATAAAATACCTAGGAATAAATCTACCTAAGGAGTAAAAGACCTGTACTCAGAAAACTATAACACACTGATGAAGGAAACTGAAGACGACACAACCAGTTGGAAAGATATACCATGTTCATGGACTGGAAGAATTAATATTGTTAAAGTGTGATATGATATCACTCATATGTGGAATCTAACTTAAAAAAAAGATACAAATGAACTTACTTACAAAACAGAAACAGACTTACAGATATTGAAAACAAACTTATGGTTACCAAAGGGGAAACGTTGGGGGAGGGATAAATCAGGAGCTTGGGATGAATATACACACACTACTATATATAAGATAGATAACCAACAAGGACCTACTGTATAGCACAAGGAACTCTACTCGATATTCTGTGATAACCTATATGGAAAAAGAATCTAAAAAAGAATGAATATGTATGTGTATAACTGAATCACTTTGCTGTACACCTGAAACTAACACATTGTAAATCAACTATACTCCAATAAAATTAAAATATTAAAAATATATATTGGCAAGTGACCATACTACTCAAGGCAATCTACAGATTCAGTGCAATCCCTACCAAAATACCAAGGGCATTTTTCACAGAACTAGAACAAATAATTTTAAAATTTGTATGGAAACATGAAAGACCCCAAATAGCCATAACAATCGTGAGAAAGAAAAGAACTGGAGGAATCATGCTCCTTGACTTCAGACTACAAAGCTACAGTAATCAAAACTGTCTGGTACTGGCACAAAAACAGACACCTAGATCAATGGAACAGAACAGAAAGCCCAGAAATAAACCCACACACTTATGGTCAATTAATCTATGACAAAGGAGGCAAGAATATACAATGGAGAAAAGACGGTCTCTTCAACAAGTGGTGCTGGAAAAACTGGACAGCTACATGTAAAAGAATGAAATATACAAAATAAACTCAAAATGGATTAAAAGACTTAAATGTAAGACCAAAACTAAAACTCTTAGAAGAAAATATAGGCAGAACACTCTTCGACATAAATGGTAGCAATATTTTTTTGGATCCATCTCCTAAAGCAAAGGAAATAAAAGCAAAAATAAAACAAATGGGACCTAGTTAGACTTAAAAGCTTTTGTACAGCAAACAAAACAAAATGAAAAAAACAACCTACTGAATAGGAGAAAACATTTGAAAATGATATGACCGATAAGGGGTTAATATCCAAAATATATAAACAGCTTATACAACTCAACATCAAAAAAACAAACAACCCAATTAAAACAATAGGCAGAAGACCTGAACAGACATTTTTCCAATGAAGACGTACAGATGGCCAACAGGCACATGAAAAGATGCTCAACATCATTAATCATCAGAGAAATGCAAAAATCACAATGAGCTATTACCTCAGAGAGAATGGAACCCTTGTACACTGTTGGTGGGAATGTAAACTTGTGCAGCCACTGTGGAAAACAGTATGGTGGTTTCTCAAAACACTAAAAACAGAACTACCATATGACCTAGCAATTCCACTCCTGGGTGTATATCTAAAAAAATGAAAACACTAATTTGAAAAGATACATGCACTCCCATGTTCATAGCAGCGCTATTTACAATTGCCAAGATCTGGAAGCAACCTAAGTGTCCATCAATAGATGAATGGATAAAGAAGGTATGGTGTACATACACACACACACACACACACGCACACACAACGGAATACTACTCAGCCATAAAAAGGAATGAAATTTTGCCATTTGCAACAACATGGATGGAATTGGAGGGCATTATGCTAAGTGAAGTAAGTCAGAGAAAGACAAATACTGTATGATATCACTTACATGTGGAATCTAAAAAATAAAACAAACTAGTGAATATAACAAAAAGGAAACAGACTCACAGATATAGAGAACAAACTAGTGGTTACTAGCGGGGAGAGGGAAGCGGGGAGGGGCAAGACAGGGGTTGCGGATTAAGAGGTACAGACTATTGTGTATAAAATAAATGAGCTACAAGTCTATACTAAAACACAAGGAATACAGCCAGTATTTTATAATAACTATAAGTGGACTATAACCTTTAAAAATTGTGAATCACCATGTTGTACATCCGTAATTTATATAATATTGTATATCAGCTTTATCTCAATAAAAAAATTTTTTTTAATAAAAATAAAAACGGAAAAAAAAGAAAGAATGAAGACCTGGATCTGTTCTCAGACTTGCCCGGCCCCTGCCCCGATCCAGGCTGGGGGGCAGTGGGCTCAGGCAGGCTTCTGGAGCCCAGGAGCTAGGGGACAACAGGTGGCCTGTCCTGAGGGTTGTCTGCCTGCTCAGGGAGTGGCTGGGAGTGCAGAGACAGCTCAAGCCCCCTGGACGTGGTCACAGGCACATCTGTTCCATTGACAAGGTGGCCACTGGTTGCCATGACGACGCTCCTGGCCCCAGAAGAATGTGTTGAAGACAACGGGAGAACTCTGCAGCCACCCCCAGCTTAGCCTCCAAGATGGCAAGCCACCTCTGACCCAGAGTAAGTATCACACCACATGCTCATGTGCAAGCACACACGGACCCACGGTCACAGGCGGACTGAACAAGACACCCAGAGGGACCTGCACACACCCCGAGGGCCGCACGCCCAGGGAGAGGCCAGACACCCACAAGGGAAGGGCAGACACACATCCGCCCTGACCAGAGCCCCAGACAGACGCCCGCAAGAGGCCCTGAGACGCGCACAGGCCTCCCCAAGGGGCACAGGTTCACTCACAAGATGCACGCCCACCCAGAGGCCAGACACGGACTAAGCAACCTGAATCACCTGTGAGGCCACGGCCTGACCTCGCCATTCACCTGTGGTCCCTGGGACCTGCTCTGCGGCAGGCCCGCAGCGAGCGTGTGAGTGTGTGTGTGTGTGTGTGTGTGTGTGTGTGTGTGTATAAAGAGAAACAAGCCCTGAGGCTGAGCCCTGCCCCCACAGAGCAGTGTGCCCCGCACCAAGCCCCTGCTCTCAGCCCCAGACGCAGGGTTCCAACCACAGCTCGCCCCCTCTTACCTGGAGAGATGGGGTACACGGCTGATGCCAGGCGGGGCTCCCTGTTGCTAGCAGAGCAGTCAGCAGCAGCGCCCGGACCACCTCGACACCGCAGGCCCGGGTCAGCCCCACCGCCATTGTGGCCGGGTGGGTTCAAGGGCCGTGCGGGCCGGCGGGGGGGTAGGGTGGGGGTGGCTTTGCCCCAAACGAGCCTCAGACAGATTCTCAAAGCGAGGTCCTGGCGGCGCCTCTCTCAGGGGATCAGGAGATCAAAAGGTCAAACTATTTTCATGGTAATAACTCGGATACTTGCATCTTTCACACTCACACGCTCACAGGCGTCCTGTGGAGTTTTCTAGAGGCTATGTGAGGTGTGATATCGCGAGAGGTGGAAAAGCCGTGGCCGGTGTGAGAATCCAGCTGACTTCTATTAACCACACGTTCAAGAGATTTGCAAAAGTGAAAAACAGTGCCACCCTTTTCGCTAAGTTTTATTGTATTTCACTGGTTTTAAAAGAGCTATTTTTCATTAAAAATGTATTATTTCTGTAAACACAGTGGGTTCATTGTCATTTAAAATGAATGCCTAAATATTTATATTTTTTCTCAGCTTTAATTTCTATCACTGTAAATATTGATAGATACACACGTACACAACAGCTCTGGGTCTGCAATTTTTTTAAAAGCTAAGGGGCCCTGAGACCCCCAATGTTTGAGACCTGCTGCCTTAGACACATGGCTAATGATTGATTATAGTTCTTCTGTGCACCCGAATTCAGTGAATAACAGGGAGCATGTATTGAGTACTTACTGTGCCCAGGCCCCATCTGAGGGCTTTAGAAGGGTCATCTCAGGGAATCCTCACGCCAGTCCTACGAAGATGGTGATCTGAAGACGAGGAGGAAACCCAGGCTGAGCTTCCAGAAACCTGAGGGGACTGACCGTGGGCCCAGTAAGTGGCAGAGTCAGGACTGAAACGCAGGCAGTCTGGCTTGAGAGTCCCCCGCCCGAACCCCCACCATCTTCTACCCTTCCCTGTGCTTAAGTTTCCAAATAAGATAAAAGATGCCCAGTGAAGTTTGAATTTCAGATAAGCAAAAAAATTTAGTACAAGTACGTACCAAGCATTACATGGGACATACTTATACTAATGCATTGTTTATCTGAAATTCAAATTTAACTGGTGTCCTATATTTTTATTTGCCAAATCTGGTGACCCCAGCTGTGCCAGGCCTGCTCTGGGTGCTCAGGGCCCCTGCCTTCTGGACATCTGTCCTCAGCAGCATGACCTGACCACTTCCTGGCTGTGCACCCCAGGGGCAGTCCCTCCACCTCTCTGATCTGCATTATAGTCCCTCTCCCCACAGCAGAGATGAGGGGGTGGCAGGAGCAGAGTTGTGGTGATTGTGGGCACATTTCATTCTAGTAACATTCTCCCTAAAATTCAGTGTCCACACATCCACTCACCTACCCTACACACCTGCCCCTGTACCCCACACGCTATAGCCAGTCAGGTCTACTTGGAGAGGTTGTCCCACAGCTGCTGCAATCTGCTCTCCCACCCTCTCTCCAGCCCTGGATGACTGGGAAGGACTGTGTCCTCTGCAGCCTTGCTTTGACTCTCTGGCCTCCAGCAGGGCACGGCTGGGGAGGTGCCACCCGGCAACAGGCTCTTGAATGTCCACAGGTCCTGGGGCTTCCCCATCACAGTGACACCCATTTTACAGAAAAGGAAACTGAGGCTCGGCTCCCAGGGCCTGCAATTTAGCACTTAATTAGGGGCCAGGCGGCTGCATCCTGAAATGCCACGCCCTCCTCTCCACGGGAACGTCTTCTGCCCAGAGCAGCCTCCAGCCCACCTGCCAGCACCCACAAGCCGGCAGACCTGGATGGTGGCAGAGAGGTGACTTACAGCAGACACTCTGACACAGCTCTAGCCACTGGAAGGCAGCCAGGGCTGCACATCTGACAGGGACGTGGCAGTGCTGAATCACTGAACACACTGGTGGACTTTTCCACTTAATATATAATTACTTCCTTGAGTAAGATCCTTCTTCCGCCAGCCTGGCCCCCTTCTCTGCTGTTTCAGTTTTTTCCTCCGACCTCTGAAAGGATGATCGATTGGTGTGGTTAAGCACCAACTACAGGCAAAGAAGGCCCAGGGTGGCAGGAACCCCACAAAGCGTACTTGGAGAGAACTTAGATTGGAGTTCAGTAGGGTGATCAAGAGATCAGGAGCACAGGAGCTGTGTGATCCTGGGCAAGTTGCTTAACCTCTCTGGGCCTAAGCTGCCTCATCAATTATTGCGTGTTGGTGTGGGCCAGGCCCTTTTCTAAGCACTTTCACACATCTGTTCTCATGTAATCCTCTCCATGTGAGATAGGTACTGTTATCAGCCTTGACATATGGGTTTACCAAGGCTGCTGTAACATAGTACCACAGACTGGGTGGCTTAAACAACAGAAACTTCGTTCCTCACAGTTCTGGAGGCTGGAAATCCAAAATCAAGGCATCAGCAGGCTGGTTCCTTGTGAGGGCTGTGAGGGAGCATCTGTTCCAGGCCTCTCTCCTTGGCTGCTACATGACACTCTTCAACCCGAGTATCTGCACACTGTCTGCCTTCAATGCATGCCTCTGCACCCAAATTTCCTCTTTTTATAAGGACTCCAGTCATACTGGATTAGGGCCCACCCTAATGGCTTCATCCCAGTTTAATTACATCTTCATTGATCCTCTTTCCAAATAAGGTCACATTCTGAAGTTCTGGGGGCCAGCACTCCAACATATGAATTTGGGGGGAAAATTCAACCTATAACACTTAGTTATAGGTGAGAAAACTGAGGCTGAGTTTAAGTGACTGGTCCAAGATCACACATGCTTTAAAAGCTAGAAGCAGGATTCAAACCCATGTTCCAGAGGCCCTCTCTCTCTCAAACCCTCAGCAGCACTGCTGGTTCAATACTGAGCCAACCACTCCTGCCTGACAGGGCTGGGCTGGGGATTAAACATCATGAGCCACAGAAAGCATTTCAAATGGTGCCTGGCACAGAGTAAGTACTGAACAAATGTTAGCTATTAATACTATGGTCCGCCATGCCTGGGTTCAGATCCTGCCCTGATTTCTCATGCTGTGTGACCTTGGGGGGGCTCCACCTCTCTGGGCCTCAGCTTTCTCACCTGTGAAAGGTGGGGTGGATGACCCGTGTTGCCGGGTGCCTGGACCGTGCTGTGACCCCTCCTTCTCCCCAGGTGCTGGGACCTCTCCAGGCCCAAGGCTCTCTGGGCCTCCATGTGGCCTCCCTCAGGGGTGGTAGGAGGTCTGACCCAGGGTGCACGTCAGCCTTGGCTGGCAGAGGGAGGAGAGAGAAGAAACAAGTTTATTTCAGGTGCAGAGGCCCAGAATCACTGGGGGTTGTCTGCTCTGGCCAAGATGGAGTCACAGGGACCGATTTATCACCTGAGACAAACTAACCAAACAGATAAAATACATGACTCAGCGATTATCAAGACACTGGCTTCAGGCCACAAAGGACCATGATCACTGCAACACAGGAAATGAACACAGTGAGCTCTTATGATTACCCACCTTGTTGCCTTGAGAGCTTCCAGGCCGGGTCGTGGGGAAGGGGAGCTCACAGGGCTCAGAGAACTCCTGGGTTACACGGAGACGACAGCAGCCACGGTTCCAGGGCAGAGCACAGGAGGAGAGAGTGCCCAGAGGGAGAACCTGCTGATCCAAGGAGGGGCCCCCTTGAGCACCAGCAGGTAACCTGTGCAGGTGTGCGAGGATGCTATCTGAGGCCGGGGAAGAGCCAGCTGAAAGGATCAGAGAGACGGTGGCCTGGTATCACACAGGACTGGGAATGGTGCCTGTGTCCGCCAGCCAGACCAAAAGCCTCCCATTTCACAGGGTGGTGAGTGGAGCCCTCAGGAAGGCCTGGCCTCAGGAACCGGGGGTGACTAGCCATAGACTGAGCCTTGCTCCAGACCCACTGACCAGGTCATAAAAGCAAGACCCGAAAGAACCAAACCATTTCCAAGTGACTTGACTGCATCTCTGAATAAAGGTCAAGAAGATTCATAGGACACAAAAATACTAGCACCCAACCAGGTCAAATTCACAATGTCTGGCATCCAAAGACCACCAGGGGGGCAAAGAAGCAGGAAAACACAACCATGATGAAGAGAAAAAAAATCAACTAATCAAAACCAAACCAGAACGGACATAGACACTAGAATTAGCAGAGAAGGATGTTAAAATAGTTACTGTAACTGGGTGCCACGAGTTCAAGAATTTTAAATGTGGAAGATATTAAAAACACCTTCTCAAGATAAGAACTATGAGGTCTGAGATGAAGAAATATACTAGACAGGGATAAAGGCAGATTAGACGCTGCAGAAGAAAATATTAGAAACTTGAAGACACAGCAACAGAAACTATCTGACATGAGAGACACAGAGAAAAAATTTAAAAAAACTGAAAAGTGCATCTGTGAGCTGTGAGACCACTTTCAGCCACCTAACATACAAGTCATTGGAGTCTGGGAAGGAGAAGGCAGGGAGGGAGGCAGAAAAAATACTTGAAGAAGTAATGGTTGAAAACTTTCTAAATGTCATGAAAATTTATAAACCAATAGGTCTAAGAACCCAACCAACTCCAAGCATAGGAAACACGAAGACAATCACAGTAAAGCAATCATATCAAATTGCTCAAAAGCAGTGATAAAGAGAAAATCTTAAAAGAAGCCAGAGGAAAAAAACATACTACTTTTTCAAACACACAAAAACTAAACTATTTCATCACCAGCAAACAAACACTACAAGAAATGCTAAAGAATTAGCATTTAGTCTTTTCGGAGGAAGGAAAATGACACCAGATGGAAACTTGGATTTACACAAAGGAACAGATTGCACTGGAAATGGTGACTCCATGGGGAAATGTAAAAGATGATATTTTGCAGTATTTAAATGCCTTTCAAAATAACCGACTGTTTAAACACAAGCAACGACGCATCTATTGTGGGAGTTATCATTTAGATGAGGAGCACGTGGCAGAGAAAGGTTAAGTTACCTGCCTAACAGGTGAAGGCAGGTGTGAATCCAGGTCTCCTTGAAGCTTAAGGGTTTGGTTTTATTTTTGGTGGAAATAAAAGTATTATAGTTACAAATACTTGTATATACATACATATATATGAGTCTATAAGTGTATAATTAATGTATTTACCTGTGATTTGCCTGTAAGGTTATTCACAGTGATTTTCCCCCAGGTGGTGGACTTAGGCATTTTGGGTTCTTTTTCCTTACCTGTATTTATTAATTGTCCCTTATTCCGATGTGCTGTAAAAACTTTCAATTACTTTGAGAGGAATAAAGCTCCCGGTTACACTGGTGTGTGGGAACTGTTTTCACAATCTGCTTCCTTTCTTATCCATTTTTTTTGAAGTCGATCCCCACAGGGTTCCCTTTTCAGGAAGGCCCAAGGTAGCGACTCCTACTGGGAAGTGTTCTGACCCACGTGGCCGGAGACCAGGGTCTGCAGCACCAGGTAGGACCTCCCTCCAGAGTTAGCTCTCCAGCTGCCTTCTGGATGTTGCCACCTAAATAGTGGTACAGAAAATAACAGCATCGAACCTGAAAATGAAAAGCTCCCCAGTGTGCCAGGCAGAACAGTGGTGCAGTGGTCCCCAACTTTGGCTACACTTGGCCTCATCCGCCAAGCTCTGGAAGGACAATGCCTCGCCCCCGCCCTGCGATTGAGTGGGGCTGCGTAGTCGCTGGGGTGTGGGGTTCTCTCAGAGCTCCCTGGTTTTCTTGTGAGCAACTGAGGCTGAGGGCCAACGATGCGGCACATAGGTGACATCAGTTAACCATCCTCACCCCCGCCCATGCCAGAACTTTGCAAAGTACATAACATTCATTCCCAGGTTACAAGTGACAAAATAAGGCTTAGAGAAGGACTGGCTTCTGACTTGTCCCAGACCGTGCAGCCAGGCAAGAGCAGACCCAGGTTCGAACCCCACAGGCCTCCAGTGAAGCAGCACAACGTCCCACCAGACACCACGTGGTCAAGTCTATACTCATCATTTTCTGCCAAGATGTTTCTGCATCCCACCTTTTTTTTTTTTTTTCTTTTCCATTGTGGTCTATCACAGGATATTGAACACAGTTCCCTGCGCTGTCCGATAGGACTGTGTTGTTCATCTTGCATCCCACGTTCTGAATCTTCCCTTCTCAAGCTTCCCAGTTACCCCAGGTGGGACCCCCAAAGTCACCCTGGGTTATCCCTTCTCCCAGCCTCCAAATCCAATCAGTCACCAGGTCCTGCTGATCCCAACTCCTAAATCCCTCCCCTCCAGCCCCACTGTTATAGTCAGCCTTCGTCATCTTTCCCTGGGACTGTGGCCCAGGTCTCAGAGCTCTCCAAGCCCCAGGCCCCTCTCTGGGCAGCTCTGACCTCTGTGCTTCCCTCTCACACTGGATAGCAACTGCCTTCCCCACCAGGCTGGCACGGAAACCTGTGCCAAAGCCCCCGTACCCCACACAGAGCAGGGTACTCTGTGGGCACTAAATAAATGCTTAGTGGATGGATGGATGATTAATTCATTAATGACCAGGCCTTTCCTTTCTTCCCCACTGGGCTCTGAAGTCTTCACAGTTAGGGATTATTTCATTTGGTCCTGTGTGCCGTGCTCTCAGCACTTGCCCAGCCCGAGTAGGGCCTCATAAGTGCTTGTCGACTGAGTGACAGAACGGGCCTTTGCACGTGCTCCAGCGTCTGGAATGCTCTTCCCAGACATCCCCACGGTTCAGCCCCGCACCTTCTTCAGTCTTTGCTCAAATGTCACCTTCTCAATGAGGCCTGACCGCCCTACTTAAAACCGAAGGGCCTCCTTCCGTCCAGGATGCCAACCTCCCCTCCCTGACTCTTGTTTCCACCTACTCACTGAGGCTATCCCTCACTCATTTATTATGTGGACTGCTTATGTCTCTGTTCCCATGACCACCAGAAAAAAATAAAGTGTGTTTTAAACACAGAGCTTTTTGGCTCCGTTCTGTGTGATTTCTCCAATGCCTAAGACAGGGTCTAGCGCACAGTAGCTGTTCAATAAACAATCGTCAACCAAGGGAATGGCTCTTGTTCTGCCGGTGACTGCCCTGTGGTCTGGGGCCGGCTCCTTGGTCCCTCTGAGCCCAGGGTTTAGAATAATGAATAGTGATGACAGTGATGAAGGAGGCTGGCTGGGCAGGCAGTCACTGGCGCTGCTCATACATAGGGGGCCTCTCCATCCTCCAGGTGCATCCAGGGCCGTGCTCCTCCCTTGGGACTGGCTATGTGACCTGCACTGGTCAGTTTCAAGGAGAAGTGATGTGTCTCACGTCCAGGCAGACACTCTAAGAGCCAGTAGCAACCCCTGCTCCCTTGTCTCTGCCACAGCAACTGGCAGTGTTCCTGACGCTGGCTGCCCCATCAGCCTGACTCGATGACAGAGCAAAGCCACAGCTGAGCCGTTTGGGGCATGCTGAATGAGGGAAAAATAAACTTTTGTTGTATTAAGCCCCCGGGATTTGGGCTTTTGTTACCGTAGCGTAACTTAGCCTCTCCTGACTGACAGTCCTGATGAATGGGATGCCGTGGCCCACGTGTTCCCCAGAGGGCTTGGTGGACGTGCAAGAATCACAATGAAAGTGGCTTACCTGTGTCGTGTGCCTAACGCAACAACTGCCCTGCTGCGTGGTCACAGCAACCCAGTGCCTAGGCCCCGCTGCTGTCCCTGTGGTGGCACAGGCATGCGACACCCTTGCCCAGGGAGCCGTGGGAGATGCACAGGCCGCGAACCAGGCCGTCTGGCCCCAGTGCCTGGACACTTCACCGTGAGCCACCCTCCGCTGGTTCCTATTTCTTCCCTGACGGGCTGAAGGTTCCAGCCACCCCGGCCCGGTGGCCAGCTTGCCCCCCGAGGAAGGCTGGCAGCTCAGTGTCTGGCCTCTCTGTTCTGTTTGGGCCCAGGCGGAGTGCAATGGGTGTCAGGTCCGAGGGTCTTTGCTAAGGCAGTTGTGTGGCTGAGGCTCCACTGGTGAGAAAAGGGCTGGGGCCTCTGGCTGCTGTGAACCCCTCAACATGCCCCCACGTTGGTGTGAAGGTTAGTCCACACTCCCCTGGGGAGTCTCCTTCTCCCCCCAACCCCGGGCTCTTTCATCAAGAGCACCCAGAGCTCCTGGCCCCCAACAGGAAGCATTGCTTGGGTCAGAGAGTGTCAGCTCCCCTGGACCATCTGGCCTAATACTGGGGGCACAGAGGCCCAGGAGTGAAGGCCTCACAGCTGAGCCAGCCTGGATTCAACTTCTGCAAAACCAGTTTCTATGATTCCCCGGCTGAGAAGCCTTCCTTATTGAAATTTGGGGTGGTGATGGGAGAGTTCCCCCATGTGCATGGGGAGTTGGGGAGAAGGGGAAGACATACCAGTTGTGTCAGGGGCTGGATATAAGAAACCCACGAAGGGGACTTCCCTGGTGGCACAGTGGTTAAGAATGCGTCTGCAATCCGGGTTCAACTCCTGGTCCGGGAAGATCCCACATGGCTTAGGCGGAGCACTAAGCCCACGGGCCACAACTACTGAGCCTGCGCTCTAGAACCCGTGCACCACAACTACTGAGCCCGCGCGCCTAGAGCCCGTGCTCCACAACAAGAGAAGCCACCGCAATGAGAAGCCCGCGCACCGCAACGAAGAGTAGCCCCTGCTCCCCACAACTAGAGAAAGCTCGTGCGCAGCAACGAAGACCCAACACAGCCAAAAAAAAAAATAAGTCAAAATAAATAAGTTAAAAAAAAAAAAAAGAAACCCACTAAGGCCTCTGAGGTGGGTCCCCCTGTGCCCACCTCACAGGTGGGAAGCCTGAGGATGCCCAGCAAAGGGGCAACTTGTCTGAAGTTGTGGGGCTGCTGAGTAGCAGGGCCATGACTCACACCAGGCTCCTGACAATGGCCAGGGCGCAAGACCACCTCCTGCCGCCTCAGAGCCACCATCCCTGCAGAAGCTGCCCCTGTGATGGGGAGTGGGGTCAGGAGCTGAAGCCACCGGGACAGCTGACTCTGAGTCAGACCTTAGCTCTGGACACTCAGTGCCTTGGGCCAGGGGTCCCACCTGCTGAGCCTCAGTCTCCTCGGCAGTACAATGGGCACAATAGAGATTCTTTCTGCAGTGGAATCATGAGGTCAAGTGCACGGCACAGTGCCTGCAAGTCACAAGTGATGGGCACCCAGGTGCCTGCAACGCTCGCTGCCCCAGACAGCACCACAGGGCGCCACAGGGACCTGTGAGGAAGTCTTGGGACACGTGTCCAGGAGCAGAATTGCTGAGTCCCAGGACGGGGGCACTTCATTTGCATGAGCCCCAGAGGTGGCTCTCGTGATTGGCTCCAGCGGCTGCTGTTCCCGCGCAGGGCACCAGGGGTCCTCCATGCCCACACCCATGCCCGCACCTGGCAGCACCCAGCCCTGTCCTTTCCAGCTAGTGGATGAAAGTGAGACTGGTGAGTTTGCCCATCTCTGCACGTGCTTTGGGGCCTTTTCTGTCTCCTCTGCTGTGAATGGCTTTGCTTACACCCTTGGCCTCGTTTCCCACCAGGGCCACTTACACTACCTGAGAAAACCTTTCCGAGCTCCCTGCCTGGCCGAGCTCCCTGCTCCCCGGCATCGTCTCCTTATGTCTGGGGGGCTTCTGGACTCGGGTGGTGCCCTGCGCTTGGCCTCTCCCTGCTGGGGACAGACCATGCTGCATTCTCACCCCTGTCTGCTCTTTTGCCTCGCTCATTCATCCACTGGTTTCCCATCACAACTGGAATAAATTCAAACTCCTTACAGTGGCCGAAGGGGCCCCGGGACCTGGCGCCTGCTGCAGCCCACCTCTCCTGAACGGCCTGCTGGCGGCCTAAGCCGGGGATTCCAGGCTGGGTTTGACCTGCCACGCTCATCCCCACTCTGGGGACTCTGCCCGTCCTCCCCTCCAGGCAGGTCCCTGTTCCCAGAGGCGACCCCCACCCACCCCAGCATGTGCCCTCTGCAGACTTAGGAAAAGCAAGGGGCTGGCCTCGACTGCATGAAGTCACCAAGATGCCGAGGTTTCGCTATTAGAGCAGCAGGAATGACCAGCTGGAACAGCGGGACTGGGGCCGTGTCCATCTCATCAGCTTGGCCTGGCCCTAAGTCTGGTGACAGCGCTGACAGACAGGATGAATCGAGCAGCCCTTCCCTCTCCTGTGCTTGCTCCAGGCACAGGAGGGACGCCCTCTTTCCTTATATCTTCAATAACAAAAGTTAATACTTGTTCCCTGGTTTAAAAACACACAGAAGTGTCTAAAGTAAAAGGTGGAAATATGCATGTCTCCTCCAAAATCCTACTCCCGGGAGGGAAGCCCCAGGACTGCACTGTGTCTCCGTGAACACGGACATGCACATCCTCATCTCCACCCCACCCCGGGCCTGTTTCCCAGGCTGTTCCGCTAACTTCACCATCCATGTACGCAGACTTACCTCCTTCTTTTAAGCAGCCATAGAGTATCTCATGGCACGGAGGGACCCAAACGATTTCATCAGCCTCCTGATGACAGACACAGGAAAGGGCTCTGTGCACTTTTCCACCATCACAAACAACACGGTAACAAAGACCCCTGAACACTGACCTTTCTACGCTGGTGTGAGCCTTGCTGTAAGGCTGCCTCCTAGAAGTGGGGTTTCTGGGTCAAATGGTGGGGGTTTCCCAGGAAGGGGGTTGATCATCCCCTAGGATGACCCTGGATCAGCCCTGAGGTAGTGAGCTTTCCTTTGCTGGAGGAATTCAACGGATTTTTAAACCACCACTCGACAGGGTGCCGCTGACAGGGGCTCCTCCATCAACATCTGAGTTGCCCTGGACGACCTTTCATTTGTCCCCACTCGCAGCTTTTATTTTTGTACAAACCTACTGCAGGCTGATCCCGGCTGAGACCTGCATGAGGTTCCTTCACAGCCATGATCTGAAGCGGGGGTGGGGTCTGCTGAGGGAACCAGAGCGGCCTCAGCCTCAGGATGACACTCCCCCATCCTCCCCAGGGAAGGCCCTGTGAAATACACACAAGAAATGCACAGCCTTGTAGAATCACTGCCACTGTTTGTCACCAGATGTTCAGAGGCAGGGGTGATGATTTATGCAGGCAAGTAGGAAGGGGAGACAGGAGGCAGGCTGCTAGGAGGACATGCGGGCTGGGGAGGTGGGAGAGCCCCACAGTGGGGCCGTGCAAGAAGATGCATCCTACGAGGGACTGAGCAGGAGGGGGACCGCAGGACATCCAGGGGCTCCCGGTAGTGAGACGTAACGAGGCTGTGAATAAGGATCTCCGAGTTTACTACAAGATCTTGTAACACCATTGAGAATTTCCATCGGCGGATTCCTGTATCGTACGACTCTGCTTTAAAATGCTCTGATAACGTCATTCTGAGCCTCTGATTCTATGTTAAAGCTCCGGGGCGGCCACACAGAGCGGGCGGCTTTGGATCGAGGTTCCTGGAGATAACATCCAACTCCCAAGAGTGGTGAGAACTTGGGTGCTCGGCCTGGTGGCTCTGCGCCTCGGTTTCCTGGCTTGTCGATGGGGACAGAAGGAACCAGCTCAAAGTGTCCCAGGGAGGGTCCAAGGAGCTCACCTACGTGGACTGCTGCAAAGGGGGCCTGGCACACAGTGGGTGCTCGGCAATGCTGGCTTCAGCTGCTTTACAACTCGTCTCAATGGCCAGGAATCCAAGAGCCGAATCTGGGAGCTGAGACCAGGGGCTGAGCTGTTCTGAGCGGCCTCTGCAGCTCTGGAAGCATCTGGGGCTCCAGGGCCCGGGTCCACTGGGTGGCCAGCCCTCCACAGCAGACAGCTGCTGGGAAGTAAAGCAAACACGCAGAGGGAAGGAAGCTCCCGGGGCTGCAGGAAAGCAAACAAGGGCCACTTCCTCCAGCCGTGCACTGTGGACAGCCAGCCTTTCCCAGGGCTGCTCCTTGGGAGTCCTCCTCGGGCGCCCAGCCCGTGTTTGGACAGCTTGAGGGGCGCAGGGCAGAGCAAGCAGAGATGCAGACAGCCAGGCCCGGCCAGACCCTCATCCTGCCCGTCCCCCGGGCAGGGCACTGCCCAGCAGGCTTCCTGGCCACACGCTCAGCTACGCCCATGGGGCCCCCAGGATGGGGTGCTGGGGCTGGGAGTACAATAACATCAATAATAATAATTAGCGTTGATTTAATGCTTACCAGGGGCCAGGCACTATTCTTAGTGAGGTATGCAGAATATTTCATTTAATCTTTTTTTAGTTTATTTATTTTTATTTATTTATTTTTGGCTGCGTTGCGTCTTCGTTGCTGCACGCGGGCTTTCTCTAGTTGCGGCAAGCGGGGGCTCCTCTTCATTGCAGTGCGCGGGCTTCTCATTGCGGTGGCTTCTCTTGTTGCAGAGCATGGGCTCTAGGCACACGGGCTTCAGTAGTTGTGGCACGCGGGCTCAGCAGTTGTGGCGCACGGGCTTAGTTGCTCCGCAGCATGTGGGATCTTCCCAGACCATGGATTGGACCCGTGTCCCCCACATTGGCAGGCGGATTCCTAACCACTGTGCCACCAGGGAAGTCCCTCATTTAATCTCTCTTTTTTTTTTTTTTTTTTTTTTTTGCAGTATGAAGGCCTCTCACTGCTGTGGCCTCCCCCGTTGCGGAGCACAGGCTCCGGACGCGCAGGCTCAGCGGCCATGGCTCAGGGGCCCAGGCGCTCCGCAGCATGTGGGATCCTCCCGGACCGGGGCACAAACCCGTGTCCCCTGCATCGGCAGGCGGACTCTCAACCACTGTGCCACCAGGGAAGCCCCCTCATTTAATCTTAATAACATCCCATCACCACTGCAATTTTACAGATAAAGAAATCCTTATGAGTAATTTTACAGCCCAGATGGTCCAGTTCTGGGCACTACACGCTCAAGAAACCACATACTGCCTTTCAAGAGATAATAAGAATGATGCCAACAGGGGGCATTTTCTGAATAGTCTGCTTGCACGATACCCTATTAGGTGGGTATCATTATGAGACCCTTTTTCCAGCTACAGTAAACGGAGGCACAGAGAAATGGAGCCACTTGCCCAAGAGTATCCACTCAGAAAAAGTAGTAGCTGGGGGACTTCCCTGGAGGTCCAGTGGTTAAGATTCCATGCTCCCGGGCTTCCCTGGTGGCGCAGTGGTTGAGAATCTGCCTGCTAATGCAGGGGACATGGGTTCGAGCCCTGGTCTGGGAGGATCCCACATGCCACGGAGCACCTAGGCCCGTGAGCCACGACTACTGAGCCTGCGCGTCTGGAGCCTGTGCTCCGCAACAAGAGAGGCCGCGATAGTGAGAGGCCCGCGCACCGCAATGAAGAGTGGCCCCCGCTTGCCGCAACTAGAGAAAGCCCTCGCACAGAAATGAAGACCCAACACAGCAAAAATAAATAAATTAATTAATAAACTCCTACCCCCAACATCTTCTTTAAAAAAAAAAAAGAAAAGATTCCGTGCTCCCAATGCAGGGGGCCGGGGTTCGATCCCTAGTCAGGGAACTAGATCCCATGTACTGCAACTAAAGATCTCACATACCGCAACAAAGATCCCGCGTGCCGCAACTAAGACCCAGTGCAGCCAAATAAATAAATAAATATTTTAAAAAAAGAAAAAAGGAAAGGTAGTAGCTGTATTCAAACCTATTTCTGTCCAGTGCCAAAACCCATGATGCTGACCATTATGCTAGTGTATTAGTTTCCTCTTGCTGCTGTTAACAAATGACCACAGACTTAGCGGTTTAAGACAACACAGACTTACCCCCTTACCGCTCTGGAGGTCAGAAGTCTGGAATCACTTTTACCGGGCTGAAGGCAAGGTGTCAGCTGGGCTGGTTCCTTCTGGAGGTTCTGAGAAGAGAATCCATTCCCTTGCTTTTTCAGCTTCTAGTGGCCGCTTGCACTTCTTGGCCCCTGGCTCCTTCCTCTGTCTTCAGAGCACATCGCTCCCTGCCTTCCTCAGAAAGCCATTAAGATAACATCAGGCCCACCTGTGCAGTTGAGGATCAACCCCCCACCCATCTCAAGACCCTGAATCTATTCACATATTCAAAGTCCTTTTGCCATACAAGGTAACATATTCAGGTTCCAGGTATTGGGACACAGGCATTTGTGGGGGGCCATTATCCTGTATCCCACAGCTAGGTTGGGCTGTGTCTTGCCAAAGTGAAGGCAGTGATCTCCCCGTCCCCGGAGGTATGGAAGCACATCTTAGGCCCACTCAGAACCCTGGTGGTGGGAGTCATGGGTGCTTAACTCAGACCTGAAACCTCGGAACTCACTCTCAGCCCATCCTGCACATTTTGGGATAGAGAAACTGAAGCATCCCTTGCCCCAGTAGGGGTGACTCCTCCCCACCAGGCCCCCAGCCCTCGGCCGGCACCTCCCTCAGGGATCATCACACCCCAGGGCCATGTTACCCGACATGCATCCGCTGCCTGCTGCGAGCCTGCCCAGGGCCCAGCTGGCATCCCCTCTCTCCGGTGCTAGCACAGTGCATGCCCCACACATGCGCGTGGGAAGAGCAGCAGTGAGGCTGGAGGGCGCCTGTGATCGGCCAGCTCACGGACAGCCTGGATGGGGCCTGGCACGTGGCAGGTGCCCAGCAACTGTGTGTTGGTTCACCCTCCGCAGGCTCTAAAGCAGCGCCACCCCAGAGAATGTTGTGCAGTGTCCAGGTTGCCAGAGACAACCATGCCTGGCTACTGAGCTCTTGCAATGCGGCCCGTGCGAGCGAGGAACTAGTTTTTATTTTATCTTTCTTAAATGTGAGTAGCCGCACGTGACAAGCAGCTCCTGCATTGGATGGTCTGGCTCTCCCAGGACCTGGCTCTCCCACAGACTCAGAGCCTGTTTTGGCGACAGGCTGCCGCTTAGGCTGAATTCTCTCAAGAAACGCCAGTCCTGGCTTGAAACTGGGCCTCTTCAGGCCACCCTCCCCACTGCCCTGAAAGGTGTGGCTTTGAAGGTCTCAAGCCCAGTGCTTGGAGCTGAGCTTGGCCTTCTCGCTGCCCCCGTGTGAACACCCTCACACCTGACTGTGCGGCTGCCAGGCCTGTTGCCACCGCTGCCAGTGGGAGCTGAGGGCCTACTGTGTGCTGGCATGAACAGGCAGGCCTGCAGCAATGAGGCAGGCAGCCGTCATCATCACCGACCTGCAGGTGAAGAAGAGAAGCTTCAGCGAGGGCCGGAGGCTTCCCCCATTCATCCAGGAGAGCTTGGCCCCGCTGGACCACAAATCCCAGTCTCCCAGGTGCTGCTGCGGAGAAATTCCTCGAGCAAAGGAGCCCAGCATCTTGGGGGCCGGAAAGAGACAAAATCAGGGCCACCTGAGGCGACCGAGCACCCTGCCTCACCACCCCCACCCCGACCTGCCTCCTGGGCCTGGGATTGGTGTCCCACCGAGCCGGTCACAGCCCGAGGGCCGCAGGGGGCAGGAGGCTCCATGGGCAGGGGCAGGGCAGGCCCTCGCCGGGCCGGGCCCTGTTTCGTCCAGGGCCGGGAACAAAGGGCTTTCACGGGGTGTAATCCAGGCTGAGGGGAGAAGAATGGTCAGGTGTGTGGAGAGGCAGGTTCACATGGAGGGGAAGAGGCCGCCGTGCGGGCCCGGCTGGCACGGGGGCCCGGGTTCCGGCCGCTCCCCGGGCGCTGGCAGCCGGTGAAGGCCCCGTTTGTGCGCCGTGTCAGCAGGGAGGGCTGGCCTTCTAAGGGGCGAGATCGTGTGGCCCGATAGCTCGCAGGGGCCTCTCCCTGGGGGGGCCGGGCCCCCCGTGAGGACTGTCAGCCATTGTTAGCTGCCCTCGTGTGAAGGAAAACGGGACACAGGTGGTCAGCTGATACCTGTGCGATCCGGCGCGGGACTGGCTCCCCGGGCTGCGGCTCCGGTTACACGGCCGGGACAGGGGAGGGGGCGCCCGCCCCAGGAGGGGCCACGATGCTGCTGGCCCTGCGGGAGGCCCCGCCCATCCACGCGAGGGAGGGAAGCGGGAGAGCCCCGAGGCCACAGAGCCCTCACCCAAGACCCCTCACCCGGAGAGGAGAGGACGTGAACACACCCTCCAGGACCGTGCGGCCACATCCACCCGACCGTCAGCGTGGAACAGGAAGTCGAGGAGAATCTGGGGAAGTGGAAGAGGCCCCATGTGCCGTGTTTGTCAGCGTCTACGGTGTAAATGAAGGCGGGCGCCCACTGCACCCCACGGACCACGGGCACTTAGCCTCTCACCAGCACGCGTGGGCATCCATGGCCACTAGGGAGGGGCACTCACAGCCCAGCTGGTAAGTGTGCTTAGTCCTCACGTGATAGGTGTTCTCATACTTACCACCCCCATTTTACAGGTGAGGCACAGAGAAGCTGAGTCATTTGCCCAAGGTCACACGGCTGTGACATGCCCGTGATGGAATTTGAGTCCAGACCGTCTGGCTCCAGAGTCCATGCTATTGACCACTGCTGTACCCTCCCCACCCGCATGGCCCAGTTAAGTAACAGCCATTTACCGTGCACTAGTGATGGGCTGGCCACGCCGCTGGGTGAATTCTCTCACTTAACCTGTTCAACCAGGTGTAGCTCCTGTAATCACTCCCATTTTATAGAAACCAAGACTCAGCTATGGGAAGGGGTGTGCCTGGTGCATCAGGCAGGGTCCTGGCAGGAAACAGACAGCACCGTCAAGTGGGTAATTAACACAGGGGACAGTTACAGAGGCGTGGGCAGTGGCTAGAGAAATCAGTAGGGATGGTGAGGCACCTGGGGGCTGGCAGCAGCGGGGAGCCGTTCCCTCGAGGCCTGAGGCGCAGAAAAGCTGTTCCTGGGGCCAGCAGCAGCAGAGAAGTGGGCTGCCGGGCAGGAGCCACAGGCCTTGGGGGACGCAGCCATCTGCCGCCCTGTAGGAGGGCCAGGGAGCCCCACTCACGCTCTGACCGGCAGCTGGGAGGCTGTGGACAGCCCCAGGGCCAGCCCCAGGACGCGAGGGGGTCTGGAGGGGCTGATGGAGAATAGCCAGCCCAGCTGTCTCCACAGAGCTGGCGAAGGCCAGAGCTTAGGCTCCCGCAGGGCGCACGCACCTGCCCACGCACCCGCTTGCCAGTGGTCCCCAGCTCGCCTCACCAGTGCTCAGCCCTGGCACTGGCCACAGAGATGACGCAAAGTCCCAGGAATATGGTGCCTCCGTTTCTTCCTGTCCAGGGGACTGGAGGCACCGAGCCAGATGCTAGCTGGACACAGAGTGAACCAGGTAAAGCCGTGGAGGCTGCAGAAAGCATTCCATCCTCCATCCAACTATGGAAGCCGGCTTACCCAGGCATCCAACTGGCATCTTCAGGGCACAGTCTGGACATTTACACGGCATTTTTTAATGGTTTTTACAAATTTTATATATGTACGTACATACATATGTATATACATGTATACATGTATTATGTGAATGTGTACATATGTGTATATGTATATACGTGCACATACACACCATATATGTGTGTGTATAGGATTATATTATATGTGCACACGCACTGGATATATGTATGTGTATATGTGTGTGTGTACATGTGTGCATATACACAAGCTTGTATATACCAAGCTTACTCATGGATGAGGGTATCACACAAGCTGCTACAAAGCTGCACACGTGCGGGTGGGACCTGGGTGTTAGATCCAACCGGATGAGGTGATGATGCCAGAGTTTCAGGGCGATGAGGTTAAGGAGGGGCTCCAGGCTTGGTGAGGACCCCCTTGGGGCTTACCACGACCTGACATCCCAGACACGGGGGTGGCCACTGGCATTGCTACCAACCTGAACGCCCTGAAGCTGCAACCCAGCTCTGAAGGCTCCTGGTCTCTGCCTTAAACCCCCGCATCTGGGGGCTTTGTTTTCTAGAGCCCCCGCACCGAGATGGGGTCCTAGCACAACCACCCAGCAAGGTGCCTTCAGCAAGCCGCTCCCTTCTCCCTGTCAGTCAGACTAACGGTATGGACATCATGTCAGGGTGTTTTGTCAGCTGAAATGAGTCCTCATGCTCTGTCCACAGCAGCTGTTACTGTCCTTGCTACTCTGCGGTCACACATGTTAGTTCAATGTCATTTCCAGCAGAAATACAAGGCAAGCCACAGAGTTCGCTTAAAATTTTCTAAAAAGTGAGAAGAGGGAAGGGATATGGGGACATATGTATACATATAGCTGATTCACTTTGTTAAACAACAGAAACTAACACAACATTGTAAGGCAATTATACTCCAATAAAGATGTTAAAAAAGATAAATAAAATAAAATAAAAAGTGAAAAGAAACCGATGCAAGTAACTCTAACAATATGTTATTTAACTCAATATTATTTCAAAACATGGTACCAGCCACATTTTAAGGACTCAGTAGCCACATGTGGCCTGTGGCTACTGCACTGGACAGTGCAGGGTAATGAATGCCTGCAAACATGAATGAATGAATGAATGAATGGGTGTTTGCCTCAGGCTCGGACACTCAAGAGACTTCCTGTAGGAGGAAGTATTGGCGCTGGATATGCAGGGTGAGCTGATTTGGACATGTGGGGATGGGGAGGGTCGCCAGGCTCATGGCCTTCCCGTTCTAAAGATGGAGAAACTGAGGCCCAGAGAATCTGAGAGCAAGAAGCCTTGGCATGAATTGCAGAGAGAAGGCACTGTATTTAGAAGGTGAGTAGGGAACAGGTATGATCCCTACTGCCAAGTACAGGGTTGGTGAGAGGGAGGGAGAGAGGGAAGGAGGGAGGGAGGGAGGGAGGGAGCAGTGTTAAGGGGAGGCTGGGAAGTGAAGGAGGTGTAGACCCTGAAGAGAAATCATCTATGGCTTTAAAAGGTCCCGCTGCTGCTTAAGATGCTCAGCCTGCTGTCGCCCTGGTAACGGGAGAAAAATCACAGAGCAATTTGTAATCAGTGGTGGTTCCTGCTGCTTCCTGGGAACATTGTTCCCCGCTGGAGGCCGCATCTCTGAGCAGGAGGGGCCCTGCGGATCGCGGAGTCCAGCCCCCACCCAATGCCGGAGACCACTTGCATCACCCTCCAGGTGAGGCTCCCTGCACAGGGAACTGCCCCCTTACTGGTCAGCCAGCCCCACCCCTGCTGAGTCTGCGTGGGTTGACGCTATCCTTCACACCAAGCTGGAGCCTGACTCTGTGCTCTGGCCGCTGGAGCCCAGCTTGGCCCTCTGGGCCCACGGCCCACCTCCTCCCCTGCCTGGGGCAGCTGGCAGAGACTCCAGATGGAGCTCGGCAGCTCCCCAGCCCCACTTAGAGAATGGTGTCTGCAGACTCCTCCCAAAGCTGGTTGGTTCCTTTCAACCAGCCCCAGACACAGGATCCAGGAGGGGTCTGAGCAGCCTAAAGCACAACTACACCTCCCTCATTCTAGGTATAGACCTTGATTAACGGGACCCGAGTTCAAGTTGGCCCGGCTAAGAGCCCATCCTCCCTGCTCTCTCCGTGTTTGTTTCCAAGTGATCTCAACCATTGCTATGAGACACCCACCCCAGTGAGATCAGGCCTCCCACTGCCTGCGTGTCCTGTCCATTTGAAGGTCTCACAGGCAACCTGAAGAGGCCAGTGTGGAAATGCTGCTTATCCCCCAGACCTTCCTGCTCAGACCAACTTCAGCAGTGTTCCTCACTTTTCCCTCAGCTCCCATGTCTGACCCTTGAGCCTGCCTTTCCGCGCTCCTAATAGATCTGGAATCCATCTACTTCTCCCTCCCCGACTCCTGCCACGTGGACGCACCACTAGCATCTCTCGTCCAGGTTATCGCCCTGCTTAAAACAGCCCAGGACTCCCCACCCGCCCTGGGAACAAAGTGACTCCGCACCGCGGCCTGTCTCTGCCGTTGACTCCCGCCCCTCCCCGCGGCTCCCAGCCACACAGGCCCTTTCTGTTCCTGGGCTCTGCTCCCACTCAGATCCCTGGCACGTGTGGTCCCTCTGCCCAGGATGCCCTTCTCCCAACTCTGCTGTCCAGCCTCAGCTCCAGTCTCCTCTCGGAGGGCGCTCCTTAAGCCCCTGTTCCCCACCGATAACTTTCTCATTTCCTCCATCACCGGTACAGGTTTTCACCAGCATTTGTTCCTTTGTCCCTACTCGGTTGATGGGGTCCCCAGTGGGCTTGGAGCTCCTGGGGGCTGGGACTGGTCTACAACACCTGGTGCTCAGTACACAGCAAGTGCTCAATAAATGCTCCAGGAATGAGTGTGTGGCCCCCACGTGCCCACCGTGTGCTGCAGGCAGATGACGGACCACAAGCTTCAGGGTCTAGGGACGTGCTCACGCTCCGCCTGGGCTGCTCAGCCGCTCGGTGACCCTGGGCAGGCTTCCCTGGGACCCCGGATCACTCTGCAGCACCCCACCTAGGGGCCTTTCCCCCAGACTGTGTCTGGGCATCCTGTCCTCCCTTCAGGTATCAGCAGAGCCCAGGCCGCCTCTGTGGTCAGGGGGCAACTCCAGGGTCTAGGCCCCAGAAGCTCCAGGGGGTCAGGGGGACAGAGGTCCACCCTTCTCGGGGCTACCCCAGGGCTGTCAGGACCCCCGCTTGAATCTGGGCTCCAGGATCCAGCATGCCAAGTGTCAAGGCTCAGGCAAGCGTGCCCGAAGGGCAGAGGCCCTAATAGGCTTTCTCACATTGTCCCCAGTTGCTCTGTGACCAGGTGTAAAAATCATTCTGCATTTTACACGAGGAAAGACTCATGCGAGAAGTGATTTGGTTAACGTCACACAACAGGTAAAGGTGAAGCAATGGGCCCAGCACCCTCCAGCAGGCAGACCCAATCCAAGGTCAGGGAGAGAGCAGACTTAGGAGCCTCAGGGCTGGACCCCGCACCACTGGAGCAGGTAGGGGCAGGGCTCATGGCTCAGGCTGCTAGGAGGATCCCCAGGCACCTCTGCACCAGGACAAAGGACCTCAGACTCTAGAGGTCACTGATTCTGTGACCTTGGACAAGCCCCTCCCCTCTTCCAGGCCTCATTCTCCAATTCTGGATAATGGAGCCACCCAGCCCACCTGGGGTACAAGGGGGAGAGGACTGGAGGGAGGCTCCGAGGAGACTGGGGCGTCGGGGAGGGGCTAGGCAGGGAGGCGAATGGTGGAGGCATTTCACACCTGAGTGCCCCCAGCCCCCAACACCTCCTCCGAGGTGGCCCCCCCGTGGCTGCATAACTCACCCTGTGGTCCATTACTGCCTGCCCCACTCCGGCCCTGGAACGTGTCCAGTCGCAAATGGAAGGGAGCCGAGAGCAGGCGAGCCTGTGGTTCTGAGGACAGGAGCCTCCTGCGGTCACTGGGGTCTGGCGAGGGTGGTGGGGGAGGAGAGAGAGGTGCTGTGTCCACACCTGCTCCCTTTGCCCTCCCACCCCTGGCCTGGGAATGGCTCTTCACAGCTTGCAAATGTCGCCCTCCCTGCCCTGGATGCCAAGACCCTGGACTTGCCCGTCGGAAACCGGAAACCGGGTGGGGAGGGCAATGACTTACCTACAGTTGTAGATCATACACACGGAGGCCGGAGGCCGGAGGCCACCTGATTCCTGATGGCAGGCCCCTGCCAGTTGCCCCACCCTGGGTTTTCACCCTAGGCAGTAGTGGCATTTGCATCTGTAACTGAAGGAGCTTCACCAATCGTTGAAGAAACTGGAGTGGGGACGACTGTTCTACCTAAACGTTTGCAAGAGGCAGGTCAAAGAGTGGCTCAGCCATGCCCTCCCCCGTGTCTCTGTGTGAGTGGGCCTCTGTTTCCACATCTGCAAAATGGGTTCAGCAAGGGGAGGTTTAGCAAAGGGAGACCATCTTGGGACTGCCGCCGGGCTTAGGAGATACTCATCTAGTTCACCCCAACCTGCATTACCTCAGCGCTCCCACCCCAGCCCCCCAGAGGAGTGGGACAGAAGCTGGTGCCTGGAGAGAGGAGGGTCTGGGGGGAAGGCCCGTGGTGGGGGGCGTGGCTGCAGAATGATCAGGGGGCCCAGAGAGGGCCTGGCAGAGGGCCTACGCACGAGGTGCCACGAGCCAGGGTCCCGGGGATCGCCTTGCTCCTCTCTGTCACCGGCTGTGAAGGGAGCTCCAGAGGGGGAACTGATCCCGACAGAGGCGGAGCGCCCTGCCCGGGGTCACAGCGTAGGTGAGCAGCCCTGGCAGAGTGTGGGCGTGCCCGCTGGTCCCCTTTAGAGCTCAGCCGTCCAGCACGACAGCCAGCAGCCACGTGTGGACCCTGGGCACTTGCAAGGGGATTGAGATGTGCAGTGTGGGTCCAATACCCACCAGATTTCAAAGGCTCGGTATGAAAAAAGTCACGTGAAATGTCTTGTTAACGGTATTTTCAATATAGATTACGTGCTGAAATGCTATTTTGGGTGGAGTTCCATAAACTATCCTATTAAAATTCATCTTACCAGTTTCTTTCTACTTTCTTTTAACGTGACTACCAGGAAGTCTGAGATGACATGTGGTCTGGGCCCCTTTTCTGCTGGACAGCGCTGCCCCCGCTTTGCACCCCGCAGTCTGGGGGCCCCCCAGCCACGGCCTCCTGCACCCCTCCATGCCACTCAGAAACGCTGGCTGTTGGGTGGTGATCGTTATTGTTGTCGCTGAGGCCCAGAGAGGGGAGCACCTGTCCTGCCGTCGTGCAGCAGGGCAGGGGCGGCAGCAGCCTCTCCGGGGTGGCGGTCTGGGAGCCCCTCCACCGCACGCACACGTCCAGGCCTCGTGGAGGGAGGAGGGAGGGAGGGAGGGGCTGGCTGGGGGACCCTTTGAATTGCTCAGGTCCAAGCTCCTGACACAATGGAAGTACTGACCAGGCCAAGGCCGGGTGGCCCAAGGCGGGCCGGCCCCTGTCTGCTTAGCATACGAGGCGGAGGCCCCCGCCCTTCCCGGAGAGGGTTCCAGGAGCAACTATAATGTCCTGATTGTCGGACAATGCCATGATGGAGGGCCCTGTCACATTTTTGTCCCGGTTACTGGGGTCCCCATTCACGGCCACTGTCACCGAGCTCAGAACAAGCCAGGCCTGGCAGCCTCCTTTGCATTAAAATGGGATGAGAAATAAGCCTTCTCCGCTGTTCAGCTGGGCAGAAAACGGGATTAGGCCGGGGGGACAGGGCTGCAGGGCCCCGATGGGGGCTGCTCCGGCAAAGGGCCCCTAACCGCCCCACCCCAGGCCCAAGCAGGGCCTCAGCCTCCATGCCCCTCTCCCTGGGCCTCAGTTTCCCTGGGTCTAAAACATGGAGAGAGAAGAGCCTTTGGACACGGTTCTGTAGCTGAGAAACTCCACATTTATAGTAAAAAATATCCACATAAAACTGGGCAAAGCAGAGTTGCCCCCGTTGGCTGGTGGTGACAGGGGACGGAGACGGCAGAGATGTACCTGTCTGTCCATCTTCTCACCCTCGAGGGTGTTTCCCATCAGAACCTCGGAGCTCCTGAACGGTGGCGGGAACCACAGGGCTAAGGCCCTTTCTAAAGCAGTACAGAACGAGCACTAAGCGGCTAAAAGACCCGCGAAACAGCAAAGGACTGAAAGCAACGGAAAGGCCCAGCAGTGGCGGGCAGGCCGGGCCAGTCAGGAGACCTCACCACTGTCCACTGCTTCACCACCTGCAGATACGCATGCCGAGGGGTATGTACAGAGATGCTTGTGCAGCCTGGCTTGGGGGAGCAAAAATCAGAAACAGCCCAATGTCTATGAATAGGGGGCCAGCTAAATAAATCATGAGGCATCCGTACCTTGGAACTCCACGCACCACTAAAACAATCTGAAATTGAAGGATGGTCAAGAAATATTAGCAAATGAAAACAGGAGATGCAGACACGTGTGTTTTGAGGGTCCATTTGTAGAGAAATATATACTGCATGTAGATGTATAGAAAATGTCTGCAGTGAAGTACTAGAAACTATAAACACTGGCTGCCTCTAGAGAATTCTAGAGGTTGAGAAGGAAAACTTTACTTTTACCCAATATAATTAGTTACTGTTAATACATACATTTTTCCTTACAAACATGTTTCCTTTAAAAAAAAAATTAACTAAAAAGCATCTACCCTGGCAATGAGTCCTGTGAGGGGCCTCCTTGCTTGCTACTTCAATAGGACCAGTTCAACCAACATTTAGCAAGTTCTCCTGGGTGCCGCGTCCAGTGTGGTTATGATGCCCGGCACTAAAACACTCCCGAACACTTCCACTCAGAGACAGAGACAAGCCAATGGCCCCCTGAACTGGATGTCACCAGAGCAGCCAGCATCCAACAGATATTACCCCAGAGGAGGGGAGCAGCCAAGACTGGACAGAAGAGGAAAAAACCAGCTGGGTGTTGAGGGATGAATAGAAGTTCTTCAGGCAGATCAGCCAGGGAAAGTTTTCAAGGAGAGGGAGAGGAGACTCATGCGCCTGTGCAGGAAACTGAGCTATCCTGTCTTCCACTTTACCCACAGCTCCCCGCACACGGTAGGTACTCACAGCTAACATTTCTTGAGTGCCTACTGTGTGCCAGGCACTATTTTAAGCCCTTCCTATTCATGAACTCATTCCATAAACCCTCTGAGCTAGGCAGCACTCTTTATAACCATCCTCACTTTACAGATAGAGAAATGAGGGTGTCCAAGGGTATGCGAGTTTGGAAAGTTCACAGGTGCCAGGGCTGGGATGGGCACCCAGGTAGCTGGCACCAGAGCCCACGCTCTCATCCACGATGCTAGACTGCCTCTTGCAGCTGGAGAACATGTTGGCTGACCCTGAAAGCTGGGCATTTTATACATGTGCATAATCTCTCTCACACACAGAGAGGCTCAGGGATCCTTTTCCTTGCCCAAGGCCACAAGAGTGTGGATTTCAATCGTTGGGGGTCCAGCCCCAAAGCCCATGTTCCTCTTACCAGAGTCTCTGCCTCTGGAAGCGTGTGGGCGATTCAGTGCCGCCGGGGCCCAGGCAGTAAAGGTGCAAGTGAGGGTGAAAGACAGTGGGCTGCAGGGTGACCGCAGGGGTCAAGATGGGATGTGGTTACAAGAGAGAGGGTGCCCCGTCCAAGGCTCTCAGATCCATTCCTTCAGAACGCTGTGCAGCCCAAATAAAACGCCTCCGTGGCCACTGGTTTCCAGCCTCTAACTGGTCCACCCTCTGCGAGTACAAAGAAAGCCAACCCAGCCAAGCAACTGTCTCCTGGCTCCCACCTGCCCAAACCAACCAGCAGGCCGAGCTTCCTTCCCTTCCTCCAAGCCCTTCCGGATCAGCCTGGGTTTGACCTAAGTCTCTCTTGCTGCAGTTTAAACTGGGGCCTATGTGCAGGCCACTCTTCATGCATGGGGGAGGGGGGAATGCATGGCAGCTGGCATTTGCAGCCCAGCATCATGCTAGTCACCTCCTTGGCTGTGACATTACAAGCCAAATGGAGGACGTCCCTAGCATCCTGCCCTTGTCTGCGCCCCACGTTAGATTAAATGGCATTTACAGCAACCGTAAGCACGTTTGAGTTGATTACCCTATAATTTGTATGCAGTTGCAGGTCATTACCAAAATTACAATTAAACACCGGCATCCTGTAATTAGATGTTTTCATGAATTAGGTCCTGCGGTATTAATGTTCAATTTCCATGTTCTGCTCCTCCCCCGACTCCGATGTCCTTCCCCTGCCAGCCAGGGGCCCAACGCCCCCTTCAGCTCTTCTGAGCCCTGGGCTGGCTTCAGCCAGAGGCTCTGCCACCTCCCAGATGGCAGTCACCAGTTCCTGCATCTGTTGTCACCACAAGAATGTCAGCTCCTTGAGGACAGAGACAGCTTCCCACATCCCTACTCTAAGCACACAGCATGTGTTCCTTCCCTAAGTCTCTATTGAGAACCTTCTACGTGCAAAGCACTCACCAGCTGCTGAAGTTATGGCACTGGATATATTGGATAAAAAACAAACCAAAAAAACCCTGTCCTTGTGGACAAACAGTAACTATGAAGATGAGTAATGTACTTGGGGTGTCTGGTGTGTTAGAGCACAAAAAAAGGCTAAAGAGTGACAATGAACCTGGGAAGGAAGATGCAACATGTCCTGGAAGATGGTGAGAAGTTTCAGACGTGGTGCCCAGAGGAAGTGTTCCTGAGGCCTGGGCTTCAGGCTCTGTGTGTGCGCATCTTGGAGGAGTGTCACCCACCGAGACGTCACGCCACACGGGCCTGAAGCTGTCTCCTGGGAACTGGCTTCCCCACACCCCAAGGCTGCTGAGGGATCCCCCGAGCTGCCACCACCCCGCAAGGTAGTGAAAGGGCGCTTTATGAACCCACCGCGGCCTGCACTGCTCGCGCCCTGGCTCCGCCCGAAGCCCACAGTGCATCCTTCCTCATCCCCGAGAGACACAGCATCTCCGGCGGCCCTGCCAGGCTGCCCTCCCCACACTCCAAGCCCAGAATTGGCCCGGCTTCCTGGGTGGCAGACAGCAGGGCTCAGGGGCAGGGCAAGATAAAAGAGGCCCAAGCGAGTCCCCAGAGACCCCAGGCCACCTCCTGAAGCGCCTGCAGCAACTGGGCTCAAACCTGGTATGGGACGGGGGTGGGGGGGCAGCTGGGCTGCTGTCTGGCACCCATCAGGACGTGCCCCGTCTTCTGCTCCCCACTGGACCCCTTCCTAGTCGGGCTGCTCCCCGTCACGGGGCTCAGCAGGGGAGCAGCCTGGCACTCCTAAAGCGGAGGCTTCTGGGGTGCTGGCAGCAGAACGACAGGGCAGGCCCCTGGATGCAGGGCCACCTCCAGGTACACCCGTGCTCTGTGGTTATTAGGAAACTACAGCAGCCCAGTCAGTACAGGCAGAAGCACAAGTGACACAGTTCACTCAGGAACACAGCCACGAGGCCAGGAGCCACGCTCAGATGAGAGCCAACGGGACACGGGACGGCGAGGGCAAAGGAAGCTCCAGACACAGCTGAGGCCACAGGGCTAATGGCAGAAATGAGGACTAGGCTTTATGTGCATTTTTCTTGCTTTCAGATGAATATCCTTGCATATATTAACCCATTATTTTTCTCCTCCCCGACCCCCCAACTCCATCCTGTCGAGATACAAGGCACATGAATCTCAGCATTCAAGTCGCAGTGTCGAAGGGCTCGTGGCTCGGCTGGAAGAGACCCAGTGACAGATGCCACGCTTCCTTTTCGGGGGTGGGAGGCACTTTGCCTTCCGCTGGTGGAAGGGTAGGTATAAGCATGGTGCTGTCACATCGCTAAACAGAAGGAAACACGTTACGCACGTCTGGGGAAGCCGATGGGACGAAACATGGCTGTCACCCAGCCTCACACCCCACACAGCCTGGGAACAGCGTTTCCCAGGGTCCCTTCCCCGTCCCATTGGAGGAAGAGTTTCCTGGGAGCGGAATTCCCATGAGACGGGGTGGCAGAGTGGACGTGGCTCTGGCGTGGCCTGGGCTCACGTGGCAGCTTCCAGAGACATCCACACAAGCTCCTGGGTCGTGCATGGTTGACTCTGGGAAGCCAGACCTCAGAGCTCCCCAGACTTCTCTGCTTTTCCTGATTGGAATTTCTATACCAGCTGAGGCGTGATAAACGTCTCTGCAGGGTGCTGAGGGGGCAGTGTGAGAATCTCACCCCCGTGGGTGGGGGCTTGATCAAGTGGCAGAGTCCAGGGCCTCACCTCAAAGCTACTACACTGGCCAAGGTTTCTCAGGGTCAAGAAATGTGCAGTTTGAACAAGCCACGCCCCTCCAGGCAACTGGGGAGGTGAGGAGGCTGGGTGGGAGCAGAGACAGAGGACTCGGGCCTGAACGCCTAAAAGTTCTCAACATACTGAATCAAAGAGCGATCAAGGAGGCAAACAGTTCTGACGGCTATGAGGACTCTCTGTAAACAATAATAATAAAATAAACCGGAGCAACATTGCGCAGTTCCAAAGATCCTACACGATCTAAAGCAACACTTGTCAAAAGCGGTGCACATCGCCATGGAGGGCATCGAGTTGATTTTACGTGGAACAGGAAAAAAGCTTTTCCATTTCAACAGCTATCGCATATCAAACCCATCATAATTCGGGGGACAGTGTTTCTTATGGTTGGATTAAGTCAGGCAGTGAATTTAAAAAGGGGATCCATTTTGATAAAAATACAAATGACAGCAGAGGTGGAGACCCCGATAAGATGCTCCAAGAAGCATGTCTGCAGCATCTTTACCAATAATACGTCACCTCCTTCTAATCATGAGAAAACACCAGACAGATTCACGCTGAAGGTCCGTCAACAAAATAACTGACGGGCATTCTTTCACAACATAAAACAAAATATAAATGACCAAAGACCAAAGAACAATACCAAGTTGGTAGAGACAAAGGAGACATTTGAAAAACCCTGCTCTAAGGCATCTGAACACTCTAGGGTTTGAACGGTTCTTTAAAAATCAAGACACTTAGAGGTTGTACGGAGTCTAAGCATTCTCCCCTCCCCCTGAGATCCCCCTAAACAAGGAGACGTTTCTCCCAGCCATGGGCCGCCCTGGAGGGAGTGGAGGTGTGCGAGCTGTGGCTGGACAGGCATCTGTGTACCCAGAGACGAACTGCGGGCTGGCCGACCTCCTGGCATCCTCTCAGCAGGGATGCCTGGGCCCTCTGGTTGGCTCTCAGCAGACCCCGAGCAGCAGCTGCCACGGAGCCCTGCGGCAGGTCGGGGTCCCCTCGAGGGCACCCGGGCCCCTGACAACCCCTCTGGCCGGGCTCCCACCACCACCAGGGGCCTCGGCTCCAGCGTCACCACCTCCTTGCTCACGCCACGCCCCTCCATGCCTTTGCTCAGCTGCCCTCAGGTGCCACCCAGCCTTCCCCTCCCAGGGGAAACGTCACTTCCTCTGGGAATCCTCTGTTCAAGCCAGGCAGAGGCCACACTCACCTCTGGAATCCCGCAGCTGCTGTCTGCGGACCCCCTGCCCTTGCCTCACTTCTTTGGAATTCTCAAGACCCCTGTCAAGAAGGAGGACCAGGCCATGTCCACCTGTGTGTGTCCCCAGGCCCCTCTGTCTGGCCCCTGTCCCCATACCCCAGAAGGTGCGGGGACCTCCTGCCCAAATCGCCGGCTCCTCCATGCCCACTGCCCGCCGCGGGGCCACGGTAAAGGTGGCGGTCCCCCGGGGCACTGGTCGCTCAACCATGCTGCCCGGTTCAGGTGTGAATCAGCGGAGACGGCAGCTTCCCCAGCCTCTCCCGCCCGCCGGAGCTCACAGCACAACCCCAGGGAGCCCATCAAAACCTCTGCGCAGAACGAGGGCCTCAGCGGACAGACAGTAAAATGCAGAGGGACAAAGCGAGCCAGGGACACTGCTTGGACCCCAATCCCCGTCGTGCTCTGTGCCCCCACCCCTGTGGACCCCAGCCGTCCTCCCCTGACTCTCCACCCCCACCCCAAGTTCAGGTGCTCAGGAACAAAGCCCAGGGCAACGCCAGACACAGAGCAGGCGCCTCGTTCAACAACAGCTACTGCCCCGTGCACTGGGCTACAGCCGAGGGAGCAGGAGCGGATCTGTCCTCCTCCTGGGAGGCCCAGATCGTAGACAGACAGGCAGGGGCACCTGTAACAGGCAGGCGGGTGAGCGCTGGGAGAAAAGAGGTCAGAGTGAAGGCAGCGCCACGTCATTCTCAATTTTCTCACAGCCACTTGGAAGAAAGTGAAAAGAAAGACAAAATTAATACTAACAGTATATTTAATTTAATCCAATAGATCCCAAATATTATCATGGCAACATGTAATCGATACAAACAATTATTAGTGATTTGTTTTACTTTTTTTTTAAACACCAGGTCTTGGAAATCGGGTGCCTATTTAACACTCATGACACGCCTGGATTCTGAGTCGCACATTTTAAGTAACTGGTGGCTGCTGTCTGAGACCAGGTCACATCACGGTGGCCAAGGAAGGCCTCTTGGAGGAGGTGATTTCTGAGCAGGGACCTGGAAGAGATGGAGTGAGCCAAACAGGTAACAGGAGAGGAGCATCCCAGGCAGTGGGGCCAGCAAGTGCAAAGGCCCTGAGGCAGCACATGGGCACTGTGGCCACTGTGAGGGCTTTGGCTTCTCCTCTGAGCAGGTGGGAGCCATGCAGGCAGTTGAGCAGACAGCAGGCCCTGCCTGGCTTGGGTTCCAGCGGAGCACTCTCCATCAATGTGTGAGCTCTGGGTGTGAGTCCTGGCTCCGCCAGGCCCCAGGGGTGTGACCTTCGGGGCTTGTGGCAGCACTTAGTGCCATACGGGTCACGACAGTGCCTGGCATGCAGTGGGCACCCCCTAAAAGCCAGCGTCCCCCACTGCTCTGTGAGTCTTGAGTCTTCGGGCGAAACTTGCCTTCTCCAGATGCCAAGGGTCTGGGTTCTCTGCTTCTTGGAGAAAGGCGGGGCATCCCCACTCCCCCAGCCTCCCTCCCTCCTCTGGCTCCGCATTCTTGGAATTGCTGCAGGTGATAAATGGCTCCAAAGCCAGGCTGCCCTCAGGCATTCTGACTTGGTTGCCTCCACTTCCTCTGCAATGATGGCTGGGTGGCTGCCAGGAAGCCCCTCCACTCTACCCTGGCCCCCGACCCTGCAGGGACAGCCCAGCCTCTGATGTCCAAGCCTTAGACGGTGGGCGAGGCCTCCTCCTCCCTGGTCTGGCCCATCTCCCCGCCTCTCCACATGGCACTTCTTGCCTCTTTCATTCCACAAGCAGGAGCGCCTGCCCTGGTAGCCCTGCTGCAGGCCACGGGGATACGGAGCGGACAGTATAGGCAGAGGCACCTGCCTCCCTGGAGCTGGTCTTCCAGGTTGCCAAGGTTACTTAGTGACCCTCCATCCCTCATTTTATGGGGCTCCTGGAGCCCCTGACCCTCTGACCAGATTCCAGTGAAGACCCTCTTTCTTGCCCACCACTGCAACCCAGGACGGCAGCTTCTCGGGGGTCCACTGCTTTGGAGGGCAGGACCCGCGGTGAACCCCATAAGGGGGATGTAGGTTAGATGCAGGAAGACTTACTCATCCCCTGGGGATAGGTCCTGAAATAAGAAAGGAAAAGGTGGGACTTCCCATTGCCTGCGGAAGTTTAAGGAAACGCTTTGAAACCACACATGAGTAGAAAAAAGAGAGGAGGTCTGCTGGCCAGACCCCAGGTACAGTAATAGCAGCCATCTCCTGGGGAGGGGTGCAGGTTAAGAGCCCTTCTCTGCTTTCTGCTTTTCTGTTTTCCTGACTTTATATGATACTTCCGTGTCTACAGTACCCTCAAGGGTTCAAAAAGAAGAAACAAAAATGTGATAAAACTATCACAGTATTAAACCTGGCACGTCTGAGAACCTCCTGCAGTGACTGTATCTCGCTGGCAGGACCAGGAACCCACCAGCCAAGGGGGGATGGAGGACAACAGGGACCCGGGGGCCAAGGCAGCCGGGGAGCTGGGCCTGTGGAAAGGGAGAGATGGGGCTGGGCAGAGAGAGTAGTGTCGTGGAGCAACGGGGACAGCAAGACCAGGCCGGACAAGGAGTGGCCAGCAGGTGACGTGGGTGGCGGAGGGTGAGGAGGACAGAGGGGTCAGGGGACCCAGGGCCCTGCATTGGTCCCATAGGCACTGGGGAGCCACTGATGGTGTGTGAGCAGGAGAAGCTGTAGTTTGCAAAGAACAGTGGGCATCTCCTAGATTCCGCTTCCCTCTGCTTTAGGACGTTGATCCTATACTTCTTTGCTGTATAAAGATCCTGAGCATTTGTCCTCTGGAAGGCAGGGTGATTCCGTGGTTAGAAGTAGTGGCTGCAGAGCCTGACAGGTTCGGATCCTAGGGCTGCGCTCTGCAGCTGCGTGTGGCATCCTCAGGCCACGACCCAACCTCCCTGGGCTTCAGTCCCTCACGCCAGGGTTGAGAATGGCCATAAAATACCAGCCTCCTGGGTGGTGTGGTCGAGGCATTAGATGACTCAGAACAGGTGAAGCATTTAAAACGGGGGCTGGCACAGAGCGAGCGCTCGAAAAACCTGGTCCCTGCTACGCCCCCCATCACCGTCATCCTCCCTGCCGTCATCCCCCACATTGCTTCCAGGCTTCCTTGGGGCCAAAGACGGGCTCAGAGTCTGTCAGCAGGCAGACGCCAACAACAGCCGTCCTGTCGCCTGCCCTCAGGACGTGGCAGCCGCATGCTCACTCTCTCCCCATCCCCTGTGCCTGCAGAAGCTGCGCCAGTGCCGGGGAGCCCCTGATTCAGCTACTTCTCTTCTCACTTAATCTTCTCAGTGACGCTGTTGGGGGGCCGGAGGACGTTCGTTCTTACCCCCATTTTACAGAAGAGGACACTGAGGCTCAGCGAGGTGAGGGACCTGCTGTAGACCATGCCCGCCAGCAGTGCATCCTATCCAGGGGCCCCTGAAGCGCCCTGTGCAGGCCTGCACCCACCAGGCACCTGTGATGCCCCTTCCAAGGCAGAAGGGACCCAGCTGGAGAGGCGGGCCCCCGTGGGGCACAGAATGAAAGAGAAGCACCTTGGTTTCCCAGAACGCTCTCGGGTCCTGAGCTCCAGGTGGGCAGGGGTGGACATGGGGGCACCTCTGGCCTTTCATCTGGAGCCCGAGGCCCCTCCTCCCCAGTCCTCAGTGGGGGGGCCCCATCACTCACCTCGAACCATAAATGAGCTGGTTCTGAAGCCCGCCTGTTGCCTGACAGGTATGCCAGGACCCGAGAAGGGGAGGGGTCCCCAAGAAGGAAGCGTCACCCACCTTGAGCTGAACCATGCCAAACTTCTGAAGCCCCATAAAAGCTCACAGAGCTTCCCTCTGCCAAACCTCACCTGCCTGCCTGTCAGCCACCCCTCCCCCAGCCCAGCTGGGGATCCATTCACCAGAGACTGGACCTCTCCGAGCCTCTGCTTCCAATTCAGGAAAGGGCAGAGGGAACATTCCAGGGTATCTCAAGGAGATGACTCCGGTCATCCGAGTCCACTATGTTGCCTGCCTGTGGCCCGGCGAGGCCTTTCCTACTGTGTGGAGGAAGCCGGCACCCTGGCAGCGGGCAGCCGGCTCTGCGGTTCAGAGTTGGAGTCCGCCCTGTAGCGGGCAGGCTGGCTGGGTGGCCTGTGGGGAACCAAGCCCAGACACCAGGCCCAGCCTTTACCTGCGGGCTGCGCGGACTCCGTCTGCTCTGTCCCGACAGGAGAGGCCGGGAGCTCGGTGTACTGAGTACTTGTCATACGCTGGTTCCAAGGGACGCATCACCACCCTCATTTTGCTGAAATCCGGAGGCTCACATAGGCAAGGCCCGGCCAGGGTCGCTGGCCTTGGAATCCTAAGTCCTATCTGAAGCCCAGCATCCCAGCGGCAACTGGGAACCGGTTTGCAGCAGCTGGGGCCCCACCTAGAGGGAACCCAAATGCGCCTCTCCTTGCTCTGTGCACTGAAGTGCCTGGATTTCAGAAGTTGGATTTTCTAGAAAAACAGGTATGTAGTGGAATGGGGACACAGCCTGCCCTAGCAGAGGGGAGAGGTAAGCCTCCAGGTAGTAACTGTCCCGATAAGGGACTACTGCGTGAATTTCCTTTCTTTCTTTCTTTTTTTTTTTTTGTCTTCAAAGTGCTTTGAGGAACCCAGGCTAATTAATTTTCCCCAGAGCAGCAAGGACTGTCACCTGTCTCCTCTCCAGTGTCCCACTCCAGCCCCCAAGCACACCCGAAGGAAGCGGGGGCTGCTCCCAGAAGCCCAGAGACGGCAGAGAGGATAAGTCAGCTGGCAGAGGCCTGGGGAAGAACTCGGGTGGAACTGGCCCCTGGGAAGCTGCCGCCCGAGACGCAGGGAGAGCGCGGAGATTGGAGAAAGCAGGACGGCCGGGAGCGGGCAGGCCTGCACCTGCTCCGCCTTCCCGGGGCATCACCTCCAGAGCATCGGAACAACCACGGTGCCAGCACCACCTCTGCGCTGTGCTCTGCAGGGGAGGCCAACCCAGCCTCTGCCCTCAGTCTGGCAGCTGAGGACATTCATTCACTCGCTCCCTCCCTCACCAACAAAAACCATTAGCTTCTGGTCTGAGCCCTCTGGTCCTTGACTTAGGAACAGGGACCACAGGTAGGAATGAAACCCAGTCCCTGGAAGGCCCTCAACTAGAGAGACCATCCACCAATGGGAGGGAGTGGCAGGGCAGCACAAAAGAGACACCGGAGCAGAGGTCTGGAGAAGTTTCACACAAGAGGCAACACTGAATCTCAAACTGGGCTTTGAAGGGTGAGTAGGAGTTTGCCAGAAAGAGCTGAGCAAATAGGGAATTCAGGAGGAGACGAGAGCAAGTGCAAAGGCATGGAGCTAGACAGGGCCTGGGGTTGTCTGGGGAATCATGAGTAATTCCAAACAACTGGAGCAGAAGGCAATCACTGAAGATGGGCACGGTTGACAACAGTAGGATGTTGGACTTGCTGGGCCTCAAGGAGGACTTCCCAACCTTCTCCCCATCCCTCTCGGGTGTGCAGAGGGATGATATTGTGGGTTGGCTACTGAGGGAAACAGAAGGCACTTTTGAGGTCAGAAGCTACCAGCCTGGGACTCCAGCCACTCAGCCTGCTCTACTGCCTGAGGCCTGCGGGAAGGCATAATTCAGCACACCTATAACCAGGAACACCCGTTAATAAAAAAGTGTTATCTAAAACATTAGTGTTGACTGAATAACGGCCTTGCTCTTGTTCAGGGGTTCAGTGATGTCACTGAGGTCACAAGTTTTTCTCCTTTGCCACTCTGCCACTCTTTGCATGCCATGCTATCTCTACTCATGGTCACAAGATGGCTGCCACAGTTCCCAGTATCACATCCTCTCATGATAGCAGCTCAAGCAAAAAGTAAGGGAAGCTATGGCCAAAAGGCTTTCTCCATGCATATCTCTTTCTAGTAAAATTGTTCCCAGAAGCCCCTGGCAGTCCTTCCATTAAATACAATTGGCCAAAATGGACCTGTGCCCATCCCTGAACAAATCCCTGGCCAAGGGGAGTGGGACAGCCAAGACCAACCAAGTCCAGTCAGAATTCATCCTCAGAATTAGACACAAAACTTTCACAGGAACAAAATATGGATTTTTTAAAAAACCACGAATGACAAAATGGTATCTGATCAACCCTTAACATTTAAAATATACATATTTAAGAAAACTCCTTCCTTGCTCTCTGTCTCCTGACCCTGCTGTATTTTTCTTCCCTGCTCTCAACTCCATCATCTTATATTTTTGTGTTTTCTTTATTGTCTGTTTCCCTACCAAAATGTCAGTCCCATCAGATCAGGAATGTTTGTGTCGGGGTTTTACTAATTGCCTGGCCTCTAGAGCAGGATCTGGCACATAGTAGGTGCTCAGTATGTACTGAATGAAGAAACAAATAAACTAAAGCGTATGAACAAGCATGGAGGTGGGTCCAAGCCACCAAGGAGCTGAACACCCTGCGGGAGATGGGATCCATGGAGGGTCTGAGCAGGGCTAGACAAGGTTAGCAGCAAACTGGGGAAGCTTGCTCTTAGCAGAGGCATCAGAGGAGGATTGGCGGAGCACGCTGGAAGCCAGGAGACCAGGGAGGTGTGGTGCCATGGCACAGGCCAGAGCACAGCAGACCTGAACGCGGCCCCTGACAAACTGAGTGACTTTCTGACCACCTCCCATGTCCCGGCCTCTCAGCCACTGACCCCAACACTTCCTCTACCCACGATGCTCTTGTCCTCAGAGCTCCATGTCCAAACCTTCCCCACCTGCTGGGCCCTGCTCAGGTATCCCCTCCTCCAGGAAGCCCTCTGTGCTGCCTTCGGACAGCACAGGGCTTCGGCTGCACCTTAAATCTGAGCCCCAGTCTGTGCTCCTTTCATACCCTTCCCGGGCTTTCCCATGCCCACAGCAAGCAGGTCCTCTAGCTACATTTGAGTGAAGGAATCAGAGGGCTATAGAGGTTCAGGCTTCTGGCTGGCAGAGGCTTTAGGAGGGCAAGGGATCTCAGATGCAATGCAAGGCCAACCCACAGAAGCTTCTGGAAGCACACAGGGCTAGGTGGGCCTGCAGCCCAGCTTTCTGGAGCGGGAGGAAGAGTGAGGGCTTCGAGGCCTGGCCGAGGACTACAGGGGAGGGAGGAGAGGGCTCCTACCTGTTGGGTACCTGTCACGCGCCAACTCACCATCTTACCTCACATCAAAAAGCCCCATTCAACAGAGGACAAAACCAAGGCTCAGGGAGCCCTTTACCCGAGGCTGTACAGAGTCAACTCTGGCCCCTGCAGCTGCCACACTTTTTTCTAAACTAGGATTTCTCAAAGGGAGTTTTATCTCCCAGGGGCATGTGGACTTTTATGGGGTGTTTATGTTCATCCCAGTAGTTGGGGGGTGGAGCTACTCCCACTTAGCAGACAGGATCCCAGAAGCTGGACATCTCAACACACAGGACTGTCCCACCAGGAAGAGCTGTTGGCACCCCTCTCTGTGATTGCCAGAGTCTAGAATCTCACTCTATTTTGCATTTAAACACAAAGCAGTTTTATTATTTTTTGCAAGGTTTTTGTTTTTAATACATATGATCTTGCCAGGGGTGGAACCACTGTGTAAATCAAGGGAAGGCGATGCTTTCTATCTCCCAGGACTTTGCCAAGAGTTGTTCACTGTTTCATAACATCACTTGCATTCCCCAGTTACTATAAACCACACCTGTGTCCGTGTGCATCTGCAGCTGTTGTATACATGGTACATTCTATGCATATGTGTAAATACATGTGTTAGCCCTTGTTTGAAAATATTACATTTTTCAGTTAAAGAGTGTCCTATTTCTCTTAAATCTAAACAAGTTCATTACAAATAGGCACAATCACTTGACAACTTTATCCTCTCTTCTGGTGTAGTCCTGCCCGAGCACTCACGTGATGAAATATGTATAATTTCATTACAAATGATTTTCCTTTTATTTCTCTTTCATATTACAACTGGGGCATTATATTGATTTGTTTAGATTATGGGTTGCAAGTAGTTAATAATATCTATGAATTCGATTTCAGGAGAGAAGAGGAACCATTGCAATATACTTATAAGTGGAGGGGGGAGGGCAGCGGGTCTCAGCTCCAAGCCACGGGGCCTTGGCCCAGAGGAAGGCTCACTGTATATGCCTCAGGTAGAGCCTTGCAGTGTGTTCCCTCAACAAACACTTTTAGGGTCTCCTCTGGATCAGGCCTTCTGCCCCTGAGGGAGGGGGTACACAGATGGTTAATCACAGACTGGGGGAGGTGTGGTGAGCTCCTAAAAGAAATCACATCTCTGCCAACATCACTAGCATCTTCCAGGCTCCCTGGTCATACTGAGGAAAGTACAGCATCTCTGGGGTGAGGGGAGAAGTGGGTAGAGAAACAGACGGACAGATCAAGGGTTTGCGGGGGTGTGATTTCCAGAAGGGATTCAACAAGGAGAAGGGCAGAGTAGATCTGCCTTCAGGTGAGGCTTAATGCAGGGGTCAAGGTATGTCACTGCTACTGAGTTCTCTCACCTCCTCTATGGGGTCACCCACTCTGCACTGGCTCTTTGCCCAGGCAGGTCTCCTGCTGTGGTGAAGAGAGGGGTGCAGAGGTGTCAACACCCCACCCCTTCCAGCTTTAGGTCCTTGGGGGCAACAGAACTCAAAGACCTAGAGTCGAGCCTGGTTATTTCTGATTGGCCAGGCCTCGATCATGTGATAACCTGGGACCCAATCGCTGTGGCTGGGACAGTGATGCACAGACTGACATGTGTCAGGGTTGGAGCTGGGGTGGACCCACCAGGACCATGGGGCTGACCCCTGGAGAGGCATGACTTCACAGCTGAAGATTGGCACTTAGCAGAGAAGGGGTAAGAGGGGGCTACAGACAGGTTTGTCCACTATTCGGACACACATCCACTGAATCCACAATCATCTGTTTCACACTGTGGAGAAGGTTGGAGGTGACGATGCGGAGGAGGACGGCAACGCCAACTGAACAGTGACTGAGACCTTGCCACCGGCCAGGTACTCCTCCGGGCAGTCTCACATTCCTTATCTCACACTATCCCCTCGGCCACAGATGGGGGTCGGCACTATTATTATCATCTCCATTTTACAGAGAGGGGAAACTGAGGCACAGATACCATACATAACTTTCCCGATATCCCCCAGCTGTATAAGTTCAAAGTCAACCTCCCCGCTCCAGCAGATCATGTGGCCATGATCTAAAGTTTCTTATGTAGTCAGGAAGATAAATCCTGGTACAAATGATTGATACAGGAGAAGAGGCAATCCACAAACAGACGGGCAAGGGTCTAGTATTCAGAACTTATAAAGAACTCTTACAATAAAAAGACAACCCAATTAAAAACGTGCGAAGGATCTAAACAGACATTTCTCCAGAGAAGATGTACAGAGGGTCAACAGTACATGAAAGATGCTCAGCATCCTTGGTCATAAGGCAAAGTAAATCAAAATCACAAGAAGATTCCACTTCACACCGACCAGGACAGCTTTCATAAAAAAGACAGACAATGGGGAGTGCTGGCGAGGATGTGGAGAAACTGAAAACCTCAGACATTGCTAGTGGGAATGCAAAATGGTGCAGCTACTGTGGTAAAAAGTTTGGAGGGGCCTCACAAAATTAAGCATAAGTTATCGTATGTCCCAGCAATTCCACTCCTCGGTATATATTGAAAACATATGTTCACACAAAAGCTTGTACATGGATGTCATTACAGCACTATTCACAGTAGTCAAATGGTGGAAACAACCCAAATGTCCATCAACTGATGAACAGATAAACAAGATGTAGTCTATCCATGCAGTGGAATATTATTCAGCCATAAAAAAGGAATGAAGTACTGGCACCTGCTACAACAGGAATGAACCTGGAAAACTCTATGCTCAGCGAAAGAGATCAGACACCAAGGCCATGTATTGTGTGATTCCTTTTATACAAAATGTCCAGAACAGGTAAATCCATAGGGACAGAAAGTGGATTTGCAGTTGCCTGGGGAGACGGGCAATAGGCAGTGACTGCTAAAGGGCTCAGGGTTTATTTTGGGGGTGAGGACATTCTGGAAGTAGATAACGGTGATGGAAGCATAACCCTGTGAATATAATACAAAACCCTGAGTTGAACACTTTAAGATGATGGATTTTTATTATATGTGAATTATATATCAATTTAAAACACGCGTAAATAACACACACAAAAATTACGTAGAATGCAAGAAGAATCAGGACATGCCTGAAGAAGAGGGTCAAGGACCTGCCTTATCAGATACCAGGATGTGTTAAGAACTCCAGTGATCAAGACAGGGATGCCTGGGGTTTCAGTGAAATCTGGCGCCAGCGTTACCACGTTAGTGATGAGCCTCCGTGAAAATACCACCGATGACATTCCACAAATGTCTGTGTGCCTCTCATTCCAGTGACCAACAAGGTAATAAATCATGCTGTCAGTGGCGCACCTAGCACCGAAGGAAAAACAGACAAGAGCTGTAAATAGCTGTTTCTCAAAGTGGGGTCCGTGGCCTCCTGCACTGGGAGTCTCCTGTGGGGTGAGGTTTCGGGACCACGCTGTGAAGGTTATGACGGCGGATGCTGCACTGATCAAGTTCATCCTACTGAATCTAGAGCTCCAACTCCTCCGAAGATCATTTGAGAGGAAAGTAGCCTGCCTGCGTTTCTTTAAGATGCAAATAGTTGGGATGTGTATTCCTCCAGCATATTGAAGGCCTAAAGGATTTAGAACACTTTTTTTTTTTCCCCTTTTTTTTTTTGGTATGAGGGCCTTTCACTGTTGTGGCCTCTCCCGTTGCGGAGCACAGGCTCCGGACGCGCAGGCTCAGCGGCCATGGCTCACGGGCCCAGCCGCTCCGTGGCATGTGGGATCTTCCCGGACCGGGGCACGAACCCGTGTCCCCTGCATCGGCAGGCGGACCCTCAACCACTGCGCCACCAGGGAAGCCCTAGAACGCTTTTAAAATATTGGAAAAGACAAACTGATCCACGGATGTTGAAACCCAATAGACAAGACATTTTGCTAAAGGGATGGACAGGACTTGGTGAAATCATGGACACCTGAAGAACGAAAGCATTGTCTTTCTAAGAAACATGTGGAAAATAGCTTTTTAAATTTGTGTTTCCCATATCCCAAATTCTCTTGGTCAAAATTCTGATAAGCTCTGATGATGACACAGGAATTTTTTTTCCTTTTTTTGTTTCTGGTTAGTCTTTAAGGCCGGAATTTATTTCTATTTTTAAATGTTCAAGTCACTTTAGAAGGGCCCAAAGATGTTAGGGTCTAATAAAAGGTCATACTGAGGTGGTATCTGCCTCGGCTCTTGAACACCATGGTTCATGAGCATTCACTCATTCCCTCGTTCATTGCATCCCTCCGTTGCTAAAGGCTCGATTTAATCCTGGTTAATCATACACCCTGATAATTCTTCTAGTTGGTGGCGGTGATTTCCTATGATTCCCAGCATCTTTCATAAATGACCATCAGTCCATGAATGGTGAAAAATGCAGGACCAGAAATAATCACGAAATGTCTGCAGATTCTACTTGACCATCCTTCCTGCATTGTTCTTTAAAACCAGGTTCTCTGATTATCAGTTTGGGTAGCTGAGATCATGATGAGTCTCATCTGGTATTAAATGCAGCTCTTTCACTACAGAAACCAGCAAACACCCTTCAAGATAAAATGCCCACAGAAATGTCTTGCATCATCTAATTCTGCGCATTAACCCGGGGAAAGCCCAGATGCCAAATCCCTGGTCTTAGGCTAAGTTTTCAAGGCATTTTTCACTGAACATTTCATTTTGTAAATACACTCATTTGAACAAGATTTCAAGGGCTAAGTATTCTTTTTGCAATTTCACTCCAATTGTATTAGCTTTGAAAGGACAAGAAAATTTTCAAATGAACTATCAGGGTAATTACAAAGGCAATGACCGCTTTGCATGAAACATTTAAAAAATCACATAGAGAAACTTCAAACCACCCTTGAGTCTGCTTAGAGAGTGCTTGTGAGAGTGAGTCGTACGTTTCAATTTTTCTTAAGTGTGTTCTTATTTTATCATTAACAACTGCCATCACAGTACCCACAATAAGATGCCCTTTTATCTAATTAAAAATTATAACACACCAATGAGGACCCAAAAAAAGGTTTACAAGGCCAGAGTCCTCAGCTGAGAGACTCTAGCCAATCAAAAACCTAAACATCTAAGAGTTCCTATTATATGTGTCAATCGATGATTTTGCTGATGTCAAATGATGCCAAAGTCTATTGGGCGTTTGAAGTACGACTGAAGCCGAGTATCTTGAATGACCTCTTCTAATACACACAAGATTTAATAAACAGATAAAGGCTGGATAAAATGCAGTTTTAAATGTCTACATTCTTGTTTGATATTTTCTCCACCTACTCTCCAAATATTATTGTTCATGCAAAAGGCATCATTGCTACCCCTCAGTCAATTTAGTTTCATTAAGTACTTATTAGAGGGCTTTTTAACTGCTTTTTAAAAAATACTATGTGAACCACAGAGCACTGCTGTCTTTTAAAGTAATTAAAGAAAACGATTTTAATGTGAAAATTTTTGAGTGTATTTGCATTGAAAAGTGTCTGTTTTAATAATTTGCTGTATCATTTTTTCAGCTTCAGCTGTTGGGTATGCAGTCATTCCCTTACTGAACAGAAAGACAGAGTAGTTAACGTACGCACAGTACGTTACACTCTTAGAGGTGCCTGAAGACAGAGGAGGGGTCGATTCTGCTGTATTAATTATAGCAACTAATTTATTATTAATTATAGCAATTATATACAATTATGTTATAATTTAAAAATTATATTTTATATGTACTTACATCAAATAACGATTTGTTATTATTATTATAGCAATAAGCACACTTACTACTTGGTGAGCACTTACCAGGCAGGCCTCTGCTAGAGGCTTTAGGAAAACAGGTGCTCTTACTATCCCTGCTTACAGATAAGAAAACCGAGGCTCAGCCATAAAGCAAATCATCCAAAGTCACACTGCTGGTAAATTTGAACCCTAGCCCTGTCTGATCCTGCCTACAGGTCTATAACCCCTCACAGAGAGAAATTCTGAGTCCCTTAAACATTATAAAGCAGGCAATGTGGATTATGTAATACAACCATTTCCAAATTGGCTGTGCTGTACAGTCCTGAGGAGCTTGTTATAAATTCAGAGTTCTGAGGCTACCCTCTGTAATAAGGCCAGGGTTGCTAGTTTTATATGTGTATAGCCTTCCAGGTGATTCTGATGTACTCTGTCCACAGCTGGGCTGAGGAAAAATTATCCCTGTAAACCAGGAATTGAGGATGCCAATTTGGGCAGAAGATGAACGAGTTATGACCCCGTCAAGCAACCCAGAGCCCAGCGCATTCTCCTCCGACTGGCAGAGCACATTCACGCCATCAAGTCATCCAGCCGCTGTGCACTGCTATCCATCCCACTGCGCAGACGAGAGCCCGATCTGGCCACACACAAGTTAGAGGCGGGGCTGAGTCTTCCCCAACCTCCACACTCTCCCCTCACATGCTGTTTGCAAAGAGGGGTTTCAACTCCAGCCCATGTCAGTGTAGACAAAGAGCAGAGGGGACTTGATGACGAGCTTTCTCCCCAGCGTTCTCAGTCTCGGACTTTCTGACCCTGGCTACTTTTTCAGCCTTATTTCCGGGAAGAACTATTTTCCCAAGAGCAACAGCTAACGACGTACCAGGCCGTGTTCTAAGTACTTTATATAGACCGTCTCATCTAGTCCTCACCACAGCCCTGTGAAGCCAAGACTATTTCCATCTCCGCTTTATAGATAAGAAAACTGTGGCTCAGAGAGGTTAAGTAACTTGCCCAAGGACACACAGTTAATAAGTGAAGAAGGCAACCAAACAATCTGAGCCCAGAGCCTCGGCTCTTGAACACCATGGTTCATGAGCATTCACTCATTCCCTCGTTCATTGCATCACGCATCTGTGGCATATTCGGTTCCAAGATGGGATGCGCAGACCCAGAGGTTGTGCAAGATCCGTTGTGGAAAGGAAGAACACATAAAACCATCTCTTCATCAACATCCATCTCTTTAATATTTCTATTTTTGTGCATGCCTATGTATAAATATTAATATATATAATTTATAAATGAAAAGGTGGCAAAAATAGAGATCTATACTCATTTTTTTTTTTTTTTTTTTACCAATAAGTGTGTGCTACCAAAACAGTTTGGACCTCACCTGTTAAAATAACCTCTGTTCTTGGTAAAATGGGCAAGATGCTAACCACAGCTGCTTCACGGGGCTATTTTGAGGAGGAGTGAGCAGGCGCAGGCAGGGCGCACAGCGCGGTGCCTGGCTGTGGGACGTCCTCGATTAATTTCAGTGGTCATTACTGTTTGTTCTCCCAGGTCACCCACCTCCCCAGCCACTCACCCCCTCATGCCCACATTTCGTCAGAAATATCTATTTAGCACCTGCTAGGATCCAGGGCCACGGCCGATCCCTAGAGACCCAGAGGACATCAGCCTTGGGCCGGCCCCGGGGAGTCCATGGCGACCGATTCAGGAAAAGACGGTGACTGAGTGCGGGGAGGTCAAGTGTCTTCGACGGGCCTGGGCAGGGAGGGTGTGGCTTCCTAGAGGAGATTCCAGGGAGCCTTCCTAGAGGAGGGGGCCTGTGGGTGCGTCCTCGGTGATGATCAGAACTCCATGTGAAGCAGAGAACACGTGGGCCGAGAGCCAAGCCAGCTGTGGGCCACTTATTGGGCACCCACTGTGTGACAGGCACTGTGTCAGCCACTCAGGGCACAGCGGTGAGCCGGCCAGACAAAACCCCTTGGCCTTCTGGAGCTGAGAGGCTTGTGGGGAAACAGAGAGTAAGGAGAAACATACAGGACGAAAAATAAAGGAGGTGCTGGAGGCCCTGGAGTGGATGATCCTGAGACGGGAGCATCCAAGCCAGGATCTGAAGGAGGCGAGGGAGCACGTCTCTAGAGGAAAAGCGTTCCAGGAGGAGGGAACAGCACGTGCAAAGGCCCTGAGGCAGGACTGTGTAGGCACGAGCCCAGGAAGCAGGCCAGTGGCCCTGGGCAGAGTGAGCTAGCGGAAGGTAGGAGACAGGGAGGGCCGGGCCGGATGATGCAGGCCTGCAGACCACTGGAGGGCTTTGTGGCTGCCTCTGAGGGAGGGTGTGGGGCAGAGGAGGGACGTGGTGTGACTCCCCGTGTAGCTGCAGCCTTCTGGCTGCTTGTGGAGGGTGGGTAGTGGGAGGGTGGGGGACACAGCACCCAGACTGGGAGGCCGGGGCCAGGATCCAGACAGTGGCTTCGGGGCCCTGAGCTCAGCTCAGAGGGAGGCTCCTCCCCCCCACCCTCCTTCACCCCAGCCCAGGCAGCGTTCGCTCAGAAAGCCCTGCCAGCTCCCCGCCGGGAAAGGCCCGGCCTAGCGGAAAGAGACGTTCAGAAACCGCCAACCCTACAATTACCGATAAGATGGATTCTTCTCCCTGACAGGGTGCAGGAGATACCGAGCCTGTTATTACCAGGTCCTAATTACAGCGTCTCGGGCTGCAGTGCTCGTTGCAAGAGAAATACCGGCGGCCTGCAACGTGGGGCTAAGTGTTCCCTCCTCCCTCCTTCTTTCTGTCAGAAGCATTCAATCTGCCTGAAATAATTACACATCTTCTCCCCCAAGAGGCTGGAGACAGGCTCGCTCTTCTCTGGGGTCTGGAAATTCAGAACCTGCCTCTGCAATCGCTGGCAGGCAGCTTGGATGTTCGAATCAAGGCTGCGGGCGGGTCTGGTCTCCCTGGGCCTGTGTCAGGGTCCAAGTCCCAGCGCTGCTCTGTGCCAGGCGGAACCTCCACTTCCTCGTCAGTTAAATGGTTACTTGATACCTGTTGAGTGGAGCACGGGTGATGCCCCAAGGCAGGTGCTGGCGTGGAGTAGGTGCTGGTACTTGGGGTTTATTATGCCACAAAGTCACTATTTAGAAGTGAAGGGGTTCTGTTTATTGAGCACCTACTAGGTGCCGGACATATGATGCTGAGTCAGCATCTGCTGAATGAATGGTTCCTCTTAACATCTCACAACCAACCTGGAAAAGGGAGGGTTCTTGTTCCTACTGGACAGAAGAGAAAACTGAGGCCCCGAGAGGGCAGGCAGTCCTCCCAGGGTCATGACCACACAGCAGTCACTACAGCCCGGCTGGCCGCAGGGAAGCTGAGGGACCTTCCTGGACACGAGACTCTCGGCAGCAGCGCTGTGGCTGTGCGGCCTTGAGTGGGGTTATCGCCGACCTCAAGCTTCCCGTCCGGACCGTGGCACTGGGTGGGACCTGGCTATTAGGTGTCGCTGGCGTCGTGCATGGCCAACAGGTTGTCCCCATGGCTTTTCCTTCCCCCGACGGCTCCGTGGGGAGCCTGGTGCCTGCCTGTCATTGGCACCCTCCACGCCTCCCCCTGCTGTCAGAACCAAGAGGAGACCTCAGGCCAGGTGTCCTGAGACCGACCTGCTGGCTCAGGCACCACTGTCGCTTAAGAGTCACTGAGTTTATTTCTACCCTTACCTTTCATTTTTAGTAGGTGAGGCTGGGGTGGTGGTTTGTGTGGGTTTTTAAGATAGTCTATCAAGTTTCCACTTGTTTAAATTAAAAAAAAAGTTGAATGTGCTTAAAGAAAGGTCAGTCCAAGGACAAGTGCTCCATAATATGGCAAAAATGGGGAGGGGCCGTGCAGCTCAGGGACCGCTCAGGAGAACCTTGAACAACTGGGCACTAGAAACCCTCCCACGTGGGTCCCGAGTCACAGACAGAATCATCCGTCCAGGTCCCTAGAGCTGAACCCTGGCCCATCGGGCTCTGCAGTACTTTCTGCTGGGGTCTCAGCCTCAGTGTCCCCCAAGCGGAAAGGACTGGCCATTGGAGCCCTACCTCCCCAGCCTCTTTAAAGCCCAGGCCTGGGTCCCAGGCTGGACCCGGGTCCCCACCAGGTGCCACGGCTGAGTGAGATGTCAGTGCTCCGTGGCTCCGTTCAGGCTGATGGGCTAATGAGGGGGCACCTGACAGCCCCGAAGACCTGACATGTCTATTTTCAGGAAACGTAACATCTGGTTCCGGGCCCCGTCCCCCTCCACCTGCCCAGCCGCAGTGCTCCCTGCCACCGACTGCGCCTGACAGATTGCCCTTTTGATATCTCTATTATCGCTTTGAAAAGACGCCATGGGGGCTCCTGACCCACCATCCTTTCCTGGAGAAATGCTCCCTCCAGGGCGTTCCGATGTCAGCGGGTTAAGGATGTGACACCACGGGCAGTCCCTGGCCAGAAGTTCCCCCTGTCACTCGGACATCTCCATAAATAACGCCCAGCCCCTCAGAGGATCCCCGCTCAGTCCAGGGAGCTGCAGACGCTCCGGGAGATGCCGCCATTTCCACATTTCCTGCCAGAGGTCAGTTGCTTAGACAAGTTTCGGGAAATAAGGATTTCCGGAAAAAACAACCAATAAGTAAATTCAAGCCCCATGGGCTGTACGCACCCTCCAAAGCCTGAGTTTGAACTCAGTGCTCTCCCACTTTTCCTGAAAAAGTGCCTGAGAGGATGTGAGCGATCATTTGTTCACTAACTCATTCATTCATTCTAAAGCACGTACTGGTCTAAAGGACAAATAGCCTGGTTTGCTTAAGAAATAAATGGCATGAAAATAAAAAGGGAGAATATGTTATGGATTGAAAGACACATAGGAGACTTATAAACCAAATGGAATATGTGAGTCTTGCTTCGATCCTGATTTGATTAAATCAGGTGTGGGGAAAAAAAACTACTTAACGTGAACAGGAAGAACTGAATACATTCCAAGTTAGAAAATAGTAAGGAATTATTGTCATTCTTTCAGACACAATGATGGTTTTGTGGTTATTTTTTTAAAATCCGTATCTTTAAAGTCTGGGATTTCCTTTCCTTGAAATTATGCCAGGTAACCCCCCGCCCCTCCCACCCACTCCCAACACACACACACACACACACACACACAGAGATACACACATTAGGACAAAATAAGATCACAGAGTTTGATGCTGGTTGACTCTGATGAGGTGTGAGAGGGGGTACTACTGTGTCATGATTATGCCATCTCTCTAATTCTGAGTACTCTTTACACACAATACCCTATATTGTTATATGTGATAATCATGTATGTGCAATCATATAATTTATCATATGATAAAATTTTATATTAGGATTACATACACGGTATCATATACTAGATACAACACTATAACATATATAGATACGACATAATATACTTTATATAACATTAGATACAATGAATGCGATATTCTATGATTATGTATCACCATATTTGTATGTAATAACCTCAGGGAGGTATATGCATTAAGTTATGGTTTTTAATTGAGATATAATCAACATAAACCCTGTGTAAGTTTGAGGTGTACCAGTGTTGATTTGGTACATTTCCATTTTGCAATAGGATCACAACAGTAGTAGTCTTAGCCAGCACCTCTATCATGTCACATAATTATCATTTCTTTTTTTTTTTTGCGGTACGCAGCCCTCTCATTGTTGTGGCCTCTCCCGTTGCGGAGCACAGGCTCCGGACGCGCAGGCTCAGCGGCCATGGCTCACGGGCCCAGCCGCTCCGCGGCATGTGGAATCCTCCCAGACCGGGGCACGAACCCGTGTCCCCTGCATCGGCAGGCGGACTGTCAACCACTGCGCCACCAGGGAAGCCCTATCATTTCTTTTTTGTACTGAGAACTACTAAGACCTAGTGTCTTAGCAACTCTGAAGTTTATAATAGAGTATTGTTGACTAAACTCATCACTCTACTGTGCATTAGCTCTCGGGTCTTATTTATCCACTGGTTGCAAGTTTGTACCTTAAACAACGTCTCCCGTTTCCCCCACCCCCAGCCCCTGGTAACCACCCTTCTACTCTCTGTTTTTATGAGTTAGGCTTTTTTAGATTCCATGTATAAGTGATATCACAGTAGCTGTCTTTCTCTGTCTGGCTTCCCTCACTTAGCGTGACGCCTTCCAGGTCCACCCACGCCATCACAAATGGCAGGGTTTCCTTCTTTCCCTTGGCTGGAGATTATGCCACTGTATATATGTTGCCTTACATTGCAGCTGGTCCCCCCAACTCTTTCTCCATCTCCCTGTTTTATTTCTAACAGCTGTTATCATATCAGATATTAAATGATATTATATGATGCAGCTATTTATCCTGTGTGTACAGAATGGCAGGAAATGTTATTGGTTGTATTCACTCCTAGCATATTATAGGCCCCCAGTAAGTAGAGCTTCGCTGGGTAATTAAATGGCCTAGGATTATACAGACACAGAGCCACCTCCCTATTCTCAGCAGGGTACGGCCCCGCCACCGTCCTCCTGTCACACAGGGCTGACCCCTCACAGAGGAGTTTCACTCTAAGGGCCTGGGGATCATGGCATTCACTCACTCATCCCCCTTTGAGCCTTCACCCCACATCTGTTGGTGTGACTGTTGTCTCCTCACCAGCCCCAGTACTGGGTTCCTGAGCTTAGGGAACTTCCTTCCATAAAGAGAGAAGCAAACCAGAAACAAATATGTAAATAATTTCAGTAACTGCAGATGGGGATTAGAGACTTAAAAAGAAGAAAACTCAGATTTGTGATGGAGAACCAGGGAGACGCACTTTATGCTGGGTGGTCAGGAGAGCTTCTCAAGAGGATGACATGGGAGGTGAGGCCTGTGGGGAAACTGGGCAGAAGCACCCCAGGCCGAGAAGAGCAGGTGCAGAGGCCTTGGCGTTGGACAAGCCCAACATGTGCGGGGGTCAGAGAGAAAAGTGAGAGGAGGTGGGTGGGGGCAGTGTCATCCATGCTGCAGGGGGATGCCAGGGTAGGAGGGGCATCTGCTCTTCCCATGGATCAGACACTTCAAGGGTCACAGAAGTTTCCACTGAGGTGGTTTGTGGCCTGGGGGAACAGCCGGCATCCTACTTCTGCACCCCACTCAGAATCCCCTTCTCCACCCTGGGCCTCAGTTTCCACGGCTATGGTTTCAGTCCTGTGGGTACACAAATGGCATCTGTGGTCCTAACGGGCAGCCTGAGGGACCTTCTAGACAAATCACCTGGAATTCCTTCTGCCAGGACAGCGGGATCACGTAGGTCTTTAAGGGAACCTACTTCTCTGCCTCTCCTACCCCCATTCACTGCCCCAAACCCAAGAAGCTCTTACGCTTGAAAAACTGCTGAGATTCACATAAGAACAGTGGAAGGCTGTGTGGCCTTTGTGTTTGGGCCATTTCCTGTTTCCTCAAATCAGGTGACCAGGAGTCTGTGAATAGCTTGGACCTTCTCCATTCTTTGCTTCACATGTGCAGCCTCAGTCAGGGATATCTTTACCCCACCAACGACCACAACTCAGGATAATAGACTCACTGGCTCTCCCGGTTTTTCCAATTCTGAGATCATCACTTCCATCACCAGCGCCTGTTGGCACGGGCATCACCCACAGCTCCAGACTGAGGGAGCCTCCTTAACCTTGGCCCACCCTGGAAGACCCTCTGTGCCAAATGATGTTGGATTTAGCAGAAAAGTCCTTGAAAGAAACTATTACAAAAATTTTCCAATAACTAAAGAAACCATATTTAAAGAACTAAAAGAAAGTATGACAACAATGAATCAACAAAAAGATTATTGATTAGGAGGTACAAATTATAGGAAAAAATCAAAATCAAATTGTGGCATTGAAGAGCACAATATTTGAAATGAAAAAAATCCCTGTAAGAGCTTAACAGCAGATTTCAGGGGGCAGAAAAACCTGTGAACTTGAAGATATATTGAAAGAAATTATCCAGTCTGAAGAACTGACAGTAAAAAAGATTGAAGAAAAATAAAGAGACCCTCAGAGACCCATAAGGCCAGTGGTCCGCAACCTCTTTGGCACCAGGGACCAGTTTTGTGGAAGACAATTTTTCCATGGACCGGGGGGGCGGGGATGGTTCAGGCGGTAATGTGAATGATGGGGAGCGGAAGACGAAGCTTTGCTTGCTCGCCCGCCGCTCACCTCCTGCTGTGCTGCCTGGTTCCCAACAGGCCACAGACTGGAACCAGTCCACAGCCTAGGGCTTGGGGACCCCTGCATAAGGCAATATGAAGCATACCAACATATGTGTAATGGGAGCACCAAAAGAAGCAAAGAAAGAGAAGGAGGTAGGAAAAAATTTTTTGAAATAGTAGTGGCCAAAACTTCCCAAATTTAATGAAAAACATTAAACTACACATCCAGGAAGCTCAGCAAATTCTAAGTTGGAAAACACAAAAATATTCACACATAGACACATAACATTAAAGTTGTTGAAAGCCAAGGAGAAAGCAAAAATCTTGAAAACAGTAAGAGAAAATTGACTCATTACGTACAGAGGAGCAACTATAGGATTAATGGCTGACTTCTCATCAGAAAATGATGGAAACCATGAGGCAGTCGTATGCCCTGTTCCAAGTGATAAAAGGAAAATGGTGTCAACCAAAATTACTATGTCCGGCAAACCTACCCTTCAAAAATTAAGGCAAAATTAAAACATTCCCAGATGAACAAAAACTGACAGAATTCACTGCTGACTGGCCTACCTTAAAAGAAATTCTGAAAGAAGTCTTCCAGGCTGAAAGGAAATGACTGCAGAGAGTAATTCAAATCCACAGGAAGAAATGAAAAACACTTGGAATAGTAAATATGTAATTTAATAAAAGACTCTATTAATATATATTTCTCATGTCTTCTTTTAATGCCTTTGAAATATAAAATAATGCATAAAGTAATAATTATAATGCTATATTCTTGGCTTTACAACATATCTAGATGTAATATATATGGAAATATCAGCATAAAGTAGGGGGAGGAGAATAGAGCTATACTGGAGCAAATCTTTTATATTTTACTAGCATTAAATTAGTATTAATTTGAAGGAGACTGTTATAAGTTAAGATGCATATTAAAATCCCTAGAACAAGCATTAAAAAAATAACTCAGAAATGTAGGGGGAAATCTACAGAAAAATTAAAATGGTACATTAAAAGATATTTACTTAACACAAATGACAGCAGTCAAGCAAAAAGAGAAACAGGAAAGACAAGAGACATGGAAAACAAATAGCAAAATGGCAAATGTAAATCCAACTATGTTGATATTAAATGTAAATGGTTTAAACATCCCAATCTAAAGACAGAGATTGTCATACTGGATAAAAAGGTGAGATCCAATTATAAACTGCTGACAAGAGACAAACCTTAGATGCAAAGAGACAAGTTGAAAAGAAAAAGGATGGAAATATATATACTCTACAAACAGCAACCATAGAAAGCTAGAGTGGCTATGTTAAAATTAGACTAAATAGACATAAAGCCAAAAATATTACTAAAGGAACAAAGAAGAACATGTCAGAATAATAAAATGATCAACTAAAGATATACCAATTATAAATATATAGATACCTAACAAGAGCCTCAAAACAGTATTGCTTCAAAACACATGAAGCAAAAACTGACATAACTGGAAGAAAAATGGGCAATTCAACAATAATAGTTGGAGACAAAACTTCTTACTAGAGGAAAACAAGAACATTTTAATGATGGTAGAAGGGCCAATCCATCAGGAAGATGCTACAATTAAAAACATGTTTGCAGGGACTTCCCTGGCCATCCAGTGGTTAAGACGTTGCCTTCCAATGCAGGGGGTGTGGGTTCGATCCCTGGTTGGGGAGTTAAGATCCCACATGCCTCAGGGACAAAAAACCAAAAACATAAAAAGCAGAAGCAATATTGTAACAAATGCAATAAAGCCTTTAAAAATGGTCCAGATCAAAAACAAACAAACATGTTTGCATCTAAGAGTAGACCCCTAAAATACACAAAGTTAAAAGAAATGAATGGAGAAACAGAAATTCAGCAATAGTGGGTGGACTTCAATACCCTCTTCCAATAACAGATAGAACAACTAGGAAGACGAGCTAAAAGGAAATAGAACACTAAACACTATAAACCAACTAGCCCTAACAGACATCTACAGAATACTCCACCCAACAACAAAACAATACTCATTCTTCTCAAGTGCACATGGCATAGTCTTCAGGATAGAACACATGTTAAGACACAAAACAAGTCTCAATACATTTTTTAAAATGAAAATCATATGAAATATGCTCTCCAACCACAAAATTAAATTAGAAAACAGCCACAGAAAGAAATATGGGAAATCCCTAACTATTTAGTAATTAAATGACACACTTCTAAATAACCTATGAGCCAAAGAAGAAGCAACAAAGGAAGTTCGAAAATATTTGACCTGAATTAAACAAAAACAAAACATATCAAAATTTATGGGATGCAGTTAAACTAGTGCTTACAGGGATGTTGAAAGCTTTAAACACCTATATCAGGAAAGCATAAAGATCTCAAATCAATAACGTAAGTTTCTGCCTTAAGAAACTAGAAAATGAAGACCATGTTAAATGCAAAGCAAGCAGAAGAAATAAAATAATAAAGATTAGAGCAGAATCAATAGAATAGAAAACAGGCAGACAACAGAGAAAAACCAATGAATCTAAAATTTTTATCTTTGAAAAGATCAACAAAACTGACAAAACTTCAGCTAGATTGACTAAGAAAAAAAGATGGAAGATACTGATACAAATTAACAAAATCACGAATGAAAGAAAAGATATTCTTACTCATTCTTTAATAATTAAAAGGATAATAAGGGAACATTATGAACCATTTTTTGCCAACAAATTAGACAATTTTGAGGAAACTATCAAAAGACACAAATTACCAAAAACTAATTAAAGTAAAATAAAAATCTGAAAGAATTATAACAAGTAAATAAATTAGTTAATAATCAAAATTTCACACAGGACAGGATGGAGTAGATGCACTTCTGCCTATACCTCTAAGTACAACTAAAAACCCTCTTCCATATAGAGAATAAATACTCTGAAAGTTGGAGAGAAGAAAGCAGACCAGCTAGAGACCTCGAGACTCATGAAGACATGGCAGTGAGTTTCCCAAGTCTTCTTTGTTGTCTTCTAGATCTCAGACTGGGTGCTGGAAAAGCCAGCAGAAATACCAAGGGGTACAGAAATTTCAAAGTACTTCAAAAAGTCTGATTTTTCTAGCAAAAGAACCAAGAAAGAACAAACCTAGCCAGGCAGAAAATTGTTAGGTAACTGCCTTCCTCTAGCCAAACCAGCCTACTGCTTCATGGAAAAAAACTGTGCCCCCATCCCCATTCTTATCAGCAAAGGTTGAGTGGGAGGCCAGAGCATTCACCCCCACCCCTCTGGGGAGGTGTCAGAGGTGGACAAGTAGGAGTCAGGATCTTCACCATTGCCTCAGTGTGATGAGACACCCCCTCAATGTGAAGGGGACCATGTGAGGAGCAGTAACAAAGTTTCCCTCTCCCTCACATCCACATATGTCAGCAGAGGTCTAGTGGGAAACTTCAATGCCCAGCAATAACGAGGCATGAGCCTCAAAGTTATCAACGGAAGCCTATTAGAAAACCTGGATTCCCTTTCCCACCTGACAGCACTGAGATGACTCTTCCTACCCCAGCAGTGCAGTGTCAGAGGAGCCCTGCTGAAACAAAATAGTTAAGTGAGGTCCAGAGACTCCCAACATAACACACAAATGTCCCAGATACCACTGAAAATAATTCACCATACCTAGAAAATCTCAACTAGAAAAATCTCAACTTGAATGAGAAAAGACAATAGCAGATTCCAATAGCAACATGACACAGATGTTAGAATGACCTGACAAGCATTTTAAAGCAGCCATTATAAAAGTGCTTCAACAAGCAACTGTGAACACACTTGAAACAAATGAAAAAACACAAAGCTTCAGTGAAGAAATACAAAGTCTCAACAAAGAAATAGAATAGATATAAAAGAACAAAATGGAAATTTTATAACTGAAATTGTAAAGACCCTATGGATGGACTCAAAAGCAGAGTGGATAAGACAGAGGAAATAATCAGTGAACTTGAAGACAGAACAGTAGACACTGCCATATCTGAATAACAGAGAAAATAAACTGGGGGAAAAAAAGATCTATGAGACTATTAAAAAAAAAATCTTACATTCACACCATCAAAGTCCCAGGAAGAGAGGAGAAAGACAGTGGGATTGAAAAAGTATTCAAATAACAACTAAAAAATCCTCACATCTGGTAAAGACATAAACCTACAGATTCAAGAAGCTGAACAAATCCCAAATAAGATTATCTCAAAGATATTCACACCAAGACACACTACAATGAAACTGCTTCAATTTAAAGGCAAAAAAAAAAAAAATCTTGAAAGCAGTAGGATAAATACAACACCTTCCCTAAAAGAGAAAAACAATTCAAATGACAGTGGGTTTCTCATCAGAAACCACAGAGATCAGAAGGAAGAAGTAGCACATTTTTCAAAGCACTCAAAGAACAGAACCCTTAACCTAGAATCCTGTATCCAGCAAAATTATCCTGCAGGAATAAAGGGAAAATCAAGGCATTCTCAGAAGAAAAATAAGAGAAATTGTTTAAAATGATGGCTTATGGAAGTTCTTGAAGAAAAAAGAAATGATAAAAGAAGGAACTTTTGGAACAACAGGAAAGAGGAACAGAAAGAGTAAAAATATGGGTAAATACAAAAGACGGTCTTTCTCCTCTTGGGGTTTTTAAATTACGTTACATGGTTGAAGCAAAACTATAATATTGTCTGATGTAGTTCTCAATGAACCTAGAGGAAATATTTAAGGCCATTGTATTATAAACAAGGGAGGGTACAGGAATGTAAAGAGAGATAAAGTTTCTACACTTTGCTCAGACTAGTCAAATGTCAGCACCAGCAGGTGCTGATAAGTTATGTATGTATAATGTAATATCTATAGCAACCAATAAAAATTTATACAAGAAGATACAAGCACACTGCAGATAAATCAAAATGGGATTCTAACAGCTGTTCAAGTAACCCACAGGAAAGCAGGAAAAAGAAATGGTGAAACGAAAAACAGAGGGAATAAACAGAAAATGAACCAGCATTACATTAAGTGTAAATTAAAGGACAGATTGGCAGAGTAAATAAAAACACGACCCCAACTATATGCTTTTCTACAAGGACCTCACTTAAAGACACGGGTAAAGTAAAAGGATGAGAAAGTTATATTATGCAAACACTAAACAAAAGAAGGCAGGAATAGCTATTTAATATCAGATAAAGTATTACCATATCACTACAGTAAGCAAGACTGTGTGGTATTTGGTGAAGAGGTGGACACATCGATCAATGGAACAAAACACAGAACTCAGAAATAGAGCCACACAAGTATAGCCAACTGATTTTTGACAAATACGCAAAAAGCAGTTTGGTGGAGGAACGCTAGTCTTCTCAACAAATGCTACAGCAGCTGGATATCCATAGGTGAACAAACGAATCTAGACTTAAGCCTCACATCTTAGTGCAAAAACAGATCATAGGTTTAAATTCAAAACATAAAACTATAAAGCTTATGGAAGAAAACCTAGGAGAAAGCCTTGGCTTTGTGAATAGTACTTAAATTGACACTAAAAGCATGATCCATAAAAGGAAAAAAATCAATATACTGAATTTCATCAAAATTTAAAACTCTTTCTCTGCAAAACCTTGTTAAGAGGATGAAAAGAAAATTAACAGACCAGGAGAGAGTATTTGCAACCATGTATCTGGCAAAGGACTCATATCTAGAATATATAAATAATTCTCAAAACTCCACATTAAAAAAACAGGCAGAAGAGCAAGCAATCAAATTTTAAAGGGCAAAAGACACGAAGAGACATTTTACCAAAGAGTATATATGGATGGTGAATAAACACATGAAAAGTTGTTCAATATCATTATCATTAGGGAAAAGCAAACTAAGATCAGGATGAAATATCTCTACACACCTATTATAACAGCTAAAATTAAAAATAAGGAAAAGTGCTGGTGAGGATATAGAGAAATTGGATCTCCCATACATTGCTCATGGAAGTGTAAAATACTATAGTTACTGTGGAAAACAGTTTGCCACTTTCTTTTGAAACTACAATACAGCTCAACAACCACACGCCTGGGTATTTACCTCAGAGAAATAAAAACTTATGTCCACATAAAAACCTTACACAAATGTTCATAACAGCCTTATAAGTAACAGGCAAAAACTGGAAACAGCCAGAATGTTCCTCAACAGGTGAATGATTAAACAAACAATGATACATTCATATCATGGACTACTACTCAGAAATAAAAAGAAATGAACTACTGATACATGCAACAACTTGGATAGATTTCAAAGACATTACACTGACGGAGGAAAAAGCCAATCTCAGGTAACATACTATATGATTCCATTTATATAACATTCTCAAAGTGACAAAGCTATAATTAAGGAGAAAAGATCAGTGGTTGCCAGGGGTTAGGGTTGAGGGAAGAGTGTGACTATAAAGGGGTAGCATGAGAGTTTCTTTGAGATCATAGAATATTTCTGTATTCTTATTGTGATGATGGTTACATGAATTTACATGTGTGATAAAATTTCATAGAACTATAAGTACATTCCTTCCCACCCCTTATAAAAGGAGTGTATGTAAAAACTGGTGAGTTTGAATAAGGTCTATAGTTTAGTTCATTGCACTGCATCACTGTTAATCACCTGGTCTGGTTCACTGTACTGTGGTTATAAAGATATTATCATTGGGAGTAGCTGGGTGAAGGGTGCAGTGGAGTTCTCTGAACAATTTTTTTTTTTTTTTTTTTTGCGGTACGCGGGCCTCTCACTGTTGTGGCCTCTCCTGTTTCGGAGCACAGGCTCCGGACGCGCAGGCTCAGCGGCCATGGCTCACGGGCCCAGCGGCTCTGCGGCATGTGGGATCCTCCCGGACCGGGGCACGAACCCGTGTCCCCTGCATCGGCAGGAGGACTCTCAACCACTGCGCCACCAGGGAAGCCCTCTCTGAACAATTTTTGCAACTACTAAGTAAGTCTAAAAATACCTCAAAACAAAAACTTTTAAAATATGCAGATAAGTCTAAATGAATACTGATAATACTACGACAAGTAATATTACAGTGTTAAAATATATATGGAATTAAAATAAATGACAGCAACAGCATAAAAGTCAAGAGGCTAATTTAAATTCAAATATGCCAAAGTCCTTGCATGGTCCAGGAAAGGGTAAAGTACCAATTAACATTAGACTTTGATAAATGAAGGATGCCTATTGTAATCTCTAGGGTAACTACTAAAAGAATATTAAAACAGTATATACTTTCCAAATTAACAAGGGATAATTTCTTAAGTTCTTAAATAAATAAGAATTTATGAATTCTTAGATAAATGAAATTGTCATTGAAGTAGAGAATAAGGAAAATGGCACATGTTGGACAATTAAAAAGCACTTGGTAAGATGTTAAATTTAAACCTAAATGTAGGGACTTCCCTGGCAGTCCAGTGGTTAAGACTTGGCACTCCCGGGCTTCCCTGGTGGCACAGTGATTGAGAGTCTGCCTGCTGATGCAGGGGACACGGGTTCGTGCCCCAATCTGGGAAGATCCCACATGCCGCGGAGCGGCTGGGCCCGTGAGGCATGGCCGCTGAGCCTGGGCGTCTGGAGCCTGTGCTCTGCAACGGGAGAGGCCACAACAGTGAGAGGCCCACGTACTGCAAAAAAAAAAAAAAAAAAAGACTTGGCACTCCCAATGCAGGGGGCACGGGTTCAATCCCTGGTCTGGGAACTAAGATCCTGAATGTCACATGGCATGGCCAAAAAGAAATCAATAATGTAGCAACAATTACATAAAATGTAAATTGACTAAAAACCTCCTACTATAAGAAAAACATTGTCAGATTGGATTTTTAAAACTATTACTATGTGCTATTTTCAAAAGATATAAAGGAAATAAAAGATAATTAATAGATTGAAAATTAACAATGGAGCATATGCAGGCAAACAATAAGACCAAAAGTCAGCAGGTACAATTATGTTAATACCAAGCAAAGTAGGCATTAAAGCAAAAAGCATTAGTAGACATATAAAGTAGGGCACTTCACACTATTAAAAATTCAATATACCAGAACTCCATAGCAATTCTAAATTTGAAAACATCTAATAATCTGGCCTCAAAATATATAAAGCAAAAATTGTCAGAAATACAAGGAGAAGCAGAAAAGTCCATGATCATATTGGCAGATTGTGCCTCTCTCCGTAATTGATAAAACAAAAACACAAAAATCAGTGAGAATGCATAAGATGTGAACAACATGGCAAACAGACATGACCTAATTAACACATATAGAACACTGCACACACAAGTACAAAATGTTTCTCTTTCTTCTAGCACAGTTGGACAAAAAATTGACCATACTCTAGGCTGTAAGGCAAGTTTTGACACGTATAAAAGATCTGAAATCACCTAGAGTACACTCTCTGACCACAATACAATTAGGATAGAAATCAATAACTAGGAAATTCTCATTTTTTGGAAGTTAAAATATATAGTTCCAAATAACGAATAGGTCAATAAAGAAATCATGAAGAAAATTAGAAAACATATTTAACTACAAGATAATGAAAATGTTACATATCAAAACTTTTGACCAAAGCTAACGCAATGCTTAAACATGAATTAAAATTTTTTAGCATTTAAAAAGAAGAAAAGCTGGAAAGAAATCAGTGAACCTTTAAGAAGTTTGATGAAAAATGACAAAATAAATCCAAAGAGAGTAAATAGAAGGAAAATAATAAAGAAAATAACAGAAGTTAATAAAACAAGAAACATATGATAAAGAGGATCAATAATGCCAAAAGTTATATTTTTGAAAAGCCTAATAATAAAGCCAATAAACTCCTTATAAGACTGATCAAGGAAATGAGAGAATGAAGACACAAATTATTAATATTGGGAATAAAAAAGGGACATCTCTACAGATCCTGCAGACGTTCAAAAATGATAAGGTGATGTTATGGACAATTTTATAGCTATAAATTTGAAAATATAGGTAAAATGGAAAAATTCCTAGAAAAGTGCAAAATGTCAAATTGAGATAAGAAACAGAACTGTGAGTAGACCTATAACTATTATAGAAAGTCTATCTATATTTAAATATTTTCCACCCTGAAAACCCAGAAAAATTCTACCAAATACGTAAGAAAGAAGCAAAGTTTACTTTCCACTAATATTCCAGAAAACAGAAAAAGAGAGAAAACTCTCCAATTTAGTTGTATGAGGTCAACATAATCTTGATAACAGCACCCTGGATTTAACAAGGGCATCATAAGAAAAGAAAAATTATAGGCCAATAGTACTCATGAACATAAATGCAAAATTCTTAAACAAAATAATAGCAATCAAAACTGAGCAATTTGGCCTCCTTTGCATATTATTTTAAAACAACTCTTTAAACATGTAAAACCCATTCTTAGCTTGAGTATCCTACAAAAACAGGCTGTGGGCAGATATGGCCAGCTAGTCACAGTCTGCCAACTCTTGATCTAAATAACTATGTTCAGGTGTTCACTCTTAATTCCTAAAGAATCAATCAATGCAGTTCCAAAGTACAAGAGGATTATTTGGTGGAAATTGACAAGATAATTGTAATATGTGTATGGATATACAAGAGGCTTAGAACAGCCAAGAGACATATAAAGACTAATCACAAAGCCTCAGTAATCAACACAGTGTGGTACTGGCACAAGAATAGATGAATAGGTAAGTAGAGCAGCCATATTTGGACATTTGAGTTATGACAAAGAAGACTCATCTGAACAATGAGGAAAAGACCGTTTCTTCAATATGGGATAAGAAGAAATTCGACCCCTACCTCACATCATATACAAAAATCAAACTCAGGTGACCTATGGACCTAAATATGAAAGGCAAAGCAATATAGCTTCTAGAAACTATTTTACGACAATATCTTTGTGAGTTCCACTTCTAGCTTGACAGCGTGAGTGTTTTCATGGACGACTCGCCAGAGAAATAGGTGAAAATTAAAAGAAATAAAATAAAACAAAACATTTAAAGTATCTGGAAATGAATAACATTTATTCAAGAAAACATACTAAGATTTAGTAAGAACAGCAAGAATCTGTAGTATTTAAACCAAGATCCACTCCATCCCATCCTACTCCCAGCTCAGTGAGACAAACTGGTACAGCCAAGAACACAGGGTTTCCTCTTTCCCCAGCTCCTAGTCGGGGGCTATCTTCCCAAGAGGAGAACGACATCAGCATTTCTTGTTTTACTCCAGCTACCTGTTGCTGAGTCTAAGTTGCAGGCAAGTGCAGCCGAGAGGGAAAGACTCCTTCTTCCTTCTTTCACTCAGTCCCCACTCATGGCATGGAGGTTCTGCCTTGGGCACAGATCCACGGAGACCCACTTACCCTTGCTCCAGCTCATGGGGCAAGGGTTCCACACCAAGAGAGGTAAGCCAAGACCTTGGACTGCTTCCCCGCATACACTAAACACTCAGGCCCTAAATTTGGGGTGTCATCCAAAGAGAAGTTCACCATTGCCCCACTCCTAGCACCAGAACTACGCATCAAGAGATTCTGCTTGGAGGAAGAAGCAGGCCATAGAAAAGAGAGCTCCAAATTTCTTTCAAAGGAACTCATTTAATTTGCAATCAATGTGGAGAAGCTCAAGCCTAAGAGCACATTAAAAAAACAGTGGAAGTTGTGGTGAGCAGCAATTGGGAGGCAACTGATAAATTCATTGGTGATATAGGTTAAATGGTATACCAGCCATTTTGCTGAAGAGAACCATGGAAAGAGAAAGCTGGGAAGAGCCCTCCTGGGTGTTACAACACAACTCCAACACTGATCTCAGGAACTATCTGTTAGAAGGAGCCTGGTTTTGACTGGATCAGTCTGTGAAGAAATGTATGCCCCAGGGCATTGCTGAAGACAATAGGGCAATCAGCCAGCAATTAGTGGAGCTTAACAGCTGGGTGTGGCCAGGGAAACAGACAGTCAAAGAGAGTCCTATAAAAACCATGTCATCCCAGGACCACCCTGGCATACCCAAGGCTGTTCCCTATGAGGAATGACATCAGAAGGTACACACTGTTGGAGTTGGGGAGAAATAAACTTTAATGAGACAATACAGCAAGTCACAAGTAAATAAGGAAATAACAATAACAAGCCCTTAAAGTTAGGACTAGCATTCAGATTTGCTACAATACATTATTTAAGATGTCTAGTTTCTAACAACAACAAAAAAATCATGAGACATCTAAGAAATAGGACATGATGACTCATAAGCAGAGAAAGGAAAAAATAAGTGACTATAACTGCCTGTGAGGATGACCAGATTTGTGGAACCTAACAAAGACTTCAAAATAGCAATGGCAAATATGTTCAAAGAACTAAAGGAAACCATGATTAAAGCAGTAAAGGAAGGTATGATGACAATGCCACATCCAACTGAGAATTTCAGTAAAGAGATGGAAATTATTAAAAAAAAAAAAAAAAAGAACCAAGTAGAAATTCTGGAGTTGAAAAGTACAATAATTGAAATGAAAAATTCACTAAAGGGGCTCAACCATATATTTGAACATGCACAAGAAAGAATTAGTGAACTTGAAGATAAACTGATAGAGATCATGAAATCTGAAGAGCAGAAAGGAAAAAAGACTAACAAAGAATGAATAGAGCTTCAGAGAAATATGGGACATCATTAAGCAAAACATACATGTAATAGGAGTATCAGAAGGAAAGGAGAGTCAGAAAGGAACAAAAAAATTTTCAAAAAAAAATAGCTTAAAACTACCCAAATTTATTGAAAAACATTAATCTATATATCCAGGAATCTCATTAAACTCCAAACAGGATAAACACAAAGAAATCCACAAGCAGGCACATTATAGTAAAAATGCTGAAATCCAAAGACAAAGAGAAAATCTTGAAAGCAGCAATAGAAAAATGACTCATCATTTGCAAAGGAATCCCAATAAGATTAACACCTCATTTCTCATCAGAAATAATGGAAGCCAGAAGGCAATTGGATAATATATGCAAAGTGCTCAAAGAAAAAACTGTGAACCAAGAATCCTATATTCACATTTTACAAAAAGGACTGATAAAACTAATTGTGTAATTATCAAAGTTAGTATAAGTTCATATTTATTCTCCTTTCTTCTATTAATTGATTTTAAAAGCAATTATATAAAGTAATATGTATATAATGTATTGTCGGGCCTATAAAATATAGAAAAGTCAATGCCAATAAATGTATTTATTTATTTCTAAATGTAGAAATGCCAATAAAAGTACAAGAAGGTGGGTGGAAGCAAAGCTGTACTGGCCTAAGAAAATGACTCCAAATAGTAAATAATATCCACCAGAACAAATGAAAAGAACTAGAAATGATAAATAAGAAAGTTAACATAACAGAAGCTACAAACATATACTTACCCTCTTTTTTCTCTTCACTTCTTTAAAAGACATAAAATTCTATAAAGTAATAATTATAACATATTCTTGGGCTTGTAATAGTTTTAGATGAATATGTATAACAATATCACAAAAAGGGAAAACAGTGAGTAGAACTACATAAAGTAACATTTCTATTTCTCACTGGAATTAAGTTAGTATAAATATGAAGCTGATTTTGAAAAGATAATATGTATTTAGTAAGCCCTAGAATAACCACTAAGGAAATAATTTTAAAACATATAGTAAAATTATCAAAGAAACATAGATACTACATAAGAAAATATTCACTTAAAAAGAAACCAGTAAAGAAGAAATAGAGGAACAGGGAAAACATGAGACATACAGAAAACAAAAAGTAAAGTGGCAGACTGTAAATCCAAGTGTATCAATTATACCGTTAAATGTGATTGAGATAATCCAATCAAAAGGCAAGAGTTGTTAGACTGGATTTTAAAAATGAGTTCCAACTCCATGCTATCTACAAGAAAAACACCTTAGGTTTAAAGACACAAAAAGATTGAAAGTGAAAGGCAGGAAAAAGATATATCATGTAACAAGCAATCATAAGAAAGCTGAAATGGGTTCACTAATATCAGAAAAAAATAGACTTTAAAACAAAACATTACTAGAAATAAACATGGCTTTTAAAAAAGTCAATCCATCAGGAAGATATAACAATTATAAATAAAGATACGTGCACCTAACAACAGAGCCCCAAAGTACATGAAGGAAAAAAATAGACAAGTCAATAAAAATTGGAAATTTCAATAAAAATTGTTGTATTCAAAATGGATACTACAACAAGTGAGAAGAGCAAAAAGGAAATACATTATTTGAACAACCCTATAAACCAACTAGACCTAAAAGACACCTATGGAACACTCCACCCAACAACTGCATAATATGCATTTTTCTCAAGTATACATGGAACATTTTCCAGGATAGACTATATGTTAGGCCACAAAACAGACCTCAATAAATTTAAGAGGATAGAAATAATACAAACTATGATCTCCATCCACAATGGACTGAAATTAGATATCAATACACTCCTTAATAACCAATATAGCAAAGAAGAAATCATAAGGGAAATTAGAAAATACTTTGAATGAAATGAAAAATACTTCAAAGGAATGAAAACAAAGACACAACATTCCTAAACTTGTGAGATGCAGCTAATGCAGTGCTTAGAAGGAAAAAAAAATTATAGTTGTAAATGCCTAGATTTTGAAAAGGGGGGTGTCAAGTCAATAATCTAATCTTCTACCTTAAGACACTGATAAAAGAAGAACAAACTCTTCTGAAGTAAGCAGAAGGAAGGAAATAATAAAGATTCAAAAGGAAATTAATGAAATGGAGAATAGAAAAATAGGGAAAGTCAATGAAACCAAAAGCTGGTTCTCTGAAAAAAAAAAATCAACAAAATTGACAAACTGCTAGACTGATGAACCAGTAAAAAAAAATAGAGAAGACTTCAATGACTAGAATCACAAATGAAAGATGGGACATTATTACCAACCTCACAGAAACAAAATGGAATACTATGAATAATTGTACACCAGCGAATTATATGACTTAGATTAAACAGCAGAGGTCGGCTAAATGAAGTTGTGAGGTGAGGGAGGAGCTGGGGGGTAGGGCAGGGAATAGGCATAGTTTTTCCAAGAAAACCCCATTCATTCTGTCCCAGGGAGTATAGCCGGGGCCCTGGAGATCTAAGGTCTCTTCCAGGCTTTGCCACAAACGAACTGGGTCATTTTAAGTCCTCCCCACCTTCTGAGCCTCAGTTGACTCCTGTTTCAGATGACTGCATTGTTGGACTAGATGAAATTTTCCCGAAGGGTGAGCTGACACCACTGACGGGATGAAAATGCTGCATTAAATACCCCGAATTCCAAGGTGGGAAAGATATCTGCCATCCAAATCTTTTTAGTCCTTTTGATTATCTCACACACACAAAAAAAAACAGCCTGGTGATGGATGTCTCAGCTTCCCTCTAACATTTGCTGGTCCCTCTGGAACAGAAAGAAGGTAGATCTCGAGTGCAGGGTTCTCACCAACCACGGGACCCCACCGGGATGTATTAGTCTTGTTCTGTTCCCATGTGGTATGGCTACCTTCTGCCTATAGGAAGTGGCGGGATATATTTTTCATTTAAATTCATTTAAGTAGAAAAGTTGATTTACAAAATCATATTTAAGAGAAAAAAATCACCTTGTAGGACGGTGTGCATTGCATGCTTTGGATTGTCTTTAAAGTGGGGAAAATATATCAAATACATACTTTGCATTGTATTTACTGATGTAGAATAATAGCCTTGGCCCGTGGGGAGGGGCCCGGTGGTGGGAGACGGGGCCAGAGGCGGACTGTCCCGAAAGCGTTCATGAAACTTTTTTGATTTTTGAACCATGTGAGCATAACTCAGATCCCCCCAAAATTAAATGAAAAAATATATTTAAAATTAAGACAAGCATGAAATAAATTATAGTAATGCTCACTCACGGGGCAAAAATCTCCAAGGTGGCGCCCAAATGGCTGAGACTGGAGAGTCGCCGGGCTGGCTGGGGGCGGTGGTCCCCTCCAGCTCTGGCCACAGGGCCCACGCCCCACCTCCACTGGGGCGTGGAGTGGAGGCACTGGGTCCCAGGAGGGGGCTGGGTGAGGCTCCCTCAGCTGGCAGGGCCCCTGTCACTACACAATGTCTTGTCTGTCCAGTGCCTGGTCAGCTTGGGCCTGCCCTTGGCCAGGAACTCCCTCCTGTCCTTACCCCCAGACCTCCAGCTCCCCGCCAACCCCAGTTCCTGTGCAGGGACTTGTAGGCATTCAATGCAAGACCCCATCCAGGGCAGCCCGCCTCCTCCGTTGGAGCCTCTGTTCTCACGTTTACCCTAGAAGGTAAAAATAACAAACACAGCCCAGCCCCTGCTCTGGGCCAGGCACTGCACCCCAGTGAGACGACATTACCATCATCATAGTTATCATCATCGCGATCACTGGCCTATTTTCCAGGGCAGAACACAGACGCAGGTTAAATAACTTACCCAAGGACACACATCTGAAAAGGCAGAGCCTGAATATGAACCCAGGCCACCTAACCCTGAATCCAGAGTCCCTAATCACTACAGAGCCAGCTACAGAGCTCAAGGCTCTAAGAGGCCCTGGAATCTCAGTCCCTGGAGTTCAAATGGGACATCGAGGCCCAGAGAGGGAAGAGCCCTGTCCGAAGTCACACAAGTCAGTGACGGGCAGGACAGACACAAGGTCAGAACTCAGCCCTGGGTGATGGGATTGCTCAGAAAAGACTGCCCCATCCACAGGGGCGCTCTCTGTGCACCTGCTTCCCTCAGAGAGAGAGAGAGAGAGAGAGAGAGAGAGAGAGAACGCGCATTGAGCCCAGATTTCCAGCTCGGCAGTTCCGCTGCCAACTGTCCACTCCCCAGCCCACCCAGAGCCCCGGCTCGTGCAGCCAAGCCCCTCCACCCCTCATTGTTCCCGCCTCACCTAAAAGAATACATGCATTTTTCTGCTGGCGCCACACCTCTCTCCATGCTGCAATCCACCCGGCAGAAATGGAAAAGAAAAGAAAAGAAAAAAGCAGGCAAGAGATTTGGGTTGGAATGTTCAGCAAGGGGACTCTGTCAGGCAGTGAGAGGGGCTGAGACTGGGGATCTCCTGGACTCGGGTTGGGTCTCAGAGCCTCAGTTTCTTCATCTGTAAATGGGTTTCCCAAAACATCCTTCACACAGCTGTTGTCAGGGTTAGATGGATTGATGTGAAACGGCCCAGCTCAGTTCTAACACACAGTGGGTGCTAATGTAGTAGTCTTTTTTTCTGTGCCTCAGTTTCCTCATCTGGAAAGGGGGGTAATAGCAACCCCCTTTATAAGGTTTGTCAGGATTAAATGAGTTAATAGTTGTAAAGTGCACGGTAGATCACATCTGTGCTGTGGGACAAACTGTCCTGATTTACAACCTTCATCCTGGGGCAACCGATTAATGAGGTTCCATTTGTTCTCAAACTATCCTAGTTTGGAGGAAAAACGATACATGCCCTATATGAAAATATTAAATAAAGAACTAGTGAATATACAAGAGCCATGTTCTCCCAAAGCCTCATCCCCCTGTGCTGCTCTTCTGCAAAGGACCACCCTCCACCCCGCCCCTGTGTCTCTCCTGGGGTGGGGCTGCCCCTCACAGAGGACCAGGATCCTGGAGTGTCTGGGGAGGGGTGTATCTGAGCACCCTCACCGTTACTTCCCTCTTAGACCACGGTTCATTTACAGAGATGGTTTCTCAGCCCACGCACGGCCCTCCTGGCTCCTGCTCCACTTCTGTCTCTCAGGCTGTGGCTCCTTCCTTGCCTGGTTCCCGTGATGCCCTGTGGTTTCCAGAAGGATGGCCCTGGTTGGGCCAAGTCTGGCTTCTTTATGTTGCCTCAGGCTTGCACAATTGTTCCCACTGCTTCTGTCTGGTGGACTCCTATACATCCTTCAAAGGCCAGGTCAAATGGCTCCTCCTCAGAAAAGCCTTCCCCTTCCCCCTGAAGGATATAATCACCCCCTTTCTGGGCTCCCTCACTGCTCTGAGATCCACCACTTACCGGCTTTCTGACCCAAGGAAAGTTTCCTAACCTCTCTGTACCTCAGTTTCCTCGTCTGAAAAATGAGAATGGAAAATAACAAGACTCTCCTCCCAGGGCTGTTGTGAGAATTATATGAGACAGTCCATGCAGAGTGCTTAGAAACGTCTTGGGACATGGTGGGCATGTAACTTATTATTATTATTATCATATTTTATTGATTATTATCCTCATAACCATCCTCACTCTCATCCTCACAGCCCTCACCGCCTCACACTGTCATTGATGGCTTTTCTGTCTGTCTTCCTAATGAGATGGGGAGCACTTCAGGGTAGAGGCTGGGGGTCCGTCCCTGGATCCTCAGCCGGCAGCACTGGGATGGGCAGAAAATAGGTCCACATGAATGAAAATCAGATCTGAAGCGCCTGGGAGGAACTGTTCGGGGCTGCCACCTGGCGGAGACCAGTCGAGACCCTTTGTGCAGAGAGGAGGACTGAGGCCAGGGAGGGCGGACCCCAGGGAGGGTGGACCCCAGGGAGGGTGGACCCCAGGAAGGGAGGACCCCAGGGAGGGCGGACCCCAGGGAGGGTGGACCCCAGGGAGGGTGGACTCCAGGGAGGGTGGACCCCAGGGAGGGTGGACTCCAGGGAGGGTGGACCCCAGGGAGGGCAGACCCCAGGGAGGGTGGACCCCAGGGAGGGTGGACTCCAGGGAGGGTGGACCCCAGGGAGGGTGGACCCCAGGCGGGTCTGTTGAGTAAGTACCTGGGAGGGAGCAGGCGATGCCGCCTGGTGCTTCAGATGCTCGGGCAGCGGGCTGCCTAGTGCCCACTGTTTGGACAGATGGTGATCTCCCTGGCCAAGGTTAATACGATTCCCATTGTCTGGGAGCTGGACCCGCCGACAGTAACAGGATCCCCAACCCCTCTTCCCAGCCCTCGGACACTCACGCCTCAGGATCGGGCAGGTGGAGGTGGGCAGGCTGGCTGGCTAACGCTCAGAGCCCCGTAAGAAGGCTGGGGCCAGCATCATGCCTTTTTCATGGATGGGGAAACTGAGGCTCAGAGAGATACAAAGGCAGAAAACGACAGTGTCCCAGGACTCCACTGAGAAAAACGGGGGTCCCAAATGCACAGCTGCCTGCTGTAGAAATGCCATTTTTTTTTTTTTGTAAATAGCCCTTAAATGCAGACCCTTCTCTGACGGAACCCTTGGCATTAGCAGCAACTCTGTGTTACAGTGGTGTTGTCCCACTTCTCAGATGGGGAAACTGAGGATCCAAGAGGTTTGCTGACTTGGCAGCTGGCAGAGCAGGGAGACGAACCCAGGAGAATCTGACTCCAAAGCTCCACCCCAATCCATCTTTCCATCCACCCCAGGGTTAAATTCCACCCAGCCCCTTGCGTCCATGAATCTCTGGCTTCCTCTATGTGGCCCACAGTCTGGACCTAAGGAGAGCCTCTCTCCTCCCCTTCCCCTGCAGACAGGGGTGGAGCAGGGGCATCTGAGGTCACACAGGCCCAGGATACGGAGGGCCAGTGCCCGAGCAGCCTCTGGCTGGGCCATCCTGCTGCTGAGGGTGGGAGCAGCTGTTCCCAGCTACTCCTGCCTGAATGCCCACCTCCCACCACGGACACTGGGGTCAGATCCAAGTCCAGTCAAAGCCCCACTTACACGCCTCTCCCACTGAGGAGCTCAGTACCGGCCCCAGCTCTGCCCTCTACCTGCTCCACCCGCGCCGGAACAGCCCTGCTGAAGCTGGGCGATAGGACCAGATGCCAGTGGGTTCTAAATGCCAGGAGAAATTTGAGCTTCGGCTGAAGCACAGTGGGGAGGCACGGAAAGCATAAGGCCAGGAGTGGAGGAGGTTTTAGGCAAGATATCCCAGCGGCTGTGCTGAGGATGGGGGAGCTTCCAGGAGGCAGAGAGGACAGCGTCCAGGACACAGGAGATGAGACCAGGGCTAAGGTAAGCCACATGATAAAGAAGAATGGTGCGGATGAGGGAGAGAGCCTGGGCAGAACTGGGCCTGGCGGGGAGCAGGGAGGAGGGCACCCCGCCACCCAGAGGCTCTGCCCTGCCCACCCGCCACTAGCCAGGCGCCCAGTGTGGTGGTAGCTGTCTGCCCGTGGGCATCTCCCTCTGCCTCTGCTTCCTCACCCATTCAAATCGACCTAAAGCGAGGGGAACCTTGAAAGGGCTGAGAAGCATGTCCAGCACAGTTGGCCCCAATACATAAATGTCGCTGCTGTTGCTGTTGTCACTTGTCTTATTCCCTGTTTCTGGACTGAATGAACAGCGCGGGCACCCAGGCGATGAGGGGCGTGGGGGTGGGGGCAGGACCCAGGCAGGCCCCTCTGAAGCAGATGGAGGCCCTGGTCCCCGGTCCAGGCAGGAATTACCATCACAAGCCAGGGATGAGCTCACCCACTCACCCTGCTCCACAATACACAATCAGCCCATAAATCCCCCGGGATGCTGGGAGCCAGGCTGGCATTTGAATATGAAAGGGTGAGAAACAAAACAGCATTCTGGGGCTGGGGATGGAGGGAGGGCAGCTGTGCACAGCCAGGCTGGGTGTAAGCAACACGCTCACCAGGAAGGCACACAAACACATGCACACACATAGGAGGGTGTATACACACATACACGCGCACACAGAGACATATAAGCACAGACGTGCACACCTGCAGACGCACATTAAAAGCAAACACAAACACACACACATAGAGGCACACACATGCATGGGACACACACACACACACACACACACACACAATCCCATTTTGCCTCCTCCAGAGCTGAACAGAAACACCAATGAGAAAATAACCACGGCCACAGCTGAGCGCGGAGCCTGGATGATACTTAATCCACAGCCCCAATGTTCAAGACACTTTGTAAAAGATTTTCCGATATCTCAAATTCACTTTTGAGTCCGCCTCTGACAGAAGTTGAATCACAGTCAACGGGGGGACGCTCCCCTTTCCCAGGAGCCTTGAGACGTGCACCCTTCAATCCGGCCCTGTCTTAGGGAGGCCCCTCCGGGCCACCTCCAGAGCCCACAGGCCAGCATCTCTCCTGCACCGCCCCCGCGTGCCTGCTCCCGTCCCCTTGCCACACCAGCACTCGCCTGCACGGGGACACCCCGCCAGCCACTGCTCCCATGGGGTGGCAGGCCGCCTGCTATCAGGGCCCACCAGCCCACCTCGAGCCGGGGGCCTGAGCTCCCCCTGAGTGGGGAGACCTCACTGCGGGTCGGGCGAGGCTGCCGGGGACTCTGGGCTCCCTCTGCGTGCGCAGCGCTACCTCTGTGGCACTCACACTGCAGATCCAGGACTTGAGGCCGGGATGCACACCAGGACGGCGCCTGGACACACCCCTCACCGCCAGCCTCCCTGCCCGACGGTTCTCAGCTCCCCCACTTCATCTTCTGAGAACAGGGGGGCTCGGCAAACCTGTCTCCGAATACAGCGGCCCCAGCCTGAACCTCTGTGTGGAGGCTGGACGAGCCTGCGGGGCTGCTGGGGTCCAGAGGCCAGCAGGTAAGTGAGGAAAGCCGGCTCCAGGGAGGGTGGGGTCCCCAGAGTGGTCTCAGGAACATGGCAGCAGCCCAAGCGGCAGGTGGGCGTTCAAGGTGTGCCCCCAGATCAAACTCAAATGCTTCTGTACGGTGAAGGAACCCTCAATGACATAAAAAGGCAAACCATCTAATGAGAGAAGATATTTGCAAATCACATATCTGATAAGGGGCTAATATTCAAAATATGTAAGAACTCGGACAACCCAATAGCAAAAAAACTGAACAACGCAATTAAAAAATGGGCAGAGGATCTGAATAGACATTTTCTCAAAGAAGACATACAGATGGCCAACAGGTACATGAAAAGATGCTCAACATCTCTAATCATCAGTGAAATGCAAAAGAAAACCACAATGACCTATAACCTCACACCTGTTAGAGCCACTATCATCAAAAGACAACAGATAACAAGTGTTGGTGACGACGTGGAGAAAAGGGAACCCTCGTGCACTGTTGGTGGGAGTGTAAATTGGTGCAGCCACTGTGGAAAACAGTATGGAGGTTCCTCAAAAAACTAAAAAGAGAACTATCATATGATCCAGCAATTCCACTTCTGGGTATTTATCTTAAGGAAACAAAAAAAACTAACTCAAAAAGATACCTGCACCCCTATGTCCATCATGGTGTTATTTACAATAGCCAAGACATGGAAACAACCTCAGAGTCCACCAACAAATAAATGGATAAAGAAGGTATGGAGATATAAGTATGTGTGTGTGTATATATATGTGTGTGTGTGTGTGTTTGTATAGATATACGTGTGTGTGTATACACATACACACACACAATGGAATATTACTCCGCCATTAAAAAGAATGAAATCTTGCCATGTGTGACAACATGGGTGGACCTTGAGCGCACTGTGCTAAGTGAAATAAGTCAGACAGAGAAAGACAATTACCATACGATCCTTCTTATATATGGAATCAACGAAAACGCTGAGCTCGTGGAAACAGAGAAAGACTGGTGGTTGCCAGAGGTGAGGGACGGGAGGGTGGGCAGACTGGGTGAAGGGGGCGAAAAGGGACAAACTCCCAGGTATAAGATGGGTCAGTCCTGGGGATGAGGTGCACAGCACGCTGACTATACTACAATATATTACTACTGTACTGTACATCGTATATTGTGCCCATCCCCCTGCCTCACGACTTGGCTTAGAATCACCATGCTGAAAGCAGGGCAAGTTAGCAGAGTACAAAGCAGGTGGTTGCCAGGCCCTGACCTCCCACTGGGGGAACCAGGGGCCCAGGTGTCCCCTCCCCCTGCCCTGACAGAGGCAGGACTGGACTGCCCTGCCCAGGGCTCTGGATCTGAAACACGTCTTGAGAGGCAAGAGGTTTTGGATTCATGCCAAGAACCTAGGAGCAGCGTCCTCACGTGGTCCCTGAGGCCCTGACGGAGGCTGTGTTCTCTGGCAGCAGTGGCCTTGGGTACCAAGTGTCCCAAGCATGGTTCTCTGGACTTCCCATCCATTCTGTTGGACCGCTAAAAGCCTTCTGCATTAGGTACGATGTGTTTGGCTGCACGTAACAAAGTCCCATTTGCATGCAGGACTAGACAGGGTTTGTGTTCCTTTGCGGGCAGGATAGTCGCTGGAGGACGCCTGCAAGGGCACGGGCTCCTGCCAGCTCCTGGACCAGCATCCTCGCAGAGGCCACAGGAGGAAGACGGGAGGGGAAGGGGCAAGGCCTGGCTGGCAATTTTAGGAAAACAATAGCCTTTTAAGAACCCACCAAGTAGACGCCCACTTACATCACATTGGCCAGAACTGGGACCCATGGCCAGAGAGTCTGGGAAAGGAGCTGCAAGGGTACACGGTCCCTCTGAACCAAACTGGGGCTCCGTTGTAGGGCGGGAGGAGGGGAACGACGGGAGAGACAATTAGCATCTAATTAGCACAACTTCCAGAACATTCCTCTTCTGGCCGAGCCAGGGTGGCTTCTGGGAGATTGTAACTCAGATCCACAACTGACATATGGGCGGGGAGGGGGACCTAATCCAGTCTGCGAGTGCCAGGAACCCTCCCCTGAGGGCGCGACATCCGAGGTACGATCTGACGGGTCGCAGGGTGAACACAATAAAGCAGTGCTGGAGGTTTCCAGGCAGAAGGCACAGGAGGAAGGCCCGAGGGAGGAGGCAGCACAGGATATTTGAGGAAAAGAAAATGTGACCCGAAGAGAAAGCAAGGGGCAGCGAGAGGAGACAAAGGCTCAGAAAGACAGGAGAGGGCCGGCGTGCGGGCCCGGGGGCTGTGGGGAGGGGACGTGATGGCCCTGTGAGCAATGGGACTACCCCCGAGGTTTCCGTAGGACAAGAGTGTGGCTTTTACACACCAGCCAGGTTTGGAGACGGGCAAGATAGGTGTGTACATTAGTCAGAACGAGTCAACCCTGTAACAAGGAGCCCCCAAGTCACATCCTTGTCCATCACGTCAGCTCACGCAGGGGGCCCACGGCTCATCCCCACGTGGTCATCCGGGAACCCAGGCACCTCCCCCTTCAACATGTGGTCCCCAAGGTCACCTTGGCCTCATCCAGCTTGGGCCTGGATCCAGAGGCTAATGCATGGTCTGGGGGCCAGGCCTGGAGGTGGGGTGCACCCCTCTGCCCACATTCCTTTGGCCGTAACTCAGTCACACGACCCTGGCTAAGTGCAAGGGAATATGGCCTCATGGAGCACCCAGGCGACAGGAAGTAACAGAGATGTCTCCGTACCCAACGTCCCGTCCAGTCCCCGCATGGCAGTGCATGATGGTGAGATAACAGTGAAAGCTCTGACTGGGCAGAGGGAAGGACAGAAGACAGTGTAGTGGCAGCTCATGGGGCAGGGGTCACGCAGGACAGCCCCTGCCCAGACCCTGGCTCTGCTCTCCTGGAGAACGCCTCATCCATTTTCCTCCATGAGTTTCCAGAGAGTGGGGGGCACGAGGGTGGTTTTAAGCTTCAGTCAAAACTCTTTTTAGTCCAGGATCCATGTTGCTTTAGCAAAATACAATTCCCTCCACACCTAGGTTTCTGATCCATCTGCCTCCAGTCAATTCTATGCGCCCACGACCAGGCCCAAGTCCTCTCCTAGACGTAACTGTCAAGCCCTGGTCACGGCTCTCCTGCTTCCTTATCCTCCTGTCTCTCCCTCTCCCCTTCCTCAGGACAATCCCGAGGCCACGTAATTGAGTGGAAATGTCACATCCTTCAGCTAATCTTCAGGCAGCCTGAAGTTTTTCTCAACCTGATTTCCTAGTGTTTCAGATGCAGAAGCCACTGGCTTTTCCAGCACTGAAAACCTCCTCTCTATTCCCTTTTGTTTCTGCTTCAAACCAGCTGTGGCTATCCTGAGCTCCTCTCTTTCCTGTAACATCTTGCCAAGTGCAGCCAATAGTGGCCAAGACACACTAATCCGTTAATTCTTTTCAATCACTTCCCCCAGAGCTATAGGCTCAGCGCCCACGTGCTCGGCCTTCCAAGTTATCCCGGGCGGCAATGCTCCCAAGGGGTTCACCACTTCGTCACATGGATGCCAGATTTCAAAGACTGACCAGTTTCCACACAGTCGGTCATTCAACAGCCAAGCCAATGCTGCGTCCTTGAGGTCATTACGGTGACACTGCACTTCCGATAAGCAGTCTCTGTGTTAGTCAGGGAAGACTGATAGCTGTAACAAACAGCCCCGAAGTTTCAGCGGCTCATCATGACAAAGGCCTTTTCTCACTCTTGTCATTGACCAAGGAGTTCAGCTTCACGCACTCACTTGGGGACCCGTCTTGGGCACCAGCACCTGTGCAGCCTGGTGGCTGCCCTGGCATCATCCAGCCAGTGAGTGGAGATGAACCACGTGGAGGAGGACGCCTTTTCCGGCAGGCATCACTTCTGCCACCTCCTCACTGAGGGGAGCAGGGTCCCCTGGGTGGTCTCCCATGGCCCCTGTCATCGCCTGGTGCCCAACATGGCACAGCACGGAGCCTGGCCCAGGAGACGCACTCGTCAGCCTCTGTCCAAAAAATGAACATTGGCAGGGACTCTGGCTCCCTGAAGCAGGTGGTTCCATTGCTTAGACTTCTTGCCAGTTTGGAAGGTGCCTCGGACCCCCCAGCCCCCACCTCATGCTCTGGCCACATGTTTGCTCCGGCCACGGCATGATCACCAGCTCTGTAAAGGTGTAACCGGAACCCCTCACAGGCTGTCCCGGCTTCACTCTCGTGGGCTTTCCTGAAGCTACCACGTGGGGCACAGCTAACCCAGAGCCACGCTGGCACAGGGCAAACCTGGGAGGGCAGGGAGCACTGCCCCCCAACATGGCGGACTTGAGCACGAGCGGCGGGAGCCTCTCTCCACCCTCGGGCACGCTCCCGAGGGGCCCCAGCAGGATGGGCCCCTGGTGCCCAGAGCAGCTCAGCGTACCCCTTGGATGGCCTGTCCCCTTCCCTGCATCTCTCACCCCAGTCTTCTACTCCTGGTCCCTGGGATCCCACCCCAAAATAAACTACCAGGTCCTAAACCCTTGCTTGAGGCTCACCCTTTGGGGGGAAAGCCAGGCTAAAAGACCAAGTGACTCTCCCTGCACTGGAAGGCCCATCAGCCCCCAGAAAGCTGGCCTGCACAGGAGGACCTCACACTTGAGCTGTGTGCTGGAAGGGATGTCATTCCCCCAGGCCCTCCAACCCAGTGCAACCCAGCCGCACCAGCCCAGCTGGCTCCAAATGTCCACTGCATCCTGAAGCTCCCTGCTCTGGGGACTGTGGCATGTGTCCATCACACAGACCCTCAGCCAGGCATTCAAAGCTCCCCAAGCCACACTCTCACTCACCCACCCTCTTACTTTTTCGTTCCCTTCTCAGTGTGCCCACGGACACCCCCATGACAACCTCCACCATTTGCAGGTGAGCTGTGTCCCCCCAAATTCACATGTTGAAGTCCTGAACCCCGAGGACCTCAGAATGGGACTGTATTTGGAGATGGGGCTCTTTAAGAGGCAATGAAGTTAAAATGGGGTCATGTGGGTGGGCCCTACTCCAATCCGCCTGGTGTCCTTATTACAAGAGAGGAAGGCACTGACAGCCCAGGGGGATGAGCACGTGAGGATACAGGGAGAAGACGGCCGTCTACATGCCAAGAAGGGAGGCCTCAGGAGGAGCCGGCTCTGCGGATACCTTATCCCGGACTCCCTGCCTCTGGAACTGTGAGAAAATAAGTGTCTGTTATTGAGACTGCCCAGAATGTGGTATTTGTCACGCAGCCCAAGCTGACCAATACACCCACCTCCGCGGCTTTGTCCCCATCCTGGAACACCCTCTGCGTGCCTCCTGAGCTCACCAGATCCTGCCTTCCCCCAGAGTTCACATACCCATCTCTACTTGGTCCTCTTACCTGTCATGGAGCAAGTGGCGGCCCCTTTCTGCACCTGGAGAGCAGCATAAACCCTCCCTACTCACTAGAGAACGGAGCTAACGCATATAAAGCACCCAGTGTTCTAACAAAGGCAAAAGCAAAGGGCTTCATCTCGACAGCCCTGCTCAGAGAACCTTCTGGCTGGCTGAGTGGGACTTTGCCTTCCTGGGGTGCCCCCTCAACCCCCACCAGTGGACTCAGCCCTGCAGGACGGGACAGCCTGCAGGGACCTGGGCTCCGCAATGGGGCCCCGAGCCTGCCCTTCTCCAGCTCAGCCTCAGCCCCTCTGTCAACACAGAGCAGGATTCTGACCCTTTTTATTCTGTCAAGTCAGGCTCTGCAGACAACGCACTCCCTGTGTCAGCTGGCCCCAGTTTGGGAAGAACAACCCCCAAATATGCAAATGCCATGCAAATGACCCGCTTTTAAGCAGAAAGTGTCCTCTTTGGCATCCTTTCAGGGCCTGCTTTACTGAGTGGATCAAAATGCCCGAGAGCGGCACAGCAACAGTCGCCATGGAAACGGGGCTTCTAGGGTGCTCAAGGAGCCGTCAAATCACCCCGGAATCAACTATGTAAAATATCCCCTCCCTGCAATCTCGTCCACACTCGAAGTAGGCACTCCAGCCGGAGAGAGCGCTCTCTTGGCCACTGGAGATAAGCAGGGATTCAAGGGATTTGCCCCAAAAGAGATGTCTGCTCCCTCAAAACACACTTTCAAGTCACACAGCCCTGAGTGTGAATTTCGCTCCCAAAGGCCCACCTGTGAGACTCTGGGCAGCCTGCTGGATGCCCGAGGCTCCCTTTCCTGGTATGTCACACGGCTGCATCTAAGGCAGCTGTCGTGAGGACCACAGAGCCGGAAAGGGGGGGTCCGTCCTGCCCTACCCAGCACAGGAGGGGCTGCCGTGGCGGTGGCGGGGGGGGATGGTCAAGGCCGGGGGCCTGGCCGAAGTGTGTGCTCTGCCACGCGCCGACGCAGAACACACGCTCAGCACACACTCTGCCCTGTTTCCTTCCTCCTCCATCTGTACATCTCGTGGGCTATTTTAATTCATATTTCGGGTGAAAGAAAACATGTTAAAGCAGAGCATGAAATCTGAGGAGGATTCCACCTTAAGGGGAAAAAAAAAATCCACCTTTGCAATAACAAATAGTTGGAGCTGGTGTATTACTTGGGTGAAATTGTTACCCCTCGAGACAAGTCTAAACTCTTCAGCATTATGAAAACTCTGCAGATTGCCGTGCTACCGAAAATTTATGGCCCCCAAATCATTCCTGAAAGACAGTGCGCATTCCCAGCTGAGGGTTTTCCTCTGCACGACCAACCTCTCTCTCTACGCAGCTGCGTTCTGGGTGCCAGTCACGCATTTCTGCCTCAAGTGTCTGTCCGGTGGGGCCCTGGGGAAGCCCCTGCACAGAGTAACCACTCGACAAACGTCTGTCTTCCTGTGTGTCTGTCCAGGGGCAGCACCAGAGGACAGTGCGGGAGGGTCCCCTTCTCCCGTCCCTACCTGCCACACAAATGGGATCCCAGCTCAAGCCGCATGCTCACCCGCAGGGGAGGAGGGACCTGCGCCATCCCCCTCCCCTACAAAAAAAAACGCTTTTGCCTTTGAACATGCCTACACTGAAAGGGAACTTCTAACTTCTAGAAGCTTCATCCCTAAGTTGCACAGATGAGGAAACCCAGGCTCAAGGTGTCGAGGAATCCTGCCATGGCCACACAGGGTGGAGCTGGGGTCTGGGCCCTGCTCACTTGAACCCAAAGGCCTGGCTCATTTCACCCCAGCAGGTCTTCAGGAAGTGCTTGACACCCAGGGTGAGGCCGGGTAGCAGGCAGGGACCTGAGTCCAAGGACCCAGACCCAGGCTGCAGTGGCTCTGCTCTCTCCACGGCCCCAGGGTAGGAACTCTGAGGACAGTATGTGTATCCACCTCAACAGGAGGGGCACGAGGGTAAGTGCATCCTTTTTTGTCACAACTGACGTCACAGAGAGACAGGTGCCCCCCTTACTCAAGACCCCGCATGGCTCCCCACACGCCACGGTGTGGTCTGGGCCCCTGAGCTCACTTCCTCGGCCCTTTGCCAGCCCCAGTCACCCCTATGGCCCTTCCCAGACTAGCTGCAGTCTTCCCGGGTGCCCCTTGCTCTTTCCCATACTCCCCTCCCCCCATCTTTAGACCTCCTGTCCAGACCCTCAACTCCCTGGTCTTCCAGGAGGTTCTCTCGATGCCTGGCACTCCCCTCAGTGGTGCCTCCTGGGGCCCTGACTGCCCTGGATCATGAAGCAGCAGCTACATACCAGGCACTTTCCCGCACTAACCCCCGACCTCCCCACAACCACACTGAGGTGAGGCCTCCAGGGAAGAGGAGCCCACAGAAGCAGGGGCCTGAGAGGTTAAGTAACTTTCCCAAGGTCACTTAGCTAGAAAGTGCTGGAAGCAGGACTCAAATCCAGGTCCCTCTGCCAAGCTGTTCCCATGCCCACTGCCTCCCTCTGACGTTTCCTGCATTGCCGCTCACCTCCTGTGTGCACCGTGAGGGAGAAGCACTGAGCTCTCCTACAGGCCCCAGCAGCCCAGCTGCCGTCAGCCAAGACCAAGACGTTCCCAAAGAACAGACGAAATGCCGAGAGGGCCTGTGCTGAGAACCTCTCCAGGTACCGCATGCTTCAGTCCATTCTGAGGATCAGAGAGGCTAAGTGACTTGCCCAAGGTCACACAGCAGATAAGAAATGAGGCAGGAATTCCAAAGCAGGTCCATTTAGGTAAGTTAGGGGGTCTCAAACTCAGGCGTCCCAGGGGCCAGCGGAGCACATCAACAAGGGCACTGTGTGGAAGGGGGTGTGGGGGCTGGAGAACGTGCCCTCCACCTAACGGGAAACCACTTCCAGCTCTGGCCAGCCTGTGACCAGCAGATGGGAACATCAACATGACCAAAGTTTCTGATTCTTTAAGAGAAGGTGGAAACCAAGATGTTTATGGGAAGCCTCCTATTTTTGAACATTGACCCACACCTGCTCTGAATGCTCGATGTAACACAGGGCACAACAAAGAAAACGCTGGTCTGATCAAGCACTAAGGCCACTGCCACGGAGCTTGGGATCCTCAGGAGGAAACTGAGGCCCAGAGATGGAAACGGCAGCCTGCAGTTACACAGTCACCGCGGCAGAGCCCAGGCCAGCCAGGCCTTCAGCAAAAGGGATGAAAAACCCAACAGACAAATGCTGCCTGACTCTGGACCCAGGTGCACAAGCCATGGGGCAATGTGTGGGAGAGACCAGGGACTGTGGCCAGAGGCCTTCCTGTGTGGCTGGAAGGCAGACCTAATGTCTCTGGGCCTTGATTTACCCACCTGAAAATACAGAAAGGAAAACCTAAGAATGTCTCTCCTCGTTTCTGTCTTTGTGAAGATGACAACAGAGCAGTGGGCTAAAAACCTAAGAAGGGCCAAGTCCCCTCTCGGTCCTGGACAGACCTTCCAGGCCTGAGACGCTGGAACGGACCCCTGTGGAACGGACAGCTGTGACCCCGATGTCACAGCCCTCGGCACTGAAAACACGTGCAGGACTAGACCTTTCTTCCTCCTCTCTGGGACCACATTCACGGGCCGAGAGGCTGCGGCTTAGCAAGCCTCGGTGAGCGGCCGGCAGACTCAGGCCCGGGAGCCTCCTGGCCGACCGCGGACAGGCCCCCGGGCTCAGTGGGCTGTCACCGCTGCCCCGGCTTCCCTCACTGCTCCCTTTGAAGTTCAAAGAATGGGCCTCGCCCCTCCGAAGCAGGCAGTAAATCAGGCAGGAGAAAGGAAACTGTCCACCCCAGCTGAGTTATGGTGGCCATGGCGAGACAGCCCCCACCCCCTGGGCCAGCCGGCCCCGCCCTTACCTGCCCCTCCAGCCCCCTCCTGCCCCCTTCCTGCCCTGGCCGGCCCTTCATCACCCCAGAGCCCGCTGCCCGACCCAGCTCCTCCATCCCCTCCGCCTCCCAGGGTCTCTGGGTTGAGGCCCTTCCACCCCTTCTCCATCAGCAGTAGTTTAGCCCATGTTTGCACACCTCCTGTGATGGGGCGCTCACTCCCACACTTAGCCAGCTTCGACCCAGAGAAAGCTATCCCTTCCACAGGCTTGGGGCCGGCCCCACGCTCTGGGTCACAGGCCTCCTCCTCCCTGCGGAGATGGCAGACAACAGGGCCCCCTTGGGTGGCTCTCGTTGTCTCAGAGGTGCTGGGGGTGGTCACGGGGAGCCTACGGGTTTGAAGGTGTGAACCTGGGGACGAGGATGCACGTGGCGATTTGCACTCGGGGCCGTGGACTCATGGGTGGGCTCGCGGATCAGGGACGGGGAGAGTGCACGTGGGGGGCAGGGGCGAGCGTGGTGTGTGTGACTCCAGCGTGGCCCTTGGCACGTGAGGACACGGACCTGAGGGAGAGCGTGCAGCAGGGCACGTGCGCGCGTGGGAATGCGTGTCGGGGTGTGTGTGTGTGACACTGGGGAGTGCGTGCTCTGTGGCCAGCGGGGCAGGACCGTGAGTACAGGGTGTGTCAAGGGGGGAAAGCACAGGTGTGGGAGTGTGGGAGTGTGAGTGTGATGGGGAGCGGCTAGGGGGTGTCTGAGGGCTCTGGTCCCCAGCCCCAGGGGACAGCCCCAGGCCAGGTGACGTCACTGGACAGGAATAGCCCCTGAGCTCATCTCCTGGAGGCCGATCCGAGAAGCCGGCTCGGAGGGTGACGGCCGGGCTGCGGGGAGGGCGCACATGTATCTCAGCCCGGGGACCACCAGGGCCTCGAGGGCAGAGGGAAGGGCCTGGCTCCTGACTCCCCAGGATCCCAGGGCTCTTGGGCCGGGGGAGACAGCACAGAGGGTAGCAGTAGGGCTCAGACTCTGAGTCCAGACAGGCCTCAGCACCTCTGCGCCCCAGAAGTGGGCTGTTCACACCCCATCTGGCACGGCAAGGGCTCACCACCCGGCTGCCTGGTCTGGGTCAGCGAGCTCTCTCCCTGCAGGGCTGGACATGACCAGCCGGCCAAGAGGGCAGTTGGGACGAGGCCTGCTCCTTCTAGAACCCTCACCTGCTTATCTGTGAGTCGGCCTGGGACACCGGCCAACACCTGGAAGCCATCCTGTCCTGCCCACCTCCTCTGGCCCCCCATCCAACCACCGCCAAGCCCTCTTGGTCTCTCTGTGATACAGTCCCAGCTCTCAGTTGCCATGGCAACCACTGAGGTTAAAGCCACCATCACCTCCCACCTAGACGACACAGCATCTTCCTTCCTGGGCTCCTACCCAGTCCTGCCCGCTGACAGACACACACCCACAAACACGCGTGCCCACCAGGCCTTCAACAGGCGCTCACATACCCCTTCCCGAGCCAGCCTCACTGTGGTGCTGCTAAAGCCAGGTTCCGTGTCCCTCCCCATCTAGTCCCGTGCTCGTCCCCAGCAGAGTGAAAGCTTTTTCTTTTTCTTTTTCTTTTCTTTTTGGTAAGAGACTGAGAATTGCTTGTCACCTTTGGACATAAAGTAGCTGCAGTACCACACACCGTAGGCTCTCAGTAAGGAGAACGTCACTGAAAACACAGAGACACAGAATGTCTGAGCTCAGAGGCCAGCGGGGTCAGTTAGGCCATGAGTGCAAACCTCAGAGGCCCATAGGGGCCCAGCAGCCGCCATAAATGAGGGGAGTGGGCCAGGGGGCTGTGCAGGGCGGGGAGCCAGTGACCCAGATACGGTGGCTCCGTGCCCGGCACCAGCTGACCTACGGCCCTGCACGAGTGTGGACCCAAGGGGCTGGATCTCCCCGATTCCAAGAGAGGCCAGAAATCCAGGGCAGAGTGTGACATTTCCCAATTGTTAAAATCCCCTCAATGGGCTCACACTGAGAGCCTCTCATCTAGACCAAGGCGCTCCTTCTGCTGGAGGCTCCAGCAAAAGTAGTGGCCCAGCAGTGCCCAGAGAGGCAGAAGTCGAGGCAGCCCTCCACCTGCTGCACAGCCCGGGCCCCAGGGAGCAGGTGCAGCCAGGCTGGTGAGGTCGTGGGTGCTGCTGGTGCCCAGATCCCCTGACCAGGTGGCACCCATGCCCCAGCTACTGTGAGGGCCCTACTTACAGCTCGCAGCCATGCCTTTACTGAGAAAGTAGCCTAAGAATCTGGAAATAAATAGCAGGGAGATTTCTGCCCATCCCACACGCGCCCTCAGGAGCGGTGATTGACCAGTGATGGACCTTACGAGGTCCAGTCCCCCCAAGGGGGCAGCTCCGCAGCACCCTCTTCTCTGCAGAGCTCTCCGTGGGTCAGGCTGAGGTCACACCTCTCCTGAGACGCACCCTTGCTCCGTCTCTTCCCCCGTCTGACCCTGCTCCTCTCCCTCCCAGGTGCCCCTGAGAGCTCTGTCAAGAAACCCCAGGCACCCAATCCTCGCCTCAGGCTCTGCCTGCAGGGAGCAGGGAGGCTGACAGCAGGAACGCAGGTGGAGACAAGGGCAGAGGGACCTGCTGGCCACAGACAACAGCGGTCTGAGCACATCTGAGCCAAGAGGAAGGAGACGGGTGACAGAGAAGGAAGCTGCTGGGAGCGTGGGTGGGGGGCGCCCCCAGGGAGGAGTGTCCTTCACTCTCCATAGTGTCAGAAGACACCAAGTCAAAGGACATTCGGTGTCAATGTGGAGAAAACTTGGGGGACAGTCAACATCACCATTTTCCCTAAAAACTCCCACAGCCAGCCAGTCACCAAGATTAGGCAAGCCTCCTCTGGGCTGGGATGCTGCAGGGAACACATGTGGCCAGGAGGTTTCAGCCCTTTAGCCCTTCCCTCCCTCCCATCCCTCCTTTCTCCCTCCTTCCCCTCCCTCCTTCCTTCCCTCCTTCCATCCGTCCTCTCTTTCCAGACCATCTCTCGGCCCCTCCATCCTTCCAGATCCTGTTTACAGTAGATTTGACGCACACAGAACAGTGGAAAGTTTTGAGGACCCTAAGAGAGGAAGAGAGGACAAAGAGCTCTAGAATAGCCCAGAAGAGGGAGGTGCCGAGTCAGACGGCAAGGCAGGTGGAGAAGGCTTTGGGAGGAGAGGGGCGACATGAGGAGGGGATCTGGGTGTCAGGGAGGGCAGGGCTGTCATTTGGGGCAGGCAGTGTCCAGGCTCTCCCCTAATGCTCCCAGATGTCCTTCAGAGTCCCCCTTCCCCATTCTGGAGGTCCCCTTAGGCAGAAGGGGATGCCCACCTCTCACCACCAGCTTCCCCCTCTCCTGCCCAGGGCAGCCCCACAGGCTGACGACTCTGAACAAGGAGGAGCTGGCAGGCCAGCGGTCAGGCGACAACACGGTCTCTGCCAGCTCTCCAGAGAGCCCTCCAGGTACCTCCCTTTTTATAAACACTGTTCTTGCATTTTATACAAATGTATCATTGTAAGTATCCTTTCTGTACTTGCTTCTCTGGCTCAACATTATATTTATCCATGGTAACATTTGTCTTTCAAGTTCATTCACTTTAACAGCTATATGATTATTCCAAAATGTGAGTATGTCAGAACTGCCCAGCTGAACCAGAGACTCGAGAGCAATAACACAAGCTTATGTTTGAAGAAGCTGAGTTTGGGGTCGTTTTGTTACACTGCAACAGCTGACTGATACCGGCGCAGGTGCCTTTGGATTTCACCACCGTGGGCAGCAGAGCAGAATCCAGTCCTATGTGTCTCACGGTGTCCACTAATATGAGCAACTCTGAGAAATTCCCTCAGAGGTGGTGTCAGTTAGGGAGTAGAGTTTGAGCATCATCAACTTTCCTGGATATTCTGGCCCAATTCCAAACTACGTCCTCCTGACTCCAGTGATTCTGTGAGCTTCACTGGCCCTTCAGTAAACTCCCTTCTCTCAAGTCACCCAGAGTGGAGCCTGGTCTAGATGAGAACCAACCAGCTGACCACAGACTTGAGAGCAAGAATAAATGGGTGCAGATTTAAGTTGCTGACTTGGGGGTGGTTTGTAACATGGCAATCACTGATCCAGAGGGCCATCTTAGTGCAGCTCCCAACTAAAAAACATCCGTCCAGCTCCTTAGATACAAGTTCTCCAAGATGGAGGGAAGGAACACACGATACCAAAGTAGCCACGTGAAGACAGTTAGGGCATTCTCATGCAAAAAAAAAAAAAAAAAAAAGTGCCATCAGAGCGCTTCACGTAACATCTCTAAACCGGGGCTCGGAATAACTGATATGTTGTCCCAGCTCTCCTCCGGTACCATCACGTCATCATGAGAAGTAGGCAAGTCCCTTTCTGTCTCTGAGTCTCAATATTCCTGTCTGTAAAATAGGGCACTAATCCCTAATGCACCGACATGTTGTGAGAATTAAATGAAAGAACAGGACACCACACAGTTGCTGTCTTTCAGGTCCACTACCCCACGAACTGAGTAACCTGGGACAAGCACCTGTCACTTTCCAGACCTCTTCACCTATAGTTTGGGATTACTCACTACTACTTCAGGAGAATTTGTGGAGTGATGACAGAACGGATGTCACATGTTGCCTCAGGAAGGATGCTTTTGGTGGCAAGTAACTGAAAACCCAATTTTAACTCATCTAACCTATAAGGCGGGTTTACTAGATCACATAATGGAAAATTCCAAAAACAGATGACTTTGAGTATGGTTTGATCAAGGCTCTTTGTTTCTCGGTGACTCTTTCTTCTCCACAGTCCTTTGGATGCTGGCTTTGCCCTCAGGGTGCCTTGTCCCTGTGCACTGGTTGGTTTAGGCACCCATTAGTGGTCCATCACTAAGGTAAAAGAGACGGGATTGTGCCTACCGGCTTGGAGTGTCCATGGTAGAGCTAAGGTGGAGACAGTGACCTCCCACACCTCATGACCACTGCTTAGTGGGAAGGAGGGAGGGGTGGATGCTGAGGTGGCCACAATGAGGACCTTGGCAAGTGCCCAGTCCTACGACAAATGGGTAAGGTACCACCAGCTCCATCAGGAGCATACCCCTGTCTGGGCCTCAGTCTCCCTTGCAATGATACAAGGGGCTGCCTGGATGGCGTCTCTAGACCTCCACCCCACCCCAACTCCTGGCACTCAGGTCCTGATGAACTAGTCTGCATCTTGGGTGGGAGACTGGAGCCCACTGCCTGCCACTCGTGGGGTGGACTGGACTCCACAGGCAAATGCTCTGAGCAGAACCAGTTCAGGGGCTTGTTTCTCAGTCTCCTCAGGGTAAATGATTTCCAGAGCTTATTAGGGTGGGTGAATGATTTCTTCACCCTGCCAAGCCCTTTCCAAGACTATAATTGCATTTCTAGTGACACATTCTCAACTGGAGCCCCCAGTGAGGGTCAGGATGTGGCAAACTCCAGTTCACACATTTTGAGGCCATCTGTCTGTCTGTGGCCCGCCTACCTCCTGTCTGAAGCTGCACTGAAGTTCCAGGCCTGGTTCCAGCACCGCACCATCCCATAGAGCAGTCGCTAGCCACATGTCTGTTTCAATAAAAAATTCTGTCTTCTGTCGCACTAGCCCTAATTCAAGCTCTCTGCAGCCATGTGGCTAGTGGCTACCATATGGGACAGTGCAGACATGCAATAGCTCCATCACTGCAGAAAGCTCCACTGCCCAGCCTGTCTCCAGTAGAAATTCGATGGGAGACCTCAGGCCAGTCCCTCCTCTCCTCTGACCCTCAATGCCTACCTGCCCTTTCCAGCTCCGAGCCTCAGCTTCCTCCTCTGTAAAATGGGGGTGACAGGGCTTATAGAAATAGAACTTACAGAAATAGATGCATGAGATAAGAGCTAGGAGATACTGAATCCAAGGCTAGTAGTCACTGGAACATGGTCCGGAGTTTAGGCTCTCTCCAACTCCAAGGCTGGGGAGTTGGGGGAAGAAATGTGACAAGGGAGGGGGCATCTGAGCAGACTTCACAAGGCAGATTTGGCTGGATGTCCACACAACAGTCATTCCTCCTCTCTGTTTAGTAACAAGGCCCTCATTTCTCAGTGGGGCTAAAACACATCGACCCAGAGAACAAAGGATGATTGCTCCATGCTATCATGACATTCTTGTCATCATTTGCCTGTGACTGGCCAAGAGGTGACCATGTGACACCAGGAGAGGTCCGCTGGAGGCTTCTGGGAAAATGTTTCCTCCCTGATAAGGGACTAGCACATGAAGAGAAAGTCCCTTGGTACCCTGCTCTCTCACTTCCTGCTTTGGGTCTATGGAGCCTGGCTGGTGTTTTGGCAGCCATTTTGGGACCATGAGGCACAACCCTGAAGGGAAAGTGAACACGCAGAGGAGTCCACTTGGAAGGATGGCAAGAACTAGGACCCTGATGTCTGTGTTGAACCCCTGAACATACACACTGCCTCCGTCACCTCCAGACTCTCTGTAAGGTAAAAATAAATGTCCTTGATGGATAGTTTTCATGCAGTCAGAATCATCCTGATTGACTCTCATTCAAGAGTGAGTCAGAGTTTTCAGGTCAGCAAGATGCACAGGTACATTCTGAGCAGAGAGGACGAGGTGTGTGAGGGTGAAGAGGTGTGTGAGGGGATGCCCCCTGCAGGGAAGTGAGAGAATCTCGGGGTGGGGGATGGCTATAGCTGATACTGGAGCTGACAAGGGTCGAGGGTTGGGTTCGCACCCAGGGACAAGTGCTGGAGTTTGGTCTCCACCTGCAGGAAGGTGGTGGGGGGCAGGGGAGGCGGAACATCACAGCGTTTTTAAAGGAACAGTTGGTTCTGAGTTACAGGGTGAACTGTGGGTATGGACAGGCTGGCAGGGAGAGACTGGAGGCAGGGAGGCCAGGGAGGAGGCTGACTGAGAGCTGAGAGTGTGAGAGCCGGGGAGTGACAGGAGGAGGGACAGGGTGACAGGAGGTGAGACGATGGAGAGGGACGAAGGGAGAAGCAGGCAGTCTTGAGGTGATGCAAGGGGAAGGAGTCAGAGGCAGAGGAGAACCGAGGACAGAGCCCTTGGAACCTCGACGCCTGAGAGAGGAAGGAAACCAGCCCAGAGGGAACAGAGAGGGGTCAGAGGAAAGGCAGGAGGGAAATGCAAAGAGGGTTTCCAGGAGGAGGCTGGGCGCCTGACAAAGCCTAAGCCAGGTCACGGCCCTCCCCTGTTCCACACCCTCCCTTGGCTTACAGCCACCTGTGATGTTCCAGAGACACCCACCCCCCACTCCAACCTCATCTTCAACTACTCTCTCCCTCTTGAGCTTCAGCCACTCTGCCTCTGTGCTGGTCCTCAAACAAGCCAAACGTACCTCTGCCTCCGGGCCTTTGCACTTGCTGTGCTCACAGAACACATTCCTGGAGATCATTCCCTCCCCTCCTTGGGCGAGGTCTTCCCAGGCTACCTTATATTTGTATGATCTGGTCCCTCCCGCCGCGCTCTGCACCTCACCCTGTGCTGTCATCCTCCTCCGCGGGCACGTGCAGGACACCAGACATGTGCACAGACTTTAAATGCTGCTGTGTCCATCAGCTCGAAGCAGGGGCGGGGATTAGGGTCTGAGATTCTCTTCACCGCGGTTACCCCTGGGCTACAGTAAGTGGTCAGTGAACATCTGTAGAATGAAAGAATGAATGAGGATCCAGTGTGAGAGGTCTGCAACGGTCTTTTTTGGCCATGAATCCAGAAAGCGGAAGATGGGGAGCGGAGACCGGGGTGTAGAGGACTGAATCAGGAAGTGTGGAGAAAGGGAGGAAAGACACAGCCTGCCAGGGGAGGACGTGAGCCAGCAGCGAAAGAGGGGTTCAAGACACAGGGGAGGCTGCCAGAGCATCATGACAATCGTGTCAGTGGCAGTGTTTCCTCCTTTACCTGGCTACTAGGAAGCTCAAGCCAAATTTTAAGGTCAGCTTCTAAAGCTGTGTAGAATTCTGTGGCCCGTACAGCTGCATTCTTACTTTCTTCCCAGACTTGATCTCTAGAAAGGTTTTCATTTTGCTTTGCCTGGAAGTTCTTGGTTATCATTGCTTTTGTTTGTGGGGCTGCACTTGATAGAAAATCTAAATAACTGTGGCTTAAAACATGATGCTGATTTGTTTTTCTCTCTTACAACTAAAAACCAGGAGGTATATAGACCAGGCCTAGGCAGCTACTCCACACTATCCTCTGCCTTCCTTCAGGTATGCCCCTTGTCCTCATGCTCACAAAGTAGCTGTAGAGTTCCAGCCATTACATCCAAATCCCAAGCACAAAGGAAAAGAATTGCCAGAGGATGAGCAGCAAAATGAGTTTCCCAGAAGTCCCTCCCAACACCACCTGCTTAGAACCCACTGGCTAGGACTGTTTCCCATAACCACTCCTAGCTGCAAGGGAAGCCGAGAAAAGTAGTTCTTTGCCTTGGCATAGTGCTGCTCTGAACAAAATCACATTCCTATTATTGAGAAAAGGGAGATATGGTTATTGGTTAGGTAAATGGCAGTATCTATCATGGTAATCTATATTTTTCTCTTTCATTCTTTACAGAATTAAAAAATATACAAAGGTTGGAATGGAGCATTAAAGCCCTACAGTTTTTAGGGTAGCTCTAAGCTCTGTGTCTGTAGCTCTGTCTTCAGCTCCATGAAAAGGAACCAAGTGCCTCTTGCATGGAGGTGTCATTATCCCTTCATAGGAGAGGAAACAGCTCTTCTTCAGAACTCAAAGAACATCAAACCACAGAATCACTGGGCTTAAAGTTATTCCACAGAGGAGGAGACGTGGCCCAGAGACATTAAGTGACTTGCTCAGGATCACACAGCATATCCATGGCAAAGACTAGAGCCCAGATCTTGGAAGATACATTTCAGATTGAACCTGGTCTGGACAGATCTCAGCCCTGAAGGTTGTCCAAGGCAGGGTTTCTTACTCCCCAAGATGCTGAAATTCCACTATCCACAGTAGCCTTAGACATGGGTCCCAGTGAGGTGGGAGACCAGAGTCGCCTTAGAGTCTTGCAGCTGCTGTAAGGTCAGGGGAATGGGGAAAATAATTAATCAAAACTTTCAACCAAATGCAGGGTGAAACTGCTAAACAATGAACTTGAGAGTTGGAAAAAAATGTTTTCTACTACAAGTCCATTTCCTTGGGTCAAAAGCATTTCAGCAGGATGGGTTTCCAGTAGACCATGAAGACCTGAATATACCCAAAGTATGTAATCCCTTAAGAAGCGCTGGAGAAACCCTGTGCCGGCACCCTGACAAGCTGCCACCCGAATCACAATACAGTTTCAGCCCCCAGAGAGGAATCAAAGTCCCCATTATTAAAATGCGTTATTTATGGCTTACAGAAAGTCTTCCAGACCCCTGACAGCTCAGGAATGACCCCAGAAATTAACTCTTTGATATTATCAGGGTCAATTCATCTCTCTGAATTCTTTACCCTATGTTCCTCTATTTTTTTCTTTTTCTGAAAGGCACATACGGAAGAGGAATTTCATTCAAGGCACACAGGAGTGACGAAGTTGGCTGGGGCGCTGCATTAGTCCCCTACTGATCAACCCTCTGATTCATCCGTCCTTTCTGTAAAGACAGAAATGACTTTTCGTTTCACTGAAGGTGGCTGTGAGGACCGGAGAACCCAGGAGGTGGCTGGGGATGCAAAGCACGAGGCTGGAGAGCTCCCAGAGACCACCTGATCCCACAGAGGCTCAGAGAGGGCATGGAGCCTGGCAGTCATCACACTGCAAGCCTGTGGCCCAAGGTTGGGGGTGGGGTGGCAGAAAACCAGAGTCCCAGGCCAGTGCCGCCCCCTGAAGGTCCCTGGCAAAGTTCTGACTCTGCTTGGAGCCTGTTTTTCCATCTGTAAAATGGCTGTGGACGTGAGTTCAGCATCTTTCAAACTTTTTTAGTGGTTGAATTCCTATTTATTTTTCAAGTGAAACCATTAAAGAATCCCCAAAACATAAAACAAAGCAAAAAAAAAAGAGAAAAATGCTGTCATTTTCCTCCTGGCCCATCAACCATCAAGGCCGAGGGACCCCAGAAACTCTGGGCTACACAGAAGCTTGTTTGAGCTTCAGGCATGAGTTGAGACTGAGGCTCTTCCGATGTGGAATCTGGTTCTGTTTGTGGGAAGCTATTCCTTTGCCCCTGAGCTGAATTCCTCCTGTGCTGGTCCTCGGCAATAGCACAGCAACCCTCCCCAGCTCTAGCTTCATGTACTGCCCCAGGGCCCCCAGTAGAGAGATGGGCCCCTGCTGGGAGGCAAAAGAACTGGCCCACCCACCTTGCCTGATGCTGGGGGCTCCCAGCCCCCTACCAGCTTACCCTCCCAGAGGCCATTCTAAGCAGGGCAAAGAGGCTCCAAGAGGCAGGGCCTTGGGTCAGCTCCCATGTCAGTTACCAGCTCACTGGGTGGCTTTAGGCAAGGTCTCCCTCTCTGGGTCTCCCTTCTTGGTTTCTCTACAAGTACAATGCCAGAGGGTATACTGGGCAGGATTACTTCAGGTGCAAAGGGCAGCCAATGCAAACTGGCTTTAAAAAAAATGGAGAAATAGGAATCCTTGTGTACTGTTGGTGGGAATGTAAACTGGTGCAGCCACCATGGAAAACAGTAAGGAAGTCCCTCAGAAAATTAGAATTAGAGCTACCATATAACCCAGCAATCCCACTCTTGGGTATTTATCCAAAGGACATGAAAACAGGATCTCAAAGGGATAGCTTCACTCCATGTTCACAGCAGCATTATTTACAATAGCCAATATATGGAAACAAGGTAAGTGTCCGTGGATGGATGAACGGATAAAGAAGATGCGGTTTATATACATACAATGGAATATTACTCAGTCATTATAATGAAGGAAATCCTACCCTTTGCAACACCATGGATGGACCTTAAAGGCATTATGTTAAGTGAAATAGGCCAGACAGAGAAAGACAAATATTGTATGATCTCACTTATATGGGGAATCTTTAAAAAAAGAAGTCAAACTCATAGAATCAGACAGTAGACACGTGGTTGCCTGGGGCTGGGCATGGGGGGATTAGGGAGAGCTTGGTTAAAGGGTACAAACCTTTGGCGATAAGATCAATAAGGACCTAATGGGGCTTCCCTGGTGGCGCAGTGGTTGAGAGTCCGCCTGCCGATGCAAGGGACATGGGTTCGTGCCCCGGTCCGGGAAGATCCCACATGCCGCGGAGCGGCTGGGCCCGTGAGCCATGGCCGCTGAGCCTGCGCATCCGGAGCCTGTGCTCCACAACGGGAGAGGCCACAACAGTGAGAGGCCCGCGTACCACAAAAAAAAAAAAAAAGGACCTAATGTAAAACATAGTGCCTATGTTGACAGCACTGTGTTGTATAATTGAAATTTGCTAAGACGGTAGAATTCAAATGTTCTCACCACACACACACAGAACACAAACATACACATGTGAGGTGACCATGTGTAAATCAACCAGATGGGAGGCACCATGTATACGTACAGCAGATAATCATGACGTACACTTTAAGTATCTTACAATTTTATTTGCCAATTATACCTCAATAAAGCTGGAAAAATAAATGAAAAATGAGAAATGGAGAAGCAGGGAATACTGGCACACGTAAATGAAAAGCTTAGTGATGGATTCGGACTCAGGCAAGGCTGGACATCTTCCAAAAGGTGTCCTCAGGACTATCTCTTTGCCTGTTTCAGCACTGTTTTGATCTGTGTGGCTCGTCCTCGGGCAGGATCTCTCCTGCGGCGGCAAGATGCCGGCCAGCAGCCCCAAGTCCCTAGAAGGTGGCCGCCTGATGGGGCCAATCTCAGCACCGGTGCTGACTGGCCTGTCATGTGACCTCACGTGTCTAATGTCATGTGACTATCCCTGAGCCACATTCAGTGTGGTCAGGACATGTTCTTCTCTGAATGGCCAGGTCTGAGTCATAGCTCACGTCTTCAGAAGACCACATCCACAGAGGACCCTAGAGAGACGTGGGGTCCAGCTCGTGTAAGCACGAAACCCTGACCTCAACACCCAACGCACAAGGAAGCTCAGGTCGCTTTGGTGGAAGGAACTGGGTGGTCCAAGACCTGCTCAGACGCTGCCTTCCCCTCCTCTGTGCATCCCAGCAGGGATGTTCAAAGACCCATCCAGCTCCCTACAAGAGATGCTTCCATGGCCTCGGGGGCTAGGACTCGCGGTCTGTACCGCCAACAATAGCCTGAGATCAGGGCAACCGCGCCAACCTGTGCATCCCCGCTGACAGACCCCAAGGTCATCCTACCCCACCTCCCATGTGACAGCTAAATCCCTCCCCAGCAAACGGTCTCTCCACCCTCCTTCACACCTCCAGGGTCAGAGCACCCACTGTCTCTCCTGACTCTCACCCCTCTAGGTGTTGTTGCCTGTTTAGTCTTCACTCCAGACTGTGAGCTTTGCAAGGGCAGAAATGGAGCCTGTTTCCATTGCTGTGACCAGCCTAATGCAAGGAGGATCGATAAATATTGGATGGATGGATGGATGAATGGAGAGATGGATGGATGGATGGATGGGTGGTGGCTGGACAGATGGATGGTCAGATAGACAGAAGGACAGATGGATGAATGGATGGATGGATGGATGGGTGGATGGATAGATGGATGGATGTATGAATGGATAGACGGATGGATAGATGGATGGATGGACGGACGGACAGATGGATGAAAGGAAAACATATCTCTGAAGGTAGCCCATCTCTTCCCCAGAAACTGGGACTCTGGGAAAAGGCACTTCTCAGAAAGAGCCAGCAGCCTCCCTCAGTGTCACACACACAGAGGGCCCTGACCCTGCACTCTGACCCACAGACTTGCCTGCTCCCCAGCCCCCCACCCCCCTTCATTTCAGGAAAGCCCTACAGACACTGGAGCAGGCAGGGGCTGGGACCCTGGGCTCGCCTCTCTAAGCTGAGCGGCCCACCTCCTCCAGCTGTTCCCCATGAAGTGATGTCTCTGCTGCCTGGCTGTCCCACCAGACACCCCCAGCCTACACCTGTCCTTGTCCCAAGGATCTCAGCTGTAGCATTTAAGGGATTCTGAAGAGTACAAGGGTGAAGGCAGCAACCACCTTCCTCCTTCCAGGCTCTATGCCTTAAATAATATGGCCTGGGGCACATTTGCTTGCCTATACCACACAGGGACTGAGCTCCTGACCGCCAGGGACAGCGCTAAGCCATAGCCTCTGACTCTGGCCACATGCCACTTGCTTTGGGGACCCAAGCGCTGGAATTGACATTTATTTCTAATTAAATTCACTTTGCATCATTCCTGCCACTGTGACAAAACCATACCAACTCCTGAATCCGTGTGTGGCCTGTCCATGGCTCTGGGTCATCTCCACCTGTGGCCCAGCCACAGGCAGGACATGATGGCATTGTCCCTGGAGGGACCACAGCTGACAGGGAGCTGGAGAGTGGGGAGGGCAGGGCAGTGTCCTCGTGGCGAGTGCAGGAGTTGGACCCTGATTCTCGACCTTCCCCTAAGTGTTTCCTTTTCCCTCCTCTGCTTTTCCTTTATCCCACACTTGTGGCTGCAGTGCCCCATCTGCCAGAAGCTTCCCAAAGACTCAACCCTACTTTCCCCCCCAAGAATCACTGACAAATGTGGGCAGATAGGGAAACTGAGGTCTTTGGAGAAGATGCACCTTGCCCAAGGTCTCCCAGAGCTCTGGGAGCCAGACCAGATCCCACCTCTGCTAAGGCATCCCCACCACTTAACAGACAGGGCTGTAGAAATGAAAACAAAGATAAACAAACGGCACCTACTCAAACTTACAAGATTTTGTACAGCAAAGGAAACCATAAACAAAACAAAAAGACAACCTACAGAATGGGAGAAAATATTTGCAAATGATGCGACCAACAGGGCTTAATTTCCAAAATATACAAACGGTTCATACAGCTCAACAGCAAAAAAACAGACAACCCAATTTAAAAAAATAGGCAAAAGACCTAAATAGACATTTCTCCAAAGGAGAAATACAGATGGCCAACAGGCACATGAAAAGATGATCAACATCGCTAATTATTAGAGAAATGCAAATCAAAACTACAATGAGGCACCACCTCACACTGGTCAGAATGGCCATCATTAAAAAGTCTACAAATAACAAATGCTGGAGAGGGTGTGGAGAAAAGGGAACCCTCCTGCACTGTTGGTGGGAATGTGGATTGGTGCAGCCACTGTGGAAAACAGTATGGAGGTTCCTCAAAAACTAAAAATAGAACTACCATATGATCTAGCAATCCCACTCCTGGGCATACATCCAGATAAAACTATAATTCAAAAAGAAACATACACCCCTATGTTCACAGCAGCAGTATTTACAATAGCCAAGATATGGAAACAACCTAAAGGTCCACCAACAGATGAAAGGATAAAGATGTGGTACGTGTATACGATGGAATACTACTCGGCCGTAAAAAAGAACAAAATAATGCCATTTGCAGCAAGGTGGATGCAACTAGAGATTATCATACTAAGTGAATAGAATAAAGTCAGAAGGAGAAAGACAAATACCATATGATATCACTTATATGTGGAATCTAAAATATGACACAAATGAACCTATTTATGAAATGGAAACAGAATCACGGACATAGAGAACAGACTGGTGGTTGCCAAGGGGGAGGAGATTGGAGGAGGGAAGGATTGGGAACTTGGGGTTAGCAGATGAAAGCTATTATATATAAGAGATGAACAACAAGGTCCTACTGTATAGCACAGGGAACTATATTCAATATCCTATGATAAACCATAATGAAAAAGAATATTAAAAAAAGAATGTATACATATGTATAACTGAATCTCTTTGCTCTACAGCAGAAGTTAACACAACATTGGAAATCAACTATACTTCAATAAAAATTGTTTAAATAAATAAAAGTAAAATAATTAATAAAAATTTAAAAATTAAACTAAAAATAACAAACAAAACAGGCAGGGCCACACAGAGGTTATACAAGGGGGTGAGTTTTTGCAGGAATCCTAGCTCCAGTCTCCATGACCTTGGCCAATGACCTCTCTGGGCTCAGTCCACCTGGCTGTAAACTAGGGATGTTTATTCTGTTAGGAACGGGGCCGCACAGCAGGAGATGAGCGGTGGGTGAGCAAGCGAAGCTTCATCTGCCGCTCCCCATCGCTCGCGTTACCGCCTGAACCATCCCGCTCCTTTGCCCGTAGAAAAATTGTCTTCAGTGAAACCGGTCCCTGATGCCAAAAAGGCTGGGGAACGCCACTGTATTATAGGATTTACCACATACCACCCAGGTGCTATGAAGATTAAATGAGGTACCCTATGCAGGTGCAAAGAACAGAGCCCCAGACATGGAAACGGCCAAGATGAAACTCTGCATATTTCCACTACTGGGTACCAGACATGGCACCGGGCACCTGACATACATCATCACCTTTCTTCCTCACAACGCACATGCTAGTTAGAAAGCATTATTCCCATTTTACAGCTGAGGAAACTGAGATTCGGAGGAGGAACCAGGCCTGCTACCCTCCCTGCCCCTCAAACTGCCCCATGTGTTCTGTTGAACAAGAGGCCAGAGTGTCCACTCTCAGGTCACTGCCCACCTGCCTCCCAGCTCATGGTCATTCTCATTCTCATTTCCAGGCACTGGGCTCTCGGGAGACTCCAGGGAAGGGCAGAGGGGAGGCCCTGCTTCACTGTCGTGCAGAGACCTGGGCTGACCTTCAGCCAATCCACCGCCTTCCTTTAGTGCCCCCGGTACCCCTTATGCAAGTAAGCAAATGCCTAAAAAAGACAAATTCCAAAAGTGAAAGTGCTATGATGAGAATAAATAGAATAATAAAGAGATGAGGGTGGGCAAGTATTTATTAGCTAGGACAGCCAAGAAAGACCTCTCAGTAAATACAATTTGAGTTGTTGAGGAAACAACTCAAATTGGCTGTCTGAGGAAAGGATTCCAGAAAGAGGAAACAGCAGGTGCAAAGGCCCCGAGGCAGGCATGTGTTTGGCAAGTTGGAGGAACAGTGAGGTGGCCAGCCCGGCTAGAATGAACTAAAAGAGGCAGACAGTGTGAGGCTGACACGAAGGATCCCTAGGAATGAAGTCTGTCTCTCAGGAGGTAACAATCCTCCCAGAGCAGGGGAGATCATGTTTGAAGGAGGAAACAAACAAGACACAATCACTTTTGATCCCAGGACATTTTGCATAAAAACTAACACACAGCTGCTGGGAATATGAACGGGTATCAAGAATCAAACATTAAAAATGCACATCCTGGGACTTCCCTGGTGGTCCAGTGGGTCAGACTCTACGCTCCCAATGCAGGCGGCCCGGGTTCGATCCCTGGTCAGGGAACTAGATCCCGCGTGCATGCCGCAACTAAGAGTCCACATGCCACAACTAAGAGTTCACATGCAGCAACTAAAGATCCCACGCACGGCAACAAAGCTCCCACGTGCCACAACTAAGACCTGGTGCAGCCCAATAAATTTTTTAAATATTTATTTATTTTTCGGGCTTCCCTGGTGTCGCAGTGGTTGAGAGTCCGCCTGCCGATGCAGGGGACACGGGTTCGTGCCCCAGTCCGGGAGGTTCCCATATGCCACGGAGCGGCTGGGCCCGTGAGCCATGGCCACTGAGCCTGCGTGTCCGGAGCCTGTGCTCCACAACGGGAGAGGCCACAGCAGTGAGAGGCCCGCATACCGCAAAAAAAAAAAAAAATATATATATATATATATATATATATTTATTTATTTATTTTTATTTTTATTTTTTTTTAAATGCACATCCTTTGACCACGCAATTTTAGCTGCAAGAGTGATCAGATGCATTTAATTACAGCGGGCACGAGGTGGTGGTGGGGGGAAGGGTACGGAATCTAGTAAACACTTTGTGTCAATGGAGGGTTAGGCTGGGTGGATCATTACACTGTATCAAGGCCTCAATGTTACGTGGTGGCCGTGTGAAATGATGCCGCGGAGAAATGATTCCCAGCACGGAAAGACATGCACTATGTTCCATTAAAAGGAAAAATGGCGTGGTCCCTTTTATCTAAATATAGATACACACAGGCAGAGCAGAAGAGACTGGAAATGCCAATCGCCATCTCTGGGGGAGGAAACTGCAGGCAAGTTTTCTTGTTTTCCTTTTGTTTATCTGGGGGTTTTCCCTCAAAAGTTACTTCAATTCCCCTGAGTTAAAATGGGAACTTCAAAGAGCTGCATGGCTTTGTGGTTCTATAGCTGGTGGGTGCTGGGTCGTGGCTCTGGGAGATGTGACAGATATGGTTGTCACCTCCATGGGTAAGTCTGCCATCCTCAGCTCTGGCTGGTGATGTGCTGACCCCCAGCTGAGTTCTCAAACAGGACACTCTTGGGGGACCCGGGAGGGCCTACATGACCCTGGGCCAGCCCAAGGGGAGGGGAGGTGTGGCGGCAGGGCTGGGCCTGCTGGGCAGCCAGGACATCAGTGGTCAGCATCCGTGGGGCGGTGACCTTGGGTGCCCAGCCCTGTGTCAGAGCTGGTCCCACACAGCCTTCCTTCATGTCCCCAGCAACCCAATCTGGGGGATACTGTGGTCCCCACTTTACAGATGGGGAAACTGAGGTTCAGAGAAAGGCACCAAACTACCTTGGGTCTCACAGCTCAGCAGCACCAAAGCCAGGACCCAAACTCAAGCTGTGAGGATGTGTGATTGGATGAGAGGGTCAACTTACAGCCGGTGTCCACCTGCCCATTCAACATCTCTCAGCTACTGCCACAGCCTCACGATGGGAGACCAGGCACAGAGAGGTTAAGCAACTTACCAGAGGCCACACAGCCTGTAAGTGGCAGAACCTGGGGCTCCAACCCCCACTGCACACTTCGGCTGCCACAATGGGAAGAGGCCAGAGGGAGCTGGCAAGACAGCCACCTCCTGTCCCTTAGGACTTGGTGGGGAAACTGAGGCAGTTGTGGGTGGGTCTTGGGAGCTGCTGATGACCCCCTTCTTGGGCATGCCGGCCTCCCTGCCTGACCCTCCAGAGCCTGAGGAGCTTGAGTGGGAACTGATCAAAGTATTCATTGGAGGTGCTCTCAGAGCCATGGGGTCCCAGGAGGAAGCCCAGAGGGGGCAGTGACTTGCCCAAGGTCACAAAGCACAACAGCAAGGTGGGCCCCCTCCCCGGACACCACAGGCTGGAGCGAGGGGGTTGTCAAGGAGAAGGAAGGAGAGGAGCTGCGTCTTCCAGGCAGAGAGAGATTCCTCACGTCTGGCGATCACGTCATCGGCCGGGACGCCGGCCCCGGAGTCTCCGTCCCCGTCCTTCATGACCTCATCTCTTGGCTGGGCCCCAGCACAGCGCCTGGTGCCTGGAATCAATACCCCTTGGCAGGGCCTGAGGCCCCCTTGTCTTCCTGCCGGCCCCTCCCGGGCGGCCCTACCCAGAAGCACATCAGCCTTCCGCCCACCTCCTGCTCCCAGGCAGGGAGTCAAGTCGGAGCTGCCACCGCTCACCGCAGGTTGGAGGTGACCCGGAGATCTTCAAGGGGTTCCAACGGATCCTCCTGCCCAGCAGCTCCCCCAGGCTGCACTGTCTGTTCAAATCCAGATCCCTCCCACACTTGCCGCCCCATCAGGCAGCTCACATGGCCGCCTTGGGGCTCAGTTTCTTCGTACGTGAAAGCCGGTGATGAATCCAGCTTACAGAGTGGCTTACAGTGCCTGCCAAACAGCAGGTGCTCAATAAATGCTCCCTTCAGCCTGGAGCTTAATAAAGCATGTTCAGGGCCATTATCACTCTTGGCAGCAACCATGAGAAGGAGGCAGGGTGGGGACAAAGGACTCCACTTTACAGATGGGAAAGTGGAGGTTCAGGGAGGGACATATGGAAACAGATTTGGAATCCAGCACTTTCTGACTTCAAACTGCAGCTCCAGGCTGCATTTAAGTGCCCGGGCTGGAAAGCCTCTGAAAGAACATGTCACCAGCCCCCTCCCCGTTCACAAGTGGGAAAACCAACCAAGGCCCAGCAAGGTCAAGGGAGCGCCGAAGGTCACAGAGCACGTCCCAGGTCCGGTCCTGTGCATTCTGGTCAGGGCACACCCCTCACCACACACCTCACTCCCACTAGCCCAGACTCCCCCAAGGGCCACACCTGGCGGTGGGCAGGGGCCACATGTTGGCCTTGAGAGGGCATGGCCGCCGCAAGAGGCCAATCATGCCCCCCACCCCGAGATGTCCACGTCCCAACCCTGGGACCCCTGAATGTGTTACCACACACAGCAAAAGAGACTTTGCAGATGTGGTCAAATTAAGGATGTTGAGATGGGGAGACGACCCAGGCTATCCAAGTAGGCCCCACATAATCACAAGGGTCCTTAAAAGGCAGAAAAAAGAGACAGGTCAGAGTCACAGGCACTTGCCTCAACAATCGGTCCAGATAACCCAGAACAATCAGAGCATGGCATCCTCCTGCCCCAGGAATTGGCACAGAAATGACCTAATCCCTGCAAAGGCCAGAGCCTCTGCTGGCTCTGCTAAAAATCCCACACGTGAGGCCTGGAACCTCTGCAGCCACTTTGCCGTCCTGAGGGGGTGAAAAACCAGAGGCAGCAGGAGCAAGAGAATCACAGTGAGAGAAGCTGAGGCCTGAGCTGGAATAGTGGCTGTGGAGAAGGCAGAGGGGCCACAGGAGGAAGACTCAGGAGACGGGACGGGAAGCTGGAGCTCCATGCTGCTGGGGCAGGCGGACAGCCTGCAGGAAACCAGCTGCCAGCACCTCAGCTACATGCTGCCCACAGCAGCAAGGGGCACCCCGTGAAGACCTCGGTCAGATTGTGAGCCTCCACTGCTCAGACCGCTGGCTCCCGCCTCACGCCCAGGAAGGGCCAAAGTCCTTACAATGGTTGCAAGGCCCACGTGACCTGGCTCCGTGACCTCCCTGACCTTGCCTCCTGCCGCCTTCCCCTCTGCCCAGCCCACTCCATCCCGGCCCTGCTCTGTAACTCAAATGCACCTGGCACACACCTGCCTCAGGGCCTTTGCTTGGGCTGTGCCCTCTGCCCAGCACGCCTTCTGCAGATGCTTACTTGGCTCGCTCCCTCCTCTGTTTTAAGTCTTTTTGCCCAAGTGTTACCCTCCCAGCAAGTCCCTCCTTGACCACCCAGATCTAAAACTGCAATCCCTACCATCACCCCAACCCCCTTTCCTGCTTGGTTTTGCTCGTGCTTATTCACTTATATCTTTTGTTAACTGACGGCAGCTCCCCGGGGGCCGGGAGCTTCTCTGCTGAGTGCCCAGTGCCCAGAACAGAATCTTACTCGGAATAGCTGCAAAACATACCTGAATCAAAATCAGGAGGCCCCCAGGGAGAAGCTCTGGCTCTGACCCCACCCCCACCCCACCCAGTGCCTGCAGACTGCTCTCGGGCGCCTCGCAGCGCCCGAGCCGGCCATGGCGCCAGACCTCCGGAGTCTGCACGGACAACTCTGCCTTAAAAAGAGCAGGCATTCCTGGGCGGCCCCCTCCTGCCGCCCCTGCCCCGGGCCTCCGGTGCACGAGGCACATGTGCAGACAGGCCGGCACGAGGGGATTCCAGGAGCCGAGGGAGCAGCCCGCCGTGGGGCACCACCAGCCCCCGTCCCCAAGCTCCCCGAATCTGCTACCTGAGCCTTGCTCCTCAGCACCTGGGCACGCGCACACACACAGGCACTCCATTTGGAAACGCTAGAATCTCAGAATTTTGAAAGCGTATTTCAATTTAGCCCACGTTCTTTTCTTGAAAGTCTGGACATGGCAGATTGCACAATTCCAGACCCTCAGACCCCTCAAGAGTCAAAGCAGAAAGGCCCCACGAGATCACCCTATGGCAGAGTCAGCTGGTGGCCCCCAGCACCACCCTCCCCTTCTTTCTCTGATTTTCAGCTGGGCTCCCAGTATGAAGACCTCATTTCCAGCCTCTGCACATCTAGGACTGGTCATGTGACTCAGCTCTGACCAGCAGGATGTAAAAACAGCGTCCGGCGTCAACTTCCATGAGTCTTTCTTAAAAGACATCTGATACCCACACTTTGCCCCCTTTTCTTCTTTCCTCCTTCCTCCTTTCTGCTCCTTAGAAGTCAGATGTGATAGCTGGAACTCTGGCAGCTATCTTGGACCCCAAGGACCAGATCTCCACCTCTGTTTGGTAGGGCCAGGAGCTAGAGGGAGGCTGGTCCTCACACGACCCGTACCACATACCCCTAGGTTTAGATATGAAAGAGAATTTCTCTCTGTTTAAGCCATTGCTCTTTGGGGTTTTCATTTACAGTCTAACCCTCTTACTGCCTAGACGGGGCAAGTGGAATGGAGTTAGGCATGGACCTGTGAAAGGCCAGATGATGAGTCAGGGTAGGGCCAGCGCGGAACTGAGGCACCTGCCTTGTCTTCTTGGGAGGCTTGGGCCAGCTCCTCTGATTTCTGCTCTAGTGGGTCACAGGACCTTCTTCGCCCAAGGTCGCCCAGGCCAGCCCGCGGTGATCCCAAGGTCCCTAGAGGCAGCCCTGTGTGGAGGCACTGGAGGTCTGGGCTCTGCCAGGGCATCTACGTGAGCCCGGGCAAGGCCCTTCCCCTCTCTGGGCCGCGTGTGTGCTTCATCAGCCCCGGCACTACCCTCCACATCTGTTTTCCCTAGCCTCCCCCAGGACCCAGGATTCCTGGGTTCTGATTTGCCCTTAAATCTTCACACCAGAGGTCCTCAGGAGTCCTCTGACCCAAACCCTGTCTCTCCCCTGGCATCCCTGGCACATGGTCACTCAGGTCCGGCTGAGACACCTTAGGTGACAGAAAGAACACTTCTTTCCCAACATCCTAGCTCAGCCCTGCCCTGCTGAGCTCTGACGGGGACACCTGAGGCACTCTCTGGGCTCATCTGGGGACGGGGACCAGGACTCCCTGAGGCTGTTCCTCTCCAAGCTCATGGGTATTTGCTGACCTGCTGCTTCTGAAGTCTGCATCCCAGGAAGATGTCCTGCAGGAGATTGGAGGGAGGGAACGCAAACTCACTGGGCTTCTCGAGGACTGGGTTTCTATCTCTGTGGGCAAGGGAGCTGCAGGAGCTGGCCCAGGCCTCGCACAGCACGGGACGGGACCCAGCCCATGCTGAGCCCTGCTGTGCACCGTACAGAGCGCTGCTTCATCGCAATCCTCTAAGGCACACTCAAGTATTAACCCCATTTCACAGATAAGGAAACTGAGGCACGGAGGAAACTGTCCACAGTCACTGCCCTGACAAATCCAGATGCAACCCAGGTGGATCCTATTCCAAGACCCGCACTCTTCCTGACCCAGCCCCAGCGGTGGGGTCTGGGCGCTGGCCCACGGCCTCCCAGGGCCCCTCCCTCGGCCTACGTCGGGACAAGACTCTGACTTGCAGGAGAACTTATGAATAAGGCGAAAGAAAGTTGTCCTGGCCCCTGTGCATGCCTTAAGTATTTAAATTCTTTTTCATAATTATCTCAAATAGTAATTATTGCAGGAGCAGATGCGCTTATCGCAGACAAGAAACCACCTGCCTTCCCATTTTTGTCAAAAGTGGAAACACTGACATTATTTTCGCGATTCGCTTCAATAGCTGTTTTCACTGTAAATACCACCTTAACCACAAGAAAAATACCCTGGGAGACGCTGGAGGTATTCGAGGTTTCAGAGGAATTACTCCAAGAGGGCTGTGGTGTTTCACAAGGACGTGGAGAAAAAGGGGCTCGGAAGACTGCCCACAAAACACCACGGGGAGAGGCGCACCCACTGGGAGAAGAGCTTACCCCACGGGGGTCCACACGCTGCTCCCCCAAACCCCCTCCTTCTCTTGTCCCAACTCCCGCCCCCATCGTCACCTCCAGCTGCCCCCGACGGCCCACCCTCCAGAAACACCTCCTTCACCCCAAAGGACATCAAAATCAAGGGGCGCTCCCACAGGCTCCATCGGAAATGAGGGGCCCCAGCTCCAAAAGGAGCTCTAAGAATTCAAAGGCGGGAAGGGACCAGGTTTCCAAGAATGTGGCATTCCAAGATTTCCAGGTCTCTAGTCCACCACAATCTGGCACAGGGGAAGCTGGAGAGAAAAAGGAACCCAGGTGCCACGGCCTGAAAAGCGCCCACCCTGGCAAGCTCCTCTTGGAGTTCTACAGAGCCCCAGCACCGGCTTGTCAGGGAGAGAGGTGACCTCCCTGGGGGTGTGCAAGCAGGGCCTGGACAGCCACCGTGGGGAGGAGTGTCCAGAGCTGGGTGATAGGCTGGGGACAGGGGCTTTGAAGGCGGAGGCTCTCTGGAAGGGCAGGATAAGCTGTGGCCACAAAGCGGGCGTCCTGGATTCCAGTCCCGTGTCAGCTGCAGGATGGCCGCGGCCGGGCTGACAGGCAGTCTTGGCGGGACTCCCCGCCTCGTTCCTGGCGAGTAAAGTTGGGCAAACCACCCGCCCTCTCCATGTGCTTCTCCTGGCTGAGCCACTCCATCTGTCCACAGCTTCTCATCTGAAGTGCAGGTCTCTCTCGGCTCTGTGCCCCCCAGTCATGACTGCGCTTGCCGTGACTGAGTATCACCGTGCAGCATTTACTAAGAACCAGGTTCTGTGCTGGGGCCCTGCTGTGCATGACGCATTTTGTCAGTTTTCTTGCACAAGATTCCCCGCCACTGTTCTGCCATCATCCCCATCTTACAGTTGGGAGACTGAGGCTCAAAGAGTGTAAGCAGGTGGCCCCAGGCCACATAGCTAATTGGCCGAGGCACAGAGGACGGCAAACACACACTGTTACTGGGACCTACGCGCTCCTCGAGATGGAACTCCGTTCCCACCTCATAGATGCAGATTCCAGTCTCCAGGGGGAGACTTACCTCAAGAGCTGGAGCCAGGACTGTAGCATGTGTCCCTGCTAGTTAGAAGGGAGGAGCTTGAGAAGAGAGTAGCAGGATGGGTGCAGAGAAGCGGAGAGGGAGGGGCCCAGTGTTCAGCCCTGGTTCCCGATGGGGGTCCCGAGAGCCCGCAAGGCGCTCAGATCCTGCCCAGCCTCCCCAGTCCTTTCCAGTGGTGTTCTCTGTTGCCCCCATGTGGCCAAAGGAATCGACACAGCCCCTTGGAGACGGCTTTGGGGTCTTGGAGCCAGCTTGAGTAAGGATGGGGTGACTGGACTGGGCAGGAGGCCAGGGGGCCCTGGGGCATGGGGCACAGCCCTTTTCTGGAGTCTCACCCACCCCACTCCAGCCATACCGGCACATTCTTACTTCCCGGCTTTTGCCCTTGCAGATCCCTCTGCCTGGGACCCTTCCGGCCTTTCACACAGCAGCCACCTTCCCATCATCCAGGTGTCTGGTCCTGTGACACCTCTGCTCTCCAACCCAGGCCCCCATGTTCTCTGTGCCCCAGACTGTGCTCTGTTGCCCCTCTTCATACTTGTCACCACCTGCCATCACATTCTAATTTTATTTGTTCACTGTCCCTTTCTCCAGCAAAATAATGTCAGCTCCAGTATCTGGCATACAGTAGGTTCTCAATAATGACTTTTGAACAAACAGCTGCATGAGCATTCCTGTCAAATGGCCATCGCAACCTGCTAACCCCCATTATGGGGCAGCTATGAGTAAAATGGGGGCACTTTCTCACAGGTTTGGGCCCTATTTTCCCAAGGGTCCCAGCCCAAGGGTGCCAGCCCAGAGGCCTCCCAGGCCCTCCTGCCCCAGGACAACCCTGCAGAGAATTGGGGACAGCAGCTGGAACCCCTGAGGCTGTGCTTCTCCTGGCTGAGCCAGTCCATCTGTCCACAGGAAGGAGTCTCCAGGAGCTGCTCCCCATCTCAGAGTCCACTGAAGGATCTGGAGCTGAGCACAGGAACCAAGAAACTCAGAGAAGAGCAAAGCAGAGCTGGACATCCCCTCCCTCATTACAAGCATAGACCTTTGGTAATGTGGCCTGACAGACACAGTCATTCACTCAACAAGCAAATCTTCATGCCGAAAGGTCTGCAGAAGTGAACCTGGCCTGGATATTGTTTGCAGGAGAGGCACACGGGCTCAGCCCTGCTTCGTCCCACCCTCCTCCGTCTAGCCACGTGACCCTGGGCAAGTCCTCTATCCTCGCTGGTTTCAGCTCCTCTTAGGTACAGTGTGGGGCTAATGAGACGGTCACGAAGTTCCCTAGGACCCTGGCAGCCCCCATCTCATTGCCAATGATGCTGTCCCCATGCTGAATCTGTGCCTTTCACAAGAACCTGCCCCTGATGTGCTTTCCTGGTCCTGCAGCGACTGCCCATGGTGCCCTGCTGCTCAGGGAATGGCAGCCTCAGCAGGGGGCTGTGCCCAGGCGAGGCGGACAGCCAGTGGAAGTGAGGGCTGCCATCCACCTGCCCGGCGCCCTTCCAAGATGGCCCGACAGCAGCTGCCGTTGCCCTCTTCCAGGTGACTGGGCTGGCCTGTCCCAGGCCTCCCCATACAAGCCCCTCTCCTGCTGTGTGGCGGAACTAGAAGAGGCAGCCACCCACGTTTATTAAGCACCTACTGTGTGCCACGAGGCATCCTGGATGCGCCTCCTCAGTCCTACATGAGAGGCATCTGCATCCCGTTTACGGGCGGGGAGACAGGTTCGGAGCACCCCACAACGTGCACACAGCACCCAGCTGGCCGGCATCTCCCAGGCCACGGTCTGGACGCCACACAGACTTCACCTTCTACGGCTCAACCTCCTAGGGCCTCTGGTCCTTTTCTTTCCAGCAACAGAAGTCTGGGCCAAATGTCTCGTGGACGCCCCCAGCCATCAGGGTTCACACAAACTGTGTCTCTCAGCCTCCTGGCTCTGCACCTCCAACTGTGTCTCTGGGTTTCTGAGCCCATGAGTCAAACACGCTGTGATGAGCGATAATAATCCCCACTTCACAGAGATGGTGATGTGCAGCCATCTCTCAGGTGAGGAAACAAGGCACAGAGAAGTTAAGGGCTTGCCCACCGGGACTAGCTGCTTAGTGGCAGAGTGGGGATTTGAAGCCAAGACATCCGGCTGCAGGCTCTGTGCTAAAATTTAGAGCGCATGGAGCCCAGAATTCTGGTGTTGGGATTTGGAAAACGCAGTATTACAGACACCAAAGAGACTGCAAGCTCCGTCATGGAACGTCTTCGAGAACTCAGCCTTCGGCTCTCCAGGAAAAACATCGGTGCCCAGAGATCTCTGCGCACCCGTGCCCTTCTGAGAAGTGGCCCAGGATGCCTTGAGGGGGCGGCTTCCACCACGGGCACCTGTCGGTGGGCGCTCAAGCGGGAGCCGCGACGTGTCGGGTCTGAGCCACCGGCCCACCTCCCCGGGCAGCGATGAGCAGCCAGACCAAGGGGTGAGGTGGGCGGTCCATCGCCTGGGCCTGGGGAGCAGCCGGGAGACCCGCAGCGCCGCAGCGCCCCCTGGCGGCATCTGGCGGTGCGGCTCCGACCTTCCTGCGGTACCCGGGGAGCCCAGCGGGGAGCCCAACGGGACGCCAGGTGGCAGGGGAGCGGGGATGGGGCGCGGGGCGGCGGGAGGGAGCGACTCCGCACGGCCGGGACCTGCCACCTGTGCGAAGGGCGGCCCTTCCAGGGGGCCCGGGCTTCCTACCCCTCCAGACCGGGCAGCAACAGGACGGGAAGAGAGCGGCCACACCCCAGCCCGGGGTCAGGGACCTTCCGGCCGCGATTGGCCAGGAGGCAGAGCAGGGCTTCCTGCAGCGCCGGCGCCCTGACCTCTCAGGACGCGTCTTTGGTGGAACCTAGCGGGGACCCCCCCACTGCTCAGCATAACTGCATACTGCCCCGTAGGCCTAGGCACTGGGAGGGGGCTCAGCATCGATCTTCTCAAAGCAGAGCTGTGAGCTGATGGAAATGCCAGGGCTGGGGGTGCAGAGAAGGGCGGGGGACTTGCCTAAACACAGGGTTGGGTCCAGATGCCTTGGTTCCCTGAACCCCTGATCCTCCACCCCCCTCCCCCCCGGTGACGTCTGCCCTTCCATCAAGTGTCTCACAAACTGATGGAGCGAACGGCAGGCTGGAGGGTGAGGAGGATGGCCGGCCTTGCCCCTCAACAAGCACAGACCTCAGGCAGCATTCTTCCCCAAAACCAGGCAGCGGGGCCCCAGAAGGCAGCCTTCCCTGGATCTAACAAAGGGAGGAGGATGCTCCCTCCGCTGGAGCCTCAGCCTCTGTTTCCATGGCAACCTCTCTTCCAGGACAAAGCGAAGACTCAGAATTACCCACATCACATTAGCAGGCTGTACCAGAGGGAGGGCCCAGGCCTTAGGGTACAGCGGAGAAACTGAGACCGAGAGAGGGGCCGCGCCATGCTCCGAGTCCACCCCCAGAGCCCCGAGGCGCCCCCATCGTACCACTCATCACACCACTGGGTCGGTCTAGCAGGGACCCCAGACGGTAATCACACAACTAAATATACAAAACATTACCAGTGCATGTGCTTTAAAGGTAAATAAAAAAGGCTAAGAAGACAAGGAATGCTAGGCAGTGGGGTCGGGGGTTTATTGAACATGTGGGGTCAGGGAAGACCTCTGTGGGGAGGTGACCATTGAGGAAAGACCCGCACGAAGGGAGGACAGGAGTCTTATGAGTACCTGGGAAAGAGCAGCGCAAAGGCGGCGACGCACCAGGCGGGATGAGGACCAGCGAGGAGGACGTGGAAGGGAGTGAAGGAGGCAAGGTCAGGTCGGGGGGATGGCGCGCAGGAGCCGGAACGAGGACGGTCTCAACAGGCTACGGTAGGGAACGGACACTTATCCTGGGTGTGATGGCAAACCATGGGGGCGGGGAGGGCCTGAGAACAGGCCAGTTGCTTAACATAACTGCTCAGGCAGTGAGGAGAAAGGGTTGTGCAGACGGGAGGGCTGTGGCTCAGGGATGAGGCTGAGGCCACTGCCAGGACCCAGGTGAGAGATGCTGCCGGCTGGAGCAGGGCTGCTGACAGGACAGGAAGAGGAGCTGGCTGGGTTCTGAAGTGTCCTGAGGGTTAGGGGAGGCGGAGCACCCGGGGAAGAGGTTGGGTTCTGGAATGTTCTGAGGGTCCAGCGGGCAGGGCTCACTGATGGTTTGCATGTGGGGACTGACAGGAGTCCAGCCACTCCAGGTTCCTGACCTGAGACGCCACCGCCGTGCGCCCCCGATCCAACTCTGGCTCACGTGCCCCTTCCCCCCAACCCTGTCCACTGTGACTTCTGGAACTCAGTTTGCAGCCAGAAAGCCCCCTAACACCACCTCTCCCTTGACTCCTTGAACATCTGAGCCACGGCCAGTGCCTGAGGACCCCTGCTGAGGAGGCTCCCTCTTCAACCCCGATGCCTGGAGGGATGGACGGGAAGGCGTTCGGCGAAGACCACGTGGATGGGGGAGGGGAGCTCCCCAAAAGAACACGGGGTTGGGGTGGCTGGTCCAACACGTAGGGAAGAGCCCCCCAGACAGACACAAACAGCCGGTGTCCCACGTTAACCAACGTGGATGTACACTGTCTGAGGGGCCCAAGGGGTGGCTGCTAAGATTTATGCCCATTGACAGTTGAGGAGACTGAAGCTCTCACCAATGCCCTAGCCAATGTCTCAGCTGGACCAGGCTGGGCTCAGCTCAGGCCCCCTTGCTCAGATGCTTCCCCCACCACGGGAGTTCCCATCCCGCATCAGTGACGGGGGACCTGTGTTCACTCTGGGCCAATCTGTGAGGGCAGCCGGGATCTCAGAATGCCTCTGCTCTTCCTGACACCTCCTGGCCAGCTCCCGGCCCGCAGGCCTGGCCAGGCTCCCTGCAGGGATGGCCCAGCATCAGCCCAAGGGCGTCAGCCCGGTGACCAGCTCTCAGGGTGGGGGCATCGAAGCATAAATCCTGACGTGGCTGACAGTGTCCCCTTCCTGTCCCCGCCCTTCCTGGTGTGTTTCACAGGGTCAGAGTGGCTGGGGTAGGGAGGACAAGCACATAAACCTTGGCCCCAGCTGGGCCGGACCAGCCTTGAGCTTCCGACCTGATAAATGGACAGAGGAGAGGATAAGGTGTGGCCCAGCACTGACCTTTTAGGGCCGAGAGTGAAAGAACCACAAAGGGCTGAGCCCATGGGGGACCCTCGGGGGGACCCCCCCCCAAGGAGCATGCGGCGGGTGTGCAGCTCCCAGACCCCAGCCTGGGACCCCGCCCAACGCTGCCGTCACCACCAGCCAGGCCTGCTCCTCCTGGAGCTCCGGGCCCAGCCTAGACAGTTGAACCAACTCTGATTACCACCTGGATAGCTGGAGAGGCCCCAGCCTTTCTCGCGAGCAGTGCATGGGTGGGTGCGGGGGTGTGCAAACATGTCTGTTTATTCATTCAATAAACATTTATTAGTGCCTACTTTATGCTGTGCCTGGTGCTACGTGCTGGGGAAACAGAGATCATGTTTATCTGGGTAAATCCTGACAAGGGCTGCCCCCAGGGCTGTGTGAAGGCGCTGGGAGCAGAGCGGGACGTACCACCTCTATGTGGGGTGGTCAGAGCAGAGGTCTGCAGGATGAGCGACTCTGCCAGGCACTCCCAGCACAGGGAACAGCATGGGCGGAGGCCTGGAGGTGCGAAGGCGCTCAAGGGAGCCAGGAAGGGGCTAGTGCTGGGGTGGCTGGAGCACCAGGATGGATTGGGAGTGATACCAGGCCGCGGAACTTGGACTTGAAGCTGGGAAGGATGAGGAGTCGGGATGGGAATTGCACAGGAGAGGGGCCAACGCTGAGACCCCCCTTCTAGCTCGGCCTCAGGCATCTTCCTCTCCTGAAATGACAGGCAAGGCCGCTGAGGTTCAGAAAGACCAGGAATCCTGCCTTTCATCATCCACGGCTGCACTCCCTGTGTGGCCCGGGCAAAATACTCAACCTCTCTGGGCCTCGGTTTCTGCATCTGTAAAATGGGGGTGATCACGGGAGGGAGGATGAGTTTGGTGACGCAAGAAGGCGACACGGAGCCCACCTGTCTCCCTCAGACGAGGCAGGGCAGACCCTCCCCAATACCACGTGCCACCCCTGGAAACACCTGAGCAAAATCCCCTCTGAGGGCCAGAATGACCAGGCTGAACACGGGGCTGTAGGTCAGGTGGCTGCCAGAGCCCAAATACCAGAGAGAGACCCCCCACACACACACACGCACACACACGGCACCCCCCCCATCAGATGCACTCCACTGGTTCCTCCACACTCAGGCTCACTCACCCACAGACACAACCACTGACGCCCCATAGGCCCCCGATGCGAGGGAGAGTCTGTGCACACCTGCTGCCTCTTTTGCACCCAAGCGTGCAGATGCAGACGATAAATTATATGGTCAGCACCTTACACGGGGCACTCGCTGGTGTCGTCATTCCTCCTGGGAGGGGGTCGCAAACACTGTGTGTGTGCATGTGCATGCCTGCCTGTGCATGTGTGTGCATATTTGTGTGCACGTGTGTGTGCCAGAGGCACCTTTGGCAGTCTGAAGGACACTGTAGGTTTTTAACTGCCAATTAGATTGAAATTATAGTTATCAAAATACTAAAAAGAAGTCTATACTACGGCACAATGTAGGCCTGCTTCCTAACACGATTCAGCGGCAGTTGGTAATTTCAAAGTACTGACGAGACTAAGCGCTGTTTTGAGATTCCTCAGATGTGATGGCAACACAGCTAACGCTACTGCGGTTTGTTGCCTGCGCTCATCATGAAAGGTAACGCTTCATTTCCATTAGAGGTTAGTGACAAACAAAAGATGTCATATTTTGTGCATCTATATTCACGGACCCCCTGATTTCTGCTCCAGGACCGGGCCGGCACTCTGCCCAGGCGAGCACAGCTTCTCCCCGGTCTGCGCCTGCGCGGCCGCCCGCAGTTCTGCGCGCTACCGCCAGGTGTCGCCGCGGACCCCCCCCACCTCCACTCCCGGCCCAGAAGAGCCCACGCAAACCCAGACCTCGCCTCCAGCCTAGCCGACCTCCTGCCCTCGAAACCCCACTCTGCACCTCGAACTTCCGCTGTTCCCCCAGAGCCTCACACCTCCGTGCCTTTCTTCGTGCTGGTTCCTCTGCCCGTAATGCCTGCCCTGCTACTCCACCTGGGCAGTGAAAGCCCACTGGAAACAACACTTCCTCCAGGGAGCCTTCCCTGATGCCAGTGTAATAGCTCCTCTGAGTGTCCACAGCCCCCGTGGCTTCCTCATCATTGCAGTGACTGTCCAAATGGTTGTAATGTTTCTATCCAAACCCCACCAGACTGTGAGTTTCCAGAGGCTGGTTAGGGCAATTCAGTGATTTTTTTTTTTATTTTTCTGAGCAGTTTTAGGTTCACAGAAATACTGTGTGGGAAGTGCAGAGTTCCCACATACCCCCTACCTGCACACATGTACAGTCTGCCTAACCATCGGCATCCCCCATCACAGAGCTGCATTTGTTACAACTGATGAGCCCTGCTGCACTGTTAGTAATAAAAGTCCATCATTTATATGAGGGTTCACTCTTGGTGGTTCACATCCTATGGGTTTAGAAAATGTATAATGACATCTGTCCACCATTATAATATCATAAAGAATAGTTTCACTCTGGTCTCCACCTATTCATCCCTCCCTCCCCCCAAACTCCTGGCGACTACTCATCTTTTTACTGTCTCCATAGTTCTGGCTTTTCTAGAATGTCATAAAAGTTGGAATCGTACAGTTTTCAGTGTTTTCAGATTGGCTTCTTTCACTTACTAATAGGCATTTACGGTTCCTCCTGTCTTTTCATGACTTGATAGCTCATTTCTTCTTAGTGCTGAAAAATATCCCATTGCCTGGAGGTACCACAGTTTATTTATCCATTCACCTACTGAAGGACATCTTGGTTGCTTCCTAGTTTTGGCGAATATGAATAAAGCTGCTATAAACATCCATGTTCTCATTTTTGGGTGCACGTAAGTTTTCAGCTCATTTGGGTAAATACCAACGATGGGAACTGCTGAACTGTATGTGAAAGAGTATTTTTAATTTTGTAAGAAACTGCCAGGTATCTTCCAGAGTAGCTGTACAATTTTGTGTTCTCACCAGCAGTGAATGAGAGGGCCTGCTGATCCACTTCCTCACCAGAATTTGGTGTTATCAGCATTCAAGATTTTAGCCATTCTAATAGGTGTGCAGTGATATTTCCTTGTTTTAGTCTATAATTCCCTAATGACATATGATGTGGAGCATCTTTGCACCTGCTTGCTTGCCATCTGTAGATCTTCTCTGGTGAAGTGTATGTTCAGATCTTTCGCCCATGTTAAAATTAGGTTATTCATTTTCTTATTGTTGCATTTTGAGTTCTTTGTGTTTTTTAGATAACTGCCCTTTGTCATCTGTGTCTTTTGCAAGTGTTTTGTCCCTTGTCCTCCCATTCCCTTGAGCCATGAGCTTTTGCAGTCAGGCAGATCTGGGTTTGAGTCTCTGTATGACCTTGGGCAAGTCATATGCTCTCTGAGCCTCAGTTTCCACTTCTGTAGAATGGGGACAGAAGCCCTTCCTCACAGGTCACAGCGGGATGAAAAGCAATCTTAGCAATGCAGAGCCCCAAGCACAGCGGCTGAACCCCTGTGGTGTCTCCCGGTAGATGCTGGTGGAGCCCAGGCATGTCAGTTCTCTGGGTGGCACCATTTGCCCCCAGTTCCACCATTAAAGCACCTGGCCGTCAATGGTGGTCCCATCTATGGCGGGGCAGGCCAGGCGAGGTCAGTAAATCCACTTGCCAGGAAGATCCTTATGGGTGGGAATTCTTGGTCCCACAGAAAGGGCAGAAGAGCAGAGCCCGGGAGACCTCAGCACTGGGGCCACGGACACACCTGCTGTTCAAGGGAGGGGTGATCATGCTGCCAAAGTCAGCGCGCCACTCAGGCCCATGTCCCCTCGAGGACCACTCCTCGCTCCGCATCTGGTGCCCTCCCCATCTGGCCTCCCCCAGACCTCCAGCCTCTGCTCGCACTACAGCCTTCCCTCCAGCCACACTGGGCCATGGTCAGGGTCTCTTGTGCGCCGCCATGAGGTACCACGGCCCTCCCTGCCACCAGAAACACCTTCCCCCATCCCACCTGTCCAAATCCATCCCTCTCCATTGGTCATAGGTAGAGCTCCTGGGCTGGGCTGCAGCCACGAGGGGGCACCGTTGCCCGGCTCATGTGCCTGGAACGCCCAGCCTGTTGCAAAGAACCTCCTCCACCCCACTGGCTTGCAGAAGGGCAGGAGGGGACAACGCCTGCCTCACAAAATCATGGAACGTGGACAAGACAGAAACTCCAGGGCCCCATTCCATGTCCAGCGGACCTTCTGGGCCCAACTTGCACACCTCCCGTGACGGGACGCTCACCATCTCCAGCCAGGCTGTCACTGCTTTGCCATGGTCTGTTTTGCAGGGGCCATGAGGTTCTAAGGGGCCACGGGGGCTACCGAATCGACACATTTTAAAAGAATAGCTTTACCTTGGGAAACCACAGGAAGGAAGAGGCCTGGGGCTGAAAACCTACAAGTTTGGGTGAAAATTCTCCATGTTTACATGTTGGCTCAAAACTTTTCTAAACACTGTGCCAGCCATGCAATGGAGCCCGCGGGCCCTCAGCTCGCCGGGAGGGGCCCTGATGTTGGGGGAGCTCAGTGACTTGGACGAAGCAAGCCTGGGCACCCATGTACAATGCTCAGAACCACCACTACCCACCTCCCCGCACACAGGCCAACGGCCCTGCCCGCTCCTCCGCTTGGCACGTGTCAGCAAGTGAGACCACTCATGGGACACAGGGCACAGGAGGCTGACTGGTGCTGCCTTTTGGAGGGCAGCCTGGGAGGCATCACAGGGTTTACTGTAGGGGGGCACCCCAAGGAGGGCTCTGCAGCAACAGACCAGACCCACAGTGACAACGATACAAGTTTAAAGCGGTGCAAAGCAATTAAGAGACTGAATGACACCTATAACAAGACCATTACAGAACGAAAAATACTACCAAAAAAAAAAAAAAGCCCCCTACAGGGCTTGCCCTCATGCCTACCATCTACCCTCCAGACTGCAGCCAGAGGGATGTTTGTAAACTGCAAAGGAGGCCCCCCAGTGCTTCAACAGACCGCCACTGCCCTGAGAATTAATTAGGGTCGCATCTGAGGTCTGCTGTGACTCCGCCCACCGCCCCCCACCCTCCAACCACACCCCTCACTCCTCACGTCTCCAGCACACCAGCCCTCTTCCCCAGCTCAGAAGCTTTGCACATGCCATTCCCTTTGCCCGGCACACCCTTCCTCACTTGTTACTGCATTCTGTTGGACTTTGCCTGTTGCATCTGACAGAAAACAATCAAGCTAGCTTACACAAAAGAGAAGGTAAAGGCAGAAAATTCAAAGGTCGGGTGGCCTCAGGCCTGGTAGGTTTCAGAGCTCAGGCTCTGCGGTTGCGCTGCCACCTCCGGGGCTCCACCCAGCCTTCAGTCTCAGCTTTCACCTGCTGCCACGTGGAGGTGGCCGCTCCAGGCCCGACAGCCCCTCAGGTTCAAGGGCAGGGGTCAAGAAAACCACCTCCATCTCAGTATCCCCGCAAAGACCTCGGGTACATCCGGGGCCCATCCTGGAACCAATCACAGTGTCGGGAAACACGGGTGTCATCGGCTCAGGCCCATCACATATGAACTCCACTGTGCAGGAGGGAAAATTCCCAAACAGACTGAATCTGTTATCAGCCTGGCAGCCAGCAAAGGAGGCGAGGGCAGCTCCTGCGGGGGCACCTGCTGCCTGGTGGTGGTGAGGGAAGGTGGCTAACAGCAGTCTCTTCAGGCACAACAGCGCTGGCTCTTACCGAAAGGGCCGGCCCCCTCTGCACCTCCAGAGGGTCTCCTCCATTTTGAGGACCCCGGGTTTCCACACCAGCCCTTAACGTCCCATGGCAGACCTTGGCTGAGCAGTCAAACGCCCCTGGATCTCTGTGACTCTCACACGCAGGTCTTCAGCCTGCCACACAGCTCGGTCTGCCCTTCCACTGCAGGAGCCAGGTGCCTCTTTGGGAGCTGCCACCGAGGGCCCCTGCCTCTCACCCTTAGCCAATACCTGCCTGTTAACCGCTCCAACTTTCTCACTGTCCCTCTGCAGGGCAATACAGCTTACCGGCAACCAGCCAATTCTGCTGTTGTATTTTTCAAATGCTTGCATCGTTGCATCTGTTGCAGCATCCCCTCCACCAGGACATGCTCCCGGGTCACCACTGGTAAAATCATTAGCAATTGTGCTGCTCCCTTGTGTCAGGGAATTGGTGTGCCCCAACTACCAACCAGCTCCAATAAAAACTCTGGACACCAAAGGCTCAGAGGAGCTTCCCTGGTGGGCAATGCTCATACATGAAGGCTGGGAGGAGGTCATGCCACCTGGGACTCCATGGAGAGGGCACAGCCAGAAGCTGTGTTAGGACGCCTCCTGGACCCCGCCCTATGTGTCTCTTCCCTCGGCTGATTTGGATGTGTATCCTTTTGCTATAATAAAACTGTAAAAATAAGTATAGCACTTTTCCGAGTTCTGTGAGTCATTCTAGTGAATTATTCAACCTGAGGGTGGTCATGGAATCAGCAGCCAGCCGATCTGAAGTGAGCGCGGTCCTTGGAAATTGCAGGTGGTCTGAAGTAAGACGTGATGGTTAACTTTATGTACCAACTTGACTGGATCATGGGGTGCCCAGATACTTGGTTAAACATTATTTCTGAGTGTATCTGTGAGGGTGTTTCTGGAAGAAATTAGCGTTTGAATTGGTGGATTCAGTCAAGTAGCCAGGCCTCTTCAGTGTGGATGGGCATCATCCAGTCTGTTGAGGGTCTGAATACAACAAAGCGACAGAGGAAGGCAGAATTCAGCCCCTCCTGCTGACTGTTTGAGCTGGGACACTGATCTTCTGCCCTCGGTGCTCCTGGTGCTCAGGCCTTCAGACTTACACTGAATCACTCCACCAGCTTTCCTGGGTCAGATAGTGGGACTTCTCGGCTTCCATAACTGAGCAAGCCAATTCCTTATTTTATCTACCTATCTGTCTACCTATCTATCTATCTACATACACACACACACATATGCATATATATACACTATTGGTTCTGTTTCTCTAGAGAACACTGACTGATACATAAGGGCAGCTGTGAGAGGATTATTTCCTCAAACTGTGCAATTTGCCAAACGTGGATTTGGGACCAGAAGCTTTCCTTTTGAGAGACAATTACTGGCTGGCTACTTTGATTGAGACTCCTCATGTCTGAAGACCATAAAATAATCTTGAAACCTGAAATACCCATAATGTCTTGGGTGATGTCAGAGAAACACTAAAAGGGAGGGCAGTGTCCGGAAGAGTTCCATAACAAAATGGAAATGGTTTGTGCAGGAAGATGCTCCAAGCGGAATGCGATGAGGTACTCAGCAGAATCACAGGCAGGCAGATTTCTCACCTACAGCTGACTTTGGAAGCACATGAGGCTCTAACCGAGGAGCTGCCAGGTCCTACAGTCACTTGCATGGCGCCCTATGAAAGCTCTTGACTGACCAAGGCGTATGGACAACAGCCTGTTTGGAAGGCTGCCCCTCGGCTGGAAGAAGGTATAAACAAACGAGCTTGGTGGGCGGAACTGCATGCTGTTTGCCCCCACGTTTGGCTTTTCATTGACTTACAGGTGGTGGCCAATGGCCTGGCCCTACAGTCAGGCAGAGGGCAATGAAAACCTGGCCTATTACAGGGATGTCCATATGGGCACATCCTATGGGAATCACCACGGGGACTGGAGAAGTGCCTTAAAGTGGGACACGCCGACGCCCTTCAGATGAACCCCCTTCTGGGATCAGAAAGTGATTGGAATTCGCAAGGAGGTACCCTGGGGTGCTCCTTGGAGGTGGCCACCTGGGTCCATGGAATAAGTGGGCATTTGGGGGCCGCAGCAACACAGGGATGGGTTGAACGTAGACAGACTCCTCTCACACCCCCTGAGACGCAATATGTCAACAGAATTGTTGTACCAACTAGAGCTATGGACATCATAGGCAGCTATGGGGTAGAATCCCCGGGGGGAAGGCCTGCCCATAGCTGGCCGGATGGACTGATTATGGAGGCCCCAGGAGCCTACAAACGGGTCCTGACAGGAAGAGACATCTACTCTGGAAGGGGCTTTGCACATCCAGCCCAGTGGTAGATGCAAATGCTCAAGATACTACAAGAGTGTGGGCACGAGAGACAGTGTGCCAGTTTGGACCACCAAATCACATGTCTTCAAACCGAGGATCACGCGTTACACCCCACAGTGTCAACAGCAGGCAGAGAGACCTCCTCCTTGGAATGATGTTGAGGCAGAGTTAGAATGGCATCTGAGACACCAGTCGTCGAACACGGGGCGGGGAAGATAAAGACGCAAAGGACTGGCTTTCAAGCCTTCCTGAGTATGTGTTCACCCTCAACACCAGGAAGCCAAGGCAGGCCCCCACTAGAAAGATTCCTCTGCTTTTCTAGGTGATCTGGGACGGGGGGTGGGGGTAGGATTCTGTTGTGACCGCACAATTCTTCACACAGGGTGAGGATGCTGGCATGACACCATCTCAGCTTTCTTTTTTTGTATCTGATGCAGCTGTCCCAGGAGCAAGGCTGCAACTGTGCATGCAGGAAGCAGGGCTGATTCCTAAGCAAGAAACCATAACTAGACTTTTAAACCTTGGTGTCAGAATTCCTAAGGGCCTGATGGGGTGGACGATGCCTTCACCCCATCTGGCAAAGTCAGGGTTGCAGCTGTGTGTCACCCGCTGGTTGAGACGGCCCCCTGGTTAACTCTACCTATAGGAACGGAGTGGGCCGGGGGCCGGGGGGGAGGTGCTCGCTGGACGAGCATTGCTGCCTTTCATCTAGACCAGCACGATGGCCAAACCTAACATCCATTCCCAACGTAGAAGAACTGGGGTACAAATGGAGAGAAAGGGAATCGTAGCTGAGGGGAAAGGATGAATGGGTTACACAACAACTACGTTTCTCCAGGCGTTAATATCTCATGAGGCTTGGAGAAACGGGCAATACCATCTCTCAGCTCCATTATACCAGACGGCTGAAAGGGTGAAGCCGAGCTCACTCCTGCCTTTGGAACCTGACAAAGTGAAATGGACGCTGCAAACCTGAGTGGCCTTGTCCTGGAACACATGTAGTCACATGAGAGACGATTCGCTGGATGAACTGCTAATGAGTGGATGGCACTCCAGTCTCATTCTGCAGGTTACTCCTACCTTCCGTGATATGCCCCCATAGCCCTGGCACCACCGGTGAAGCTATAATACCGACAATGGCCAAATACACTGGGACACGGAGTTACAGCCTCCGCAGGATGGAACACCAATGGAAAACGGCTGGCCCGAGAGAGAAATGGATTTAGCTAACCGTTAGCTCATTTCTATGCTAAACAGCTTCACACACGTTCGTCATCACGTGCGAAGAACGGTCGGTAAGGAAGTGAGAAAAGTAACACTAAATGTAGATGTCCAGTTTCTGGACAGTGTCCAAAGTGACAAGCCAGGTGAGGCCCACATTTGGAGGAGAGGAGGGAAGAGGGAAACGCAGGCGGAGGAGAAGTAGGATCAGAAGTGAGCACGCTCCCACTTCCATCCTTTCAGCAACCCAAGGTGAGGCCCAAGGCAGGGCCCCAAGACACGCAGGCACTGCTGGCACACACAAACACTGCACAAAAGGAAGCGGATTTTCTGTTTTCACTTTTTTACTTTATAACCCTTTTGTACTATTTGAATATATATATATTTGCAATATACATGTACTACTTTTATAATTAAACAAAAACACTTAAAAACTATTTTTAAAAAAAGTGAAGAGCTAATCACAGTGGAACATGAAACAGAATATCATCACTGGGGACAGGTCACCCAGTTGAGTCCAAAATCTCCAACGTGGTCGCTGATTCCAGTCTTGGTCACGTCCAGCCTCGGATCCTCCGACCCCATCCACGGGGCACCAGCAGTGGCCTGCGCAAAACTCCCTCCAGGGGCACAGGAGAGGCCGAAACGCGAGGAACAAGTCAGCAAAATTAAGTTAATTTACAGGGTCAGAGTAAACTGGCCCCAGCGCCCGCCCCCCACGCGGCCGGCAGGGAGCACGGAAAGAGGCGTGCGCCGGACCAGCGGGGGATCGGGGGTCTCTACGCGCTCGTCCGCGGCCGCGCCTCACAGGGCAAAGGTGGTGAAGAAGATGTGCATCTTGGCCAGGAAGGTGGTGACGGAGCCCTGCCGCCAGAGCTTCATCTCCACGTCCAGGGCGAAGTCCCGCGGCTCGCGCACGGACCGCTGGAGGAAGACGACGCCCGTGTAGGCGTTGAGGCGGCGCGTGCCGAAGTAGCCCTCCTCGTTGCCCTTGGTGATGGTGAGCGCGATGGTGTCGCCGGCGAAGGCGGGCACCGGGCTGATGCGGAAGATGTGCGCCGGCACCAGCAGCCCGGTCTGGAAGTTGAGCCGGTAGTACGTGATGCGCGCCGGCGCGTTCTGGCACTCCATGAAGTCGTGGCACAGCGCGCGCTCGCACTTCCTGCGGGCGCACGCGGGGGCGTCAGCGGCGGGCTCGCTCCCACCCAACACTTACCCAGCCCAACCGGGCGCAGACCTGGGCGCCGGCCCCCAGCCCAGCTCCGCCCTCGGCAGCCTCGCAGCCCCTGCCGGGTCACGTGACCCCCCTGGACCTCAGCTTCCTCGTAGGACAGGTTAATGGCCTTGCGGTTTCGCTGGTGGGAAGGGGTGAGGTTATAAACATGCGGCTCTCAGCACAGCGCCAGGTAGCTTGTTAGCAGCTCGTTCTCGTCCCGGTGCTCCTTCCTACCTTCCTTCCTTCTTACCTCCCTGCCTGCATTTCTTCCCTCGCACACTGCCTATTTGCATGGATTCCCTGGCCACGGTGTTTTTACTGTTGTCATCTTTTCTCAGATTCCCTTTTCTTCCATAATTGACTGTCCTTCAGAGCCATTTCCTCTTCTGACGGGATGGCCTGCCCTTTCCCCTCTCCGAGGATCAGAGAGCTCCGAGTCGCACCGGCTCCAGAGGACGCCGGGAACTCAGCCACGCTACAGGACCATGATGACAGAACCTGCACCAAACCCCACAGGGCCCAAGGCCTCGATTTCTAAGCTCAGCAACAATCTGGTCTCTTCTGGGTGCAATGAGACACTGTCACCTCCATCACTAAATCCCTGTCTCAAAGCTCAGTGCTTCCAAAATGTGTACCAGGGCTCAGCACGTCTAGAGGATGTTCTGAGCAGAGTTCCCCAGCTGGGGGACCACAGGGCACAGCCACGCAGGGTTGGGGTATGACGTCGCCAACACATGGCACTAATGCAGCACCAGGCCATGCCATACACTGTGTAAACTCATGACAAGTTTTCACTCATGCCGTGCTGACACCCATCCTGGGGCTGGCACTACCATCATCCATGTTGCAGGCGGAGCAGCTGAGACCCAGGGAAGGGAGGTCACCTGCCCAGGGTCACCCAGACACACTCACCCAAGCGTCCCAAAATACCTGCACATAGACACTCCCCGGCACCGTGTGTATTAGCAAGCACGTCACAGGGTCAGCAGGGCAGCCGGCAAGTAAATCACGAGCGCATACATGCTAAGAAGTGCCACCCCAGGCGGGCTGCACACACAGACGCAAAAGACGGCGACCAAGCACAGAAAGCAAGCTTTGAACAACCGAGCACATCCACGTGACAGCACCGCGCAGAGAAAAGAAGATAGACACTCCAGCAAGTACTCTACGGAAATGTATGTTTAGTAAGGAAAGGCCAGGAAATACGGCGAAACACCAAGAGGCATCACTAGGGAGTGTGGTCACCAGCCTGCGAGATGGCCCCTCCTGTCAGTCACACTTTGAATGTTGCCTCCCAGGGTACCCCGTGCAGTGCTGGACTGTGTGGCCAGGGGCAGAAGTGATGATATGTCACTTTTAGGATTAGGTTAGGTTACAAAGGACCATCACTTGCCTTCTTGATGACCCGTGCTGGGGGAGCTCCGGCCCCATGGAGAGGCCACATGGTGAGGCGCTGAGGCCTCCCGCCCAGAGCCATGAGTGGGCAGCGGGATCCTGCAGCCCCGGTCAAGCGTTCAGAGGACCCAGACCTATGCGACCCTCAGCCAGGACCACCCGGCTAAGCGGCCCCATGGCTCGCGACCCTCCAAAACTGTGTGAGATGATAACTACTTGTCATGTTAAGATGCGAAGTGCTGGAAAAAACTTGTTACACAGCAAAAGATAACGTGTGTGTGTGTGTGTGTGTGTGTGTGTGTGTGTGTGTGTGTTTGAGAGAAGAGAAGATTTTTTTGTGTGAGTCTTCTTCCTTTCATACTCTGTGCTCCAAGCTTTCTGCAAGGTGCTCTTTTGTACCATTTATGGTCATCAGACCACAGACCTGGCAGTGGGGCCTGTGAAGAGCAGGAGGTGGTGAAGGCATGCGCCACCGGTCACCTGGCCTCCGCCCTGGGCAGTGTGGATTGGTGCAGGGTCCCCGGGCCCGAGGCCGGGGTGGGGGCACTCACGTTTCAGAGACTCGGACGTAGTTTGGAGGACACTCGAAACGCAGGCAGCGGAAGCTGCCCTGGATGTTATGGCAGGTCTCAGCCTCAGAGCAGTTGTGGGTGCCCAGTGCACACTCGTCCAGGTCTGGGGGGAGCAGAGGAGGACGATGGGAGGGATGCCCAGAGCTGGAGACCCTCGTCCGAGCCACCCCAGCCCGCCCCAGGGGCCTGGGTCTCAGAGCAGCCCGTCCTGTGGGCACACAGCTCACATGCCACCCGAGCGTCACATACTTCCGTCTCTTCCACTCTGTACAGTAGCCAATGGCCTGGGAGCCTCTGTGCTGCCAGCACAGGCCATTCCCCAGACCCCGCGCGCCAGGATGGCCAGAGAGGAGGGGTCGGGGGAGATGTCCTGAACGCGAACAGGTTTCCGGCCTGAAGCGCTTTCAAAAGCAAAATCACTGCGGCGGCTGAGCTGTCCGAGAAGCCCATGCTGTGTCCCCACCATCAAGCAGAACAGGGCCTCAGGCTCAAAACTGAAATCACGCTCTAGGCACATATATTCATCATTCCCACACAGCTGTTTACGGGTAAGATCCTCACCTTTTACGGAGTGCAGACTGATTACTTTTTAAATTAAAAAGCAGATAGCTCTGCAGCCAGGAAGCCTTGGCCAGCTTCTGGGACCCCTGAGGCTTTTCTTGTATAGGCTGCGTAGGTCTCCTGTCTTTAGAACCATCCCACAGGACCCCCGTCCTGCTCGCAGGGCAGGGGCCAGAGCAGAGTCCAAGCCTTGAAGGCTCTAAGCTGGGTCAAGCAGCAGAAAGACCGCCACCTGCCTCATCCCAGGCGCGGACCTCGGTCAACACGGCCACCAGTGGCATCGGCCATTCTCTGCCTATGCACTTGGTGTCAGAGCTCTGGGAGCACAGCCAGCTGCATGAGGCTTTCTGGGCCTGCTCGGAGGCTGCCTGAGGCCCCGGTGGGGCGGACCCCTCACTCACCTTTGCAGGACCTCCCGTTGGCCGTCATGGTGTAGCCGCGCTCTGGGCACGCGCACTGGTAGCTCCCTGGCACGTTGATGCAGCGGAACGTGCAGAGGATGCCGGCACCCTGCGCACACTCGTCAGTGTCTGCCGAAGAGAGTGTCCGCCCCCGTGAGCCCGGGTCATCCTGCCACAGCCGTGGAGGCTGGGGGCCCATTGTACAGATGAGGACGACAGGGCCGAGAGAGGAAGAGAGCTGCCCGAGGCCACAGAGCACCCGGGACCCGCACTCCAGGGGTCGCTTCCCGGGGCCGCTCCATACTTGCTATGCCAGCTGAGGGCCAATCAGGTACCAGACAGGGCATGGACAAGGTACAGCTGACCCCTGAACAACACAGGTTTGAACTGCACAGGTCCACTGACACGAGGACCTTTTTCAATAAATACTACAGTACGACGCAATCTGTCCTTGGTTCAACCACAGATGCGGAACCGCGGATACAGAGAGCCGACTGTAAAGTTATATGTGGATTTTTGACTATCGGGGAGGGGAGGCCCTAACCCCCGTGTAGTTCAAGGGTCAACTGTAATTAACTTAATGCTTCATCCCACTGAGATCAGATGTGGGAAGCATTTGTCCAAGGTGGCACAGCCAGGAAACGCCCGGCTGGGACTCAAGCTCTGATACGACGCTAAGGCCTCTGTGTGCTCTGTGTCCCCGGGCCGGTGGGGACTCTAGGAGCCTGGCACACGGGAAGTGGTGTCTCTCAGGAAGGGGGCCCTGGGCAGAGGAGAGGTACCTGTGCAGGTATGCCCGTCCTCGGCCAGCTGGTAGCCCTGGCGGCAGTAGCACTGGTAGGAGCCGTAGATGTTGGCGCACTCCTGGCTGCAGCGCTGGGCCTCACACTCATTCACGTCTGCAGACAGACCAGCCAGAGGTCACTGAGGTGTCCTCCCAGCCCAGAGGGCCAAGGTCCGGCTCACCTGGAGCCTTATCTTGAGAGACCATCAGTTCCAGCCTCCCCTTCGGGCCAATGGAGAACCAGAGGCCCAGAAAAAGGCAAGGAGCCTGCCTGAGACATGCAGTGAGGCAGGGGCAGCAATGTATTATAGCTTGCTGGTGCAGTCCCGGCCTACTGCCTGGAGGAAGCAGCCACAGGTGGGGTCAGATCCCCGCACGGGGAGCTAGATGCTGCCCTACTGAGAGTCCACAGCACTGGGTAGAGATGGCTCTGGGAGATGTCACCTAGATGCTAACAAGGACCTGCCCTTGACCCCCAGGGCCGGCCCTGCATGGGGTGGGAGAGGGGTGAGAGCCGGCCTGCGAGGCAGCGGGTGAGCTGTGTGAGTGGAGGACGGGTGAGATGGGGCATCTGCTGGACTCGGAGCTCCTTGTGGGCAGGGACTTGTCTCTCATTCATCCAACCAAGACCTGCCGGGCTCCGACAAGCGCCAGGCCTGTGCTGAGCGTGGGGACACAGCCACGAGCAAGACGGACAACCACCTCCCGTCGTGGAGCTGATGTTCACGCGTGTGCCGGGGAAGAAGCGGGGGGATTAAATGGGTGGAACACCTAGGACGGCAGAAGGTGGTGCGTGCTACGGGAAAAGAGCGGAGAAGGGGCCGGGGTGCGTCCGGGGGGGCTGCAGTGTTAGAGTCGTGCGGGCGTCTGGGGAAGCGTTCCAGGCAGGGGCACGGTGAGAGCACCGGCCCTGAGCTGAGGGTGCGCCCTGTGCACGCACAGAAGAGGAGGAGGCCGGTGTGGCCAGAGCAGAGGGTGGGGGCGGGGGTCAGCTCACACGTGGCCTTGAGGCCACTGTCTGACGCACGATCCTCGGGACCTCACAACATACACAGCTTTCACACAAAATGATGGAAGGCGTGAATGAATGAATGAGTGGCTTCTCTCCTCTACCAGGCTGAGCTCCCGGGGGCCAGGGGCCACGCAGGTTCCATCTCTGAGTCTCTACCGTCCAGCCACAGATGGAGCTGGAGAGAAGTGGCCTGAAGTAGGGATGGTGGGGGAAAGGCAGAGGGCCAAGAAGTGAATGAATGAACTACACCTGGGGCGGGAATGATGCTCCATCCCCACGGCTGTCTGCAGCCAGCCTGGCCGGGGGGAGGGCTCACAGGTGGCTGTAGCCCCCGTGAGTGAAAGGGAGTGACAGGGTCTGTTTTGGGAGCCCATCCAAGTGCCGTCTGACACAGCCAGGCCTGGGGTCGCTCCCCTGTCCCTGGGCTGGTCCCGTCCCACAAGAGGCTGGCTCTTTGGCCAGGCCAGGCAATCAGAGAGAGGTGCATGGCCTTCCCAGGGGTCTCAGCAGACTCACCTCCCCAGGAGGGAAATGAGGAAAGCACCTCCAGGGGAGGTGCTGGGAAAGACGGTGCCAGCTAAATGGGGCCAGAGATCCCACATCCCCTTTACTCATGGGACCCCTCCCCACTTCACTGAGCAGCCTGGGACCCCCGCACCCCGCCACACCACCCCCACCAGACCTGGCCCAACCACACCATGAACACAGGTGGGAACAGTGTGACGGTCCCTCACGCGTCCCCTCCGTCAGCCCCAGGCGCATCCCACACTGGTGAGGACTGGGCCGCAGGTCCAGTTCACGTGCTTGGTTTAACACACAGTGTGTTTAAGTTTAGATCCACCAGCGACGTGTAAAAACCAGCAGACTTTGCATAAATATCAAGATTTCTGGGATCTGGAAAACCAAGATGGGGTCGCTCGGGATGGCACTTCCAGGTGCTGTGTGGCCGCCGGGCCGTCCGCGTGGCCACGGGCCTACCTCTCGTCTCGCTCGCTCCGCCCCCTGCCTGAAGCCCAGGGCACCGCAGTCATGACCAGGATCAGCACCTACCAAGGGGCAGAGGCTGGGCCGCCCCCCCTGCCTGCAGGGAGCTCCTGCCCAGGGGTGCAGACAACACAGACACCCAGCCCTTGGGTCTGAGATGCCAGTGGGGGGCCCTGGCACGACACAGCATGCAGCTGAGGCCTGGGGCCCTGCACGGCGGGCCACGGGTCAGAGGCCAGGTCGGCCGTACCTTCGCAACGCTTGCCGTCGGCCGCCAGCACGAAGCCGGAGCTGCAGGAGCAGCGGTAGGAGCCGGGCGTGTTCTCGCACGTGTGCTGGCACAGGCGGCTGGGCGAGGTCCAGCACTCGTTCACGTCTGCGGGGCGGGCGGCAGGCGCAGGGCTCAGGGAGGGCGGAGGTGGCCTGGACGCCAGCCCCCTCCACCCCCGGCGAGGAGAGGGACCCGGGAGCCCAGAAGGAGCGCGGGGGACGAGGGAGCAGGGGAAGAAGGCAGAGGAGGTGCTGGACGGAGACCAGAGGCAGACGTGGAGACAAACGGCACGGCAAAGGGCAAGCAAGGAGCGCGATGGGGACCGAGAGCAGAGCCTCAGCTGGACAGGACGGCAGGAAGGCAGTCCAGCCCAGAGAGGGCCGGGCATGTGGTCAGAGCAAGGCTGGCCGGGGGGAGGGCCTGGGGCAGGCGGGCACCTCTCAGGGGAGCCGGACGGGGTCTCGGCCACCAGTCCCACCTACCGACACAGGCGCGGCCGAAGGCGTCCCGCTGGAAGCCAGGCTTGCAGTCACAGCGGTAGGAGCCGGGGAGGTTGTGGCATACCTGCCCCTCGCCGCAGCGGTGCACGCCCGCCTCACACTCATTCACGTCTGCAGGGGGAGGCGAGCAGGGCACCCTGAGGCCCGGACTCTCCCCCTGCGCCAGCCACCCCGGCCCAGGGCACCCGGGAAGCCAGAGGCTAAGGGGAGGTGGGCCTTACCCACACACTTGGTCCCGTCCTGGTTGGCATGGTAGCCACGCCCGCAGATCACTGGGTTCCTCTGGCACGTGTAGGAGCCCACCGTGTTGATGCAGCTGAAGCCTGGCCGACATGGCTCAGAGAGTGACGTGCACTCATTGATGTCTGCAGAGGGGGGTGCGGGTGACAGGGAGCCTGCTGTAGCCCCTCCCAGAGCCCCAGCATCTGAGTCCAGGGCTACACTGGGAGGTGGCCAGTCCTGGGCCCCAGACCAGCCCAGGTTGGGCTGGCAGGTCAGACTGTCCAGTCCCTGAGTCCCAGGACCCGAGGGCTTTCCCTCCCAGAACCCAAGCACTGTTGGGTAGGTTAAAAAAACGTGATACACCTTCATCCAGTCCAATCCCACAGATGGGTAAACTGAGGCCACAAGAGAAGTAACTCAGCCACGATCAGACAGTTCAGGATAACAAGAGCTTCCATTTTGCACGTGCCTCGCGGGGCCCAGGCACTGACACATGCATTCACAGGGGGACACTGAGGCCAGGAGAGGGAAAGTGCAGCAAGCCAGGCCTCCCTGATCTGTAAAGCCCTCAGAGCCTATCCCCACAACCACCCCTCCTAAAGACCCCCAGGGCCAGGCAGACACAGCCCCTCCAAGCCCCACTCACCCACGCAGTTGCCCTCGGGGTCCTGCAGGAAGCCCTCCATGCAGCGCTGCCGCGCCTGGCAGTAGAAGGAGCCCTTGGTGTTATGGCACGTGGAGCCCGCCTGGCAGTTGTGTGTGCCCAGCTCACACTCGTCCACGTCTGCCACACAGACCAGGCCGGGGGTCAGGGGCCGGCGGGCTGGCAGGCCCCTGCCCGCACATCCCCACAGTGACCTTGACGGTTACAAGGGTCTTCTGCATCACAGGGAGTGGCCCATGCCAGCAGTAACAACGTCACCCCCTCACTGAACTCTGCCGTGCTACCAGGCGTTGTCCCAAGGGCTCTGAGACGTACTTATTTACTCAGTGCTTACATGTACCCAGAAGCAGGCTATGACGAGCCCCCTCCTTCACAGGGGAGACTGAGGCACAGGCAGGGTTCCATAGCTGGGGCACTGCTTCTGGGCAGCCAGGCTTGGAGCTTCCAACGATGGAACTGCCAGACCTGGATGGCACCGCTGTCCCCACCTGCGGTGTGGCACCAGCAGGTCACAGGGGCCCCTCCCTGCTGTGCAGCAGCCAGTTTACAAAGTGCCGGCCCCATGCTTCCCCTGTGCTTCCTGCACAGCAGGCATGTCGGGCTCTTTCCACAGATGAGGAAACCGAGGCACGAAGCAGAAAGGGGACACAGAGGGCTAGTGGCACAGCCGAGGCTCCCTCGGCCTCCTGACGGCCTGACCAACCATGTGTGTCTGTGTGTTGTTCATCCATCCACCCCCTCCAGTTTCCAAGGTTTCCACCACTTTCCCACAGGAGCCCAGCCTCTAGGCAGCCCTGTGCTGGGTTCTAGAACCCCCTCCAAGGACCCCCGGGAGTCTGAGAACACAGCCCCTGCCCAGCCACTCTGGTCTAAGAAGGAGGCCCTGGGATGAGAGGGGTGGGGGTGCTGGGGCGTCCAGGGAGACGGCCCCCCATCCCCACGTGTCAGGGTTCTCTAAAGGGGGCTCACCCTGGATCTGTGTGAGCCCTGTGGACATGCGTGGGTGTGCACAGCTGAGCGCCAAGGGGCCTGGGCTCATCTCCTGCCAGCTCATCCCACCCCTGCTCCGCGCCCAGCTCAGGGCCCAGCATGGAGTGCCTTCAGCACCTGCCTGAGCTCCCGCCGACCTCAGAGCCGCTTCCCACCGCCATTTTCCGGGCTTGAAACAATGGAGCACTGCTCTGGGTCTCACCCCCTGGGTGACTTTCTTCTAGACGTTTTCAGTTAAAATAAAACGCTTCCCGTCACGGGTGAAACAAACTCCCAACTGCTCACCTACCTGGGCCTGCCAACCCGCAGCCTCCTTCCGCCAGCAGCGTGCTCCCACCCGAGACGCCCTTTCTGATCTTTGTGCCAAGGCCCCTCCCCTCCCTAAGGGCGTGGCACCTGCTGTTCCCTCTGCCTGGAACACCCTTCCCAGGGGCCTCTCATCCTGCAGGTCTCCGCCACAGGGGGCCGGCCTCTTTGGACCCCACCTAAAGCAACACCCAGCCCGTGCCTGTGGGCCCGCCGCCCCCCCCATCAGGAGGCCAGAGACAAGAACATGCCCCCACCGGTACCCCAGCCACCCAGAACCCTGCCAGGCCCACAAACGACGCTGGGGAAGCATCTGCTGAAATGGTTCAATGGAACCTCTCTCTCTTCTGAGGCGGCTAGAATTTTCTGGTAAAAAGGACAGAAGTGACCCTTCTGTGGGAACTGAGGCATAGGAAGGGGAATAACTGACCCAGACACACTTACCTCGGGCCACCCCCGCCCCCCGCCTCTGCCCCTAAACCATCATCTGTGGCGTCTTCCCACAGGCAGGAAACCCCAGGGCTGGGAGCTTGCCAGAAGGGAGAAGGCTCTGGGCGGGAGGTGGGCTGCTGGCGGATCAGAAGGCGGGGTGGGGGTGGGAGGTGGGCGGGGCCTCCAGCCAGCTAGCCTCACCTGTGCACTCGCCATCCTTGAGCATGTAGCCGGACTCACAGGTGAGAGCCTTGTAGCAGCGGAAGGAGCCCACCGTGTTCATGCAGTGCTCGCCCCGGCTGCACGTGTGCAGGTCCGTCACGCACTCATTGATGTCTGCGGGGAGGGTGAGGCCGTCAGAGGCTGCGGGGCGGGGCGCTCCCGGTATGGCGCCGGCCAGCCAGCCCTGCCCTCAACATGCTCACTTCCCAGAGAGCAGCACAGTCTGTGCAACCACCCATTCAACAAAGATTTATGGAGCACGTGCCATGGCCGCAGGGGTACATGGTGAACAAGACAGACAGAAAGTCTGCCATGGCGCGGGACACTCAGGGCGGGAGGACCAGCAGACAGACAAACCTAAGAGGGAGGGGGGTCCTGAGTCTTGTGGAAGAGACTGAAGGAGACCAGGAGTGGGAGGTGCAGGGGGCGGAGGCACGAAGGATCCTCAGGGCAGAGGACACTTGAGCAAAGCATTTGAGGAGGTGCCAGAACGAGCCGAGCACGTATCCTACGCAGAGGGGACAGGCTGCCAGGCAGGTTCAGGCTCTGGCCCAGAGGGGTGTGGCTGGGGGGGAGAGGAGAGTGTTAGGAGATGCGGGGGAGGTGGCGGCCATCGAGGGCTCCAGCAGAGGAGGGAAGTGGGCTGACTTATTGGTAACAGGGTTTCCTGGCTGAGTGCAAATACTCCAGGGGTGAGAGTATGTTAGACTAGTAGGTGATGGGGCTTAGGCTGCCACCCACGGAGGCGAGGAGAAGCAGTCGGGTTCTGGACGTGCTGTGAAGGTCAAACCGACAGGATCTATGATGGAGGCGATGAAGGAGAGAGAAAGAGGAGCCCATTGGTCTTGGCAAAGCTTTCTGGACGAGCAGCTCTACAGATGGGGGCCCAGCACCTGGGCTGGGGCCAGCTGGGAGGAACAGGCTCACAGGGGAAGGCTGGGAGCCCCTGACGTCACACTGGGCTTGAGGATCAAGAGGCAGCCAGAGGCCTGCCTCAGAGCTCATGGAAGGGGTCTGAGGGGAGACATTGACTTGCAAGTGGTCACTGCTGAGGTCACCCGGGGGTCAAGTACTGAAGCCTGGGATGCACAGGTGGGGAGGGGAGAAGCCAGCAAAGGAGGGAAAGAAGTAGCATCAGGGAGGGAGGAGGAGACCCAGAGAGGTGGCCAAGTCAGACGTCCCTGCAGGTGGGCAGAGGACACCCCATGTCTCCGCCACGTTCTGCCTGGCAGGGGAGGTACAACAGTCATGCGGATTCGTTCATTCACTGGACACACCTTAACGAGCACCTATTCTGTGCTAAGCACAGGTGGCCTAGCGGTGTGTCACAGCCTCTGCCCCCAAGGAACTGCCAGTCGGCAGGCAGGGAGAGAGGACAGGTCCGGTGGAGACGCTGGGGAGGAAAGCTGCACAGTCCTGGGCTCAGGCCAGAGCACTGCCCGCTCTGGGTCCTGCACTGTCAGAGCTACTCTCAGGGACACTAATGTCTGAGCTGAACCTACCAGGATGACAAGGACCCGGTGGAGAGGAGGGGTACAGGGCTGTGGGGCAAGAGACTGTCCCAAACTCACAGGTGAACCAACTGGTGTACAGGCCCAGCCAAGGCTGGTTGGGTGGGGAAGAGGAGGAGGAAAAGGGAGAGTTCTGGCCCGTGGTTTCCAAGGAAGGGTTGGCTGGGCCAGACAGAGGCTTCTGATTTATAAGCTGCATTGACAGAGAGAGACACATTCTCAGGAGCCCAGAAACATCATGGCCAGAAGCACCCCCTAGCCTGGGAGGAATCATGGTGAGAGATGACAGCAGACATCACTGATTGTGTGGCTCACTTAGGGATCGGGCGGCTTACACGAACTGCCCTCGATCCCCCAGAGATACTGCTTCACAGATAAGGAACTAGGTCTCACAGAGGGGACGTGACAAGTCTCCCAGCCTGCACGGGACAACAGCAAGAACAGAACCCAGAGCGCCCAGCCCTTTCCCCACTGCTGCAGAGTGGGCCCCAGAGACGGGGCTCCCATCGTCTCAAAGCCAAGCCCACCTAGAACACTGTTCCCAGGGCCCAAGATGTTCCTCAAAGGACAGGGCACAAAAGGCCAACAGCAAAGCACAGGGGATTCCCCACAGAGGTCGCCTGTCTGTTAGAAGTCCTGTGGACTTGGCACCGCCCAATACTGACCCACTTCAGCTTACATACCTCCAGTGATGGGGAGCCCACTACCTCTGCAGGCTGCCTCAGTATAACACATTTGTTGAATCACAATTACGGCATCAAACACTAGCAGGTTCTTTACATGGACTCATGTAACCGCCACAGTGACCCTCTGAGGTAGCCATTAGTCCTCTTTTCACAGGTGAGGAAACTGAGGTTCAGAGAGATCAAATGACTGGTCTCAGGTCCTACAACTAGAAAGTGGCAGAGCCAGGATCTGAACCCAGGCGGTCTGGCTGCAGAGGCCACTCTCTTAACCCGGGCACCCGTCTCCCATCTCACCAGCCAGGGTTAACAGAACATGCCTGGAGCTCACAAACGCACCGCGGAAGACACGCCTGTGGATGAGCAAGTGACGGAAAGAAGGAGAGCTCACAGGTGAGATGAACACATATGCGGAACACAAGGACCAAGAGGGGACGGGGGTCCGTGCCGGATGATGAGGAGGGAAAGGCAGAGAGAATGACCATAACCTTTGCTGAATGGAAGGCACCTCTGCCCTTTCATCCCAGAACCCATTTTCCAGCTGCCTGGCGACCCCTTTTAGGACAAGGTCTTCTCTCCAGGGAACCCTGCACACCCACGTCCTGGGAGGGTGCTCACAGGGTGGACCGCCTTTTCCCAGACACACACAGACACGACCCGGACGGGAGGAGCTGCCCCGCCACTGACAAGCAGGCTCCAGAGGGCGCATGTTGGGCCGGCGGCTGGAGGCCAGGGGCACACATGTCTGCAGCGGCCACTCCGCTGCCCGGCGGCGGAGGGTGAGGAAGAGGACATGTCCAGGTTGGGCATGGTCCCCAAGCACAAGGACGACACACGGGGGTCTGGGCACGTGCAGGGCAGCTCCCACCTCCACACGTTTGTTGCAGCCGTTCCTTCCTCCCTCACGCCCCTCCCAGCTCCCAAATCCCCATCGTCCTTGGAGACACGTGCACATGCCACTTTCTCCAGGGAGTGTGTCCAGACGCTGCCCGCTGGAATGGCCTCTCCCTTGGCCTCTCCTTGCATCCCCGCCACAGTATTTCCCAGTCTGCCCCGAGCCCCCGCTATCCTGGGTCTATCTCTGTTCAGGTCCATGATGTTTCCTCCATGAAAACATCAGACCCCCCAGCCATGGGAGAACAGCAAGTCCTTGCTGCCCACAGAGCAGGCCTGGAGCCCCAGCCCTGGCCCACAAGGGCACCGAGAGGCAGGAGGGCGGGTACATTACTGAGCACCAGCCCATCCATGCACAGGCCGGGACCTGGGTACCAGCCCTTTCCAGGCCTCCGAGCCCCAAGGTTAGAGGTGAGGAAACAGGCTCAGAGAGGTGAGCACTACTGCTCAGGGTCACACAGCAAATGGACGCCTAGCTGGGGTATTTGCCTCTGAAGGGGCTCTGGCCGCATCTAAGGACAACCTCAGCAGCTGAGGTCACATGCACACTGTGCCCCGGGCTCTGGCTACGTGATACACATGTCACAAAATCTCCAAACGGGGAGCAGTGCCCTCAGTGCTCCCTTTTTACAGATGATAAAACGGAGGCTTGGGAGGAAGTTCAAGCCCACAGAGATACTAGGGGGTCCTGATTCGAACCCAGGCCTCCCTATCCTGCTGCCCACATGTCTCAATGACCTCATTTCAATGACCAGCCAGGTCACACCTCAGACAAAGTTCTGACTCAGGCACGTCCCTGGGGAAAGCAGCTTCCCGGTGGCGTCGGTGGAGAAGCAGGACAGGAACCAGGACACGAGGGGCAGGACATGGAGCATGGGGTGGGGGGGCCGTGCTGAGAGCTCACATGCAAAGGGCAGGCCCTTTAGCACGTGGCTGCGGTGTGGCGGGCTTGGCATGGAGCACAGCAGGGAGCCGTGGCGGTGGCGGCAAGCGGGGCTCTGGCTTACCCACGCACTTCCTGTGCGCGTTGAGGATAAAGCCCTCGGCACAGAGCACTGTGTGGTTGACACAGTAGAAGGATCCCAGGGTGTTCACACAGAACTGTCGCCAGCTACAATCGTGAGTGCCCAGCAGGCACTCGTCTTGGTCTAGTGACGGCCGCGGGAGGAAAAACAGAAGGGCCATTAGAGAAGCGTGGCCTCCAGTGACATGGAGCCTCCAGTGACAGATGGGGAAACCGACACCCAGACGGGCAGGGACCTGCCCAGGACCTCCCAGCCCATCAGGGGTCCCTCTGGGCTTTGGGCCCAAGTCCGAGTTTGTCCAACTGAAAGATGTCAGAGCAGGAGCCCTAGCAGACAGGTGGTGAAGTGAAGCTCAGAGAGGGTAGGCAGCCTGTCTGGGGCCACACAGTGGGCGGGACCAGAGGCCGTCTCCCACCCATGCTCTGGAGACCCTCCACATCCACAGGCAGCCACGGGAGCCACACAATGGCAGGAGTTGCAAACCTAAGTGCTTAGGGGGCCAGGCTGGAGGCATAAACAGGAGAAGGGCCAAGGGGGCTCTAGGGCACTGCGGAGCCTGTGCTCTGTCCAAAGGGAGACCAAGGCTGTGGGGTCCTTGTGGACAGACGTTACAAAGTTTCAAGAAAAACCTGAAATTTGGACATTTAAAAAAAATTCTTGAGCTGTCATTGTTGGTAACTTCTTTATTTTAAACAGATGATAAAATATCATCTGCTTAAATATCATCTGCAGGACTCCCCTGCGGGGCAGGCTACACCCACAGAACGGCCTCTGCAACCTCTGGCCTGGACCCCACAGCCTCTACCACCGGGGGCGCTGCAGAGAGAAAGGGAGGCCTGGAGGGATAGGGACACAGGCCCATGGCCTGAAGGAGTCCCAACCCAGAAGACACAGTCCTCGTGTCTTCAGGGCCCTGGGAGATGAGGAGCAAAGCCAGATCTGCCCCCACCATCTGAGAGAAAGGCCTGTCAGTCACCACCATGCTGTGTGCTCTGGGCAAGTGTCCTGTCCCCTCTGGGCATGAGGGTGGTTTTCATCCACACCAGAACAGTCCTGGGCAATCGGCTAGAGGTGGGTTTTGGCTTCTGACAGGGATGTGGGTCTCTTCCCAGGCAGACTTAACCCTGTTACCCATGGACCCAAACCAGGTTCATGTCTCCTGAACTTGAACCTGAACTAAAGCATCTCCTAGACCATCTGCACGCTGTCTGCCTGCCCTGCCTCCACACACGAGGAGGTGCTCAAGATGTCATTCACTGTGGGAACCACCCCAGCAGGTGTCAGATCTGATGCCCCCCAATTCACAGGGGGAGGTCCCAGCCCGCAGAGACCACATCGGGACAAGAACCAGACTGAGCGGGTTCGTAAGTAAGGGAGGTCCGTGCTTTTAAACCCTCTTCGGCCCTTCTGTGAAGGCAGAGTCACCAACATCCACCGTCCCTCCTTGATTTCAGAACTGAGAATGTGCCCTCCGGCTGGGGCTGCCTCTCCCCAGCCTTGTTCCCCACGGAGACCAGCGGCGCAATGTCCTGCCGCAGGACAATAGGGCAGGCACTGCCCTCTGTCGGCTCCACCCGTGGCTGGAACGGGGGCAAGGCGGTCACACACCAAGTCAGGCCACTCAGATGGGGTGACCCTCGAGGACAGAGCTAGTCAAAGAGTGTAACCCGGGGAGTCTCGGGCCTCCCCCACTCCAAGACCTACTAGGTCAGACCCCTGGGGCCATGTGGACTTCTCAGGATCCTGTGGTCCCAGGTCCCCAGGTGACCCTGTGGCACACTGAAGTTTGCGGAGGCCTGCTCCAGGGAGTGGCGGGGCCGCAGCCAGCCCGTGTGCCCACCTGGGCTGCATGCACACCTGGCACGTGATGTGGGCGGACGTGGTTGTTTCAGCTGCTCAGTTTGCAGCTGGTCGTCATGGCAGCCACACCTGCTCCCCGCTC